>NC_137783.1:55101685-55711558 GCF_963455305.1 Plecotus auritus | reverse complement strand
TCAAAAATCAGTGAGTGTACCTTATAGAGTACAAATGGAACATTCTTAAAATCAATTACACAAAAGTATAACAATTAAAATTAACAGAAAAAATTATCATACATTTAGAAACTATAAAACAACACTTCCAACTTATTAAAAGTCAAAATGAAAAAATAAAATGAAAATTACGAAATACTTAAAATGGATTAACATTGAAAGTAAAACATTTCAAAACATAAAGAATGAAACTAAAATTATTTTTAGAGTAAAATTAGTGTCTAAAAATGTATGCAATCGAACACAGAAATACTAAAAATGACTGAGTTAGACGTTCACCAATAAGAAAAAAACAAACAGTAAACACTGACTTGGGTTCTGAGACCATGGCTCTGCCAGGCCATCAAACCTTCAGAAATCTAGGTAGAGGCAGCGAAGCCCCCAGGCGGTGCACTTTGTGTGCTGGCAGAGACAGCACTGCAATGTTTGCCTGTGCCCTCCACCCTAGCCTACACTGCACTGGAGCCCTGAGAGCTGCATGGGGTGGGGGGCCGCAGAGTGTGTTGTCAGAATGCAGAGAGTGGGTCCTCAGTGTGAGGCCCTGCTGACTAGCATATGCTAAAGTCTTTCAAGTGCCAGCGGTCCCTCCTTTGAATCCACTGTCTTGTTGGCTCTGGCACTCTGGGTCTATGATGGGAGTGGCAGTCCTGCTAATCTCTCCTACACTTCTGATTGAACTCTAGTTGATTAGTTATTAGTATCAAAATGGTTCAAAAGTGACAGAAAGTTACAGATAGGGTTCAGGATTAGCTTTCTTATCTGACTATATTTAGAGGCATTAGTGACCCTGATGCCAGTAGCATATACATTGGTGGCCTAGCACATGTTGTGGCAAATGTCATTTAAATTGTCACATGTGGTCACCACAAAAAAAGTGTCAATAAAGCTTTGGAATGGAGTATTGGGATCGTGGATTTATTTGGTTGCTTCTAAGTTACTGAAAATGTAGAGAAAACAATTTTGAGCTCATGACTTTAAATTCTCAACTCAAATTCTGGATAATGAACCAAAAAAAGATGCTCTATCTTTGTTGTCCACAGGATTGACTTTTCAGAACCATCAACCCCAAGACTAAGCCTGTGGGTGGCTGAATTACAATGTAAGTGAATTCACAACTTTGAAAGTTCTCTTTTCTTAATTGAGAGCTTTGAATATGAAATAGTGGGACCTTGTAAATTGGGAAGGTGACATCTGGTAGATCATTATCAAGATAAAGACTGATCTTCCAAATTTGCTAGGCCTCCTTTGCCAATAGAATTAGCTCTCCCTCTACTGTTTCAGAAGAACCTAAATGGCCTCTTCTGAGGTTGTCTTGAAGAAGACTATTGATACTATCTCTAATGCCTCTCCTAGAAGTGTTTCACTAAGACATAATGGGGCTTAATCCACAATAGGTCCAATAAGTCAATTACAAAACATGACCCGAAAATACATACAATACATCCTGCTCTCCCAATTTTTTTTTTGCAAAATTTTGCCCATATCTACACTAATGAAAGAGAAATATGCAAATTGACCATACTTTTGTGATGCCCACCAGCCAATCAGGAGTGAGTATGCAAATCAACCCAACAAAGATAGCAGGTTAATTTGCATACGCAGGTGCCAAGTGGTCAAGGTGGGGTGGGACCTCTGGGCAGCATGGGAAGGCGGAAAGGCGGCTCCAGCCAGAGCAAAGGTGGTACCGGCAGGCAGTGGAAGGAAGACCCATTCTTGCATGAATCTTTGCACATTGGGCCTCTAGTATATTTATAGGAATCTAAGGAATGTGTGTGGAAGATGATTCTAAGGATATTGAATAGGGGTGGAATAAATGTAATTATGTTGGGCTGAATTTATTGATATGGATACCCTAAATGAGGATTCTTGATTGATTATATCAACACAAACATCTGGGACTGGCTTGTAGGCAAAAAGGGGCCTCATACTAAACCTGACAAGCTCAGGGGAGGCCTGCATTGTGGGCCTTACAAACTTAGAGACCTAAAGTAACCACATAGGATAGTCTGAAATAAAAACTTTCTAAAAGTGAATCATGGTGGGTAGTCTTGTTCTAGGCCAGTATCTTCCCTGATAAAGGTCAATCTTTACCTTAACTGAGCCTCTCTATTGTCTTTTTGCATCTAGGTAACAAAACTTTGGAATGTCAGGGTCATTTCCTTTCTTTTTCCAGACCCCTAACTGCACCAGAGCAAAAACTACAAAATCCCTCATTTTTATCTATAATAATAAAAGTGTAATATGCTAGACCAGACCTCCTTCTAGACGTCCTTACTTCCAGAAAGGGGTGGGAGGGGGCGGGGGCTGGGTCTAAGGCCCTTGCATGCATTTCGTGCATCAGGCTTCTAGTTGTTAATATGTTAGTGTCAGTTGCTAACTGCTAAGTATCCTATACCCACAAATATAAAAGAAGTATGTGTCTATTCTGGTTTACATTTTTTTTCTTTTTAGAGAGAGGAAGGGAGAGAAAGAGAAAGAGAGAAAGAGATTGATTGGTTGCCCCCCACACCCCTCCCAACTGGGGTTCGAACCTGAAACTTGGGTATGTGCCCTGACTGGGAATTATAATGTCCACTTTTAGGTGTACAGGACAACACTCCAACCACCGGGGCCACACCGGCCAGAGCTTCCTTTTCATCGAACCCCTTTGCTTTCTCTTGCCTCTCCAATCTATCACTAACAGATTTCAGTAGCCCCCTATGCCTACTCCTTTGATTGTAATGTCTGAGCATTTTCTACCATTCCCCAGAGCATTTTCTCAATTCGTTAAGATTTTGCTTCCCAGCAATTGTCCTCAGTTTTTCTCACATTAACATAAAAATTCTCTGCAGTTTAAACTTCTTTTACATTGACATTTAGTACTTCCTCCTTTTGGTTCTAAAGCAAACCCAAAGATGTATTGTTGACCAGACTTTTGGCTGGATAATGTGATCACATGGTGCTAGAAAGGCTCTTTCCTTGGAAGTCTTAGTGTCAGTGTTTGTCTTGGACCATTGGAGATGGGACAAGACCACAACCTTGGATGGAAATCAAGGTCACATTTTCTTAAAAGTAAAAAGCAGGTATATGAGAGGCAGTCAGGTCCTATGAGCCTTCATTAAAGAAAACATTCTGGATCATTTCTAACCTATAAGCTATCATGATCCAAGTTTTGCTTTCTGTCTCATTTCTCTGTATTTTGCATCGAGCATAACATTTACTTATAGTTTGAGGGGATACCATGCACCTCTTCAGTTTTCACAGTCTGACTATGAGATGGGTTCGCATTTACTATGGTCCACCTACTTCCCATTGGAAGCATTTAAGGGTTGTTCGTTATTAATCTGATTCTTATTAGTTGTGCAATTGGAAACTGTAATGTTAAGGTTTATGTGGGGACAGAGCTGTGGAAACACAATGCTGTAAATTACAATTTTACTGTCCATGTGGACAGTAAAAGTTCCATAAGGAAATTTCTTGTGCTTCAGCAGCAGTTATAGAAGGCCATGTTTTAATAGCCACTTCAGCTTTCATTTCTCAATCAATATATTTAATATCCTGGTTGTGTTAGAGTGTAAGCACATAATTAGGTTCTAGCATTTAAACATAAAATTCTTTTCTTAATATTTATTTTACACTAACCTTCTACAACTACTCTTGTTCTCAGTTTTTCTATTTTTACTCATTCAGAAATAACCAACTTATTAGGAGAAACTAGTTACTTACTTCTAACCTCTCTTAAACATACACACATTGCTTTTTTTTCTTCTTTTTGCAATAACATTCCTTCTAAATTTCAAAAGAAAAAGCACAAAAAAAGAGTATTATTCATAATACAAAAGTCATTTTATACACCTTTAGCAATTATTAACAGTTTGGCTATATACACAAGGTTTGAGGAAAGCCCAAAGAACAAGTATAATTATTATTATGACTAATATTAGCAGACAGGTAAAGACATTCAAACTGATAAAGTTCAACATCAATCTGTAGGTATACAGGACTTGTTAATGTCTTGGAATGGCTGTTTATCTCTGATGTTGGTCATTTCTCATCCTCAAGAAGTCATTATTTTCCACTGTAGGTAGAGTCAAATGTTGGAGAGAGGAGCAGATGTCCATTTGTGGTTAAGCACCTGATAATGTCTCTTCCAACGATGTTGGAGAGTCTGTAGTTGATATATTTTTCAATGGACAAAATCTCCTGGTTTTAAGTTGTGGCCTTTGAAGTCTTTGTCTCCGAGGAGCACACATGTGATATGAATGTCACTAATTTATCAGTCCTTATAAGCTAGTTAATTAAGTTTTTGATAATAATTCAGACTGTCTCCTTTTAGTAAGGTTGATTCATATGTCCCTTCATGTAGATGCATTAGTTGACCAGTGACTATTTAATGAGGAGAAAAGCTTTGTGTTTACTAAAAGAAGTAGATTTCAGGTTGAGGAGCACCATGGGAGAACTTTTGGCCAAGGGAGATTAAAAGCTTCTGAAAATTGACCTAGTTGAGTTTTAATTGTGCCACTTGTATGTTCCACCAATCTAGAGAACTGGGGTGATAGGCACAATGAAAATACTATAGAATGAGCCAAATATTACAAATGAATTGTAATATCTGCCCAGTAAAATGAGTCCCTCAGTCACTATAACTCAGAGGGAATTCCTCAATTAGAAATTAATTTTTCCCAATAACAATCTACCTACCATTAAAGCTGTCGCTCTCCTGCAAGGGAATGCTTCAATGCAATAAGAAACATACAAATCATAACTAACACATATTTGTATTCTTGAGATAGTGACATTTGGATAAAATCTAATTGTCATACCTCAAACAGATCCAGAGTAAGTAGAAAATGTCCTTGGGACCTGTGGAGTGTTTATCCAGGGATTTATTTGGAAAGGTACAACATTTGCTATATACATTATAAGCTACAGTAGGAGAAGGTTTCCAGTAATGCTATTTACTTTATAAAATCATCTTTCTAGGACCCCAATGTGTTAGCTCATGTATAGGTAATTGACTCCGTAAAGGTTAAGATTGGTTTCTGATTGGGACCATATCTGTTTTTCTGGGTCAAAGTTTCCCCTTTTTGTTGCCATATACTCTTTTCTTCTTCTGCAGTTGTCCATTGGAACTGTAAAAGAGTCTTTTATTGATTTAATAAGAAGCAAGGAGCATTCTCAGGTCTGGATAATTGGGCTATTTAATGCTGCCTGGCTAGTTGCAGCATCTGCTAAATGATTTCCTTTTGCTTTCATGGTGGCAGCTTTGGAATGTTCCAGAATTTTGATAATTTTCAATTGTTTCCAATTCTGTACGACATCTAATAATTCTGCATCTTATTTTCTATTTTTTATGCACTTCTCTGAGAAAGTTAAGAAGCCTTGCTGCTTCTACACCATTGTAGAGTTGTGAGCTACACCAAAGGCATAGCAACTATGAGTACAAATGTTGGCTATTTGATTTTTTGGCCATTGACAAGCCAAAATTATTAATTTAGTTTATTGGGCAGATCTTATTCAGGTGAGTAAGAACCTTCAATTACCACCACCATGGAAGTTATCACATATCCAGTTTTGTAGCATCCCTATTCATCTTTCAAAGATCCATCTGTACACCAAATTAAGTCAACATTTTCAAGAGTTTGCTATAAATCATTCCTAGGAACCAAAAGGTGGTCAGTAAGAAAAATGTAATCATGGATGTCTTCATCCTGCAAAACAGGTACAAAGTTGCTGAATTAAGACAGTTACATTAAGTTAAAGGAATGTGAGGTGCAGAAAGCAAGAGACAGTCATCTGACATAAGTGTTAGGCCTGATGAGAATTCAGTGGAGATTCAACAGAATGAGGAACATAAACAAAGAAGAGCCCATAACTATCTTTTCTGTGTGTTTGCATAATGTCTATAACAGAGATGGTTGCCATGCAGTGAGGGAACCATTTGGCTACTCTAATTGTTGACTAGAATATTCTATAGGTCTATGCTAATCTCTATGTTTTTAGGTTAAAACTTCCAAAGTATTTCCTTTAATTTTATGTACAAAAAAATTAGGAAGTTTATAATTAAGGTGTCCAAGAGTGAGAACTTTAGGTAATTCTTTAGAGATTTTACAGCTTGCTTTCCTTCTGGGTTCCATGAGTTGGATCAGATCAACTTGATTTTAATAGGACATATAGAGGCTGGGCCATTAATGAAAAATTTGGATCCCAATTGTGGCAAAATCCAGTCAAACCCAAGAATTATCTAAGCTGCTTTCTTGTTTTTAGACGGGGGAAAAGATGGGATTCTTGTGAGTTGTTCAGGGTTAATCATATCTTTAGATATTAGATGGTCAAGGTATTTTACTTGAGGTAAACAACATTGAAGCTTATCCTTTGAGATCCTATGCCCTTTTGTAGCCAGCTGTTGTAATAAGTAAATTCTGTCCTTTTGGAAGTCTAGTAATGTCCTACTCTAGCACCTAGAGCATTAAAGTAAAACATCCACATATTGGATTAGAGTGGAATCTCTAGGAAATTTAACATTATTTAAATCAGCTTTTAATCTCTGGGAGAAATAGGTGAGACTCTCTGTACATCCCTGGGGTATTACTGTCCAAGTAAACTCATGATCTTCCCAGGTGAAGGCAAAGAGATACTGTTTTTTTTTCCTACTGAAATGCTGAAAAAGGCAGTACATAAATCTATTACTGAAAAATATTGGCAGTGCACAGGAATGGCCAATAATAAGGTATGTGAATTTGGAACCACAGGATGTCTGGAAATAACTCTCTTATTTATAGCTCTGATGTCTGTACAACTATCCATCCTTTTTCATTTTGTTTATTTCCTGGAAGGATATGAGAATTATAGGGGCTTGTACATGGAATTACTTTTTAAGTAATCTTGTATAATGGACTTAATTCCAGCAGTGGATCAGGTCTTAAAGGATATTGGTGAATATTAGGTAGATGCAAAATATTATCAATAGTTATTTTCATAGGTGTGGCTAACTTGATCTTGTCAATATCTGTATTAGAAAGGCCCCAAAATTGCATTGGAATGAGCTTCAACAAACTTTCAAGATTATTTTTCTCTTGTGGAAGTTTCTTTAAAATCATTATTTTCCCGCCTGACCTGTGTGTCTCCATGGTTGAGCATGGACCTATGAACCAGGAGGTCACTGTTTGATTCCTGGTCAGGGCACATGCCTGGATTGTAGGCTTGATCCCCAGTAGGGGGCATGCAAAAGGGAGCTGATCAATGATACTCTCTCATCATTAATGTTTCTATCTCTCTCTCCCTCTCCATTACTCTTTGAAATCAATAAAAATATATTTTAAAAAACACCTCTCAAGCTCACCTGATGCCAAATGAGAAGCTGGTGGGGCACAATAGGTCACTGCTGGTACCAAACACGGGTCCAGGTGTGCAAGGTGATCCTAGGTGAGCTTCTGAATTCTGCTACATCGCACCAAGTAAATGTCAATGTAAGAAACATTTAAACCTGTAGAGAATTTTTATGAGTTTATTTGAGCAAAACTGATAACAAATTGCCAAGAAGCAAAATCTAAATGAATTGAGAAAATGCTCTGGAGAATGCCAGTTTTGCACCTTATTTCATACATTACAATAAAAAGAGGAGGCATAAGGGGCTACGTGAAATCCAGTGGTGGTAGATTACAGATGGGGAGAAATTGAAGTAGGGAAATCTTTGGGATTGGATAAAAAAGTAAAATGAATAGACACATGCTTCTTTTATGTTTGTGGGTGTAGGATAGCTAGTAGTTAACAATTAACATGATAACAATAACAATGAGTGGTTTGTGATCTCTGCTCTGGTGCAGTGAGGGGTTCAGAAAAAAGGAAATAACTCTGACATTCCAAAGGTATGTTACTTAGATGCAAAAAAGACAATAGACAAGCTCAGTTAGGTAAAGATTGACCTTTGTCAGGGAAGATATTGGCCTAGGACATGGCTATCTGCCATGACTCGCATTTAGTAGGAAGTTTTAATATCAGATCATCCTATGTGGTTACTTTAGGCCTCTGAGTTTGTAAGGCCAGCCATGCAGGATTCCCCTGAGCATGTCAGGTTTAGTATGTGGCCCCTTTTTCGTCCACAAGCTCTAACAGCATACTTGGTTCAATGACTGAAATATAAACCTATAGCAGAGTAAAATTTGGGGAATGCAGCTAAAGCAGTGCTAGAAGAAAATTCATAGCTTGAAATGTGGCCTACAGAAACTGAAACTGAGATGCCAAAATTTGCCTGATGTTATACAGAAAATATACAAGGGCTATGGGAATTTGATATGCTGTAGTGAATATGCTATAAAAGACCAGCTCTTCCACTCCATAATTATGTCACAGAGGAGGAGGCAGGGGACATTGCATTTATCAAGTCTTAAAAGTTCCTTGGTGCCCTAGCTGGTTTGGCTTAGTGGATAGAGAGTTGGCCCTCAGACTGAAGGGTCTCAGGTTCGATTCTGGTCAAGAGCATGTATGTTGGTTGCAGGCTCGATCCTTGGCCCTGGTCAGGGTGTGTGTGGGAGGCCACCAATCGATATGTCTCTCTCACATCAATATTTCTCTCTCTGTGTCTCTCCTCCTCCTTCCAGTCTCTCTAAAAATCAATGGAAAAATATCCTCAGGTGAGGAGTAACAAAAAGGAATAAAATAAAATAAATACATTTTTAAAAAGTCTATTGGTGAGGGTAGCACTGCTATTCTTGAAGTGGTCTATAGTGGCCATTCTTTTGGCTGAGAATGATAGTGGAAAATACTACTGTTGAACTGGGTTCCATGAATTAAATGAGTATTATGGTAACTCATAGTAGCAGGGCCAAATGGTTTCACTTAAGCATCAAAGACTCTACGTACAAAAATATTAAACCAAACAAGTAGCAAAACTGTGAACCTATAAAAAAATATATATTAATAAAAGAGCAATATGCAAATCAACTGAATGACCAAATAACAGAATGATCATCTGGACTATCTTCTGGATGACCACTCTATGACACGCACTGGCACCAGGCCAGCCAAGGCAGGTCTGATGTGATTGGTCAGGCAGGGTGTGGCGGGGGCTGCCATTGCCCCACGATTGCCCCGCAGAGGGAGGCCCAGGCCACTGGCCAGTGGGGCGATCAATTGGGGGTGGTGGGCTCCGTGATTGATCATCCTGCAGAGGGAGGCCCAGGCCACACAGGGGGGACAATCATTTGGGGGGGGGTCTGCGATTGTACCAAAGAGGGAGGCCCAGGCCACCCTCTGCAGGGTGATCGATTGGGGGGCTTCGCGGAACCAGGAAACTGGGGGTGTGTGGTGGTGGATGCGGGCAATGTCAGGCCAAGGCAGGTGAGGGTGGGGGATGGGGTGGGGCTGCAAGGACCCCTGGCAGCTGGGGCTGCAAAGGCCTACCCTTGCACAAATTTTGTGCATCAGGCCTCTAGTATGTATATAAAATGTAAACAGACTAAATAGGGAAATAAAGGAGAATTTGTCAGTTTGGTTAAAAAGGCTAGGTCTTCCAACTATATATTTTCAACAAAGACACAGTTTAATTCTAAAAACCAGAAAGTTGAAAGTAAGTGAGGGAGAATTATGCAAAATGAAGTTGGAGTGGCTAGATTGATATTAAATAAAATAGACTTAAAAGAAGCAGTACTTCCAGATTTAAAGAGTCAAGCTTCAAAATGCATAAAACAAAACTAGTGCAACAGGAGAGAGAAACAGGCTAGCCTAGAATCATTCTTGGTGATGTTAATTCATCTTTTAATAGCAACGCTGTGCACAACATTGACCTATTTGATATTCATAAAGCATTGCACAAAATAATTGCAGAATAGACATCTTTTAAAGTGCACATGGAAGTTTCAAAAAGAAAGCCATATAATGATGATTGAATAGGTCTCAATAATTTTTAGTTTAAAATCTTAGTTTCTTCTCTTATCACAATGGAATGAAATTTAAAAAATATCAATAAGGAATCTAGGAAGCACCATATATTTTGTAAATAACTATTTTCTTTTAAATACACATGAATCAAAAAAGAAATCACAAGAAAAAAGTAAAAAAATATTTTGAACTTACTAAAATGAAAATATAGCCTGGCTTATGTAGCTCAGTGATTGAGCGTCGACCTATGAACCAGGAAGTCACAGTTTGATTCCTGGTCATGGCACATGCAAGGTTTGCTGGCTGGATTGCCAGTGGAGGGGAGTGCAGGAGGCAGCAAATCGATGATTCTCTCTCATCATTGATGTTTCTGTCTTTCTCTACCTCTCCCTTCCACTCTGAAATCAATAAAAATATGTTTTAAAAAGAGAAATTACACATAGCAAAATTTAGGGGATGCAGCTAAAGTAGTGTTAGAAGAGAACTTATGACTTGAAATACTCATATTAGAAAATAAGAAAAGTTTAAAATCAGTTTTCCACTGAATCTAGAAAGAAGTTTCCACTTAAGAATCTTGAAAAAAGAATCAAATTTACCATAAATTACATAAAATAGAGAAAATAATAGTGATGAGAGGCCAATAATGAAATGGAAACATGTAACAACAGAGAAAATTAAGAAACTTGAAGTTGGTCTTTGGAAAAATTAATACTAGTGCTACACACACACACACACACACACACACACACAGAGACACAATCAATAACAGAAATAAAAAGAAGCTATCATTACAGATGCTACTGCTTTTAAAAGGATAATGAGAAAATAGTACAGACAATTGTGTATGCTAAGATATTGACAATCTAGATGAAATGGCCAAATTTTAAAAACAAAAACAAAAGCATAATATATCAGGTAGGCTTAATTAAAGGGTTACAAGTTCAGTTTAGCAGTTGCAATTTAGGCAGTGTATCTCCCATTGCTAAGATTACAACAGTAGTGGATAACTAAAAGGACCCACAGACTTCACAAACCACACTTAGGTCATGCAAGGAATGCACTACAGCAGGCGAAAGAGTGAGTGTTGAGGCAAGCCTCAGGGTCCAAGAATCTTCTAGGTGCAGCTCCTTAATATGTTTCTAATTGGCACAAAGACATGTTCTACCTGTGGATTAAATCACTAAAATTTGTGCAGTGAAACTTGCCTTCAGGAGAGTTTTCTAGACTTTCCAGCAGAGGTTTTTATGCTCCTCTGGCCAAATGAGACTCTAACTGATAATGCAAGTATGCATCATTAATACACCAGCTCAAGGTGTTGCCAGGGGAATTTCAGATATTAAACCTCACACAAAAAAATCACTACTTATACCAGTGAGCTTCATCTTTGTCAAGAGTCAGTGCCAAATTTCCAGGTGTCCTTGCATATAAGCATACTATTCTGACCCAGCTGTAAAATAACTCTATCCCTTACATCCTTATTAACATAATGAAGGAAAATAGCATATTATCTGATCAATGGAGGCAGAAAATCATTTTGGAGAGGGACTTTTATCAAAGGTATATAAGAAATCTCTATAAACCAATAAGGCAAAAACCTGTAAATAACTGCAGTAGACTTGAACATAAACTCCCACACTAGGTGTATAAATGCCCAATAATCACATAAAGAAGTGCACAATATTAATAGCAATCAGAAAACTGCAATTAAAACCACATTAAGATAATACTTCATACTCACTAGAATGGCTATAATTTTGAAAGCCTACAACCCCAATATTGAATAAAATGTGGAGCAAATTGAACTCTGATACATTGCTGGTAGGTCAGTAAATCGTTCAATCATTTTAATAAACTGGCATTTTCTTTCAAAGATAAATGAACATCTAACCTATGATCCAATGATTCTAGGGATTTATTCAAGAGAAATGGAAATATGTGTCCATAGCTTGTTTGGCTCAGTGGATAGAGATTCGGCTCTTGGTCTGAGGGTCATGGGTTTGATTCTGGTCAAGGGCATGTGCCTCTGTTGCAGGCTTGATCTGGGAGGTAACCTATTGACATGTCTCTCTCACATCATGTTTCTCTGTCTCTGTCTGTCCCCCTCCCTTCCACTCTCTCTCTAAAAAAAAAATCAAAAAAATCAATATCCTTGGGTGAGGATTAACAACAACAATAAAAAAGGGATTTGTTCACACAAATTGATACATTAGAATACTTCCCAGTGCTAGAAAAGGTTGAACTATTGGAACACGCTATAACATGCATGAATCTCTAAAACACTAATTAGAAGAAAGAAGCTATACACAACAGGGTGCCTACTACACAATTCTGCTTATGTGAAGTTTAAGATGGGGCAAAACTAATCTACATGATATAAATCAGAAAACTGGTTGCCTAGGGTTACATCTGGGGCATTTCTGAAGTGATTGCTTGTTCCCTATCTTAGATTGTGAAGATAGGGTTAGCATTTGCCAAAAAATTCATTGGATTATGCACGTAAGATCTGTGTATTTCACTGTCAGAAAATGTTATCTCAATAAGAATAAACAAACTTTTAAAAAAACAAATAAAATGCAATATGTGGAAAGAAAGACGGCAGACACAAATATTATATTTATGTAAAGTTTGAACCAAGCAAAATTTATAGTTGTCTCTTGGGATTGGAGAAATACAGGAAAATATGAGGAAACTTTCTGGGGTGTTAGAAATAAAAAGAAAAGGTTCTATATTTTGATTGTGATAGGTACATATATCTGTCAATACTCATCAAAATGTATACATAAGATCTATGGCTTTCACTAATATTAATTTAACCATAATAAAAAGGACATTTTAACCTTAAATATACATTACAAAAGAGAAAGTTTTAAAATCAGTGTTCTATATATTGATCTCAAGAGGCCAAAGAACAGCACATTAAATTCAAATATTGTACAAAGAACAAAGTAAAACAGATAAGAACAGAAGTTAATGATGTAGAAAACAACCAACAGTAGAGAGAATGAACAAAATCAATAGTTTCTTTCTTTAAGGAAAAAAACATTACATTGACAAACCTCTGCCAAAATTGATAAAAAAAAAATAATGAGAGAAAGCAAATCATCAGTATCAGGTATAAAGAGGAACATCAATATAGAATCTTCAAACATTAAAAATAATCACAAGAGCATTATTTAAAAAATTAATTCCAAATACAGAAACAAGTTCCTAGGAAATACAATTTTAAAAGGTGACAAAAGGAAAAGATACTTTAATAATTTATATAAAATATATAAAATTATAAAAGAGAAACTCCAATTTAAAATATTTCTACAAATAAATTTTTCAGTTCCAGATAGTTTTATTAGTGATTTTTTTCAAATATGTAAGAAAAATATAGTACCTACATGTGCACAAACTACCACTTGAGAAAAGATAACCTGCTTATCAACTTATTCTGTGAGATCTGAATAACCTTGATATAAAAACATGAAGAAGATATTATAAATTAGAAAAATAACAGGCCAGTCTCTTTCATGCAGAAATAACTGAAATCCTAAAAATGAAACCAAATGATTATATAGTGAGACATTCAAGCAATAACATAGATTAAGGCCAAGTATGTTCAGTGTGGCCAACTTTGCAATATTCCAGGAATGCAAAGTTTGTTTTACATGTCAAAAATCAATTAATATATTCATAATATTATGAACTTTTACAAATCAATAAGGAAAAAATAGAAATTCAAAAACAGACAAAAAACCTATCATGTACTTCACAAAGAGAATAACAAGTAACATACATGTATGAAAAGTAGCTCAACTATTTTATTAACAGTATATACACAAGAGAGTTACTAAAATTTACAAAAAGATAGCCAATTGCAAATGTTTGTAAAAAATGTGAAGTAATGAGAATTTGTCCACACTGACAGTAGGAGAGTAAATTGTACAACTACTTTGGAAAACTAATTGATAGTTATCTACTAAAGTATCCGACCAATCCTATATAATTAAAGGGTAATATGCAATTGACACTAACGGTGGAACAATTGGGAATGACTGGTCACTATGACATGCACTGACCACCAGGGGGCAGACGCTCCTTGCAGAAGCTTCCCCCTGGTGGTCAGTGTGCTCCCACACCCGGAGCTCTGCTCAGCCACAAGCCAAACTGACAGCTGCAAGTGCAGCGGTGGTGGTGCGAGCCTCTCCCGCCTCCTCAGCAGCGCTAAGGATGTCCAACTAATGGCTTAGGCCAGTGGTCGGCAAACTGCGGCTCACGAGCCACATGCGGCTCTTTGGCCCCTTGAGTGTGGCTCTTCCACAAAATACCACGGCCTGGGCGAGTCTATTTTGAAGAAGTGGAGTTAGAAGAAGTTTGTTTAAAAAATTTGGCTCTCAAAAGAAATTTCAATCATTGTACTGTTGATATTTGGCTCTGTTGACTAATGAGTTTGCCGACCACTGGCTTAGGCCCACTCCCCATGGGCAGCGTGCCTAAACCATCAATTGGCCATCCCCCGAGGGCTCCCGGGCTGCCAGAGGGATGTCTAACTACCAGCTTAGGCCTGATCCCTAGGGGAGCAGGCCTAAGCCATCAGGTGGACATCCCCCAAGAGCTCCTGGACTGTCAGAAAGATATCTGACTGCCAGCTTTAGCCCGATCCCCCAGGGAGCAGTCCTAAGCTTGCACGTGGACATCCCCCAAGGGGTCCCGGATGTGAGAGGGCACAGGCTGGGCTGAGGGACCCCCTTGAGTGACGAATTTTCTTGCACTGGGCCTCTAATATATCTATCTATCTATCTATAAAAACCCAGTGACCATTACAGTGGAACGACCAGGACGACCAGTGGCTATAACATGCACTGTGGCAGCCAACCATCCTGATCCAGGCTAGATAGCCCCCAACACTCCAATTGTGGTGGGGCCAGCTGGGCAACCACCTTGGCTGGCAGAAATTTGGGGTCCAGGGACTTTGAAGGTGCTCGGTCTCGGGCAGCTGTGTGGGAAAGCTCTCCTTTGGCGGAAGTGGACCCGGGATCAGGGTGCCGGAGTCGATGATGGGGTGGGGAGGCTTTCCTGGTGGCCACAGCAGTCCCTGCAGGCCATGCCTGGCACCCGGGTGTCTGGCCCTGGTCAGAGCAGTGGCAGGAATAGGGCCCGTGGGGCACACGGGGCGGCAGCACACAGGAGTTAGGAGGCACGAAGACCGACCTGGGCTCTTACCCTGCCCACTGGACCTAGCAGCACCAGCAGGTGGGCTATAATGTGCAGCGGGGCGCTGGGCCCCAGACTGGAGGGGAAGCAAGCCAAGTGGGCAAGGCCCCATGCCAGCCAGAGCCCTGAGAGTAGTGGGTGGGGCCGGAGCTGGAAACCCTGGCAGAGCGGGTGGGGCTGCAGCCCCGTGCGTTTTTGGCCTTGGCTTTGGAATTCTGCGGGCAACCAGTGTACTGGCTACCAGCGCATCAGAGGTCAGCCCCGCTTTAAGAGAGAGGGTGTGGTGGAAAGTGGAAAGGCCACAGGAGGGATGGGAAATGTTGTGGCCATCTTCGGGAAACACAGCTGCCATGGTCTTCAGTAACTATGAACTGATAATCTTTGGTTTCTGTTCTACAGAAGAGGAAGCTGAGACTCAAAGAAGGGAGCCTTCTGCAACACCTCACCCACTTCTCAGACCTGACCCTGTGCAGCATTGTTTTCGTTGAAAGTAGAGGATCTAAAATGTTTTTAGATCCTTGCTGTTGTAGGCAGGAAAGAATTTAGCACAGGGAATTGGTGCTTGGGAAATCACTGGAAAGCTGGAGCAGTGGGTATTAGGCTGGCCCTCTAGGAAAGTGTCCCTGCCCAGTGGGAGGAGATGCCCCCTCAGCCACAACTGAATTCTAGGACACTCTGGCACAGCTGTGACCGAGGATCAGGAAACTGCTGCCCCCACAAGTGCCCCCTAGCTCCCACAAAACAGGTTACTGGGCACTGCTTCTGCCACAACTGTGTGTGCACAGCCTGGATTCCGCTGCAGAAAACCTCCACATCTCTGTAAACATGATCACCAGCAGCAAACAGTCCAAACTGTGGGAAGATGCCTCTGTCCCACTTCTGCCTTCAAAATATTGTGAAACCACATCCCATTGGCGGAAATGAATTCATATCCAGAAACCTTGCTGCAAAGGAGTTTGGGCAATTTCAGACTTTCGTCTAGGAGTGAGATCTTGCCAATGTACCTCATGTGCCTGGTATTGATAAAAATGGGGCCCAGCTGGTGGGGCTCAGTGGTTGAACATCCATCTATGAACCAGGAGGTCACGATATGATTCCTGGTCAGGTTTCAGGCTTGATTCTCAGTAGGGGCATGTAGGAGGCAGCTGATCAATGATTCTCATCATTGATGTTTCTATCTATTGCTCCCTCTCCCTTCCTCTGAAATAAATAAATATTTATTTTTAAAATGGGGTCATGCTGTATATATGTGTTATAATGAGTTTTTCACTTCATAGATCACTAATGTCTTTCCTGTTAAAACAAACTTATAGAACACTAGAGGCCCGGTGCATAAAATCTGTGTACTTGGGGGTTGTGTGGGTCCCTCAGCCTGGATTGTGAGAAGGCACAGGCCAGGCCAAGGGACCCCACCAGTGCATGATCGGGGCTGGGGAGGCACGTGGGAGGTTGGACTGCTGGGGAGGGACTGTGGGAGGGCTCCAGGGAGTGTCTGACTCAGTCCTAGTTGGCCAGACCCCAGCATCAAGCTAACCTACAGGTCAGAGCATCTGCCCCCTGGTGGTCAGTGCAAATCATAGCCAGCGGCTGAGCAACCTTAGCATATCATTAGCATATTATGCTTTGATTGGTTGAATGGCCAACTGGAAGACCAGACACTTAGCATATTAGGCTTTTATTATGTAGGATTATTTATTTATCATTCATTTTAATAGATCTCAGAGAGAAGAAGGGAGAGAGAAACATTGTTCCATTGTTTCCAGCACTCACTAGACTGGGTATTGAATCTGCAACCTGGGCATGTGCCCTGACCTGCAATTGATCCACCACTTTCTGGTGTATGGGACAATGCTATGCTGGTACCCTGACCCCAAATTCCAGTCTCCAGAACTGTGAGAAAAATACATTTCTGCTGTTTAAGCCACACAGATTTATTATATTTTATTATGGCTGTCTGAGTTGACTAATCCTATATAACAAAAGCCCAGTGACCAAATGGCAGAATGACCGGAATGACTGGAACAACCATGACCCCTCGCCCTGGCTGGCCCTGCCCCCTATCGGCTCCCATCAGGTGGGCCGACTGGACCCCACCAGTGCATAAATTCATGCACCAGGCCTTTAGTATAAATATATGCAGTAGAGACATGTACATGAATGTTCATCATAGAACTACTTACAATAGTCCCTAAATTTTCACCATTAATGGAAAGGAGAAAAAATTGTGGTTTATTTATACAATCGAATATTATTTCACAATGAAAACAACTACTTCTATGTGCAATAAAGTGGGTAAATCTCATAAACTTGTATTTAGGAAATGAAGCCAAAGACAAAGTGTATGTTCTGCATGCTTCTATTTTCTTAAATATATAAACAGATGAAATAAATCTATCATGACTGAAGGTCAAAATAGTGGTTACCTTTGGGAGTGTTAGTAGAAAAGAGGGAGTACAAGGAAGACTTGAGGTTCCCTGGTATGTTTTAATCTGGGTTGTGTTTACATAGATGTAAACATTTTGTAAAATTAATTGAGGTATATAAGTATAATGTATGCCCTTCTCTATATCTATGGTGTATTTCAATAAAGAAGATTTTACAAATAAAAGGAACAATACAAAGGTAACCATGAATTGTAAGTTCCCAGTCACATTTGGTATAGTCTACCAAGAATACTTGTTTTTAGACCTCTGTTGCTATGCTAGAGGAAGAATGTATTGAACTCTAGTACTCACTTGTAAGATTTTCAAAATACTGTGGACATAACACACAGCCATTTCAGCAATCACAGGTTTCCTTCTTTTTATATCATTAGCAATGGTTGCTTTTAAGTTAGAATAGAAAAGAAGCAAGACATTTTCCATTTTTTTTCTAGCTCATCAGGAAAGACAGATTTTGCAGTTCAAGGAAACAAAATTTAATTTTCTTCTCCAAATTCTTTGTCTTTGTTGGTTTGATTTTTAGAGTTCAATACAAATGATGTTTATATGCCCAATTTACCTAATAATGATTATTATCATAGTTTGTTTTTTCTCAGATCCTGATAAAGTACTGTAAGGAGGTCCAATGTAGTAAAGAGAATGTAAGAAAGAAGAATTCCTTTTTTTCCTTTTTGTAGGTGTAAGGGTGTGGGCATGTGAGAAGACACCTCCAACTGAGATAAGAACTCAGGCTTTAGGGGGAACTAAATCTCAACAGGTAAATGAATGACATAGGGAATCTCAGGAATTTATTAATAATGGGGTGTCAGAAATCTCAGTGCTGTTAAGGAATGGCTGGAGCAAAAAATGCAGTAGGGTAGGGCAGGGGGGTGGGGAAAGTGATGAGGCAAGAAAGGTTGGCTGTGATCAGTTTTGAGGAGATCATAAATGTCATGTTAAATTACTTAGATTTAACTATTTTTTTTTCAATTGGGGTGGGAGAATAGTAATAAGAAAATACCTGAGTTTTAGAAAATTCTCTAGTTCAGGGTAAAGCAACTCTGTATTTAAAATGCTTGTCTATCTCCTGACAAATGGCCAATCTGTTTTTTGGTAACTTTAAATCATAGTGACTAACCACATGATTAAAAATCCACTTTGGAAGATGCTGAACATTAAGAATTTTGGAAAGACTTCACATTAATATTTTAAGAGAGATTTTAGTAGTTTATATTTATGACTAGAGGCCTGGTACACAAAATTTGTGCACAGAGGGGTGTGTCCCTCAGCCCAGTCTGCACCCTCTCCAATCTGGGACCCCTTGAGGAATGTCTGACTGCCTGTTTAGGCCTGATCCCAGTAGGATTGGGCCTAAAGGGGCAGTCGGACATCCCTCTCACAATCCAGGACTGCTGGCTCCCAACTTCTCGCCTGCATGGCTTCCTGATTGCCCCTAACCGCTTCTGCCTGCCAGCCTAATCACTCCCTAACCACTCCCCTGCCAGCCTGATTGATGCCTAACTGCTCCCCTGCCAGCCTGTTGCCCCTAAATGCCCTCCCCTGCAGGCCTGGTCACCCCAAACTGCCCTCCCCTGAAGGCTTGGTCCCCCCCAACTGCTCTCCCCTGCAGGCCTGGTTGCCCCCAACTTCCCTCCTCTGCCAGCCTGGTCACCCCTAACTGCCCTCCCTTGCAGGCCTGGTCCTTCCCAACTGCCCTCCCCTGCTGGCCATCTTGTGGTGCCCATCTTGTGTCCACATGGGGGCAGCCATCTTGTGTGTTGGAGTGATAGTCAATTTGCATATTACTCTTTTATTAGGTAGGATAGATGCCTGGTGCACGTGTGGGGGACAGCTCGTTTGTCCTGAAGGGTGAACTGGATCAGGGTGGGGGTTCACTTGGGGCATGGGGAGGCCTGGGCGAGGGGCCTGTGGTGATTTGCAGGCCGGCCACGCCCCCCGGTGACCCAAGCGGAGGCCCTGGTATCTGGGATTTATTTATCTTCTATAATTAAAACTTTGTAACCTTCAGCAGAGGCCAGGGCACTCCAGGGTGTGCAGGAAGCTTGGCTTCCTCCATCGCTGGGGAAACCCAAGCCTCCTGCTCTCTCCTTGGCTGCAGCCATCTTACTTGGGTTAATTTGCATACTCACTCCTGATTGGCTGGTGGGCGTGGTCTGTGGGTATAGCAGAGGTATGGTCAATTTGCATATTACTCTTTTATTAGATAGGATAAAATCCTTCATTTATGTGAAATTTTTAATAAAATATTTCTCCCCCAAATCAATTTTCTACAAGGATATCTCTATATATAAAAGCCTAAGCAACCATCGAATCGTTTGACCATTCGACCAGTAGCTATCATGTGCACTGACCACCAGGGGGCAGACGTTCAACGCAGGAGCTGCCGAGTTGCAGTGACTTGGCAGCTGTTGTTCTCGGGTGATGCACCCAAACCAGAGAGAAGGGAGCCCGATTCCAGGGTGCGTCACCTGAGAACTGCCTTCTTGCAATCTGGGACCCCTCAGGGGATGTCAAGAGCTGGTTTCAGTCTGATCCCCGAAGGCCAGGTCAAGGGACCCCACCCATGCACAAATCCGTGCACTGGGCCTCTAGTTTTTATATAATAATATTAATTATAATTTGAGTTTGTTTTATGGACTCAGATTAGAACCAATGGATACCAATTGTTTTAGAACCAATGGATACCAATTGTTCAAGAGGAGTTTCCAAAAATGTTTGAAGTAAATTTAGTCTGTTCTAACACCTCCTTTCCCTACAATGTATGACTGTGTTCAAGAGACAAGGAGATGCCCAACATAATTTTTCTTTTGTTTTCGACAAACCATTTGTAAGTACTTAACTACATGCTACAGTTATGTTTGTTGTTGGAAATACAATAAAAAGTAATTAATGACTCCTGATCTGTCCTTGATCCATTATTTTATTTTATTTATTTATTTTTTTAATTTATTTTATTGATATTTTACAGAGAGGAAGGGAGAGGGATAGAGAGCTAGAAACATCGATGAGAGAGAAACATCGATCAGCTGCCTCCTGCACACCTCCCACTGGGGATGTGCCCACAACCAAGGTACATGCCCTTGACCGGAATCGAACCCGGGACCCTTGAGTCCGCAGGCCGACGCTCTATCCACTGAGCCAAACCGGTTTCGGCCTTGATCCATTATTAAAACCTGTTTTGTTTTTGCTAATACTTTCTTATACCACTGTCTTCAAGGCTTGTATCTTGGCCTTTTCTTCTTATTCTAGTAAACCATCTACTCTAAATAAACACACCTTTCTAACTGTCTTACTTTTCTTGGGCAATTAAAGAAAATTAGTTGGAACCATTCTGTTCATGATCATTGTTCTCTACTCAATTCCCTTTCCCAAGAATATTTGTCTTCATATGTCTCAAAATTCTGATTCTTCTACCTTCTCCTTAATTTTCAAATGAAGATTAGCCATAAGATTGGACCTTCCTCAATTTATCTGCCTCTATCTGTACCAATTCTCTCTCTTTCTCTCTCTCCCCTATTAGGAGATATCCATCCTTCTATTTATGGCTAGTCCATTGAGCCTCTTTGTTTCAAGCCTCTGCTCTCTTCCTTCTCAGGAAACTTACACCTAAATTACTCCTTCTTTTTCTTTTATTTCAACTCTGCATATCATAACAGATTTAACATAAAACCAAGCCAAAGCAAACACATCTAGGCTCTATTCCCCACTTTAGCTGTGCTTTATCTTTCTCCTTATTTTTATAAATAAAACAATGTGTATAAACTGTATAGCATGATGTTTTGAAGGGCTTTTAAAATTTTTTCAGCTTTATTAAGGTATAATTGACAAATTATACAACTTGATATTTTGATATACATATACATAGTGGAACAATTACTAGAGCTAATCTAATTAAATTATCTATCTCCTTACTACCATAGTTACCTTTTTTTTTTTTTCTTTTGGTGTGTCCTGACATCTACTCTCTTAGAAAATCTCCAGTATTACTAATTACTAGTGGCCCAGTGCACAGGGGTGAGGTGAAGTCCCTCAGCCTGGCCTGCACCCTCTCCAATATGGGATCCCTCTTGCAATCCAGAACCACTGGCTCCTAAGAGTTCACCTGCCTGCCTGCCTAATGCCCCCAACTGCTCTCCTGCCTGCCTGATGCCCCAACTGCTTTCCTGCCTGCCTGATGGCCCTAATTGCTCTCCCTGCCTTGTCTGATCCCTCTAACTGCCTATCTGCTCTCCCCTCCTGGCCTGATACCCCTAACTGCCTATGTGCTCTCCCTACTTCTCCGCACCTTCAGACCCCAGATCAGGAGTGCTGAGAGCTCTCAGCCGAGGCCGCGCCCCCATCCTGATGCCCCGCTCCGGGCCGGGCGGCATGGAGGGCTTGCGCGCTCTTCCCCCGGGGGGAGGGGTGCGGGGGGCTCTGCAGCCTGTCCTGACACCCCCTTCCAGCCTCATGTCCCAGTGGCGCAAGTCCCTACCCCTGTCCCCACCCACCAGCTCCTGTGCACGTGCATCTTTGACCGGTCGTGAATGGGACACCATTAGGACCAATCACCATATTACCTCTTTATATATATAGATAGTCACATGATGTACATTAGATCTTTAGAACTTTTCCATCCTATATAACTGCAACTTTACACTCTTTGACCAACATCCCCATATTTCCCCAGCCTCCTTACCCCTAGTAACTACTATTCTAGGCTCTGCTTCTATGAATTTAACTGATTCCACATGTAAATGAGAGTATGTAGTATTTTTTTCCTATGTTGTCTGGTTTATTTTACTTAGCAAAATGTCATCCAGGTTCATCCACATTGTCCAAATGACAGAATATCCTTTATTTTAGTGTGGATGTATATAGGAATCACTATTTATGAACTCATCAGTGGACAGACACCTAGGCTGTTTCCATGTCTTGGCTACTGAGAGCAATGCTGCAGTAAACGGGAACACATATCTTTTCAAGTACAGATTTTATTTATTTTTTGGATGAATACCCAGAAGTGGAGTTGCTAGATCATATGGTAGTTTTATTTTACATTTTTCAGAAACCATAGTGTTTTTCATAATGGCTACACCAATTTACATTCCTACCAATAGCATACAAGGTTCCCTTCCCTCAACTTTCTCTTCATACTTTTGACTTTTTTATTATAGCCATTTTACCAGTAACAGAGGTGAGGTGGTATGTCACTGTGTTATTTTTTTCTTCCTTTGCAGTTTTTATTTGTTTCCCTGATTAGTGATGTTGAACACTATTTCATATGCATGTTGGCCATTTGTATGTCTTTTTTGGAAAAAATGTTTACTTGGATTCTTTGCCCCTGTTAATCAGGGTTTTTGTTTGTTTTGATATTGAGTGGTACAAATTCCTTATACATATTTTGGATATCAGCTACTTATCAGATCTATGGTTTGCAAATATTTTCTCCCATTCCATAGATTGCCTTTTATTTTACTGATGGTTTTCTTTACTGAGTATAAGCTTTTAAATTTGATGTAGTACCACATTTATTTTTATTTTAGTTTCTTATGCTTTTTGTGTCATATCAAAAAATAAATGCCAATACCATTACCAAAGAGCTTTTCGCCTATGTTTTCTTCTTGACATTTTATGGTTTCAGGTCTTGCATTTAAGTCTTTAATCTATTTTGAATAGATTTTTATTCTTGGTATAAGGTAAGGGCCCAATTTAATATTTTTGCATGTAGATATCTATTTTCCCCAACAATATGTATTAAGAGAATATCCTTTGTCCATTGTGTATTCTTGAAGTTCAAACTTGTTGTAAATTAGTTGACTATATGTGCTTGGTTTATTTCCAGGCTCTTCCTTCTATTCCATTCGTCAGGGTGTCTGTTTTTATGCCAGCACTATGGTGTTTTGATTATTATGACTTTTTGTTTGTTCGGTTGTTGTTTTCTTTTCTTTTTTTCTATTACCATTTACATCCCCATACTCTCTTTCACCGTCTCTCTCCCTCTCCTTCTGCAATCTCCACACTGTTATCCATGTTCATGAGTTCTTTTTCTGTTTTTTTTTTTTTATTTATTACTATAACTTTGTAATATCATTTGAAATCAGAAAGTGTATTACCATCAATTTTGTTTTTATTCCTCATGATTGCTTTAGTTATTCAGGGTCTTTTATGGTTCCATATGAATTTTAGGACTTTCTATTTCTGTAAAAAGTGCCAGTGGAATTTTGATAAAGATTGCATTGCTTCTATCAATTATATTGGGTAGTATGAACATTTTAATATATTAATTCTTCCAATTCATTAACATGGGATATTGTCCCATTTATGTGTGTCTTCTACAATTCTTTCATCACTGCCTTATTGGTTTCAGTGTACAGATCTTTCACCTCCTTGGTTAAATTTATTCCCGAGTATCTTATTTTTTTTTATGCCATTATAAATGAAACTGTTTTCTTCATTTCCTTTCAGTAAAGTTGCAGGAAACCAAATTCACATACAAAAATCAGTAGTGTTTCTTTATACCAACAAAAATCTATCTGAAAAGAGTATCTTTCTCCTTCTATTCATTCTCAGATTTCCTGAAAGAGAAAGACATATATTTTCTTAATTTATCCTACATTTTCATTAATTTATACCTGTACTTATTCATCAAATTCTACTTTACAACCATCAAAGACCTCCATGCCTCAATTCCAATAGATATATTTTATTGTTCTCATTTTACTTAATCATCCATGGAATTCCAAAAATTGAATATAATTCATTTCTTGAAACTTGTTTCCTTTAACTTGAATAACCAATCACTCTCCTGGTCTTTCTTGTATTACTGTAGACTTTCCAAGGATACTTTAACCAATCCAACATCCCTTATATGAGTTCTGACTATTAGAGTTCTTCAGGCTGTAACTTTAGGCTTAGAGTCTTAGGCTCAGGCTCTTGTCAGTCGGCTTCCTTTCACTGGGATTCAATGTGTCAGGGGGTATGCTATTACTTGTATGCTTTTGATCTTCACTTTTCATCAGTAGCCAAGACTCTTTTTCTAAATCACAAATTCAGATATACAATACTTTCTTGACATCTCCACTTAGAGATCTAATGACAATTTCAAACTCATGAAGTTCTCCTGTGTCTCATCTTTGGTCAATCTCCTACGTCCCTTTCTTAGTGAATATAATCTGAATCACCTTCTTCCTGCTTGCAATATCAAAACCTGAACAAATTTTTCTCCTAATAACTTTTAGAATCACTGAGTAAATGACTAGTGTTATTCACAACAGAGCTCTAAAGAGTGGCCTGAAAGAGTGTGAAAAACGCTGGGAGCTGATACAGGCAATAATGTGTGGTTAAATCTGACTTTGAAGGAGAAAATAAATTAATTTTTGACTTTAGCTCTTCCATAAGCCTTGGATGTGCTTATATTTCTTGAGGTTTGTTTGCTTCTTTGTTTGTCTTGGCGAGGAAGTGACTCAGTCCCTGAACTGTGATCCGGTCTTCTATATTGCTTTGCTCTGAGGATCACCTCTGTGGTGCTGTTCTTTGGTTAATTTACTTGCTGACATTTTATATTCTCTCATCCTATAGAAATAAATATTTGACTCTCATACAGAATTTTAGATCAGAAACATGATGAACTCAAAGGTGGGTACAAGGGAAATGGTTTCTAGGCAACCATAACATATACTTTAGTGATGGTTCAATGACAATTTGAATCATCTGACAGTTTCATAGCTCATGGATAGATTTCTAAGCTTTGTGCTTCTAAAAGCTCTCTCCAAAGAACTATGTTCTTTGATCTAAATGGTTATACAGGTTAATCCTGCTTAATGATGTTCCCAGGGACATGGCATTGCTGTATATACAAATCTTAAAAGGAAACCAATTGTAAGTTTACTGAATATGGGCACCATGGGAAGTTTTATTCCTCTATCAAGTAACACTTGAGAAATGTGGTGTTTGCACACTATTTTGTACGTATATTTGTAGCAAGAACTAGAATAACATGTAAAGCTATATAACCTTACTTCCCACAACACTCATTTCTGTGCCTCCCTTCACAGTAAAATGTCTCAAAAGCTATTAATGATAATGATTATAATAGAAATAATAATAATAGCTAACATTTATTGAAAGCCTACAGTGGTTCTCAACCTTTCTAATGCTGCTGAAAGACCCCCGGAGGGAGACCCTCACTCTGTCCCACAGATCGACGGCGACCCCAATCAACCGCAGGAGGCGTCACTTGATGCAAACAGCAAGAGGCTTTATTCCAGCGCGCTGGGGCTCGACCCGTAGCTCACACAGGAGCAGGGAAGATGAGCCCCGAGCAGAAAATTTTACAGGCTTATAAAGGCAAAAATCACACATTGGGAGGGGTCACACATGTGAGGGAGGAAGAGAGGACAAAGCGGCCGGGAAATTCCAACAGGGCTCGTTAATAACATGTTTTATGACAGGGCTTAAGTTTTCAGTCAACAGTCCCATCTGGTAATCTCATATCCTGTTATCCTGTTTTTCTTATCTGTCAGAGCACTATTTGCTCTGTTTGCTCTTTACTCGGGGCTGTTTCCTGGAACAGCTTTAAGGGTCTCGTTCCCATCACTGGGAGGGGGACCTTGGGGAGTTGAGATAAAGCAGACGGCTTGAAAAAAATGTTTTATTCTTTCACTGCAACCCTTTAATACAGTTTCTCATGTGTGGTGACCCCCAACCATAAAATTATTTTCGTTGCTACTTCATAACTGTAATTTTGCTACTGTTATGAATCGTAATGTAAATATCTGTGTTTTCCGATGGTCTTAGGCGACCTGCTAGCGGTTCTGTAGAGCCCAAGACCATCGGAAAACACAGATATTTACATTACGATTCATTAACAGTAGCAAAATTACAGTTATGAAGTAGCAACGAAAATGATTTTATGGTTGGGGGTCACCTCAACATGAGGAACTGTATTAAAGGGTCGCGGCATTAGAAAGGTTGAGAACCACTGGCCTACTATATATTAAGTATTTTGCTAAGGGTTCACATATACTACTTCATTAATCTTTACAGAACATCAATGAAGTAGAACACTGATTAACAGCTATATTGTTGCTATATTGTTAATAGCTGTATGTTCTAGATGAGAAAATTTCGGCTTAGCAAGGTTAAATAATTTGCCCAAGTTTCACAAGTCACAGTGACTTCACAGTTTACAATCCTCACCTTTAGCTTATTTTACATAAAAAGAATTGTCCATCCAAGGTGACACTTTCTTCTCTCTCTCTCTCTCTCCTCCTGCCTGGTTTGTATTCATACATCTCACTAATCTGTTGTCTTTAAGTGATCAGCAAACCCCATGCTGCCAAATCCAATGTCTTCCTCCTCAACTTCCAGAACTTCTTTGGAATTTAAAGCACAAAATCTTCTTTTACATTCAGTATTCTTCCTTGGCTCTGTGACCAGCACACCACTTTGTTGTTCTTCTGTCTCCTTTCTTTACATTTTTTCTCTTTTATCCAAATTCTAGATGTTGGAGTGTTCCAGGGAATGGTTTTCTTCTCTTTAATTGACATTTGTTTTGGTTATTTATTTACTCACAGAGCCTATATAATACCTTTATTCTGATAAATTCCTGATCTATACCTTTAGACTTTACTTCATCTAGATTTGCTGTTAAAGTCCAGATATGCATATCCAAGTGTCCACCTGAACTTCCCATTGAATATCTAATAATACCTCAAGCTCAACCTGACTAAGCAAAATTTTTCCATCCTGCCCATCTTCTCCAAATGTGCTTAGCCTGCGGACCTCTTCACCTTAATTACTGGCAACTACTTCTTTCATGGTGCTCAGGCCAAAATCTGGAAATCTTCAATGACTGCTCTCTTTCCTGTATATTCATATCCAAAATCTCAGGAAATCTTGCTGGATTTACATTCAGAATGTATTTAGCATTGGACCCCATATTACCACCTTCTCTGCTATCATACTGACCCAAATCAACATAATCCGTGGGCTGAATTTCTACAACAGTGTTTAAAGGGGCTTCATGCTTCCAAAACCTTACCACCACAACTCAGATGGACTCTTTTCAACACAGCAGCTGGAGTTGTAAAAATCAAGCCAACAAAAGTCATCACTTCACTCAAATTCTTCCAATATTTCCTTGACTTGCTCAGTGTACATGACCAAGTTCTACAACAACCCTGCATAATTTTTGCCCCTTCTACTCCTCTGACCTTATCTTCTATTCTTTTCCCCTTTGACTGTGATCCAGCCACATGAATATACTTCCTTACTGTGTCTTTTATCAGGCACGTGCATGCCTCAGCACTGGCTGTTCCCTCTTCCTGGAACTCTCCTCTTCAGATAGCTAAGTGGTTAGGTCTCTTAATTCCTTCTAGTGTTTGCATCCCACCCACATCTCTTCAAATCCCCTATGTTATCCTCCTTTTCATAATGCTTTTCAACTCCTAACATATCGCATGATTTAATATTTTTATTGTTTATTTTCTAACTCCATCTCTAGGCCACAATAGCAGGGATTTATGTGTTTTGTTCATTGATGTATCCCAAATGTCTAAAACAGTGTCTGACATACAGTGGTGTATACAGAGTTCATATATATATATATATATATATATATATATATGTTCATATATATATGTATATACACTAGATATATATATATATACACTAGATATATATATACACTAGATATATATATACACTAGATATATATATATATATATATACACTAGATACTCATATATATATATGCACTATATATATATGTATGTATATACATACATATATATACATACATATACATATATATATATATATATACATATATACATATATATATATATATATATATATATATATATATATATACACACTAGAGGCCCAGTGCATAAAAATTCATGCACTGGAGAGAGGGTTCCTCAGCCTGGCCTGCCCCCTCTCATAGTCTGGGAGCCCTCAGGGGCAGGAGGTGACCTGGCAATCAGGGGAAGGCCTGACACCTCTGCTGCTCCACTGCAAGCCTCAGCCGGCCCTGGGTGGCTGGGCAGTCACCATCTGAGGCTTGCCTGTGCCTCAGGCCAGCCTTGGGTGGCTGGGGGGGCTGGGGGGACTGGGGGACTCCAGAGGCAGGCGCAGAGCAGCTGGGCCCACCTGGGGGCAGGCCCGGCCTTGCCGAGCACCTGCTGCCCTGGCGGGGCTGAGGGGACTGGGCACTGCCATCTTGTGGCTGTGGGCACTGCTATCTTTGAGGGTGTGGCAGTCAATTAGCATATTCCCTTCCGTATTGGCTGTGGGTGCTGCCATCTTTGAGGGCATGACAGTCACTTAGCATATTCCCTCCTTATTGACTGTGGGCACTGCCATCTTTGCGATGGCATGAGGGTCAATTAGCATATTCCCTCTTTATTAGATAGGATATATATATATATATATATATATATATATATATATATGAGGCCTGATGCATGAAATTCGTGCAAGAGTAGGCCTTTGCAGCTATGGCTGCCTGGATCCCTCCCTCACAGCCATGGTGGCTGTCTCGATCCTATGGCTGCAGCCCCAGCTTCATCCCAGGACATCTGGTCTAATTAGCATATTATGCTTTTATTATTATAGATATATATAAACACAAAGTAGAAGGAAAAAGGCCAGTACCAAGAAAAAAATATCAACTCTATAGGCTCAAAGAACATATTTAACAGTTCTAAAGCTATGGGAACAAAGGTTTTAAATGCTTGTAAGTATGCACTTATCTTTTCTATGACTATCATGGAGATGTAGCTAAGGAAACTTCAGAGATCTGGTTTGAATGAGAGTCTACCAAATATGCTGGTATAGTGTTCCACCTAGAGGTGGGTGCATCCAGTGTGTGATGTGCAAGTGGTATTCATAAATGAGTCACTTAAAGGAAAACACACACTCACATGTATGTGCCCTTCCTACACACGCACAGTGCACACATTTACACCCATACTCACAGTTCAGATGATAAACCTAAGTGAGCTATGAGTCATTTCCAAGAAGAAGCATTACTGAAGCCACACTCCAGTTGGTGACAAGCACTTGTTCAGTATTAGTAAAGAATTCGGACAAAATGTTAAGCTTTTCTGAGCCTCATTGTTCTCAACTTTATTATAAAACTTATTTGCCAGTAGGAAGGTATTACAATAATAGTAACACCAAAACTGTTAAGAGCTTAAGAAGATAGAAGTAGGTAATATATATGAAACAATATTAATCACTTTATTATGAGAAATTTACTCTTGTTTTAGGATATCAGGCCAGTTAAAAGTTGCAAATATCTTATACTTATTGCTTGTATCCCCCATTTTCTAAGGAGCCCCTAAGTCTCCGGAGCCGGAGATACCTTTATAATGCTTCGCTACAGCGCTCTTGGAGCCAGCCTCCCTCCCTGAAGCTGGCATGGGAGCTTACACGTATTTGCCTTCCTGAGGCTGGGAGAGTTCCAAAGTTTCTTCCAATTCGAAGGTCTTATGATGAAAATAGAATGTGTTTCAGGCAGGATCATCATGTTAAGTTCATTAAAAACCATTGCTGCTAAATGGGCAGAGAGCTGTTGATAATTTTTTTCTGGAGAGACAAAACATCTCATTTCATTTGCTAGTACCTTCATGCTGGCAAATTAGTTTTAGGATAGGTTGTTGGCCAATGCATGGTGATGAAACTCAGAAAGCCGTTTAATATTTAGCTTGCAATATTTCAATTTTTGTCCAATTGTGTTTCTGTTGCAAGACGTAAAATTATGAACATGCAATAATAATTATGTTCCCCTTTCCTTATGCTTTTCCAATAGATCACATCATTCAGTGTTCCATCAGATCAGGGGGAAAAAAAGCATTTTAGTCCAGTCAAGTAAAATGCACATTTCTCATGTAAAGTAGTTTCAATAAAATAAATTTTGCAAAAGTTATTGTGAATAATATATTAAATGTTGCTCATGTAAGTGCTCAGCACCTAGCATAGGGCTAATAATCATTTATAAGCATTGAATGTATCCCCTCCTTACCGTTTTTATTTTTTTCACTATTTGGTCCATTATTGCTTTAGCGTACCTATGTTTATATTGTGTTTGTTAGTCACACCTTGCTTTTAAAGCATTTGACTTTTAGTTTCTGATTGTCTTTTACTGTTCTTGCCCTCACTTTGTAGTGGGGCTTGGGTAAGTCTCAGCCTTCCATCGTCCCTAGATCTTGGGCTCTAGTTCAGGCTGATAATAGGAGTCCTCCCAGTCAACACTGCCAGGCAGTGCCTTCTCAGGTATGGATCACTTCTCTGTCTTTCTTCACTCCACACTCTACTGAAGTGCCTCAATTTTATTGTCTAATCATTATAAGTAAATAGCTAGAATCAAAGTGTGCCTTGTCTGGGGAATGTGGAGAAAGTAAATTCTTAATTTCCCACTGTTTTGCTTTCTTCTAGGTTCCATGGAATCAAACATTCATTGAACAGGGGTCTGACTCCACCCCCTTTAGTGTTTGGCAGAGGGAAGTTGGATGCTTGAGTAAGGAGTAGGTGCATTTCTGTGCTTCCCTGGGTTAGACGTGATCTAAACGCAATTATTATAGATCACAAAAATGTAAGGAGAAAATAAATCTGAAAAATTAAGTGTGAACACTGAAGCCCAATAAGCAGGATGTTTAGAGATTTAGCAAAACCCTACTGGTTCATAGAAAAGGCTTGAAGTTGGTAAAGGAAATCAGAATTTGGGGACCAAGTGTTGCATGTGAAAAAGCTATAGAGAAAGAATCTCAAATATCATTTTGTTTGATTTTACTAATTGTTTGGGTTGTGCTATAGGAGTTGTACAGTTTGCCTTGAAGCAGAGGTACAATTTAGACAGCAACGACATTCCCAATCTCTTATGAGGTCAAGGATTATGTTCAATCATTCATTCATCTCTTCATTTATTCAATTAATCAAGCAAAGGAGCAGAATGTAGGCTCCATGGTGTCAAGGACTCTGTTTTATTTGCTTCTGGTTCCCCAGCTTCCATGGAAGTACTGGCACAGAGTGGGTACATCACAAATTTCCCCAGAGAATTGATATTTTGGGATGTTTTCCTAAGTTTAAGGAGGGCTCTCTATTTAGGACTTGCATTCTTCTCAACCTTTGTCTACTCTGACATCAAACACATCCTGACAAAGGCGTGCCCCACTCAGCATCTGCCACATTTTAGATGAAATCTTTACTGAGAGGACAAGCGTATCCTCCTTATTGAGGAGGGCTTAGCACTCTGGGTTAGTACCTCTGAGCCACACTCTGGGGATAATGGAAGGCCAGGACCCTTTGGCCTCTGCTCAGCTGCAGGAAAAGGGCTTGCAGACCCTTTGTGTGTCATTGACAGTGTTGTTGGACATTACAAATCAGGGAGAAGAGTCGTAAAGAACAGGGCAAGAATTTATAGGATCTGCCTGGAAATAAGACAGGCTTTCCACAGATTTATCTTGGCACTCACTATGCTCCCTTCATACATTCAGGGGGTGAGAGTGAGTCTGCCAGTTTGAGCATTTCAGTGCAGAGCAAGGAAATATGTGCATCTCAGTGGGGCCATTGTCTCCTGACGATTTCTTTCATTGTCGTTTGTCATCTCCCTGGCAGCTATGGAAATGTAGGGTGTGGAGGCGCGGTGCTGAGCCTGTGTAGGGCACTGCACCAAGGCTTGCTCATAAATCTCAGATTTATAAAACCTAGGAAGAGGGATCTTCAAGATCAGCTTGCCTAGCCCTTGATTTAATTCAGGTAAAATTAAAATATCTGGAATATTTAGTTTTCTTCTACTGACATGACCCCTTAAAATTCCACTGGGTCTTTACCATGCTGCATAGCAGGTTCAGTTTGATATCTAATCATAGTTTCTCTTGCTTTATTTAACAGATGATTTTTTGCAGTATATCACATAGATTGCTTACACCTTGCTGGGGATGGTTGTGGAAAATACACACTTTTAAAGATAGCAGTGAAGTCATCTCTTATCTTTTTACCTCCCCCTTTATTCCATTCGATAAACATAAACATTAACTCTACCATTTTCCAAACAATTTTTAAATACAGAATTCTATGATAAATCCATTATGGTCTATGGGCTAGTAGTTTAGCTAGTCTAGCCTTTCAGGAGAATTATACACAAAATCCAATAATACTACAACACAATGGGGTCATTAACTTGAGTCTTTGGAAGGGTCAGAGGATCAAACTGCTGACCACTGAGCCACAAGGAACTAGAAGGTGAAGAAGCAGCACATTTTGATGCAACTAAATTAATGAGGTTGTTTTGACCTTGGGATGATTTGATGCGGCCAGTTTGATACTTCAAAATGTAAAAACACTTTACACATCTTATGAAATAACAATCACAATAAATGTCCCTAAATCATATGTTTTCAAATTTCTTCTTCAGCGGTGGATAGTGGATATAACCCAAACTATATGGGTTATAGTTTGAGGATGGGTTGTAAGGTGAGGATTTTTATGTTTCTATCATATATTATATAATAAGTGTAATATTATATATTTATTGATTTTTAAGGAATAATTTATATATCATAAAGTTCACCCATTTACAGTGTTCAAGTAGTAGTTTTTAGTGTATTTTCAGAAGTATACAACTAACATCAGTCTTTTCCATGATTTTATCACCATAATTTTAGAACATTTCATAATCTCAAAAAGAAATATTATACTCAATATTAGTCACACACACACACACACACACACACACACACACACACACAACTGTCCCCCACCAGCCCTAAGCAATCTCTATAGATTTGTTTATTTAACATGATCTTTTGTGATTGGCTTCTTTCACTTAGCATAACATTTCTGAGGTTCATCTATGTTATTACATGTATCAGCTCTTCATTATTCTTTATTGCCAAATAATATTCCATTGTGGGACTATGCCATATGTGTTTATTCCATGTTATTCCATGGTGGAACTTGCCATATCTGCTTACTCATTATTCAGTTGATGGATATTTAGGTTTCTTATACTTTTTTCTGTTATAAACAATGCTGCTGTTAACATTCATATACAGGTTTTTGTGTGGACATATGTTTTCATTTGTTTTGGGCATATACTTAGGAGTAGAACTGATACATCATATGGCAACTCTAACATTTGAGGAAATAAATGAATTTAATATTGAAAATGATTTGATTTTTGCTTTTAGTTTATTGAAAAGCCCATATAATACAGCCAAGTGAAGATATTACATTTTCATTGAGTTGGGTCTTGCAAAGGTGTAGAACTCATGCTTTTCAAAGAATACAAATGTGTAGGACTCATAATTTTCAAAGAATACATAAAGTCATTATTTAGAAGGAATATAGACCATGACATTGCAAGGTGCTGGAAGCAGGAGAGAGCAGGTTGGGGGGAGGTGGGTCGGGAGGTCAAGACATACATCTTGACCAGAAGGGGAAAGTGCATTACGAAGCAAGAGAGCATCGCATATCATAGCACAAATTGGTTGAAAAAATGTAACCTACATTTAGGTAGGTAATTAAATAACATTATCTAAATGGGGGGCTAGTTTGGAAGGAGGTAGCAGATAACCCCAGATCTTGAAGCATGCTTTAAGAGAACTATTTATTTTTTTAGAGAAAGAAGAAGGGCAAGGGAGAGAGACAGAGAGAGAAACATTGGTTGCCTCCAACCGGGGACTGAACTCGCAACCTGGGTATGTGCCCTGGCCGGGAATTGAATTGGCTATCTTTTGGTACAGGGGATGGTGTTTCAACCAACTTAGACACACCAGCCAGGTGAAAGGAACTATTTTTCATCTATTTTCTGTTATCCTTGAAAGAAATAAGGACAGAAAGCACTGAAAAATAGAACTATCTATGGAAAAGTTTATTATTAATACATTAATAGAAAAGCCAATACCTTAATTTCAATTTTACTTTAAAAGATATAAATGCCTTTTGTAGAAAATTTGGGAAATATAAAAGAGTATAAAATAATAATCAATAATAACCTCACAACCTAGTAACAACCAATTCTAAAATTTTGGAATCTACTTATATTAATTTTTATTTTTATAGCTGCTTATATAGTTGAAACTTTAAATGTAGTTGTGTTTATAAAATGGGGATTAAACTATAAAGATTATTTTAATTGTCTTTTTACATTAATACTGTGATAAACAGTTTTCTTATTTCCAACATATTCTCCAGGAAACAGATTCTCAAGGCAACATAGAATTTCACCATAAGAATAAGCTGGGTGAATTACCAAATCTCTTATATATTAACATTCTTCAATTGTAATATAATCTATAAATCTTTTGATGTCAGAAATGGCTTTTTGACATGGATGAGTGTTCAATAAAGTGATTTACAAATGTATTAATTTAACTAATATAAAAAGAAAGCTATTTTTCAAAAAAGGAGGAAAGGATTTTGAACTTTAGAGGGAATACACTTTCTAGCCACACAAAACAGTGGAGGTAATTGCCAAAAGAATAGATGATGGCATTGATTATACTAAAGATTTAAACAGTGCCTGGTCTATATGGTTCAGCGGTTGAGCATTGACCTATGAACCAGAGGTCACGTTTGATTTCCACTTGGGTGAGATGCCCAGGTTGCAGGCTCAATCCCCAGTGTGGGGGTGCAGGAGGTGGCCGATCAATGATGCTCTCTCATCACTGTTGTTTCTATCTCTCTCTCCCTTTCACTTCCTCTCTGAAATCAATAAAAATATATTTTAAAAAAGATTTAAACAGCACTACTTTATAAAAAAACTTAAGCAAAAAGCCAGACAGAATATTTCCCCAAAACCAAAGAAATGTTGATATCCTTATTGCATATAGGACTAACATATATATTACAAGTAGTAGGAGACAGCTCCTAATTTTACCTAATAATAGACAAACATGTAAATTGACTGTACCTTCACCACTACACCCCACCAGCCAATCAAGAGTGATATGCAAATTAACCCAACAAAGATGGAGGTCAATTTGCATACACAGCCCCCTCCCACCCCCCCAGTCTCTCAGGGCCTCTGGGCAGCATGGGAAGGCAGGGCTGGATTGGAAAGAGGTGGCTCCAGGGCTGGGCCGGAGTGGAAAGGCAGTGCTGGCAGCCAGGGAAAGGAAGGCCTATTTTAGCATGAATCTTTGTGCATTGGGTTTCTAGTATAGTAATAAAATAGGCAAAAAATATGAATAATAATTTCTCAAAGAAAATCAAATACTTAAAAAAAGTTAAAAAATCATTTGTTACTTATAGTAAAAGAAAGCATATTAAACAAAAATCAGATATTATTTTGCATATATAATTAGCAAACAATTGAAAACAATAGAAAACCTCAAATTTTCTGAGGAAGTTTAGCTACAATGTGCATTTCCCACTTTTTTAGTGGGGTTACAGACTGGTTGAGACTTTCTTGAAAGTAGTTTGACAATATGTAGTACATGTCTTTAAAATGTTTATGCTCAATAATAAACCTAAGGACATTTTAGCAACTGACACAAAGATTTATGACCAAAGCTATTAATGTCAGGCATTCTTATAACATATCACGTATTTTCATTATCACAAAATAATGAATACAAGGAGTGTTAAGTAAATCATGGAGCCTATACATAATGAAATATTGGTTTTCTATTAAAAGCGATACTTTAAAGAACATTTTCTGACATGGACTAATTCATATAATATATGTGAAAAATCAGAGTACTAAACTACTTATAGCATGATACCAATTTTAAGCAAATAAATAAATATATACATATGTTTATTTTTATGTATTTATGTATATGTATATATACAGAGAGATGTGCTTTAAGTATATATACAGGGTGTCCCAAAAAATGTATATATGGAAAAAGAGAGAGAGAGACTTAAAGGAAACATATATAAAATGTTAATATTGTGTGTTTTTTTCTACATTTAGCTAAGAGTTCTCATCTGTTTTCTATATGCTGGTTTTTTAAAAATTATCTTTATTGTTGTAAGTATTACATATGTCCTCCCCCTTCTTTTTTCCATTGATCCCCTCCACCCCTCACCCACCCCTCTCAGGCCTTCACCACACTATTGTCTGTGTGAATGGACTATGCATATATGCATAGAAGTTTCCCTGGTTAATCTCTCCCCATTCTCCTACCCCTGCCTTCCTTCTGAGATTTGTCAGTCTGTTCCATGTTTCTATGTCTCTGGATTTATTCTGTACATCAGTTTATTTTGTTCATTAGATTCCACATATGAGTGAGATCATGTGATACTTATCTTTCTCTGACTGGCTTATTTCTCTTAGCTGTTTTTCCTTCTGGTAAGGTGAGAAAGGCATATAACTTGGGAGCCCTATACAAGGAGACACTTACAAGAAGGCTCCAGAAGGATATCAAGGGTATCTTCTTGATTCTTTTCTCTTTTAGGTTTGGGAGGTCCTGCATTTGTCATGCATCCTCAGAATGAGGACTCCATTCTGGTTGAACCCTGTCCATGGCAGCCTATCACTGAAGGCTGCCGCCTCAGTTGGCTGCATCCTGCCTTACATGGATGAAACCTTTAAGACTGGAGCTGGCCTGTATCTTTATTTTCTGCACCAGATCAGGCTTTTGTAGTTAATCTGGTTTCTCAACAACCTTCCTGAACTTCTGAAGATTCTGGGATCTATTCTTTGTGCTGCCTCATCATCATATATCACAGGCCAGCACACCCACTTTCTGGAGGTTTTCTTTGGTGATTTTCATTACATCAAAAAGGAGCAAAGAGCAACAGAGAAGCTGGTGATGGAGGCAGGTGTGAGGAGGAGTGTACAGGGTTGTAGATTCTAAGGGGAAATACAATAACAAAGGCTCAAGGGAGAAGCAAATGAGCCATTGGGGTGCAGAAACATGCAGCTCTGCTGAGCCATGCCATCTCTGAAGGCTGACTGGAGGTACTAGAAGAGTAATTTCCAGCAAGATCCCCTCAGCCCAACAGGTCCTTGGCCTCGAAGATCTGGGAAATTATGCAGACTGTAAGCAGACCATCAGATCTTCTTCTGAGAATTTCTTCTTTCTGTTTCTAGAAAGATGGCAGCTACAGTCACTGATGGCTTCACCTAGAAATTTAGGACCCTGGGATTGTTGAAGAAAGAAGGTGGTTTTCATGCCATGCTACCTGGTAAAAATTGTGTTGCTGATACTGAATTCTTCTGATCAAAGTAATAATTTTAAAAACATTAACCAAGTTTCTACTGCACACAGAGAACAGTGTTAGGTTCTGGGGTGTTGGAGGATAAAATATGGCACCTGCATGGGAGAAACTCATTGTTTTCCTGGAAAGGCAGGCTGATGCTCTATCCACTGAGCAAAACCAGCCAGGGCGAGATTACCATTTTTTACTATCCCAAGGAAAAGAGAAAATTCTTGAAAAATATAAAACAGAGTTTTTAAAGAGCATTCTGGCTGCATTAATGACCATAGGTTGCAGAAATATAACAGTGGGTGCAGAGAGGCCAGTCAAAATGGTGTGGCTATTTAAATCCTTGAGGAGGCAGTGGAGCTAGAAGAAAAAGAAGTTCAGGTGATTTGAAACTTAGGGAGAGAATTAACTAGTAATTCTGATGGGATATGGTAATTGAAATGTGATGATTGAGAGAGAAAATGTTAAAGATAAATCCCAAATGTCTGGCTTGCACCGTTCAGACAGATTCAAGCCAATTCAGTCCCAAATTACCCATTAGGCTCAGTGGGCATAGTGTCTAGGGCCCACAGAAGTGAATTAATTCTTTTCAAATCATAAAAGCAAAATGAACCTTTAGTTCAAAGAAAGTGCTTAAATACATAATATTGCCCTAACCGGTTTGGCTCAGTGGATATAGTGTAGGCCTGCAGACTCAAGGGTCCCAGGTTCGATTCCGGTCAAGGGCATGTACCTTGGTTGCAGGCACATATCCAGTAGGGAGTATGCAGGAGGCAGCTGATTGATGTTTCTCTCTCATCGATGTTTCTAACTCTCTATCCCTCTTCCTTCCTCCCTGTAAAAAAATCAATAAGATATATTTTTAAAAATACATAATATTAATAAATCCATCTTTATGCTAATGCAGTAAGAATAATAGTTAATATTTTGATGGAAGCAAAAATACCTAGGGCCCATGACAGTTATCATGTGGCCCTTGGCCATTTGTCACTGAAACAAAAAAAACTGGAGGGAGATGAGGTGAGAGCCGAGAGGGCTGTGACAGCAACATGCAGGTCTGTCCTGACATTGGGTTGAGTTTTTGAAGGATATGCAAAACATCCATGGGCAAATGACAAAAAGTCCTTTAGCTACACAACTTAAAAATTACTATAGTGCTCTTTGATGTCTAGAAAGAATGAAGCAAGGTTAGATTTGGGGTCCTCGAGTATGGGTTTCAGTTCCAGCCCCACCTCTGTGGTGGACTTTTATTATTAGGATTGCATAAAATAACACCACCTTTCTTCTAAGTAATGTTTCAAAACATGTGATTGTGTCGGAGGTGGTCCCGCTGCTGTAGAGAGGGGTTACCTGACTTGAAATGAGCCAGTCTGAGCACACCTGTAGGATGTTGTATCTAAAGGTGATTGGGGAAACCCCTGTGCCATTCAAAGCCATTGGACTGTACCCTTGGAATTGCTAGGGGAAGGATGAGCTACCATGTGGAGAAATCTGCTTGAGAAAAGGAAGCCAACCTGCAGAAAGGGACAGATCAGTGTAGAGAAAGTCCTGTGCTCTAGCCTCCTATTTCTAATGCTCCCTGGCAGGATGCCGACCCCTGCCCTTTCCAGGTGGTTAACCAATAAATGATCATTCTTTTTAGATTAATCCCAGTTTTGATCATTTTCAAAAGCCAGAGGGCTGGCCAATAAACTACATAATACCCATGTGATCTTGGGTAAGGTATATAATCTCCCCAAGCCTCAGTTTTCTACTCTGTAGGATGGATATGGTAAAACTTACATCAAAGTGTTGGGATGATAATTATAGGAGAAAATTAGATAGGAGTGCTTTAAAGTTCAGCGTAAAATGCACATATTGTCATTTTTACATAAAGGAAGGGGGAGAGGTGGGGAGACTTCTAGACTTGTCAAGGTGGGAGTCCGTTAGCCCAGAAAGGATTGTTACTGTAAAGCCATCAGATATAGCTTAAGGAGGCCTCAAAGAAGTCTTATTATTTTTCTGTAGTGCTCTCTATTTCATGTTCATCTTTACTCATTTGCCAATATTTTCCAAAATCAGTTAGATCACTCGGAAAGAAATTCATATAGGGCTAGATTGACTCCCCTGTCCACCTCATTTCAATGTTCACGGTAAAAGCCTCCTTCTCTCTGCCCTCAAAGTGCCCTGTCCCAACTCTACTGACCTTTACTGATGACAGCATGAATTGTTTATGTCTGTAGATTTCAAAGTCTTCAAGGGCTAACTCAGTCTCATTTATGTGTGTTCCAGCACTGAGCATACAATAGGTACTAAATAAATATTAGTTCAATAAATTGATGAATTCATCAATTTATCAAAAATTCCAAATGTCTGGCGTGCACCCACTGTTATATTTCTGCAATCTATGGTCATTAATGCAGCCAGAATACTCTTTAAAAACTCTGTTTTATATTTTTCAAGAATTTTCTCTTTTCCTTGGGATAATAAAAAATGGTAATCTCGCTCTGGCTGGTTTGGCTCAGTGGATAGAGTGTCGGCCTGCGGACTGAAGGGTCCCAGGTTTGATTCTGATCAAAGGCACATGCCTGGGTTGCAGGCTTGATCCCCAGTGTGGGGTGTGTGGGGGGCAGCCAATCAGTGATTCTCTTTCATCATTGATGTTTCTATCTCTCTCTCTCCCTTCTTTTCTGGGGTCAGTGGAAAAATAGTAATCTCAACATAACCTGTAGGTTCTGGAAGACTAGGTTCTGCAGCCTCATCAAATGCATCATGCAGGACTCTGCTCCCTCTTTCCACCACGACCACCCTGGCTTCTCTCAGGACCTTGAATGCAGCTTTAGCCTTTGCCTCTCAGGGTCCTAAAACAGACTCTTTCCTCTGGAAGGTGCTTTATTCTCCCTGACTTGTCATATTAATTATTTGTCATTCTTTCCAACTTGTCTCATGTCACTTTGTCAGGCAATCTTTCTCTCACACAGCATGGATCAAGTAATATGTCTTCTTGGTAAACTGTATTTCTTCTTTTCAGTAAAGTACCAGCAATTGTAATTAAATATCTAGTTGTGTAAATGATAATTTAGTATTTATTTTACCCACCAGAAGTTAAGCTCCATGTCTAAGTTATCTATCATTGTTTCCTCACAGTGCTTGCTACACAATAAGCATACAATATCTACAATGAAATGAATGGAAAAATGTATGTTAATATGATCTCAGATATTTTTAAAAATTTTTCAAATATTTAAAGTGTGTGTGGTTTTTTTTTAATTTACAACTAATGCCAGGCACTCTAGTGGGCTCTAAAGACATAAGATACCCATAATTCCCACTCTCTTGGATTTTTTTTCCCTAACTGGTGAGAAACATGTTAAGTTAATAAGAAATTTAGTTCTTCCAGGTGTATTTAGTGTTCCAAAAGAGTGAGAAGAATGCTGAATTACGTTTAAAAACTTCTCCATCCATAAGAAAGAAGTAGTTTAGATGCTGGAACAATGTGGTGCCTAACTTTGTGTTATTTTTTTTCCTCTGCTTTGAATTTACTGTGAGTTGTGCAGAGTTTGGAAGGGTTGAGGATCCTAATGCTTTGTTCCATTGCCCACATCAGAATCACTGATTTCAAGCCTGTTGACCTGGACATTTGGTTGCTCTGAACAAAGTCCAGTTAGGAACTTCAAGGTCTTGACCCTTTGGATTGCTTCCATTTAGTTAATTTGGACACTACCCTGATGCTGATTCAGAACTGAGCAGATAAGTGGTCATTTAAGTAGAATGAGACTCTGGAAAATATAAATTGAATTCTTGTAAGTAAAAACAAATATTGATGGATACATTACCAGTGTATGACCATGCCAGTAAAAGGCTGCAATGCCATGCTCTTAATCACTGGTCTTATAGATCAGAGGTGTCTGTTCATGTTTTGAAATTTGCATGTGGATTCAGGAGAATGGAACAGACCAAAAAGTTTGAATGGTAAATGAATTACTGCACAGGAAAATTTTAAAATATTGGTTTCTTAGGTAAAAATGGCCCCACTGTCCATCTCCTAAACAGTCTAACTTCTGTTTTATAACATTTCCCATCTCTAACAATACGGTTCTCAAACAAGTTGTTTATGGAAAAAATTTCTTGGGTTTGGAACACAACTTTGGTTCTCCATCTGACAAACCTTTTGTGTTGACACCTGAATGATCAGGCACAAGTCTCTCAGGCAACAAAGGAGAGAATGCAAGAGTATGAGTCCCTTTCCTGCTCAACCTCCTATTGTTAACATCTCAGGAAATTGTGCTGTGAATATTTTCGTGGGTTTTTTTTTTCTTTTGTTGCTGCTTATTATCATTAAATAGTAAGTCACCATGGGTCCTAATAAGGTTAGTGATAGCAATAAAGTGAAAAGGAAAGTTATGAGAACAACGATAGAATTTTAAAAAGAAATAATCGCAAAGTATAATAGAGGTGTTCACATGTCTGATCTGGCTATGGAATATGGCATGGTGAAATCAACGATTAGCACAATTTTAAAACATAAAGAGGCTGTCAAGAGTGCTGATGTTGCCAAGGGCGTGAAAGTGCTCACAAAACAATGATAACAGGCAATTGAAGAGGTAGAAAAATTGTTATTGATTTGGATAAATGAAAAGCCGTTAGGGGGTGACAGCATTTTGGAGGCAGTAACATGTGAAAAAGTGAAGATGCTGCATGCTGACCTCCTGAAAGACACCCTCGGAAGGAGTGCTGAAAGTGATTTATTTAAGGTTACTAGGGATGGTTTGACAAATTGAAGAAAAGAAGTGCAGTGAGATATGTGGAGTGTAGCCAGTTATAACAAAGTAGCTGTGATAATTTCATGACAGAATTTCAAGAACATGTAGAGGCTGTAGGACTTGCTCCCCAACAAGTGTTCAGTTGTGACGAGACGGGCCTCTTCTGGAAGAAAATGCCAAAAGGACCTACATCACAGAGGAGGAGAAGTCATTGCCAGGACCCAAGCTAATGCAGGACAGGCTGACGTTGTTGTTGCGTGGGAAAACCTCCACCTCCTTCCTCCATCCCTCCTCTCCATATTCAGTCATCACTAGCTCTCAACATTACAGGTAAGTTCCAGTGTGTATGTACATTTTCATTTCTTTACTCTACATTTCCTTTCCTTTGGTTAAATTTTCACTTACATTTCATGTCCTTTTTAAAAAGGTGTTTATTTATAGATTAAAAAGTACATTAGACATGCACTATATATAGGAAAGATGAAACTATGGGATCATTTGGAGGTCTAAAATGGTTTAATTCAATTTAAATTATTTCTACGGGGAAAATGATCTGGTTTTTGAGCAAATCACTTCTTGAACAGCCTCCCAGAATGAATTAACTTTGAGAACTGAGGTTCTACTTATCAATTTCTGGCATAAAAACATGAAATAATAGTTTCATTTTACAGTTGATGTAATGGAGACTCAGTGAAATTATGTAATTTACCCAAAGTTGCAAGATTTCTTAATGACAATACTCAGTCTAGAGATGGACTAGAGATTTGGTGATCTTCTTGTTTCATTATGCTACTTTGCCCTTCCCTTATCAATTAATTCACAATAAATTCTTATTCATTTGCACGTGTATGGTTTATATAAAGAAAATAATTTATCACAAATTATATGACCCTCATGTACTAGCATGCCTCCTCCTTACTATCAATTCCTGTGTCCTGAGGTCTAAATGATAATAACAGCCTGAGGAAAATATAATTAAAAATACACAAATAAAAAATAGTCAACCCAAATACAGAGGCAGGCTTATTATGTATTGTAAGATGAAGAGCTAAAAGGAATCAGTGAGCATCCTTAAGACTACCACAACAGTGTAAGGCAGTACAGTGAAAAGAGTTTGTTCTTTGGAGTTAGAACAAAACTAGAAATGTGACTACCACTTATTTTGATGATTACCCTGGGCAAATCAATTTACTAATTAAAGTCTTGGGTATTTCCCCTATTCATTTGAGATAATAAAACCAACGAGTAGAGTGGTGTGTGAGTCCCTTTCTCTCTACCCAAAGTTGATTGGAAGGGAGATAACTGCATCACTGCCTCCTCACTCATCTCCTCCTAGTCCTTTCGCAAGAGGGTATCCATTTCTGAAATTATTTTTTAGCTTGTAAGATATTTATTCCGCCAGGGAGGATTCAATGTGCATTAGTGTCAGCATCATACAACCTGCAGGAGAGCAGTACCATCCGAAGATGTAGTTGCAGAATTTAGAGAGATAGAAGTGTCTGCTGAGAGTCTGAGCCTGAGCCAGGCTCCGAGACTAATTCACCCTAGCATCCTGAACTGCAGCACTGGTCACGAGCCCAGCTTTTAATAACATGGTGCTTTTCTATCATTTATTCATCTGCAAATAAGAATTATAGTAGTACCTCTCTTAAATATTGTTATGGCATAAATTGAGTGAAACCAGATAAGGGGCTTAGAAGGAAGCCTGACCTAGGCTTAGTGCAATAAATACGTACAGACTGAATGAACTACCTTGTGAAATAGGATCATTATTATCCTCTCTTTGAAGATGAGAACACTGGAGGTCAGAGATGTTAAGACACAGGTAGAAGATATTAGAGCCCGTACTTGAACCAAGTCCAACTGACTATAAATTACATTAGCAAATGTTATGCATTTCTTAATGGGAAGGGCACAGGAAAAAAAAAATGTTCTTTAAACAATTCCTTCCCCAATTCTTTATCTTACAATTGAGAAGAGAGGGGGAAGGAAAGAAGCAGCTTAACCTTGAGTAACAATACAGCATCTGCAGTTTCATTTTTGTATTTGGGTTAAATGAGTGGGGCTTGGGCGAGAACTGAGTCTATAAGACTGGGAATGGTAATATCTGGTCCAGATAATCACTGGCTATATCCCCAAATGTCAGTTAGATTAGTAAAACAAGAGGTGTGCTTTTATTTGAACATTGGAAAGAAGAAGTAAGTTTCAGAGCCTAAGGATTATGAAAGGAGCCTCTAAAGTCGCTGTGCAGGGAAATCACTTACTATTTGGAGGCCTGCAGAAGGGCCGTGCCATGATTCACGGTGCAGGTGCCAGTGAAAGGGGAAGGGCATAAGAGGGCACAGGAAGGGGAGAGGAGAGGAGAGGAGAGGAGAGGAGAGAGAGAGAGAGAGAGAGAGAGAGAGAGAGAGAGAGAGAGAGAGATTGTGCACAATAAGAAATAAACTTTTCATATGAAAATATGCTTACATTCACCAAAATACACTGGATAAAAGCACTTACCAAGAGAATCTAAACTCCATGTTTTGGTTTTGTGTTCTGGTATGTAGTATAACTGCAACAATTTGCCATGAGCTCAGAAATTCACGGACCCACTGCAGACTTCAATTCTTCATTTTGTCTGCACTCTCTTGCCTGGGAGACGCATTGCTTCCCCTGCCTCTTGGCTGACACTGTGTTTATTCAGCCCAGCTACAGCAGAACTGCACTTGACATTTTTTCTAAGAGCCAATTCCTGCACTACTTGGTTAATCCTGCTTTCCAATTTAAAAGTCTAATGTCGGCCCAACCAGGGGAGAATTTTTAATTTCAGCAGCCTTACTTGAGTTATATAATCACATGCTTTTTTTTTTTTTTTTCTTGCATTCATGAACCAGGACTTTCCAACTCGTAGATCAGCCCATCTCCTTCATGTGGAAATACAGTGAATGGAAAAGCAGTGTGACCCCGTGCGTGGCACTAACCTCAGGACCTACAGGAGCCAAGCGTAAGAGGCTTTCCTTTAAAGGTGCATGAGGAAACTGATGCACATGGCGTTAAACAGGCTCTGCTCATCCTGCAGATGAAAAGGTAATTCAAAGCGAGTGCTAATTTCCACCCTATAGATTTTACAGCAGCCCTCTGACCTAAGTCATTACCCTTTCCCCATCTTTGTTCTTGCATGGTATATGATTCAGCAGCCTGAAGTGTCGAGAAGCCCGCAGTCATGCTGCTGAGATACATAGTTAAATGTCTTGAAAAATGAGTGGTGCTTTTGTGGGAAGGGGGTCTGTTTCTAGCCTGCGATCAGGGCATCTTCTCTGGCTGATGGTACGAGAGGAGCTAGGAATGAGAAGTTGTCAGAGGGTACGAGAGGAGCTAGGAATGAGAAGTTGTCAGAAGGTACGAGAGGAGCTAGGAATGAGAAGTGCATCTGAGTGACTGGTAGTGGTGATCTCTGGTATAAATCGCTGAAAACAGGTCTGTATTGCTGACTTCAGCAAGATCCAAACAGCGATGGTGAAACGGCCCTACAAAGGGGGCTCAGGAGCACAACAGGAAAGATAATTAGATTGTTCTTGGTAAACTTGATGAAGGTTTAGGATAGTATAATGAAATCTTAAAATCTTATTTTTTAATACATGTTTTTTTTTTTAATTGCATCTTTAAATATCACAAATAAATTGGGGGAATCATCTGGCATCAGGCTGTTTCTATAACTAAACAATTTAGAACTTGTTCAATAGTTCATGCTGAACTGTTCCTTTTTCAGAAACATAGACACCATCCCACATTTTTCTGATATCCTTGTTTAAATTGTTGTGGCTTGCTGAATCAAAGCAGCTGAATTTAGTACAAGTTCAATGTCGTTTCCTTCAAGAATCATCTTTTTGGGGCTTGAGATTCTGAACAAGCACCGCCTGACCTCATCCAAACCCTGTGGATATATTTCTCACCCAAGAAATTCCTGATTTCCACATGAGAACCATTCTCCTGAATAACAATGTTGATGGGGAAGTGAGTGTACACACCCATCTTGTAAGGGAAGCCCAGTGTAACACTTTGATCATGTCTGTACATGACTGCAGATGGCGTGAGCAGTAGCCAGTTCCTTTCTATTTCCCCACCATTTGTCAACCCACAGCCTGTTTTTTTGTTTTTCTTTCCAAAGAGACTGAGATCTTCATTGATGTGATTGAAGTCCCTTGCAGGTGCTTCTGGGGCCCTCCACAATAACTGTCAATAACTGTACAACCTTTCAGAGTGATGCTGACACTTTCTGGGATGTCCACAGTCTTCTGAGAATGGTCTTCATCCTCCCAGTAGATGCAGCAAAGCAAATTATAATAATTTTTAAGATCACCTAAAATTATGAGTATTTTTATAGGTCTGTTTCACCTTTGAATTCCATAAGAGCTAAGATGAGCTCTGAGAATTCTATCCATGAAACATTATCCTATCCTATATAATAAAAGCCCAATGACCATAATGGCAGAATGACCAGAATGACTGCTCGATCAGTCACTATGAAGTGCGCTGACCACCTCTCGGTCCCTACCCCCGGCCCGCAGGCTCTGATTGCCTGATGGTATACAGGAACCCGGGGGGGTGGGTGGTGGGGGATGCGGGTGGTACCAGGCCGAGGCCCCCACCCTGCTGGTTACCCCACACACAGAGGGTGACCCACAGTGGGGGGTGGGGCCACAAGTGGGTGGGACCCGCCAACCTCTCAGTCCCTCCCCCCTGGCTGGCTGACAGGCTCCGAATGCTCGATGGCAAACTGGGAACCTGGGTAGGTGGCGGCAGGGGCCAGGGCCAGCTGCTTGCAGCCAGAGAAGATGCCCTGATCGCAGGCTAGGTGAATTTTGTGCACCAGGCCTCTAATTTTTATTATAAGTTTTAAAAAGAACGATTGTATTACATTAGACAAGTAATGCTCTGATCCCCCATTTCCTTTTACTTCTGTTGTAGGATAACAAACCACCTAGGACTTTAGGTTATTTTGACTTGTTGATAATCCTACCTGTGTAATGACATTGGTCAATCCATCTGTCACTTCTGTTCATCTCTTCTCCAGCTGAATAATGGATGCCTCAAGAATTAATCTTCAGCAGTCTATAAAATTGACGGTTCTCTGATGAAAATATCTTCAAATGTTGACAAGAGACATAGAAAATAATTCATATTTTCTGTGGTGATTTTCTGGCTCTTTATTTCTATAATATAACTAGACATTGGTTGGTTTTATGGACCAGGGTAAAATTGCAATCAACAAGAAGGTTTAGGAAGGAAATAATTTGGTTAATGAAATTTTCAGGATAAATTAAAGTTAACAAGAAAAGTATTTTTCTATACTTTATTGTTAAAAACATTTTTAGAAAGGGAATAAAGTCCTCAATTTCCAGATATTTGGCTACCTATGTTAAGAACTCTAATATTCTTTCATGAAGTATACTTTTTGCATTGCCAAGGATTGATATTTTTCAAATCTCTGAGTGACTGCAATAGGCAATTTACTTATCTTTGTTTATTATTATTTTTAAAAATTTTCTCATAACGAGATAGGTTGAGGGAGAGAAGGGTCTTCTCATCTTGGGGGCAGGAGTTCAAAATCTGCATTGTAAAGAAATTACGAAAAGCCGAAACCGGTTTGGCTCAGTGGATAGAGCGTCAGCCTGCGGACTGAAAGGTCCCAGGTTTGATTCTGGTCAAGGGCATGTACCTTGGTTGCGGGCACATCCCCAGTAGGAGGTGTGCAAGAGGCAGTTGATCGATGTTTCTCTCTCATCAATGTTTCTAACTCTATCCTTCTCCCTTCCTCTCTGTAAAAAATCAATAAAATATATATTAAAAAAGAGAAATTACAGAAAATCTTCCAATCTGAATGATGGCTGTGATGGGGATTAGAGAAGGCATAGACAGAAGGCCTGGAGACAGAAGACTCTTGTTATGCCTATAGAATTTGAGCCTGCTTATACACGGAAAGTGTAATGAACAGAAAGGTCACTAATAGAGGAATACAGTAGGGCTCCCAAAAAGGATGTGAAACAAGGGAAGGAGAAGAGGTTCACTTTGAACAAAAGAAGAGACAGCTCATTTTATGTGCTTTCTGGATTAAAGAATGGTGGCCAGCACAAATGAGCATTCAAGCAGAGGTGTGTAGGAAATTAAGGATGTTCAGTCTTATGAAACTACTGTGCTCGTATTGCCCCAAACTGCTCACTGCTTATTGGCCACATGAGAAAAAAGAACCAGAGAATAATTGTTTAAAAAAAATATTTATGTAACCCTGGCTGGGTGGCTCAGTTGGTTGGAGCATCATGCTGTACAGCAAAAAGGTTGTGGATTTGATCCCTGGTCAGGGCTCCTACTGGAGGCAACCAATCAATGTTTTGCTCTCACATCAATGTCTTCTCTCTCTCTCTCTCTCTCTCTCATCAATAAACATATCCTTGGGTGCATTCTTATATAGGGCTTATGATGTTCCAGATACTGTTAGAAACAACTTACAAATAGTATCTCACTTAATCTTCTAATATCTCTAAGATGTAGGGACTATGATTGACCCCACTGCATAGATGAAGAATCTGAGACAGAAAGAGGCTAAGTGACTGGCTCAGGGTCACACAGTGGGTACTTATAGAGCCAGGATTCAAACCCAAGCAGACTGAGGTTCCACAGAGGATGTTCCTACCTGCCATGCTGTGTCTCAGTGAAGTAAAAATGGTGGCCCAGTCTGTGAGCTGTGGTTTTGCTAGGACAAGGTTCCTGCTTCAGGCCTTCACGTGAGTAACATCCTGAAACTCTGTTCGCCTAGTCCCGTGGTCGGCAAACTGTGGCTCACGAGCCACATGTGGCTCTTTGGCCCCTTGAGTGTGGCTCTTCCACAAAATACTGCGGCCTGGGCGAGTCTATTTTGAAGAAGTGGCGTTAGAAGAAGTTTAAGTTTAAAAAATTTGGCTCTCAAAAGAAATTTCAATCGTACTGTTGATATTTGGCTCTGTTGACTAATGAGTTTGCTGACCACTGTCTAGTCTATACACACACCAGCTCCTTTTAGTTGGAACCACGTGGGACAGAAAAGAAATACTACAGCTGCTGGGAACTCCCAGAGCTGCCATTCAAAACACTTAATATTGTCTGTGCTTGTGGGAGGAGAGCTTCTCCTGCTACTTCATCCTATAAGAAAAGTCTGTTTCTCCAAAGCTGTATGTTAAGTGAATGTGTGTGGTTTGGATCCCGCCCCCCCCCCCACTTTTACCTGCCTGCCCACCCCCCCCCCTTACACATTATGATCTTACAGGGCCCTCCATTGGAGGACTGCATTGGTCCTGGAGCTGGAAACCTGCAAGGATCAATTTCCTTTGTTAAAAGGGACAGAATAACTGGCCCGCTCTCCCCTTTCCTGTCCTGAAATCCCAGAAATCAGAGAAGCTGCTGCTTGTGATGGTTTCTTGGGCAGGTTTTAAAGGTCTTTCGTACCTTTTGTCCAGTCTAGTCCTGATTCCATCCGCGTCATGGCCAGGCTGAGTCTGGAATCCTGGCCATAGCTGGCCAGAGGGCTGTCACACTGCCCGCAGCAGTATCAGCTACAGTCTTTGCTTGGGAACCCCCGAAAGGGAAAACAGGATCGACTGGCACTTGGGGAAATAATTTCCCGCAATCTAGTGGTGCCTGTTAATTAAAATTGCTCCCGCGGTTACTGTGGGCAGTTGCAGAAGGGGCCTGGTTGCTGGCGAGTGAGAACTTCTGTGTGGGACTGACTGGGGTCAGGTGTGTTTCAGAGGGTTGAAAGGTGTCATGGTCAAAAAGAAAAATAAAGATTTGGGTTTTACGTTTTGTAGTTAGCAAGAGCCAGATTGTTTTTAACCCTTTGCCTCTCTTCTGCCGTTATGAATATTCTGAAAGCTGAACAAGTTATACAAAATGACATGCATGTTTTAGAATTGAATTATGCTTTAATTGAAATCATTCATTTGCTGTTACCTACTAATGTAAAGTAGGGCCTGGGGTTCAGATGTTCCTGAGTTCAAATTCCGGTTCAAGTAATTCCTAAATATGACTTCGAGCAATTTATACATTTTTGAAATTTTATACCTAACTGCTAAAAATTTGGAGCATGATACTGCATATCTCGGGATTTCTAGGACTAAATGAGATAATGTATGTAATAAGCATTGCAGCTACTTGATAACCGCTACTCTCTTCTGTCCTTCCCTATCTTTAAAGTAGGTTTATATTGTGGAGAGAGCAAAAAGCATTCAAAATCAATACTTATAAATTAGTAATTATTTCCTTTATTTTAAAAACAAATAGCCACATAGGAGTAGATCATATAGCTTGACACATGCATATGATAAAATACTTTGCAACCATTTAAAAAATCACATTTTAATAAATAACTGACATAACATGCTTATGTGAGAATGTTGTGAACAATTTAGGATACCAGACTGTATATAAAATATGACCATGTGTTTTACTAGTATTTTTAGAGGAATATCAAAAAAGGCTATAATATGTTTAATAAATGTGTTAATGCTTCTTAATTCCTGCTGGTGGGTTTGTGGGAAATTTTTATTTTCGAATCTCTTCTCTGTTTTATAAAAAATGTATTAGAAAACAATAAAATATAAAAATGACTCAGAGATTAGAGACACAAGCAAACCTAGCCATGGTTTCCCTGGATGGCTTGGAAAATGACTCTGGGAACAGTTTTGAAAAAGAGTTAGTCTAAAGTCACTTCAGCAATGACAGTGTTCTTTAAACAACATAACTATGAAAGAGTCAAAGTCATTTACACACAGGAGTCCTTAGAGTTTTGATTAAAGAATCCATCTTGTTATTTTATCATGGCCTTTTATGAAACTCCAGCAGTGTGCAAGGAGGGGCTGAGTTCTGGGGGAAAGGACACAGAGACTCCCTGGAAACCTCTTTGAGCTCTACACTGAGCTGGGTTCATTTACTTACTTCTGTCTTATCCTCCAATTTTTGTGAAGAACCTATTGTTACTTCAGCTTTAAAGATGAGGGATTTTGGCATAGCGATGTTCTGTAATTTACCTGAGGTTGCCAGCCAGGATGAGGAAGAGCAGGAATGGAAATATCTAACTCTAACACTGTCCAAAATGTTACCACATAATTGACAGTAGGTCCCTCAGTTGTGTTGGCCAGCAGTCCAGCCATTGACCAATGCACCTACCTAAATTGAAATAAATTATAAGCTACTTCCTAAGGAAACTAGCTAAGTTTCAAGTGCTCTATAGCACACATGGCTAGTTACTACAGTATTGGATTGTGTAGATATTAAAAATTTGCACCATCTCTGAAAATTCCATTAGCCAATAAGACTCAAATCTAGAGAGTCACGGATGGAAGCAGAGTGAGAGGTGTCACAGAAAGCTCCATGATGGAGGCAGTAAGAATCAGCCAGGCTGAAGGGGAGTAAAGTTTATATTTAGTATCTTGGCTTCTCCTTTCACATTCCTTCTCTAATTCTCGTTCTTCACTGAGTACCTATGTCTGGATAGCTAATTTCTGTTTTCCATGGTCATGGTGTCAGGCACAGTGCCTGATACATGGATGGTGCTCAAAAATATTTTTGGGTGACAAACTAAATGGTATCTATCAAGTAAATTTTAATGGAAGCCAATTCCTGTTAGTGTCTGACTTTGTGTTGCAAATAGAGAAGTCAAATTTTAAGCTCTTAAAAGAATTCTTTATTTGTATGGTGGAGCTCTGAACATTGCATGATGCCTGACTCCCTGCCTAGGATTCGCTGCCCTGAGCCTCTTTAGGCTTGGAATGTACAGACTCAATCTTCTTTTGTAAAGATTAGTTTTTTTTTCTTCTGAGGCAGGACTATTCTGTTCATAAAATGTCCCAGAGGAAAAAATAAAAATTTATCCCTTATGGAAATGGAGCCTGAGAAAGATCATGGAGAGGAGAGGAGGCTGTAAACATACCCCCTTCTCCCCCTTCATGTGTCAGCAAAGCTCGAAATCTCCATCTAACTGATTTATAGGATGTGACAGTTAAATAAGATGAATGAGGAGCTCCATCAAAACTGTTTTTAATAATGGTCACCCTCTACTGCTGGGTGGCATTCTCAGCTCACAGTGTAGGCCTGCCATTTAGAGCTGAAAGGATCTCAGCCTTCCTAAAAGGAAACCTGTCGGTTGAATGTGGCCCCACAGTGGACAGGAACAGAAATGGTCTTAATGGCACATTACGTCTCAAATGACTTGAAGCTATTTATCAGAGCTCAGTTCTATGACTTTAACAGTGCAGATTTCACATTCCACACTTTCTGGATTGAAGTACCATTTAGAATTCAAATTGTCTTACAGAAAATGCAAAAATCAAAGCAGATTCACATATGGTAATTTAGCAGCTGAGATTTTCATTGCAGATTTCCAACTTGCTCTCCCCTCAGCTCACTCTCTCTGATAAACAAGACCCCTTGGAATGAAAGCTGTAGTGATAACATCATTATCAGTATCATCATCACCATCATCATAATCAATCATTTTTATTGTAATTCTTACTATTGTTACTTAGCCCTGAAATTAGCACTACTAAGAGGTCATTGTAAATGATAACGAGCCCAGGAGGCCTGTGGAAATGCCAGGAACCTGAAAGGAGCAAAAGGGAGGCACCTCCTTCATAAGCTGGGTTTAGCAGTTGGCAGTTTCATCATAAAGATATACCGAGGAACTTAAGATATCTGAAGCAAAGCACACTTGGCCATGGGCATGTGGAGGCATGCATGCTTCTCCCACTCAGTAATAAAATGTGTGCATGTTCTACTTTTTTTGGTGGATTGCATGAGTGGAATTTCTCCATTGCTAGTGGGAGTGGGGTTCTTCCAATATCTTGAGAAAAGTATTTTTCTAAGACTTGCATGGGAGAATGAGAGGTGGTAGAAAGTTTTATTCACATGAAATGATATCCCTTGGTTTCCAAAGTCCCATTTTCCTTAAACCAGCCCTGGGAAATATGCAGCCGGAGATTCAGCAAAACTGGAAGCAAAGCCAATGTCCAAAGTTTCTGTTCCATGGTGGAGCTGAGTCCAATTCAGCATTAGGTTAGTCCCAGTCCCTTAGTCCATTGTATGGGTTGCACATGGCTGTGAGCCACCTGTGCGGATGCAGGGGAATGCACTCCCCTCCCCCCACCCCCAACAGGAGAGCCAGGAGCACAGAGAGCAAGAGAGAGAACTCTTTTTGTTCAGGAGCTTAAATGTCAAATCTTCCCCAGCTTTCAGTGGCCACACCTATTCTGGCCAATGCCCTGTTGCATGGTATGACTGACAGGTAAGCTCCTTCCTACATCACTCAGACCTTATTGGTCAAGCATCTAAATTGCTGCTTCTTTTTGTTTTTCCCCCAGTTATTAATTAACTAGAGGCTCAATGCATGAAATTTATTCAAGGGGCTCAGCCCTCGCGGCCCCGCCCACTGGTCATTCCCAAAGGTCGGTCTGCCCTCTGTTCTAATTAGCATATTAGCTTTTTATTATATAGGATAACCACATTTTTACAATGGTATCACTATGAATTCTGATTCCCTCTTTTTGCAGGCAGTTTAAGGTTATCTGAAGGCCTTAAAGTTGTTTTGAAGTTAGTGTCTGGCTCTACTCTTGACTTAAACTTTCTAATACTCAACTTTTCTCATCTGTCAAATACAGCCAATGATAGCATTTCTGGGAGACTTGACTGGAGCAAAACATGCAAAAGTGTTTATCACCCACTTGACATATTTCATAGACAGTGCTTTATAAGTGTTAGCTCTTGGTTTTATTAAATCAATAAAGTGCGGATAAGTGATCCTGAACATTCTGTGATGTCTGATTTACATTCTCATTGAAAAGAATTAACTGGCAATCCTATAGATTAAGATATGATATTCTTTTGATATTTAAAACTGAGGCTCCTTAAAATATTTCATCAGTGAATATGATGAAGGCAAATAGGAAGCATAACAGATTCCTGCTCATTAATTTTCTGAAGATTTCTAGTGTGGGAAAGCTGGAGCGGGTGGCATTTGATAACCATGGAAAGCTGATGTACTAGAGAGGCACTCTGGGTCAGTGCTTTTGAGCTAAGTTTCCCAGTTTACATCTATTGTGTCCTTTACTGTTTCCATAACTCTGGGCAAGGGTATGGCCTCTTTGGGCCCTTGCTTTCTCATTGGAAATAATACCTGCTTCACAGGATTTGTGGTAACAAGTAAATTAGGTACCTGAATGCTGAGCCACTGATGCAAAGCTATACATCTCAGAGATGTATAAAATATCCTTGGACTAAATTGAAACAAGAAGTGAGAGATGAGAAATAGCATATAAGAAGCATCCTTATGCCAAACAGGTCAGTGTAGGAAGGTAATAAGACAAATTCCAGAAAATGAAGCTGTCATTCCATGACTTTCCAGTTAGTTTCTAATTCCACTAAACTGTGTTTCCCAACAACAATGAGACAATTGTATCTTTGGTTTTCACAATAGATTTTTTGTTAAATTTTGTTTTTTCTTGTTTCAAATAAGGCGGATTTGAATGTTTGTGTCCCCCAAATTAATATTTTAAAACCTTATTCCAATGTGAGGGTATTAGAAGTAGGACCTCTGGGAGGAATTAGGTTATGAAGACAGAGCCCTTAGGATAGGGTTAATGCTCTTATAAAGAGACACTGGAGAGCTGCCTTGCTCCTCCCACCAGGCGAGGACACAGCAAGAAGGTGGATGTCTATGAAGCAGGAAGGGAGCTCTCATTAGACACCAAATCTGCCGGTGCCTTGATCTTGGACTTCTCAGCATCTAGGACTGTGAGAAATGAATTGCTGCTGTTAATAAACCACTAAGTCTATGGTTTTCTGTTACAGCAACTGAATAGGCTGAAAAAAGGAGGCCAATAGGGTTTAAAAAAATAATTCGTCTGGCTCTTTTATTATTTCCAAACAAGCAAATATGAAACTCCTTTGGCTCAAATATTACTTTGTGTAATTTTTTGGTATCAGACTGTGGAAAGGCTGTAGAGAGACAAGGGCTTTGACTGTGTCTAAATTGGATCCTGAGCACAATACCTGGTGCCCAGCGGGACTTGAACTCTCACCGTGAAGCCCCGGAGTGCAGAAATGATATGTTTCTATTTCAGACATCGTTTACATCATGTATTATGAGCCATGGACACACCTAAGACCATGAAACAAGCACAGACACAGCCCCAGGCATTTCTGTGCTTCCCACAGAAGCCTGCAAATTCAGATGCCTAATTTCAATTACCCAGAGAAATTACAGAGCTGGTGCTAGGGCTCCTTGGGGGGAAAATGTTGGCAACTTGCTCTTAGTTCTTCCCCTGAGCAACACCCTATAAGCTGCCCATATTCCAGAGGGTGGTGTGATGGTTTTGTTTTTTACATATGTTTTTATTGATTTCAGAGAAGAGGAGAGAGATAGAAATATCAATGATGAGAGAGAATCATTGATTAGCTGCCTCCTGCACGACCCACACTGCGGGATCGAGCCTGCAACCCTGAGATGTGCACTTGATGGGAATTGAACCCAGAACCTTTTAGTCTGCATGCCGACGGTCTATCCCCTGAGCCAAACCGGCTAGGCCTGGGGTGATGTTTTGATCATAGAAACTCATGGGATACCTGACCCCGCCATTAAAGAATTGTGTGATCTTGAAGAATCTAATTATCTTTTCTGAACCCTGCTTCCAACATCTGGAAAACTGAGATTCATATTATTTACACGCAGCATTGTTAGTAAGTGAACATAAGTGAATTAAAAGCTGTAACAGGGTTTGTAGATGCTAGTTTTTATTTCTTTTTTATTTTTTAAAGTACTTTATTTATGAAATACTAGTAAAAAACAAATCAAAGTTTACAGGTTTGTACTATATAGATGAGAGAAATCTCTTAGGTAGTAAAAATGAATCATGTACACTCTACATTATATGAAGTGAAAAATAAATTAGAAAGAGGTGAGAATCCTACCTTGTTAGAGTGGGTTCTGTAAGTGAGGGAATAGTGGCAGATGGTTATTGGTTTTGTGTTGTTTTGTTGGTTTATTGTAGACTAGGGGCCCAGTGCATGAATTCGTGCACTTTGAAAGAAACTGTGGGCCGTGAGGCTGTGGTGGACACAGGGGCGGGTCTTGGCCCATCCTCCACACCCCCGCCTAGCCCCCCCCATGGCGGACCCTGGTCCCCTGTCTGCCAGCAGCCCCACTCCCGCTGCCTCCACTCCCACACACTGGCCCTGCCTGCACCCTCTGATGGTGTGGAGCGATTGGGGCCAGCGCCAGCAGTGGGTGTGAGTGGCAGCTGCTGCCCTGATTGACCCTCAGGAGCAGGGGGAGGTGGAGAAGCCTTCGGGGGTTATTGGGGTTGGCAGCTGCCACTTGCATCCACTGACGGCACCGAGTGATTGGGACCAGCACCAGGTACTGACAGCGGGTGTGAGCAGAGGCTCCGGTGCTGGCAGCAGGTGTGAGCGGGGCTGTTGCTGGCAGCAGGTGCGAGCACCAGGTGGGACTATAGCATGTGGGAGCAAAGAATTTTCAGTAACCACCAGAGGCTCACCCTGATGACAGCAACTGGCACCCCGCCTTGGTCTGGCGCCTCTGCTCACCTGCTCCACCATCCCACTGCAGCTGATGCCTGCCATGTTCTGCGCTATGCCACCTGCTGCTGAAGTCCACCATGTTCTGCGCACGCTCAGTGCACATCATAGCGAATGGCTGTTCAGTTGTTTGGTTGTTCAGTCTATTTGCATATTAGCCTTTTATTATATAGGATGGTGTGAGTGTGGTTGTGGGGAAGTATATGAGAGGTCAGACCTCTGGCAGGATGGGGCTGTATGTGACAGAAAAGCCAGCTCTGATCTGGCTTCCAGGGAACATTTGAGTGTGGGGCATGCAGGTGAGAGAGGGCTCACAGGAACAGGCCCTTCATGGAAGCTGATTTGGCACAGGCTCCCTATGGGCCTGCCCAGAGATTGTATTATCATAGGTGTCATGGGGAGGGGATGGCAGAAAACAGGTATCATCCTCGTTCTTACATTGAGAACTTACATTCAGATACTAGGAACAAGCCTGAAAAAGACAAAATCAAGCAAATATATAGAGACAGCGGAAAAGGAAATGACGGGGTGATAAGGTGTCAAATTGAAAGAAATTCCTGAGATTATTAGTTCTGTCCTTTTCATGTACAGAGCAGATGGGAACCTAGACATAAAGGGGATGCATTCACTTGGAATTCTCAACCTGTACAAAGTAATTCTGGGAAATGGCAGCATTTGCTTATCATATGGAGACATGTAAAGCTGCATTAAACTGTACATACTTACACTACTGTCTTCAACATGCTGTTTACCTGTTCTTGATTTTAAATGTTGTTTTAATTGATCTTAGAAAGAGGGGAAGGGAGGAGGAGAGAGAGATAGAAACATCGATGAAAGAGAGCCAACCCGGGCATGTGCCCTGACTAGGCATTAAAACGGTGATCTCTTGTTTCATGGGTTGATGCTCCCTCATTGAGCCACACCCACTGGACCTGTTCTTGATTTTTAAAAGCTGGGCCAGGGGTACTGGTATTACTGAGAGCAGAGTTCTCCCAACCAAACTCTACCACGTACAGGCACATCATCTAAATTCTCCAGGGACTCTCAGCAACCAAGCATTGGAACAAGAGGGAGCATGACACTGAGCTATGGCTGCTGCTCCTGAGGGTGAAGCTCGGGTAATAAATAAATAAAAAACAGCCTCAGTAGTTAGGTTTTTCAGGACCATAAAGCATCCTGGGCCTGTTATGACTCCTTTGGGTAAAACTTATTTCTATTCCATAGTTGAAATAAGATGTGACACAGGCCCACTTTTTACTTAGATTGCATGTTTTGGGTTTCTGTGTGATGGGACTACTAATAAATAAAGTCAGGTGGTTAAAGCTGCCTCCGTCCCAAGCCACCCTTAAGAACCCGTCTGTTCACATCCTGGAGATACAATTGTGAGCAGCAGAGAAATAAGATTTGATGTTGTGCATTATTGTAGCCTCAAGGTGAGGCATCAGAAGAAAGGTTGAATCACAATTTTAGTGCTTCCTACTTATGAAGTTTAAAGCTCAGTTTCCCAGCATATAAAACAGAGGTGATAATTCGTTATCTTATTTGAAACCCTATGACATATATTACTTATATATCTGTTATGTAAGTAAGAAACATTTTAATTAATTCTGGCCAGAATACTCAGACAGACTAGGTTGGAGGTAGAGCTTGAGCACTGAAGACCATTTTAGAACTTGGCTATGAAGAAGGGATGCAGGGCACAGTTGGTGTGAGTGAACTGCAAAAACAATAATATACAAGGTGGAGCTGTGACACTGCATGCTCTATATTTGGAGCATATCGATTAATTTAAGATTAGTTTTATCTTTTTCAGATTAGAGAAATAGTCCAGCAGTATAATAAAATAGGTAGCTTGCTGGACCCTTGTAATAAAACCAGCTAAAAATGCTGATTTTTAAAAATGCTTTTGTGTAGACAAAAAGTATAAGAAATTCTAGAGGCCTATGTCAAATATGCAATAAGGACTTTTACATATAAGTCACTTACTGAATCTTAGTAACCTTGGGCTTGGTTTTCATGACCCATGTCCAGGAAGCAGGGCTTTAAAAACAAAAACAGAAACAAAAACGTATTCTCAAATGAGTGTCTAGGAGGGCCCACATATGGTTGTCAAGGTGAACTAGAAATGAGTCAGCTGCCCTGCACCCCCAAAGACATCAGGACTAAGGACACTTAAACACAATATTCTTACTATGTTTAAATAAAGAATGAGTTCATGTGTAGGTCTTTGATGCTGGATACAGTGGAGAGTAGTTTTTCTTGAAATTAGGTAACCCATCAGGAAAGACTCATGTGAGCTTGCAGCCCACACTTACATTGCCTGGATGGCCATTAAAACCCTAAGCCAGGTGACCTCAAACTACGGCCCGCGGGCCACATGCGGCCCGCCGAGGACACTTATCTGGCCCGCCAGGTGCCGCTGCCTGTCCTGCTTAGCAGCCGACTCGTCCCGGGCCCGCAGTGCGCATAGGAATTGGTTCATAGTTTTTTTTTAAAACTATAGTCCGGCCCTCCAACGGTCTGAGGGACAGTGAACTGGCCCCCTGTTTAAAAAGTTTGAGGACCCCTGCAAGCTGAGAATTTAGGTAAATGTGGCTTTGAGTTGGCATTATTCTCAAGAGCCTGGAAGAGGCAAATGTAAATACTCTTGAGATAATCCACCTTCATCCAACATCTCAAAGAATTGCCATAAGCAAAGTGTGAAGGATATACGATGTTATAATATATTAGAAGCCAAATTAAGAAGAAAAAAACTACAAAAGGTAAGATAAATAGAAGCGAATAAAAGCATCCAAGAGTAGACTCATACCCTCAAAGTTTTTGGGAAAGGTATACTTCCACACAATATTCTTACTATGTTTACATAACATAGAGGATAAGGAGCAAAACCTATGAAAATAAAAAAATTAGATTTTAAAAGTAACAAACACAACTTCTAGAAATAACATTTAAATATTGAAAAGAATAATATAAAATAGCAGATTAGACAAAACTGCAAATAGAATTATACAATTGGAAAGAGTAATAAAAATTATTTAGAAGGCAACACAGAGCGACAGAGAATGTTGACTGGAACATCATACTGAAATTTCTAAAATGTTAAACAAATTTCAAATGATAAAATATTAAATTATACACATACAAAAATTACATACTCACTAAAATTACTTGTTTCCCCAAATGATCCCCTCATGATTGTCTGGAATACTTGACCTCTTGCCTCTACTGTCCTTTGTGCCAAGTTCTGGGTCGAAGGAGTATCTGTACCAGACAATTATAGAGATGGGGTGTGGGGCTGAAAGTCAGAGTGATGTCCTAGAAGGCTGGGAATTTCAGGCATTATCCTCACTACTCAGTGAAAATTAAATAGTTCTGTACACTGCTGAAAATTGTCTTCTGCCACTTTCTTACGGTCACTAAAGGAGAATGGCAGTACTAAGTTACAGCGTTCTTACAGAAGGCCTAAACAACAGATGAGAACCAACAAGAGACCAAAAGGTTCCTCAGAAAATGATTAATTAAAAAGATGATGGCAGATTTAGAGAATAATGAAAAGACATTTAAAAAGTCTTTTGGATACGATAAACGATAGAAGTTTATCGTATCCAAAAATATTTCTATCTTGTCATACATGTATTAAAATAGCAACTTTATAAAGAAAAAGTATAACTGTAAACATTACAAAATCAAGAGTTATAATAGACTAGAGGCCCAGTGCATGAAATTCGTGCACAGGGGTGTGTGTCCCTCAGCCCAGCCTGCACCCTCTCCAATCTGGGACCCCTCGAGGGATGTCCGACTGCCCATCTAAACAATCCAGGACTGCTGGCTCCCAACTGCTCGCCTGCCTGCCTTCCTGATTGCCCCTAACTGCCTCTGCCTGCCAGCCGGATCACCCCCTAACCACTCCCCTGCCAGCCTGACTGATGCCTAAGTGCTCCCCTGCCAGCCTGTTTTCCCTTAACTGCCCTCCCCTGCAGGCCTGGTCACCCCTAACTTCCCTCCCCTGTAGGCCTTGTCCCCCTCAACTGCTCTCCCCTGCAGGCCCGGGTCCCTTCCAACTTCCCTCCCTTGTAGGCCTGGTCACCCCTAACTGCCCTCCCCTGCAGGCTTGATCACCCCCAACTGCCCTCCCTTGCAGGCCTGGTCCCTCACAACTGCCCTCCCTTGCTGGCCATCTTGTGGTGGCCATCGTGTTCACCTGGGGCAGGATCTTTGACCACATGGGGGCAGCCATCTTGTGTGTTGGAGTGATGGTCAATCTGCATATTACTCTTTTATTAGATAGGATAGAGGCCTGGTGCACGGGTGGGGGCCAGCTGGTTTGCCCTGAAGGGTGTCCCGGATCAGGGTGAGGGTTCCCTTGGAGCGTGAGGCGGCCTGGGTGAGGGGCCTGTGGTGGTTTGCAGGCCGGCCACGCTCCCTGGTGACCCAAGCGGAGGCCCTGGTATCTGGGGTTTATTTATCTTCTACAATTGAAACTTTGTAGCCTGGAGCGGAGCCAAGCCTTCTGCTTGCTCCATGGCGGCAGCCATTTCTATTGGGATTTATGTATCTTCTATAATTGAAACTTTGTAGCCTTAAGCGGAGGCCTGGGCCGGCCAGGGTGTGTGGAAAGCTTGGCTTCCTCCATCGCTGGGGGAAACCCTAGCCTCCTGCTCTTTCCAGCTCTATGACTGCCACCATTTCTGCTGGGATTTATGCATCTTCTATCATTGAAACTTTGTAGCCTTGAGTGGAGGCCTAGGCCAGCAAGAGCAGGCAGAAAGCTTGGCTTCCTCCATTGCTGGGGAAACCCAAGCCTCTCTCCTGCTCTCTGTGGCCGTAGCCATCTTGGTTGGGTTTATTTGCATATTTGCTCCTGATTGGCTGGTGGGCGTGGCTTGTGGGTGTAGCGTAGTGATGGTTAATTTGAATATTACTCTTTTATTAGATAGGATAGCAGAAGCATCACTGCAGAGCAAGTTGCTAAGACAGAAATAACAATTAAGAAATTCCTCTAGAATAAAGAATAATAAAACAAAAATCTGGAAACTTTAAGCAAAAAATTGAAATGCATGTTTCCACACACATCTGTTAAGAGTTTCAGAAGGAAAGACTAGAGACTATGCAGGAAGTAAATACTTAAGGAATTAGTAGAATGTTTTAGAAAACTATAAATTAAAATAAGTACAAGTCCTTAAGTTGAACTCTCTGAGCAATGAGCAAGATAAAGAAAGAAATAATTTCAGGTTTACAAACATAAATATACATGCACACACAAATATTTACATATATACACACATACACACATACATGTATATACATTTGAATATACTGACAAACATATATAGAAACAAGTACACATATCATCATATATGCACATATGGCATGTACACTTATATAAATAATTATATGCATGCACACACAAATTTACACACAAATCATACATATGCAAACACGCACACACATGGACACATCACACACTTGTACTTCTACAGATATATGCATCATATATGCATAAACACATATTTATTCACATATATATCCATATACATATACACCTATACATGTAAAAACATACTTATACCCACCTATATGTGATCCTTAACTTATGAAAATAAATGCATGTAAAAGCATGTTAAAATATATAGAAAAATTACTGAATGAAAATAAAAAAATGTTAGCAAGAGGTACTTATGTATTGTGAGATTAAAATGCATTTTATAAATGATTTTTTAACATTTTCCAAATTCTTATTTAGAAATGAACATTTTAAGTAGATTTATGTAGCAAATATGATTTATTTCTCTAGTAGGATGATTTAATCAACCATATCATTTCTTAATTTGTCCCTTAGCTTTCTGATTTCTTACAAATACACGGTGTCCCCCCAAAATGTATACACGTAACAGCTGATAGCTCAATTGATGTTTCTTTCTTGTTAGATTGAATTCATTGGAATTAATAATTATTCAAAATGTGTGTACATTTTTTGGAAACCTGTATATTTACATAAAACTACCTTCTATGTACTCTACATTCTTTGACTTTCTATAGTCTCCTTGAAAATTTTCTCTGAAAGGAAATATATTTCCCCTTTAAATTCTTTTTTACCTGTTAGTAAATAAACTAAAAGTTTTAAAAAACTAAATGATTAGTTACATATAATTAAAATCATAGTGTTTGCAATATTTGGATTTTATGTAAAAAATATTTTTGACATGACTTGTAATTTAATTAAAGGATTGGGTTTCAACTGGTTCAAAGTTTTTGTGAATTATCTGCAAAGGAATTCCAGAGAAGGGATCTTTAGAGAGAAAGGAGGTCTGAATGAAAAGGGGAAGTTTTGAGTCTACACTGTCCCAGAATGATGAAAGCTCTCTGCATAGTTCAACTCACCTAATTTAAATGAGAAAGAGACCTGGCTGGTGTGGAAAGAAACTGAGTTTAGTTTTTATCTGTATGTTTAACTTTGAAGCTGCTGGAAAATTCTCCTGGGAATTGTTATTTAACTTTAGAAAACTACTTTCTGGTTCATTTACAAAACCCAAGTGCATTTTGAGAGAAAATCCATTTTAAAATGTGTTTTCCTAGTTAAATGAAACTTGAATTCTATAAATAGTGTCTCAGCCCCTACCCCTAGCCCCAGGATGATAAAGCTTTGGGCTTGGTGTTTCTTTCGGGGAAGGCAGTTGGCCTAAGTAATCATTTCCTTTCCTTTGGGCCTGGATGATCTGTTAGAGAGGTTGGCCTAGGGATCCACCACACATGATACAATACCTTGCCAAAACGAGGCAGTAGCCTGGTGTGGCGATCTATCTGTCTCATTCCCTTCAATGTCCAAAGGCTTTGCCACCACATTAATATCTTACAGGTATGGTTAGAAGTAGGTTTAAAAGGCCTGGGGAAGAGGTGGGAATGGGGAAGAGGGGGTCAATGGAGGGAAAAGGGGGGACATCTGTAATACTTTCAACAATAAAGATAAATCAAAAAAAGAAAAGTGTATGCCACTCCCTATCAATCTGCTGGTGAGTACTGAGTGGGCTGTGTGTTCTTTAGGAGGGGGACACTCAATGTGGAGAGGGGGGTTCTAAAAAACGTTCCAGGCTTAGCGCAAAAGGGCATGCTGATTAATTAGCTGTGTTTATCCTGGGGGCAGAGTCAAGCGCTCTGATATAGCAAGCATTCATTCTCACCACCACCGTGGCCTTTCCCGAACTCCCTGCCTCACAAGGTTCCTGTGAAGGTTAATGGCATACTGCTTGTAAACCTATACTGTCTGAGAGTTGTTCATGCAATAAGCATACTTTTTCCTTCAATGAATTGATCTATTTATGTTTAAGTGATTTCCTATATAAAATATTGTACATTTGGTCACTATTTAGCTTTTGATTTTCAAAGCTGGCATAGGCTATGAAATTTCCAGACCTGTAAGACTTATAAGTTGCTGTACACAGACAATTAATAGTAGAAGGCTGAACATTGTTAAAGTATTTCTAACACATGACCAAATACACAGACAATTTTGGATCTTTAAATGGAGACCTAGATTTCACATACCCAGCTCCTGTTTGCAGAGCCATGGGGCACAACCTCCTAGCCCAGCCATTCATGTGAATAATCAGGACAAAACAACCTGCTTTTCTGAATTGGGATGGGTGTCACTTTCAGAGAAAGCTGCCAAAAGGATTTAAGGAACATGCCATTTAGGATTAGTCAGAACTAATTTTGAATATCTTTACATTTCTGGCCATGCAACCTTGGAAGAAACATTGAGTGTGCGGGTTTTTAGCTCCTCATCTGTAAAGTGGAGGTGGTAACTATTTTTAGCATTACTGTGGAGATTATAGTCATGTATGTAAGGCCTCTGGCACATCCCTACCACATAGTTGGTGTTCACAGAATGGAGAAATACAACAGCGTGGATCTTAGGTGCTAAAGCATTTGATAATTACTTTCATTTTTATTTTTTCTAAATTTGAGTTTCATATTAGATATTATCATTCTTTGGAACGACCTTTCATCTAAAATTTCATTACATATGTAAATCTGAGTTTTTTCTATTTTCCAATAGGATTGGGGCATTGCCAAATCACTAATTACTGAATTAGCAAAAACAGCTGGTTTAAATGAAATCGTTGATGGAAGATAAGGTGAGGAATAGCAATGTCAGAGAGCATTGATTTGAATAACAGAGAGGTGTGCCATGTTTAACCTTCAAGCTCAAATCACACTGTTAGGAAATCCACCATTGATGCTAATTGGGAGAAGGAGAAAATCAAATAATCCATTTGCAGAGTAGAAAAAAGAAATAGATCAGCATTATTGGACAACAGCCTCTTCAAATGAATTGTGTAACACAATTTATAGTCTGTGGAGCCAAAGGCTCAAGGTCTTTAAGAGGTGAATGATTGGTTACTCTCAAACAATAAAATTGGGCAGGTACCCAACAATTATTGAGCCATTCCTATGAGTATGGTGGGGAGGTTCCTGGGAGCCTGATCCCTAGAGAGGCAGGGCTTATCATTTTATTGGCCATGAAGAATGACACCCATCCTTACTCTATAGCGAAAGATAAGCAGGCAATTAATTCTTAAACAACCAAAGACCTGGTTTTATTTTATTTTATTCATTATTCTTATTCTTATTATCTTTGTTAATCCTCACCCAAGGACATTTTTTCCACTAGTTTTCAGGGAGAGTAGACAGGAGGTAGGGAGAGAGAGAGAGAGAGAGAGAGAGAGAGAGAGAGAGAGAGAGAGAGAGAGAGAAAGAGAGAGAGAGAGAGAGAAATAGCAATGTGAGAGAGACATTAATTGGGCACCTCCGGCATGCACCCTGACCTGGGTGAACCAGCACTCCAACCACTTAGCACACCGGCCAGGGCTGATTCTATTTTTAATGTTCTGCCTTGAGGATCTATGTTATTCTTCTCATTTACTCTTAGGATTTGAAGAAGTCTTTTTTCTGCAATTGCCTGTGAGACTAGAAGTTAATGATAATCACACTGTATTTAGCAGGATGCTGGATCAGTAGACCAAAAGGATAATAATGGGGCCAGGGTTGCCCTCTATGACAGTGTCACAAGAACATGATGTTATGAACAGAGATGGGTGGTTGCCTGGTGAACTTAGGGCTCAGCGCCAACAGACAGATCATGAAGATTAGATCAATTGCTTAGAATTTCTATTATGTGAACCATTGAAGGGTTGTAATACAATGCTTGTTTTTGGAGTAATGAGTGTGCGATGGTTAGTTGTTTCTGTCAATTTGACTGGGCCATGGGGTACTCAGACATTAGGCCAAGCATTATTCTGGGTATGTTTATGAGGGTGCTCCTAAATGAGATAAAACTTTGAGTCAGAAAACCTAGTAAACTAGATTTTCTTCCCTAATTTTGGAGGGTCTCAGTCAGTTGAGGGCCTGAATAGATTCAAAGGCTGAGAAGAGGAAACTTCTTCTGCCTGTTTTGAGTCAGGACATTGGTCTTTTCCTGCCTTTGGATTCTAGCTGAACCATTGGCCCTTTTTGGGTTTTGAGCCTGCTGGCTTTCAGACTGGACCTGGTACCATTCCCAGGCCTTAGGACTCAGACTAGAGCTATAGCATCTGCTCTCCTGAGTCTCCAACTTACTGACTATAGCTCTTAGGACTTTTCAGCCCCCATAATAGCATGAACCAAATGCCTTAAGATAAATATATACAGTACGTATCCTATATATATGATTTTTCTCTAGAGTACTGAGACCAATACAGAAATGTGACTCCCAGAATTACCTATAGAAGAGCTAATTCTAAAATAATACTAAGATAATTTTTATTGGTGTATTTTGACCATTTGAATTTATAAAGAGATTATTGATATAGTTAAATTGACAGATCTGCCATGTTTTTATTGTTTACTATTTCTTGTCCTTGTTCTTTATTTTGTTTTGGTCTTCCTCTTTTTTTCTGTCTCCTCTGGTTTTAATTAAGCATTTTATACAATTGCAATTTTTCTTCTCTCTTAGAATATCATATATATTCTTATATTTTTATATATTTATAGTGGTTACCCTTGAATTTGTGTTATATGTTCACAACTAATCCAAGTCCACTTTAAAATAACACTATACCACTTCATATGTAATACAAGTACCTTTTAACAGACTATTCTCAATTTCCCTCTCCCATCCCTTGCAACTATCATTCATTTCATCCATCTAAGCTATAGTCTCCTAGTACATTGCTGCTATTATTATTTTAAACAAACTGTTATGCATTAGGTCAATCAAGAAGAAGAAAAATAAAAGATTTTATTTTACCTTCATTCATTCTTTTTCTAGAGATCTTACTTTCTTTATATAGACATGACTTTTAGACATTTATCAATTCCCTTCTTTCTGAATAATTTCCTTTAACATTTCTTGCAAGGCAAAACTAGTAACAAATTCCTTCAATTTTTATTTGCTTGGTAAAGGCTTTATTTTTTCCCTCACTTTTGAAGGATAATTTGCTGGATAAAGAATTATGTATTGTGGTTCTTAAAAAAAACACTTTATTTTATTCTAGTGTTCATTTACTTGTATAATTTCTGTAGAAGAGTCTGGTGTAATTCTTATCCTTGCTCCTCTATAGGTAAGATGTTTTTCTCTGTCCTCTTTCAGTATTTCTTTTTTGGGTGTGTGTTTGATTTTCTGCAGTTTGAATATGATGTGTGTAGGTATCACTTGTTTAGTATTTATCCTGCTTCTTGTTCACTAAGCTCCCTGCATCTGTGATGTGATGTCTATCATTAATTTAAAAAAAAATATGCTATTATTGCCTCAGTTTTTTCTTCTGTTCCTTTCTCTCTTCTTTTTATAGTATTTTCATTATGCATTTGTCATATCTTTTAAAATTTTCCCATGGTTCTTGGATAGTCTGTTCTTTTCATCATTTTTAAAATTTCATTTTGTATTTCAATTAAAAAAAATGTTTTTTATTGATTTTTAGAGAGAGAGGAAGGAAGAGGGATAGAGAGGTAGAAACATCAATGAGAGAGAAACATCATCGATCGGCAGCCTCCTGCATGCTCCACACCAGGGTTGGAGCTCACAACCTGGGCATGTGACCTGACTGAGAATTGAACTGGTGACCTCTTTGTCCATGGGTCGACGTTCAGCTACTGAGCCACATTGGTCAGGCTGTATTTCAATTTTTGAACTTTTTATTGACATTTCTTTAAGCTTATTCATTCTTTCCTTTCTACTGATGAGTCTGTCAAAGGCATTCTTATTTCTGTTACAATGCTTTTAGTTTTTAGCATTTTTAAATTAGTTCTTAGGGACTTTAATCTTTCTGTTTATATTATCCATCTGTTTTTGCATGTTACTCTTTTATTTTATTTTTCTTTTAGAGCCCTTAGCTTATTAATCATAGTTGTTTTAAATTCCTAGTCTGATAATTCCAACATCTGGGTGTGGTTCTGATGTTTGTTCTCTTCAAACGTTTTTTTTTATCTTTTGAAATACCTTGTAATTTATTTTTTAAAGTATTGACACAATTTATTGAGTACAAGGAACTCAGTAAATAGTCCTTTAGTATAAAGTTTTATTTATATCTGGCAAGGGGTTAGGCTTTGCTTACTGTTCATTGTAGCTGTAGGTATCATAGGTTAAAATTTCCTCTGATGTCCTTGTTTTTGTCTCATTTACTATCTTTTGGTTTCCCTAGAGACTCTTTCTTAAATAAAGGCTCATTATGCAGTTTTTTTCAGTGCAATTCTGCTGTTACTCTATAGAAGTTCTATCGGTGTGATGGTAAGTTAAGGGTGCAGGTAAACATTCTGTAGTACTGTGATTTTACATCAGTCTTGTAGTGAGGCTGGGCCTGTGGTCTGTGACCTTCACAAGTGCTTCTCATTTTGTTTCGCTTTGTTATCCTTAGGTAAGACAGCAAGGCTAAAGGGAGCTGGAGGTGAGCATTCCCTTCCCTCAGATCATTTAGGCTCTGAAAATACAACAGTGAATTATGCTCTTGTAAAAACAAACAAACAAACAAACAAAAAACCAATTCTCTTGAGGTAGGCCTTATTAAGAAGAGCAGAATGCTTTGGGCAAATTTCCTAACAACAACTTTTCCCCTCCTCTGCTGGAAGGAAACATGAGGGGATTTTTCCCTGATCTTCACTGAGAACTGGTGATGCTCATGGAGGTAAAACGCGGAGTGTGGGTCTCCGCAGGACTAGGCCTCCACGGAGTTTTTAACTCTCAGACTTGTCCACATCAAGTCCCCAACAACTCATCAATTGCAAGTGAAGTTTTTCCTTTCCTGGTACTGGTTCCCACACTTTTCTTCTCCTGGGCATCTGCTCCAGTAAGTTGTGATTCTTAGAACCTGCCTGTCTGTCTATAATTTTGGGAAGGAGTGGTTTACCTCAGGACCTCAATTGTCTGTCAAATACAAGAAGAGTTGTTTATTTTAAATTTGTTTCCATTTTCTGATGTTGTGAGTACAAGAGTGAATACTTCCAAGCTCCTTACATACCAAATTGGAAAACATTCATATAATGCTTTTGTTCACTTGTTTATAATGTTTACCTCTTCTCACCTGTGCATTGGATTCATATGTAACCCAAGAGAGAGCTGGGGCCTTTCTGCCCCTTAATGCATCAATAGCACTGACTCAAACTCCTATTCTATAACTTGTGAAAAGCTTAATGTCCATTCAAAGATTTAAAACATTTTTAAAGGGCTCCAGTTTTATGATATCTAGGTCATAAACCTGTTTCCCCTTTTGATTACTGTGTGAATTCATTCAAAGGTCTGTGCATGTGGTCCAATTTATTACAGTAAAACAAATAATTAAAAAATAAATAAGCAAACATTTTCTACTAACTAAAGAACTTTTGGTATGTAGAAGATTTTAATAATTTTTAGAGACATCTTAAATGCAACTAAAAAGTGAATATTAGATATTTCTGCTCTTTCAAAAAGGTCCTAAATTATTTTATTTTTTAAAAAAATGTATCTTTATTGTTTAAAGTATTACAGATGTCCCCCCTTCCCCCCTTGACCCCCTCCACCCCGCTCCTGCCCCGCTCCTAAATTATTTTAATTAACGAGTTCTAGTCTCCTACCAAGCTACTAAATTCACTTCCCTTCTTTCCTCCCTCTTTGGAAGCAAAAGAAATAAAATTAATCTTTTTATTTCATATACACTGAGTGGCCAAATTATTATGATCTCTGAACGCATAATTATCTGGCCACTCAGTATATTCATCCCGTGCATGAATTCGTGCATGGGTGGGGTCCGGCCAGCCTGGCCAGGAGGAGGGGACATGGGCGGTTGGCTGACCTGCCTGCTGGTCGAACTCCTGGTGGAGGGCACAATTTGCATATTAGCCTTTTATTACTGAATGGCCAGATTATTATACATTCAGAGATCATAATTATCTGGCCACTCAGTGTATATAGCAAAACAGCGCTCTACATACTCCCCCTGTCCTACCACATTGAAGGACATGGTCCTCATTACTCGCCTCCCAGACCCTTGCTACTCAAAGTGCAATCCATGGAGGCATTGCCATCACCTGGGAGATTGTTAGGCACACATAAGCTCATGCTCTCTTCAGGCTGAGTCAGAAAAGTATAGCCTTTCTCACAAACCCCAGAGAAATCCTCTTATGTCTCATTGTCCCAAATCATGACACACGGCCATGCCTGTCACCAGGTATACTAGTGGAAGGTCTAGTTTCAGCGTGGGCGTTTCCGGAGATGAAGATAGTAGAAGATGACCCAGAGGAGAAAGTTGGAATGGGCGTTACATGAACCCAATTTATGGGCTTCTGCCATTTATTACTTTCCTCTTTGAAAACAAGAAATTGAATTAGAGGATCTGTGGCTCTCCTGAGGTTCCACATGAGTTGTTTTTTGGGATCAGAAATTGGATTCAGGTCCAACACCCTACAACATCATAGCTGCCTCTGATTTTCTTAAATATTGATCATGAAAATCACTTATGAATATGTTGGGTAACAGAAAATTAAATACAAAAACCTTTTTAGAAGTTACAAAATTATGTTTTCCTTTTTTTAGTATTTTTTTCCAATTCAAAACTTAGTGAGCAACCCATTTTAAAAAGAACATTTTATTATCCCTCTTCTCCCTGTTCTCCCCACTGCTTCATATGCACTGGAATAAAGAAGTTTAGATTGAAAAGCTCATTGTAGCTGGACTGGGTTGAGGAAACGCTGACTGGCTTCAATTGGAGACAAGGTTGATGGACCACCAGATGCCCTTTTTTAAAGAGAATGGGGAAAAGACTTTCTGTAATGCTGTTTAAGTATGAAAATCACTGCTCAGGGCAATAATTGGTGAGCTGACAACTTTTGCAAAACAGATAACTCTTTGGAAGTTCTTTATTTTTTTTTAAATATATTTTATTGATTTTTTTTTACAGAGAGGAAGGAAGAGGAATAGAGAGTTAGAAACATCAATGAGAGAGAAACATTGATCAGCTGCCTCCTGCACACCTCCTACTGGGGATGTGCCCCCAACCAAGGTACATGCCCTTGACCGGAATCGAACCTGAGACGTTTCAGTCCGCAGGCCGATGCTCCATCCACTGAGCCAAACCGGTTAGGGCTCTTTGGAAGTTCTTAATTTTATTGTGTGTTATGGTGCGGTGAGGATGGGTATGGATATGTGTGTATGTGCGTGCACGTGTGTGTGTGTGTGTGTGTGTGTGTGTGTGTGTGATTTAGTTGTGGAGCAAGAGGCAACTCATGTCTCCACAAATATGAAGAACTATGTTGTCTTGGAGTTGTCAGAGAGGAAAGAGCTTGCTTTTAAAACTGCCTGTCGCACTTGTTTTTCTGTGAGGCAAAAATTTCCCGTATATTCTGCTTGTCTTTGGCGCGTTGTCCTCTGAGGAAGTCCTTGAATCACTTACCCAGGGAAGGAAGGACCTCAAGGTGACTTAATGGTGGCCTCAAGTTCTTGACAGCTTGTCAAACAGAGAATGGTGTCTAGCTGCTGTCTGTCATCACATCAGACTCATCTGATTTCTTTCTCCCACAAGAATGAGGAAATATTTTACTAATTTAGAGAGGCAACTATATTTTACAATGTTTCAGCCTCCACAGATACTGATGGTCTTTATATGGCATATTCCATAACATCTCTAGACACTAATCTCATGAGACACTATGAAATAAGATGACATGGGTAAAATATGGCATGTCATATTCTTTTTTAGGAAATTCATCAATTATATCATTATACAAAAGGCTCTATGCAATCCTGCCATGAGGAAAATCCACTTAGTTTTGTTTAACTCAGTAATTTGCAAACTTATTTGCTCTTGTATCCTACTTTTATACTGAACATTTAAAAAAAAATAAAAAATGTTTTTTATTGATTTCAGAGAGAGGAAGGGAGAGGGAGAGAGAGATAGAAACATCAATGATGAGAGAGAATCATTGATAGGCTGCCTCCTGTATGCTCCACACTGAGGATCAAGCACAAAACCCTGGCATATGCCCTGACTGGAAATCCAGCCGTGACCACCAGGTTCATGGGTTGACACTCAACCACTGAGCAACACGGGCCAGGCCTGAACACTTATTTAATAGTGTGGTAGACAAGCTCTGAGAGACAGCCTCCACCTGCTCAGGGAGTGTAGGAAAGCTGGTTTGTAACAGGGGTTCTGACCCTGTGGGTGCAGAACAAAATCAGCACAGCAGCATCTCACTCTTAGCATGGCTGGATCAAAAGCTAACTTTTTAATCCTAGAAAATCTGTTTATCTTAGAAGATTATAGAGATTGAGGGGGAAACAGTTACGTTGTTGATTTGCAATCTTAATTTTAGTTATCCAAACCTGCTTATTTTCAATTGGGGCATGTTTCCCTGGTATCAGTGACTGCCTTGAGAGGCTGAATGCTGCTAAGTGAAAGGAATCAAAGCACAGTTGCAGGGAGCATGTGAGGCATTTCATTGAGGCGCCATTCACCAAGGCCACGTGACTCCAAACTCCATGGTAAACAGGTGGCAGCATTTCAATGATTCCATAAAACTGCTCTCTCCTGCAGCACTTGTTTGTTTATTTTGTGCTTAAAGGCATAGAAAAGTAAATGGGAATCATGCTCATGTTCTTACCTCCTGGAATTAATGTTTACATTTTGACATTTTTGCTTAAGATATTAACATGTATACTGATAGAAAATTATGTATATGATATGTTTTAAAAAGAAATTTTCTGTTATTTCTCCCAAACCATTTGACACTCTCTCTCTCTCTCTCTCTCTCTCTCTCTCTCTCTCTCTCTCTCTCTCTCTCTTTCTGGCCATATACCTGGCTGGGTACCATGGTCTAGCAATGTTGACACAAAACATTAAGCAGCACATGTACTGCATACTTTTATGCTATATTTGGGAAGAATTAATATATAATTTGCTTTCTGTATATCCATTTTAAAATTTCACAGCGATTATTATATTTTGTGCAATTACATTTCTTGATTAACATTAGGTTTTGAATTCTTTCCATACTGTTATATATAAACTAGAGGTCTGGTGCACAAAATTGTGCACCAGTGGGGTCCCTCGGCCTGGCCTGTGGGATTGGGCCAAAACCAGCTCTCTGACATCCCCCGAGGGGTCCCAGATTGCAAGAGGGTGTAGGCCAGGCTGAGGGACCCCACTGGTGCACAATACAGGCCGGGGAGGGACATGGGAGGTTGGCCAACTAGGGAGGGACAGTGGGAGGGTTCCAGGGCATATCCAACCCATCTAGCTCAGATCTGATTGGCCAGACCCCAGCAGCAAGCTAATCTACCCATCAGAAAGTCTGACCCCTGGTGTTCAGAGCATGTCATAGCAACTGGTCGACCGGTTGACTGTCTGCCCCATGGTGGCCAGTGCATGTCATAGAAAGGGGTTGAGCAACCTTAGCATATCATTAGCACATTATGCTTTGATTGGTTGAACGGATGATATGACAACCGGACACTTAGCATATTAGGCTTTTATTATATAGGACAAGAGGCCTGGTGCATGAAATTCATGCATGGTGTGGGGGTGTGTGTGTCCCTCAGTCCAGCCTGCAACTTTTCCCATCTGGGACCCCTCGAGGGATGTCTGACTGCCCAAGAACAGGCCTAAATGGGCAGTCAGACATCCCTCTCACAATTCAAGACTGCTGGCTCCCAACCGCTCGCTTGCTTGCCTGCCTGATTGCCCCTAACTGCTTCTGCCTGCCAGCCTGATCATGCCCTAACCACTCCCCTGGCAGCATGATCAATGCCTAACTGCTCCCCTGGCAGCCTGATCAATGCCTAACTGCTCCCCTGCCATCCAGATTGCCCCTAACTGCCCTCCCCTGATGGCCCAGTCACTCCTAATTGCCCTCCCCTGCTGGCCCGGTCAACCCTAACTGCCCTCCCTTGCGAGCCTGATCACCCTTAACTGCCCTCCCCTGGCAGCCTGGTTGCTCCCAACTGCCCTCCCCTGCAGGCCTGGTCACCCCGCAACTGTCCTCCCCTGCAGGCCTGGTTGCCCACAACTGCCCGCCTCTGCTGGCCCACTCACCCCTAATTGCCCTCCCCTGCAGGCCTGATCACCCCAAACTGCCCTCCTCTGACAGCCTGGTCACCCCTAACTGCCCTCCCTGCAGGCCTGATCACCCACAACTGCCCTCCCCTGCCAGCCATCTTGTGGTGGCCATCCTGTGTCCACATGGGGGCGGCCATCTTGTGTGTTAGAGTGATGGTCAATTTGCATATTACCTCTTTATTATATAGGATATGTCTATTCATTTGAAGTGTTATATGGTACCCTAGCCAGTTTGGCTCAGTGGATAGAGCATCAGCCTAAGGACTGAAGGGTCCTGGGTTCAGTTCCGGACAAGGGCAAGTACCTCAGTTGCAGGCTTCTCCCTGGCCCAGGCCCTGGTCAGGTTCATACAGGAGGTAACCAATTGATGTTTTTCTCTCACATCTATATTTCTCTCTGTCTTTCCCTCTCTCATCCACTCTCTCTAAAAATCAATAGAAAAATATCCTAGGGTGAGGATTTAAAAAAAAGAAGTTAAAAAATGTTATATGGTATTTCAGCATATGAACATTCGACATTTTATTTATTTTATTGATGGTCATTTAATTATGATCAAGTTTTTTAAAAAAATATCTACCATGCTATAACAAATATTCTTGATAGGTCTGCTATCGATTATGTGTAATTTCTTTAAAATACATCCCAGATGTAGGTAAAAGGGGTTACCATGAAGCTGCAGTAACATTTTTTACTTTACTAGACCAAATAATGTTTTCCATAATATATATTTCCACTGGTAGGAAGACTTTTTTGTTGTTATTTAAAGTCTTGGTAAAGTTTAAATATTTCAGTTTTTTGTTTTTTTACTCTGTGAATGGTAAAAAAGCAATTAAAAATAATTGGCTTTCTTCTCATCATGAGTGAAATTTTTCTTTCATGTTTTTTGATTATTTGGTTTCCAGCTTTGTGAATTGTTTTACATGTCATATGTCCAGCTTTTTCAGAGGATGGTTGTCTTTCTTAATTGATGCTTGTCTTTTTAAATTAAAATTTAAGTGTTTGTTATATGTCCTTAAAAATGACTGTTACATATGTTGTAAGTACCTTTTTTTAAATATATTCATTTTTTGGTGATGCTTTTGTTATACACAGTTTTTTGTTTTATCAATATTTTTCTTTATGGTGTGTGTGTGTGTGTGTGTGTGAGTATTCCTACCGTGTTCCCCGAAAATAAGACAGTGTCTTATATTAATTTTTGCCCCCAAAGACATGCTAGATCTTATTTTCAGGGGATGTCTTATTTTTCCATGAAGAAGAATATGGTACACATTTATTGTTAAATGAAAATAAAGGAAATTTATTACCTGTATACGGTACGGTAGTACGGTAGTTGTCAACACAAACCAGACAAACTGTGAATCCTACAGTATCAAGAATTTACTCATTTATTCAATGACAATCATGTCATCATCTTCTGGAACATCATCATAACAATCCAATTCCTGAATTTCCTGGTGAATTTCTTGTGACTCCATTTCTTTCAGAATCAGTGGACCAAATCTCTCATGTTTAGCAATAGCACTGTCTTTAAATGAGTACTTCTTGTCAAGGTAGCCTGCTCGCAGTGCATTTGCAATGCAACTGTCAGTGATTTTCTCCCATGAATTCTTCACCCAAGTCACCACTTCTTGCAGTTTAGGTTTCACAAAGTTTCCACGCTGATTTCTCTCCATTCTATTTTCAATGTAGTCATTAATTTCCATGCGCAAATTGTCTTTGAATGGCTTGTTTATTGCAATATCAAGAGTCTGGAGATAGGCTGTCATTCCTGCGGGAATCATTATCTGATCTATTTTTCTTTCGTGAAGAAATGTCTTCATGTCGTTAGCACGGTGAGTGCTGGCTGCATCCCAGACTAGCAGACCTCTTTGGCTCCCTCGCATAACAAGCGGCAGCATTAAATCGACCCACTTCCTTATAACTGCTTGTGTGGCCCAGGCTTTTTCAGTTTCAAGAATGAAAACGCCCAAAACACGTTCAATCTTTTCCTTCTTGCCCTTAGAAATGATTAAAGGTGGGATTTTAGTGCCATCCAGACGAATTGCCAAAATATAGGAAACACGTGCACTTTCATAAGCAGTGGAGGGAATGTACGCCAAGAAGGCACCCCGCTGTTCAATTGTTGTTTGAGATGATTGGCCCATAAACACTGCAGTTTCATCCATAGCAATCATGTTGGAAAGATTGCATTTAGAGAAGTCAGCATCATCAATAAAGGACTTGAATGCAAGTGCTTGCTTAATAACTTGAGTATCTTCCAACCTAAACAATGTTGTAGATCTTCTTAAAGACAGTTCACTTTGCTGAAGGAAATTATCCAGCCAGTGTTATGATGCTTTGAAGTCTTCGGGGGCTATGTCAAACTGTGGTGCCATTGCAAGGGCAAATTCTTGAATCTGAGCCCTATTCACAACCAAAGCCTTTGCTCTCCTGTCAACAACCCATTCACAGATCAGGTCTTCCAGCTCAGAAAATAATGGTTGCCGACCTGATCCACACTTGCGCTTTTTAGCATTTCCCTTGTCCACTTGTTCAATGAGGTTACCATACCCTGCTTGCCATTTTTGGACCAATCAGATACTCAACATCTTCTGTTTGCAGAAAGCAGTAAGATTTTGGCCCCAAGAGTCTTCCACAATTCCTTTCTTGTACTCCACAGAGTAGCTTTTTCTTTTTGCGCTCATTTCTAGGGGTAAAAAAAAGGAATTGGGGTATCAAGGTGGGGGGAGAGGGATCACTCAAAATGACACAGGGGGGATCAAAGGGGGGAATCAAAATGGCACAGGAGAATCAGAGGGGGGATTACCATTTTAGTAAGCCTTTTGATCCTCCTGTGTCATTTTGATTTCCCCCTCTGATCCTCCTGTGTCATTTTAAGTGACCCCCCTCCCCCACCCCTGTGCCACTGAACACCACCAGAAATCCCCCTACCCCTTTATCAGACATTTACCCCCTGATGCCTGCCTGGGGACTGTCACTGGGCTTGCTGGGGCCTGGATCTGGGCTGGAGCAGGGTCTGCCACTGACTGAGAACCTTCAGTCATCATGAAGGCGGCCACGAGCATCAGGTAGTGTCACCAGAGACAGACCAGCACTCACTACCTTTGCCGCGTCCCGTCTGCTCTAATCCTCCTGTTCCTCTACACGCATCTGCGAAAGTCTCCTCCTCTCTCCCACCCCACGCTCACCGCTCACTCCGACCTCCGCTCCGCCTCCACACAGCAGTGATGTCAGGACTCCGCGTAAGGTCACTGGTTGCTAGACGCCAGTCGGGGCGGCCCTAGCAACCAGTTTATGGTAAATTAATTTTCATTCTGAGTTAGAGCCTGGGGGCCTTATTTTCGGGGGATGCCTTATATTTCACTCAGAAGGAAACCTGTAGGTAGGTCTGATTTTCGGGGAAACACGGTATATTCCTTTTGTTGTAGGATGAAAAAATACTATCCTACATATTCTAAGAGTTTTAAATGGGTTTTTTATTTTTTTGTTTTCATGGAAAACCAAGTATTTGCATTGTATTTTTGAGTGAATCTTTTAGAATTTACTTGTAAAAATCATTTTTAAAGGAGAAATGTTTTTATAGGCTTTTCTAATTTACAAGCAGTTACAATTTTTTTATATTGGTTAAGATATTTTTATTAAGATAAGTAAGTATATAATCAGCACACATCACAAAATGTATATCAGTAATCTCCCATGGAAAATAATTTACAATTCTATGTAGACAAACACATTTTTCTTTAACGAACATTTTGACACATAGCTTTTTATGTTAAATATTTACAATTGCAAAGTCAGAAGTCAACAGTCCTTGGCATTTTAAAAACAAACTTTATGATATTAAGAAAGTGATTTGGCTCTTTTAAGAAACAGTCTAAGGCAAAAACTAAATTTAATTAGTTACAATATTATAACACATAAATAATTACTGAATTTTTTATTTACATGCATCAAGACTAATATTTAATCCAGGGCTTCTTGTTCTCTACAATATTATAGCCTCTCAAGCTTCCTAATACTGAAAATTATGCTTTCTGTTCAAATAACTTAAATTAATAATGCATTTGAAAGTTTGAAGTTTCAATTTTTCATACTTTTATTTCACTTGAAATTTGCCCTGGTTGGTGTGGCTCAATTGATTGAGGGTTGTCAGCAAAAGATCTCTCGTTTGAAACCTGGTCAGGGCACATGACTGGGTTGCAGGCTCACTCCCCAGCAGGAGATGTGCAGGAGGCAGCCAATCGATATTTCTCTTTCATATCCATGTTTCTCTCTCTCTCTCCCTCTCTCTTCCTCTCTCTCTCTCAAATCAATAAAAAACATATTTAAAAATGAAATTTATTTTTTATTTATGGTATAAATTGACAACCATTTTTACCTATAGTATAAAATAAGGTTTTACTTTTATTTTAGTCATCATCATCATTTTCAGTTTAAATGTGTAAAGCCAGTTGTCTAGTCCCCTTTTAATTTTTTAATATTTCATTTCTCCTAAGATGTAAGTTTCCCTTTAAATCTGAAAAATTTTAAAAACAGCAAGACAGATTTTATTGAAAAAATAGAGGATAAATTATTGCAGTTGGGGAGAGACAATACATCAAGGACCAGTAGAGATGTATGGCCAGGGGGCAGTGTCAGGGAGATAATGAAAAATGACTAAGAACTTGGTTAGGTATCAAGGGTAATGCGGAAGGAATTGAGAAGTACAAATTGGCAGTTACAAAAATATTCATGGGGATATGAAGTATAGCATAGAGAATATTATCAATAATATTGTGATAACTGTATGGCAACTAACTGGTACTAGACTTTTGGGGGGTATCACTTGTAAATTATATAAATGTCTAATCAGTATGCTGTACACCTGAAACTAATAAATATTGTGTCAACTGTAATTGAAGAGTAAATTTAAAAAAAAATTAAAATTCTAAAATAAATGTATGTCCTTGAGTATCCACAAATGTATTTGAGATATAACCATTTCCATCATTTTGAAAGGAGGGCCATGTCACCTGAGGTCACAGAGGAAGGGAAGAGACTGAGGGATCTCTTGACCCATGCTGCTTGATCTCCCTCCCACCTTAGCACTTGCCCTACTGCAGGCACCCTGTCCCCTCCCCCATCCACTTGGCCCTTCCTACAAAGGGGTCCCTAGGCAGGTTCTGAGTTGCTTCAGCACCTTGGCTCAGGGCTGTCTGCCCTCTTTTGACCCCTGAAGGAGAGGGAAGGCTGATGTAGAGACACGCATTGCCAAAGATACCATATAGGATGGCAGCTCTGCCCACTGAGGCATCAGTGATCAGGAACATTCTGCATGCAGCACAGGGCCCATGTGGTTCCAAAAACCTACTAGGGCCAGAAGTAGTTTGAAGCACTGACAAGTCCCAGGAGGGCTGGGGCTGGGCTTCTGGCCTTGCCCTTGCCTATTGTTATGATTTCTTTGTGTCCTTGACTCTGGAGTTCTTTCTAGTTAGACATCCAAAAATGTGTCACAAACTTTTAACAGATCAGTGCTTGCTTGTTAACTGGAGGCTTCATGTGCACTCCAAAGGTCGAATAACACACTAACTGTACTTCCTGGACAACTTCCTCAGTTGCTGCACACCTGTTGGATGTCACCCCCATTCACCCCACTGGCAGTGTTCCCCTGTCTGGCCCAGGTCACTGCCTTTTGAGTTGCCAAATGTCTCTATGAGGGCCATGCTATCCAGTCACTCCAAACTTCCTCTACTAAAGGAAACTGAGTCTGAGGCTCCAGGAGTGTCAGAAAGGCATAGCAAAAGAGGAGGACAATCAAAATAGTGTCTCCCCCATTACAGTGAGAATGTACCATCTGTATGTAGGCTCCTAGGGATCGAAGGGGTCTTCACTGCCTTGAATGCAGTCTTGGGCCTCTGAAGGAAACCCTCAGTTCCAAGCTTCCAGAAGACAGCTTAGCTAAGAAATCCTAGATGTCTATTAGCGCCTTCCTCAAAGGCCCTGCCATCCCCAGCTTAATACAGCCATGCCAGAAGCCCTCATGTTGCAAGAGTGATCCAGGTGCAGCAGGACTGTGTGGTGATTTGCATCCCACTTCCTGCTACAAGTGGTGGATAAGAAGTGCTGGATGAAGGCCAGTCTATTGGCCCAGCTCTCCAGTTTCACTGATGTTGAGGAGGAAGACACAGGGAGGAGGGCTTTCAGAGACTGTCGAGCAGGAATTGTTCACTCACATCTTCCAGTTGTAAATGGAAGGCCCTGTAAATGGAAAATTTCAGTGTTGCTGATACAGTCTTGGTCTGCCACTTTATGAGGCCAAGGTGAGCTAACCTCCCCCCTTTCCTACCCCCAAGCTTCCTTGTATTGTCATTGTTGGAGACCTAGGCTTGGAGAAGAAAGCTGAGTGCCAAAGGAATCTTGGAGATCCCTTCAGACTGCAGTGCCACTCAACCTTCCTGATCTTCCTACCTGCCTGTACCTGGGATGGCAGACACCCTGCTCTTGGCCACTTTCTTTGCAGACCCCACAACCACATCACCAGTCACTGACTTGGCTGACCTGCCTGTCAGACTCCTAGTCCTGTCTGCTCCTGTACCTTCCCCGACACCTGATATTAATTGTGCAATGAGATGCACATTTCCTAACCCCCCTTCTTTTGCTCTTCCTATGGAATCTCTCTCTTTAGGTTCAAGCCAATATTTGGGGATTCTACTGAGAAATGAGTACGGAGGTCCTTTGCATTCTAGTCCTTCAGTCATAGCTGTAGCATCTTCTATTCTGAACTCCTAACATTTCAGGCCTTCCTCCTGCAGAATGGAGGCACCTGTGTGGATTCTTCTCCCTTGCTCTTATAGACCTCTTATCCACTATTACATTGTCTTCACCATCAAGGCCAGCTCTACTTTCCTAGTCAATTCCAGCCCACCTGACTCAACCAGCCCATCTGCTTTGTACTATGCTGTAGTCGACATGGCCACCACTTCCGCATCCCAGGCTTTCATCCCCAGGTCTCCCAAGTCAGAGGTGAGCTCCCTTCCCTTTGCCCCAGCCCACTGAAGTGTGGAACAGATATCCCAGCCAACCTGCATCCAATTTTCAACCACGTTTGCATTTTGGGATCTGTAGTCCCTGTGGTAGCAGGAGCTTTGGGGTCAGTGTGGCTGCCTCCGATCCTAGCTTCGCCTCTGGAGCACTCAGAGCTGAGAGGGACATCCTGCACCACTGCTAAGGTTGGGGAAGCTTAACCTGAGCCTTCAGTGCAACTGGAAAGGCCAGGTCTATAAAAAGCAAATTTGTCTCGAGAGATACTTTCTTTCCTTCTCTGGTCAGACACTTGGGGCCTCCTTCTCATCTCCCTATGCTCATCCAAAGCCACCTGCTATTGGAGGAAACAGCACTGCTGAGAAGCAACATGTGCCAGGAGATAGTAATGTTTCTCCCTGTGGTCAGGTCACCTGGGGCTTTTCTGTTCTGAGCACATCTGTAGTCAGAGGGACCTGCCCCTATTGGTGTTTGGAGATTCTTCTCTTCCTGCCTTTTGTCAGAACACCTGAGGACTCTCTGGCCACTGTATATTTGCTGCACTCAGAGGGCCTGGCACTATACCTGTGCTTGGAGCCTATCTTGCTCCTGCTTAAAGTCAGAGCACCTGGAGCCTACCCATCCAGATTACTCATGGTGTAACCCAGAGTCACAGCATCATATCTATGATTGGAGGCCCCTGTGTTCCTGCCCTCCATCAGAGCATCTGGGGTCATCAAAGCACAGAGGTACAATGGGAGGGACCCACACTGTATATGTGCCCAGAGACACTACCATTCCTACAAATATTCAGAATAATGGGGAACTTATGGCAAGAGCACATATGCTTCAGTCAGAAGGGAAAAATACCTTATAGTATGTTTTTTATTAAATTCATTGGGGTGACATTGGTTTACAAAACCATATAGGTTTCAAGTGTACAATTCGACTAAACATCATCTTCACACTGCATTGTGCTCCCATTGCCCAAAGCAAAGTCTCTTTCCGACCCCATTCATCCTCCCTTTGCCCGTCTCCTCCACCTATTACCACTCCCTCTTGTTATCACCACACTGTTTTGTGTGTGTGTGTGTGTGTGTGTGTGTGTGTGTGTGTACATGTATTAGAGGCTGAGCAGCAGAGGAGGCCATCCAGATGCCAACACAATGAACTTGAAAAGTTCCACTTATAGAATAGTAAAGAGCTCTGTATATATCATCAACCAAGCCATCCTCGGCTTTGACTGTTAGCCTGGCAGACCCAAGCTCTGGTCCAGACCTAGCAGGATACCCACTGCTGCCAATAGCTGCCCTTTTCCCATTTGCCTCAATGGGCTCTTATCTTTCTTTCCCCAATTAGAATTACATAAAGCCTCATTCTTACTAATTTGTTGTTTCTCAGATGTCTTTGGCTCTTGACTCAATTAGAGAAAGGACTGACATTGTGAGTGGTTAGTCAGACTGAACTGTACAAAGAGTTCTGGACTCAGTCACTAGGCTGTGGAAGTCCCCACATTTTATGACTATAGGCACTGACTTTAGCAGTCTGTTTTCAAGTACACGGGCAACCTGGGAGGAATTGAGGTCCAGAGAAGAGACAGAAGAGGTGGTCACCCTTGTATCTCCCCACTCTGTTTCCCTCTCAACACTCTGATCCTGCTCTAGGCTAGACCAGGATGTGGGTTATGAAACCACAACTTACAATTTTAGTATTTGTAAAAAGTTTCAATATCTTCTTTGTGCCTGTAGCATTAATTAAACTGAAGCCAATGCCCATACAGTTTCACCTTAACCAGAGAGAATGAGCTGGGCATCCAGGCTCTGGGGCCTAGAAGGGTGAAGAAAGAACTTACACCAGCTCTGTAATGATCAAAAGCTTAAGTCTAAGTAAGTCTATTACTTAGAAGTTGTTATCATGATGCTTTAAATGTCATAAAATACCTGAAAAAAGCCTATTTGGAAAAAAATAACCTATCTGGCTCCAGTCCAAACCACTAACATAATTTTGCAAAAGTTACACTTTTACCCTGATCTGGAGTTATGCAGAATCTCCATGCACCTAATTGCCAAAGTGCAATCTTACTAAGATGTTTCACAGCTCATGGGAACCAGCTTGAGATGGGGACAGACACAAGTACAAGCCTTTCCCCAGCTCCTTCTGTGTTTCTTTATTAAACAGTTCTCCAGTGAGGACTCCACCCCCAGTCCTGTGCTAGGCTCTACTGACAACTTGGGTTGTGCCTTACTGACGAGGAAGCATCCTGCTGGGGAAGGGTAGAGAAAAAGCAGTAAAAAGTCAGGGAAGGAAGAGAGCTCATGAGCCAGTGGCGCATCAGGCTGGTGGTCATATGTGGCGGGAGAGAGAAACTAAAGCTGAGAAGTGCAGCTGCACAGAGGACAGGGCAGACCATGGACAAAGTTCTATATCCCGGAGGGGGAACTTGTCCATGATCCTGAAAGTGTAGGGTATCATGAAAAGATTGTAAGCAAAAATGTGACAAGGTTATATGAAGGTTGCACAAACATCTCCATGGCTGACTGGGGAGGAGGCATTGAATGGATGCCAGAACACAGGCAAAGAGGTTTATGGCCCCAAGCAGTGACCTAAGCAGAGACCAGGCAATGAGTTCCTATTCCAGAGGAGCTGACAGTGGGGATATAGAAGAGATAAAGTCAGAAGGAGATCAAGTGGGTGACTGCACACCACCGGCCCACTCAAGCCATCTGGCTTGGAATAATGGACATGAGTACTTTCAGCAAAGTATAATCAGTTTAATGTTTAGAATATGGGATGCTTGTGGCAGATTCAGGTAATATTCAGAAAGCAGTTCATTTACTCATTTATTTATCAGTTTGCTGTGTTTATTTTGTCTCTGGGATGTGCTAAAAACTCTTCTAGATAGTTGCATCAATTACAAAAATGTCCAAATCCCTGCTTTTGTGGAGCCTATATTCTAACTGGAGAGGAGAAAATAATTAACTTAGGTAAAAAATAAAAATAAAAAATCAGGCCTGGACAGTGTTGAGCATCAGCCCATGTACCAGGAGGTCATGGTTAGATTCTCCATCCGGGCACCTGCCTGGATTGCAGGCTTGATCACCAGTAGGGGGCATGCAGGAGGCAGCCAATCCATGTTTTTCTCACATCAATGTTTCTATCTCTCTATTCCTCTTCTTCCCTCTCCCTGAAATCAATAAACACATTTTAAAAAAGTAAGAAATTCAGTAAATCATCTTGTAGGTTATACCAAGTGCTATTGGGGGTGGGCCCTTTGTGCCACAGGCCTGACCCTGGCAGAAGTGCCTACTCAGACTGGCTCAGAGACCAGACCAGCCGTGGGCAAACTATGGCCCGCGGGCCGGATCCGGCCCGTTTGGCTGTTCTATCCGGCCTGCAGAGCCGAAAGAGCGGAGGGTTCTCTTGCTCTCCCCTCCGCTCCTTTACTTTGAATTTATATTAGTTCACACAAACACTCCATCCATGCTTTTGTTCCGGCCCTCCGGTCCAGTTTAAGAACCCATTGTGGCCCTCGAGTCAAAAAGTTTGCCCACCCCTGGACCAGACACTGAGGGCTGCCATTGTTTTTTTCAGTCCTCCAGGAAGGTGATTCATGTTTATGTGTCATTAATGAGATGTTTGGAAGTGAGGGCAGAAAGGGGGGAAAGCAGGGAAGCCGCACTCACCTGCCCCACCCCATTGCCTTTGGCTGACTTCTCCTAGGGCCATGGTCGGCAAACTGCGGCTCGCGAGCCACATGCGGCTCTTTGGCCCCTTGAGTGTGGCTCTTCCACAAAATACCATGGCCTGGGCGAGTCTATTTTGAAGAAGTGATATTAGAAGAAGTTTAAGTTTAAAAAATTGGGCTCTCAAAAGAAATTTCAATCGTTGTACTGTTGATATTTGGCTCTGTTGACTAATGAGTTTGCCGACCACTGTCCTAGAGGAATGTAATGGTGGGGTAGGGACTTTGAGACTTTCCATGTAATCACATAATGAGTGAGAGGCCAGGGATCAAGGGCCTAGGGGCCAGATGTGTCAGAGTGCAGAGAAAAGTCTCACTTGATGATCAAAAATTCAAAGCTTTGGGGTAAATATTGTGTTCCTCTGATGAGCTTCCCCAGGTCTAACCACGTGTGGGACTGTTCACCGTCCTCGCAGCAAGCACAATACCTTGGTCGCTCAGGTGTCTCATGACTTCTGTCCTGTCCTGGGAAGGAGAGGAGGCATGCTTCAAAAAGTCAGAATTGCCTTAAAATGGTTCTTAAAGGAAGGGTGACATACACAAAACTCCGGGACATCATATAGCCTTTCACAAGCTCATTTTTTTAAATCTGCAAAATGTGAAAATACTCCCTGCCTTCCAAAGCAGGTCGATCATAGGCAAGTGGTTTGGGAAATGTAAAATGCAAAGATGGTAGGTCAGAGAGCCTGAGCTTGAAGCCTGCCTCTAGCGCTCAGTGGACCCTGGCAGAATACTTCATTTCTCTGTGGAAGGGAACTAATGTAGTAGCAAATTTATTTAGCTGTTGTGACAATTAAATTTGTTATTATATATAAGCACTTAGAACACTGCCTGGCACATATTAGGTGAAATATAGGCAATTGCCATTTGACTACAAAATGTTAATAATTCATAGAAATTACTAACATGTTTTATTAATATATAATCCCTCAAAATCGGTATGATGGCGCTGTGAGCCTGAGATCCTGGTAAAGATTTAATCAGCTAGCTGAGAAGGTTTGTTGGGAAAAGAGTTGATCTTTATCACTTTTCTGTAATTACCAACTCGGCTTGGCTCGCCAGGAAACAGACTAATTAGTATCATTAAAAGATAGCAGAGAACAGAATCTTCCACTTCGAAATGCTTCTTTTATGGAGGACTCACTCCAGTTGAATTTGCACGTGAAGTGGGAAGAAAGCCTGCCCCTGGGTGTGCCTGAAATGGAAGCCAGTATGGTGTCCCGAGGCATCCGGAGTGGAGCCCCCATCACGGAAGCCAGAGCAGCAGGAGTGCATTCATTGCTCTTACTCCGAGAGGCTTGTTAACAAAGCTGCGCGCTTTCTGTTGAAAGGTCAAGTGCAGACAGACAGATCTGACAGAATAGAGTGGCTCCACATTAAAAGCCTGGAGGAGCACTGTCTGTCACTCCTCTCAGTAGTTGCCAGCAGCTGTCTGGTGCAACAGTGACATGTCTCTGGCCATTTCGAAGCTGAGCTGTAGACGGGGCTCAGGAGAGGCCCTTCTGGTCCGAGGATGGGGTAGGTTTAAGGGAGAGAACAGTGTTTGCTTCATTTCAATAAATGGACATGTGATGTCCCCACTTCATCTTCTCCCTCAATATCACTGACAAATGAAGAAATAATGCAAAAATGGGGGCCACTGGTTGGGGTGGGACACAGGACAGGGCCCTTGATGGGTGGTGTAATGGAATTACCTTTCTATTCTCTCTTGTAGGAGTCCTTTCTATCTTTTGTTTCAGAATAACAGGATGATGTTTTCTCTAAGAGGTGCCTCTGCTGAATTACATTGCATTGTCAGGTGTAGTTGGGACAGAGGATCAAGATGGTGGCTAGTCTGCAAACACAGCCACCCAGCATCCAGTATCCGTGCTCTCTGTAGTCCCTCTCACTTTATTGAATTGGGGCAAGGGGAGTCAGAAGTGGCAGTAGTCAGGAAGAGAAGATGTGTGGGACTGAGAGCACAGTGGTCACAGGAAGCTAGAATGATGCCCAAGGTTAGGCCCATCAGGTCAGGTGAATCAGATGAATATAAGATTCTGCATCACATTTTGTATATGTTTTAGAGCAGTGGTTCTTAAAGTACTGTATCAGCATCACCTGGGAACCTAATAGAAATGCAAAATTTTAGGCTGTATCCTATACCTACTTACTGTCACATAGTCCCAGGGTGGGGCTGGAGTTTCATAAGCCTGTGTTTAACAAGCCATCATTCTGATGTTCATAAACAGTTCAGAACCAGTGGCTTAGAGATTAGTTACTCAAAGTGTGAATCATGGAGCTTGTTAAAAATGCAGATGTGCACTTAGTTTTTGAGAAGCATTGGCTTAGAATGTTCATGCCAAACTATAGGTAGTTCCTCCAACCAGGAAGTGTCTGCAGAGAACCTTGTTGGATTCCCATATGAAGAGGCCCTACCCTGAACAGAACAGAACCCTTGTTGAGATGGTGCTTAACCTCCAGTTTGAAAACCTTACCTAGAGGCCCTGGCCAGAGTGGCTCAGCTGGTTAGAGCATCATCCCAATACCCAAGGTTGTAGATTTGGTTCCTGGTCAGGGCACATACAAGGAGCAACCAATGAATACGTAAATTTTCAAGTGGAAAAGCAAATTGATGTTTCTCTCTCTCTCCTTCCCTCTCTTCCAAAAGTCAATTAAAAAAAAATCTTACTTAGAAAGATCTAGGATACAAACCAGACTGAGGCTTGGCACACCGGAGTGGCCTGAGCAATGCCTTGCCAACCAGAGAGGAAAGGCTCCTTGCTGCTGGACTCAGCTATAGCTCCGAAGTTTTAAGTGAGGCTTCTTAGCAAGGATTCTCAAAATTGGGGATTGGCTGTGAGACTACAAGTCAGGGCAGTGCCCATGTTCCCATCTGGCTTGTTTGCCTTCCTTACAGTCCTTTTACCAGTGATAGCAGCCTCTGTTGTCATAGAGAAAGGGAAAACGAAGTTTTCATATGCTGAGCTCTGCTATGTGTGAGGCATTATGCTCTTTCTTGTATGCCTCATAACATTGTTCCTTGTAACGATCCAGTGAAGTAGGAATTATTTATTAACTGATTTATTTTATATGAGTTTTAAGAGCCTGTCCATGTTCCCATTAGAAGCAGCTTTTCTAGGCTCTCTCATCTTTTAATATGACTTGCGATCTTTTCATTATTAGAAAACTCGGGTTAATTATAGCAGCATCCTTCCTAGAAGGTAGGGAAGGATGAGATTTTTGTATTAAGGTGTCTCAAGGGATATTTAAAAAAATGACTTAAGAGTTATCTTTCAAAAACCTAGGTAGTTGTCGGATGTACTGATCTGAAGGTCTATTGGATGCATCTTCTGGGCTGCTTTGGCTCATTGGGAAGTCAGAGGAAAGGGGCCTCCAAGACAGGTTCAGGAGGTGATCCTGGGATGAGCTGCTTAGATCTTGCACACTCAGGAAAAGTTTGTCAGTTTCTTCTTGAGTTAAACATACACCTACCATATGATCCAGTCATCCTACTTCTAGATAATTATACTGGAGAAGTGAAAACTTATGTCTATATAGAAACCTGTGTACAAATGTGTGTTTTTTATGTCTTTAGTAACATCACACATAATCACTAAACAGTGGAAACAACTCAAATGACCTGTGGGTAACAGATAAACTGTGGTGCAACTATTATCTTAGAGATAATGAGACCTCTGTTCTTGTCTTCTTGGTGGAAAAAAATCAGCCAAAACACAAATGGCAGCAAAGCCAGCAAGAATTTATTGGCCACAACAAAAGTACACTCAGGACAGGGAGACACGAGGGCTCAGCACAGAAGATGCAACAGGAGAGCCCAGGCTGGGCTGCTTTGGCTCCCTGAGAGGTCAGAGGAAAGGGGGCCTTGGAGACGGGTTCAGGGGGCTAGCCTGGGATGGGCTGCTGCTGCCCATTGCTCCACTGGTGGCAAGTCTTGTGGGGTTCCTTAGAGTTTAAGAGATATGTGACTGTGGGGGTAGGAGAGGGGGAAAGGAATGTTCCAAAGGAACTGGGTCCTTTGTCTTGAAAATTTTTTATTTCTCTCTTTTAGATGGGAATTTTAGGTGAAGTTTCAGCTGAGGGTCTCAGTAGAATATTCTGCACATTTCCAGGTGTGTCCTTTCAGGGTCAGGGTCTCCACTTATTCATTGATCGGCTCCAGGGCAGAGGGTCATTATCCAATGCAATTGGTCCTGAGGTCAGCCTTGGGTGTCCCTTGTCTGGTTTTGCTGCTTCTCTGGGCCTGGAGCTGAAATACAACTGAAGTCTAGATGTCATCTTTAGGGAGGAAAGGTCAGAAGGTCTAAAGTGCATGTCCTGGGAAAGGAAAGGTTACCCTGGAGGTAAGGTCCCTGTTTCCCCAGTTTTTCCCATTGCTAGGCACCCAGTGCTTTCCATCCTGGTGACCTCAGTACCTGGCCCATTGTCCTTGCTCTGCTCCTGTCTATCCAACTGCCTTCCACACAACTAACAATGAAATAGATAAAAAATAAACTGTTGATACACATTACAATTTGGCTGAATCTTAAATGCATTTGTTGTACATTTCAACACTGTACAACTTTTTTATTAAGTTTATTAGGATGGCATTGGTTAATAAGATTATATAGGTTTCAAGTGTACATTTCTGATACATGATCTATATATTGCATTGTGTGCTCACCACTGAAAGTCAAATCATCTTCCATCACCATATATTTGACACCCTTTTACCCTTTACTACCTCCCAGCCCCCTTCCCTCTGGTATCCACCATACTGTTGTCTGTCTCTATGAGTTTTTGTTTTTGTTGCTTTCCGTTTTATATCTCACCAATGAGTGAAATCATATGGTTCTTAACTTCCTGACTGACTTATTTCACTTAGCATGATATTCTCAAGGTCCATCCATGTTGTTGCAAATGGCAGTATTTCTTTTTTATTATTATTATTGACACTATTACAGATGTTCCCCATCTCCCCTGTTTGCCTACCTCTGGCCTTCACCACACTGTTGTCTGTGTCCATGGGCTATGCTAAATGACCATTTCTAAACTTTTACACTGTGCAAAGCACTTTAAATGGATTACCTCAATTAAGCCTTATCAAAGAACTTTCACAACTATTAGAACCTTTAATGAGAATAATAATTATTTTATAGGTGAAGAAACTGAGGCTAAGAAAAATGAAATAACTAATTTATCAAATTGAGGGATAGTAAGCAGGGAGGCCAGGATTTTATCCAAACAGTCAGCCTTCAGAGTTGGCTTTTTTGAGCATTATGCTGCACTGTCACCCTTTAGATCTTAATGAGGGTCATATTTTAATCCTGAGGTAAATAGAACCCATGGAAAGATTCTTTGCATGCTCATTGTTTTAGCAGATTTTCATTCTTTTTTTAAAAGATCACTCTATAATTTGGAGTATAGACTGGTGGAGGAGAACCAGTATAATGTGAGACATGGATAGTATAGAGTGAGACATGAGTTATATGGCTATTATGAAGTGAATTGGGGATAGAACCTTTAGAGAGGTAATTAAGTTATAATGAGGCCATTAGAGTGGGTTCTAGATTAATTTGATGTCCTTCTGAAAAGAAGAAATTTCGACACAACATGAGACTCAAGGGAAGAGTGTGCACAGAATGAAGTCCAGGTGAGGACACAGTAAAAATGCAGCCACATGCCAGCCAAAGAGAGAGGCCTAGGAGAATAAAACCACTGACACCTAGCCTTGGACTTCCAGCCTCCAGAACTGTGAGTTAATACATTCCTATTGTTTCAGCCACCTAATCTGTGGTACTTTGTTATAGCAGCCCAAGCTAACTAGTAATATTAAAGTTGTAATGTGTATAAAAATAATACCATAAGAGGTGGAAAAAGGAATAGAGTATATGGAAATAGTACTTCTTTATATTACTTGAAGTGAGCTAGTACAATCTGAAGCCGAGTCTGGTAGGATGAATATGGTAATTCCTAGAGTACCCACTAAAAAAGAACTCAAAACTACAGTGGAAACACCTTTAATTAAATTAATACACTATATTAGAAAATGTTCACCAAATGAAAAATGAGGCAGTGAAGAAGAAATTGAGGAACCAAAATCACAGGATCTAATCCAGAGAAAATCCTCAGGAAGCTGCTGGAAATTGTCTGGAATTTTTTAAAAGTGCATTTAGCAAGGTTGCAGAATATAAAATTAATACACAAAAGCAATTATCATTTGTATTTCTGTACACTTGTAATGTACAGTCTGAAAGTACAATTAAGAAAGCAATTACATCAGCATCAAAATCAATAAAATACTTGAGATTAAATTCAACAAAAGAGGTTGTGCAAAACTTATACTCTGAACACTGTAAAAAATTGCTGAAAAGAATTAAAGATCTAAATAAATGGAAAACATCCATTTTCATGGATTTAAATAATTAATATTGTTAAGATGGCAATACTCCCCTAATAAATTTACGGATTCAACCCAATATCTGTCAGAATTCCAGCTGACTTCTTTGTAGAAATTTAAAAACTGATTCTAAAATTCTTATGAAATTGTAAGGGACCCAGAATAGCCAAAATAATCTATAAAAGGATAAAGTGGAAGGATTGACACTTCCTGATTTCAAAACTTTCTGCAAAGCAATTATAATCAAGGCAATGTGGGATTGCAATGAAGATACACATACAGATCAGAGGCATAGAAAGGAGAGTTCAGAAATAAATTCATAAGACTATGGCCATCTGATCTTCAACAAGGGTGCCAAGAATATTAATGGGAAAAACTATTCATTGTCTTTTCAAAAAACAGTGCTAGGACAACTGGATAACCACATGCAAAAGAATGAAGTGGGACCTTACTTCATATAATATTCTAGACAAATTAACTCAAAAGAGACCAAGAACTTAATGTGAGAGCTAAAATTATAGATCCCTTAGAAGAAAACATAGAGATAAGTGTTCATTTTCTTGAATTTGGTGAAAGAATTTTTAGATATGGCACCAAAAACAAGGGCAACAAAAAATAAATTGGATTGACATAATATTAAAATTTCTGTGCTTCAAATGATATTATCAAGAGTGTGAAAAATCAAACCTACAGAATGGGAGAAATTATTTTCAATTGTATTCTAATAATGAATTTGTATCTAGAATAGATAATGAACTTTTACAATTCACTAATTGAAAGACAAATATCCCAATTAAAACAATGTCAAACATCTGAATAGGAAGATATTTCTCCAAGGAAGATATACAAACAATTGATAAGCACATAAAATATGCTTATTATCATTAGTCACCAGGGAAATGCAAATCAAAATCACAATGAGATACCAATTCAAAATCACTTGCATAGCTAGAATGGACAGGTCAGATCACAGATGTTTTCATGAGAATGTGGAGAAATAGGAACCCTCATACACTGCTGGTGGAAATATAAAATGGTGCAGCTGCTTTGGAAATATCTGGTGATTAAACTGTAAATCTATTAATAAGTAGAGTAACCATATGACCCAGAAGTTATACTCCTAGGTATATACCAAAGATAAATGAAAACATATGTCCACACAAAAACATGTATTCAAATTTTTATACAACTTTGTTCATAATAGCCAAAAAGTGAAAATAACCCAAATGCCCATCAACTGACTGATACACGAAATGTAGTACATACATACAATGAGATATTAATTGGTCATAAAAAAGGGAACCTAGTAGTGTTACATGCTACAACATAAATAAATTTGAAAACATGATGTTACGTGAAAGGAGAAAGTAGTAGAAGACCATGTATTATATTAACCTATTAATATAATATTCAGAAGAGGGAAATATACAGAGTATTAAGTAGATTAGCTGTTGCTTATCTTTGGGGTTAGAAGCAAGACTGGAGGACAAGATTTAGAGTTAAAAGATATAGAATTTCTTTTTGAGGTAAAGAAAATGTTCTAAAATTTAATGTGATGTGGTGATGGATGCATATATTTGTGACTATACTAAAAGCCTTTGAATTATATACTTTTAATTGATGAATTGTATAGCATTTGAGTTATCCTATATAATAAAAGGCTAATATGCAAATTGTCCCCTTGAGTGGGAGTTCAACCTGGAGTTCCACAGGGGGCAAGGCCACTGGCCAACGGCCCATGGCCCCTCCCCCACTGGCCCTCCCCTGATCGGCCTCCCCTACCCTGTTCGGGGCAGGCCAGCCGGACCCCACCTGTACACAAATTTGTGCACTGGGCCTCTAGTATCTCGATAAAGATATTAGTGTGGTGTTTTTAAAGGAGAAGAAGGGAGAAGAACCCAGGGACATCGAGGGCAGATGCCCAGAGAACACCTTTGTTTAATGGTCATGTAGAAGAGCATTACCTTATAAAGAAAACTGAGATGCATTAAAAAATCTGTAGTCAGATCCCTGGCCAGGTTTGGTTGGAGAGTCTCCCTGTACCCCCAAAGGTTGAGGGTCCAAGTTCTGGTCAGGGCGCATATGTAGGTTCTGGATTTGATCCCCAGTTGGGGAGCATACAAGAGGCAACAGATGAATGTTTCTCTCTTACTCCCTCACTTCCTCTCTCTCTAAAAATCAATTAAGAAACATCCTCGAGTGAGGATTAAATAAAAAATAAATAAATATTTAAAATAATAATATTTATACCCAGAAACTCCCAAGTCTAGTGTCAAAATATCAAGACAAAATCATAAAAGTAATCCTAAGGACACAAGGTATCCATAGGTTAGGTGCCAAGGCAGCTTGAAAACAATGTGAAAGTGATGGGGTTTGAGGAAGTGGGGTCTGTGATTCTCTAACCCCTCCCAGGAAGTTATCACATCCACTGACAATCTTCACATTGGGAGGGCAAGAGTTTTTGGAGATTGGGAGTACTTGAAAAGAGGAAATAAATTAATAAAAGACATAATTTGCCTTTCCCTAATTTTGAGAGTGGTTCTGTCCATGAAAATCATCATTATCTGACAGTTGTTATATCAGAAGGACCTGGTGTTAAAATCTAATCCTTTACTTTCCCTTCTTTATTATGGAAAGAGGTTAGCTGTGCAAACCATTAGGAAGAGGGAGGAGGAATGGGTATGTCATGCATATTCTTTTGTGGAAAGGTCTGTCATATGGTCCTTCAATGGATAACACTAACAAAAAAAAAAAGGTTCCTACAAAATTTAATATTTCTTAGAGTTAAAAGACTCCTTAAAGCTCATTTTGTTTAATAGTTTTCAAAATTTCACTATCACCTATTTACAAATGAAATCTTACCTAAAACTTAAATACATAAGATTAATAAATATTATATAGTTCTAATTGATGAAAGGTTAAGAGTCCCCTTTTGCAACTATCGAGACATGTGCCCCAAACCTAGGCGTGGCTGGACCATTGTCAAAAACCCTTTATGCAGCCAATCTGTATATGAATATTAAGTAAAACCAAGATTCAAAAAGAGGAAGTGACTTGCCCAAGTCCCTCTAGCTAGTAATTATCTCAACTGTAATTCCAGGGCCCCTTAACCATCATGTGTTCTGAGGTTTAAAGTAAACAGTGAAGCTGCAGACCTTCCAGGTGTCTAGGACCAGAAGGAATATGAACAGGAGGCAGGGAGAAAGTGCTCTTTAGGACAACAGTGTACTAGTATGGATGGTGTTCTCCTGTGGGCATCTTAGAGGTGATACACTTGCAGCATTCAGAATAAAAGCAAAGGTGGCAGAGACATGGCAAAGTCAACCACATTTAACATGAAATTCTTCTCTTTGGAGCAGCAGGTCACAACCCTGGTTACACAGCACCACAGATTGGGCAGTGCTTGTTTTGTTTGTTTTGAAATTACAAATGCTAGGACTTTTGTTTTTGGAGGTCAACAAACTTTGTCAAAATCTTATGAGTGTCCATACTTTACCCAAGGGAAAAATGCACGCATGTTGTATATCTTTCAAGTGTATCCTTTAGTCCCCCAGACATTCAAATACTAGTAGAACAGCCATCTCTGAGAGGTGGGGGAAATAAGAGATCAACTGAAGGACTTACATGCATGCATATAAGAGTAACCAATGGATGCAAAACATTGGGGGGTGAGGGCATGTATGGGAGTGGGGTGGGGGGGCAATGGTAAGATATGTACACATATAATACCTTAATAAAAAAATAAAAAAATAAAAATAAAATAAAAAATAAATTCCCTCAATCTGGAGCTAGGGACACCATTTTTCAATATTGTTTTCTCCTAGTGAAACTTAAAGCATGCTTCAGTTTATAAAAGTTCAATTTAAAAAGAAAAACATTTTAATGGCACATGTTATTTGAGATAATGACCTCAATAAGAGGCATCCCCTACTTGGCTAAATATCATAATAATAAATAGCTAATATGCTAATGGTTAGGACGCCATAACAACCCATCACAGGAGGCTGCCTGCGTGCACAGCGGAGCATTGCTCTGGAGACAGGGTGGAAGTGGGGAGGTGCCCAGAGGTTGCAGGACCATCCTGTGCCGGGGGGGGGGGGGGTGGTGAGAGCCCATAGCGCCCCCCTCACCAGTCCTTCGCCACTCGCATTCAGAGTGCCCTGCCACCCACCTGCCAGGGGAAGGAGCACAGCGCAGCAGGTGGGAGGCTTCCATGCTCTCCTCTGGTGCTATGATGGGGCGGAGCCGCCATGTTGCTCCGGAGACAGGGTGGAAGTGGGGAGGCATCTGGAGAAGGCGGGACCAGCCTGAGGTGACTCGAGGGACTTGAAGTGGCCAGAGAAGGCCAGAGGGGTCGGGGGCTGGGCCAGGTGTGCTGGAGCTTTGCATGGAGAGGTTTGGGTGTCAAGGCAAGGTGGTGGGTGGGTGGGTGGGGCTGTGTGATTTCGTGCACTGGGCTCCTAGTTGGTTATAATTTGGAATCTGACACCTTAGTGTAAACTTTGGAGAAGTCTCCAGTTATTAACTGATGAAAGCAAATGCCACATTGAAGCCAGGCTGGACCAAACATTATAGAAATGGAGAAACTGGCTATATCTTAAATCTCCCTGATCCCTGCAGATGCTCCCAACACTGGCCTCCAAGGGTGCACATCTCCACCTCAGACCATGAGGCTGCATGAAATTACAGAAAGAGTGTGGTCCCAGTCAGGCTTCTCAGCATCCAGGATTTAGTCCTGCCACTTACTAGTCAGTTCTGTAACCCTGAGAACTTGCTTCTATTACTTCTTTTGTGAGACAGTGAAACATTGTCCTTTTCTTTAGGATTGTCATCAAGATCAAGTGAAATTATGGTACCTGGCACTCGTATGAGAAAATGTATATGACAGTGGACATGCCACGCCATGCCATCACAAATGAACAAAATCAAAGACCATAGAACTCTGACCCACACCTCTTCAGCAACCAGTCCTGGGAGCCAGACCATGGCCCTTGGAGCCATCAGCTCAGTCAGGTCGGGTCTCGGGTAATGACCACCAACTCTCCTAATTTTTGCCTCTGCTTCCCACTCAGGACCATCCAAAAAAGCCAAACCCACTTTTCTTATGAATCACATAGTGCTATCATTATAATTAGCTAGTTTATTAATATTGATAATAGGAAGTAAGGAAAGGGGGTGATGAGCACATGTGCAATGAAGTCAGAAGGACATAGAAAAGCTAACTTGGGTAAAAGATAATTGGCTGGAGGGGGGAACCAACACAAGGGTGCAAAATCCTAAAGGGTTAATTGCCAGCCATAATCCCCAAGCAAAGAATTCACCCTTTCTTATTTCACTCCTGATTCCTTGTACTCTCTCGCTCTGGAACCCACACTCACCCATGTGCCTCTTATGCGGCTACATGGCTCATGGCCATGAGGACCCCACATGCAATGGACAGCAACTGGGAACACAAGCTAAACTAGCCAGACGCTGGACTGGACTGGACTGGACTTCAACATGGAGCAGAAATTCTGGGCAGTGGCTTTAATGCTGTCCCTGCTGAAGACAAGATTGGGCATTTTCCATGGAGAGACGGAGAGAGATGGGATCTTGGAAGGGAACCTTCTTAATTTTACATCATCAGCAAAGCTTTCCACGATACCTCCTGTGGGGGCCTCAGGAAATTATTTTCCCCATGACACCCCAAGAACTCCACTTCTACCGCTAACAGGTGGGGACAGGGCACCCCATCGACAACAATAGGCTACACCTGCTTCTAGTTAGCCATCTCAGGCTTCCAGCCACCCACAGCTGAAGCCTACCCTTTGTCCCACTGTCCTATAGAGCTTGTCCTCTCCTCTGCCGGCCTCAGAGCCTTTACCAGGCATAAGTGATGGTGGCTGACTCCCATTTTACGGAGCTCTGAGTAAATAGCCTTTGCCTCTCACTTGAGTGGTCTATGTTTATTTCCATAAGTAGGTATTTAATAAATAAATATTAGTTTTTCCCTCTGTGTTCCGATTTCTCCTCTTCCTGTGGGTACTTTACTGATATCCCCTTTTACTTTTAGGAATCAATCACAAATATGCCCTTTGAAGGTTGAATAAACCCTCTCACTTAATCTCGATGATATATCTCTAATATATTTCTCATTTTCCAGATCAGATGTTTCCCAGGGCACTGTTAGCTACAGAATCTCCTGCAAATCTTGATCTTCATGGTTGGAAGGATTGGAGAGACAGGGATCGAGGTTAGGGAGCAAGGTCCTTGCCTGACTAGAGATCAAGTTGCATGTGTGCTTTGTAAACTAAAACCTACTTTTATTCTTATTCTTATTATTTTCTTTTAACTTGTCACTGACCAGCATAAAAAGAAAGAGGCTTCCCAATAGAGAAGCTGAATTCACTTTATCCTTCAAAAATAAAAGTAAAATGACCTTCCATAAAACAGCCATTTAAAAGTCTAAGTTAAGATGGCTATGCATCTTTTGTTCAGGAGTCTGTCTTCCTTTCCAACTGCAAAAATGACTTGTGGAGAAGCTGCCATGTGGAACTGAGCTCCCTGGCTTCAATCTGCTCCTGTGGCCTGGGTGTTATTTAAAGAGGGTTCCACAGATATTACAAACATTGGCAAAATTGCTTTGGAGCCCATTGGGCAAAGGAAATTTGCATGCATCATCCCTCCCAGGGCTCTCAGGGGCTGAGGCGATGGATGACTGTTCATGGGGGCCCACATTATCTTGGAAACAGCTTGCTGGAGTTCATGACTGAGTTAATAAGAAGGGCACCATCTGCTGGCTGGGGCATGCTAATCCCCTGGTCCCCTGGGTGTTGTCAGAGGATGATGGCACTGACCAGTCAGATGGAGATGGTTTCCAGAGCCAGGGGCTGCTTGTTTGCATTCCTCTGGGTCAGTGGTCGGCAAACTCATTAGTCAACAGAGCCAAATATCAACAGTACAACGATTGAAATTTCTTTTGAGAGCCAAAATTTTTAAACTTAAACTTCTTCTAATGCCACTTCTTTAAAATAGACTCGGCCAAGCTGTGGTATTTTGTGGAAGAGCCACACTCAAGGGGCCAAAGAACCGCATGTGGCTTGCGAGCCGTGGTTTGCCAACCACTGTTCTAGGTCACTGAAGCAGTAGCTCTGTGGTTATCCAGGCTGCCTGATCAAAGCTCCCTGCAATTTGAAAGCAAATGATTCATTTGTCCTGTTAAGCAGCACCAAGGTTTTGTGAATCAATAGTACACCTATTAGAATGCAACTTAGAAAACGATAACCTTCATATCAGGACGTGCAGTAGACCCTGAAGGCCAGTCTCTGTACTGGGTGACAACAGAATCAAGCCTTTGGGAGCTTGTAAGAGTGGACAAAGCTGGACCAGTTATCAATTCACCTGGCATCCTTTCTGTCCCTGCACACCCCCAGCATGTCGAAGCTGCCCACAGAGGCTCTGCCATCCCCAGTGAGATCAGCCCACCTCAAAGCTCTGCCTCTCCAAGGGACATATGGACCCCTCTGATGGAAGGGAAGGTGAGATACAAGCAGAATCTAACTGAAGACAGAACTCCAGTTTTTCCTATTTAGTTCTGTGTCACGGGCTGTTTCTAAGATAGAAGGGTACCTTCCCTACCATTTTCTTTGGTTTTGGTCAGAATGGTCCCAGTGAGGCAGCAGAGTAGACTGGTGTTTGGTATGAATATTTGTGCCCCCCCCTCAAACTCAGATGTTAAGGCCCCAATGTGATGGTCTTTAGAGGTGGGGCCTTGAAAAGTTAATCAGGTTTGAATGAGGTCATGAGAGTGAAGCCCATGATGGGATCCATATCCTTTTAAGAGGAAGAGAGACAGCAGTCTCTTTTTCTCTTTTTCATGTGAAGACCAAGAAAAGGCAGCCATCTGCCAGCCAGGAAGGGGGTTCTCACCAGGGTGAACCTGCTGACACCCTGATCTTGCACTTTTAGCCTCCAGAACTGTAGGAATCAATGTCTGTTGCTTAAGTCCCCCAGTCTGTGGTATTTTGTTATAGCAGCCTGAGCTGATGAACAAAGGCAGTCATTTCTAAAGCTGCTTATTCTAATTTTATTCATTGTATTATTCACTATTCCAGTCACGTATTCAGAGATCAGATACACTTATTGTATGTTCACTTTATGCCAGGTGGGTGCCAGGTGCTAGGTGGGTGCTAAAGAGGATAGAAATGAAAGTTTCGGGTGGCAGCGGCAGACATTACCTAAACAACATGCACTGAGAGGTATGAGGTGGTGGCAGGATCTCAGAGGAGGCAGTATTACAGTGTCTCTAGATGACTTAATCCATTTAAGTGACACCCTAGGACAGTGGCCAGCAAACTGCGGCTCGCGAGCCACATGCGGCTCTTTGGCCCCTTGAGTGTGGCTCTTCCATAAAATACCCATGGCCTGGGAGAGTCTATTTTGAAGAAGTGGCATTAGAAGAAGTTTAAGTTTAAAAAATTTGGCTCTCAAAAGAAATTTCAATCGTTGTACTGTTGATATTTGGCTCTATTGACTAATGAGTTTGCCGACTACTGCCCTAGGAGAATCTGTTAATACTCGAAGATTTCTGGTGAGGAGTTCAGGCCTGGGTGTAGTAAGTTACTTCTAACCAAGGAGGTTCACACTCTAGAGCAGCTGTGGGCAAACTACGGCCCGCGGGCCGGATCCGGCCCTTTCGGCTGTTCTATCCGGCCCGCGGAGCCGAAAGAGCAGAGGGTTCTCTTGCTCTGTCCTCCGCTCCTTTACTTTGAATTTATATTAGTTCACACAAACACTCCATCCATGCTTTTGTTCCGGCCCTCCAGTCCAGTTTAAGAACCCATTGTGGCCCTCGAGTCAAAAAGTTTGCCCACCCCTGCAGAGGTATGCATTTCAAATTCAACAGGGATTGCCAATTACATATGCGCCAGAAATAATTTTTTTAAATCCTCACCTGAGGATGTGTTTATTGATTTTATAGAGAGAGGGAACGGGGGGGGGGGAGAGAGAGAGAGAGAGAGAGAGAGAGAGAGAGAGAGAGAGAGAGAGAGAGAGAAACATCAATGTAAGAGAGAAACATTAATTGGTTGCTTCTTATATGCTCTCCGACCAGGGAATGAACCTGCAACCGAGATATGTGCCCTGACCATGAATTAAACGTGCAATCTTTTGATGTATAGAACCATGTTTCAACTAATTGAGCCACCCGGCCAGGGCAGAAACAATTTTTATTAGTGAAAATTTATGGTATTTAATACATGTGCTTGGATGTTTGGCTAGAATAATGTGTGAACTTACATGTATTCTTGCATAATTGGTCAATAAGAATCTGATGAACCAGGCACCTCAACCGCTTGCACTTGTGCCTCAGAACTAGAATTATATTTGATCTTGTGTCCCCCCAATTAACAGAAGATTCTGCCACTAGGCCTTCCAAGAATAATAGTTGATCATGTTATCTAATTATTGCTTTCATTTGCCTTGGGGCAAGCCTGCCATGCAAACCTTTCATACAGTGGCTTAATGTCAAGGCTCTGTGCTCAACAATCAGGACTCCCAACAAGCTTACAAGAATTGGTAATAACATTGTGATACGCCTGCTTAACTAATAAATGTCCCTTTGGGTGGCAGTGTTTAGTCTGAAATGATATGCTACCCAGCTTAGCTTATGGCGAGAACAGATTTATAGCTTCTACTCACCTCTAATTTTGGGCAAGATGCCACATTTACCAAAGATTGGACATATAACAGGCCAACTTGATTAGATCAACTCTTACCAGACAGCCTCACAGAGGAAGTGCTGCCTGTGTTGTGCTCAAATTTTGATACAGATTTGAAAATGAATCAATTGCTTCCCCAAGCCTGTTGAACATGCTGGGCTAAGGACACCTGCTTGGAAATGAAGCGCGTGTCCGTAGAATTCCAGCTTCCGCTTCACCTCACTGTTATCCTCAGGAAACGTTTGAATGTTCCTAATGCTGTTTGTACATCAGCTCTGAAGCTGTTTTCACACCTGTAAAAGGAGAAATATTTTGCTTGAATGATATCCAATTCTTCTGTAATTCTTTGGAGGTATATTTATAGAAACACAACTGGCTTAAAGAACCATGTCTTTAAAGGAAAGAGCCACCTGTGATGTGGGTAAGAAAAGAATCAGGGCCAAAGAGGAGACTTTGTATATTCATATCTTTGGTGAGTAGTCATGTACTGAGAGCCAGCTCTCTCACACAATTATTTAAATAGTAGAGGCCTGGTGCACGAAATTCGTACACACGGGCCACTGGGGGAGGGGGGTCACTCAGCCCGGCCTGCGCCCTCTCACAGTCTGGGAGCCCTCAAGGGATGTCCAACTGATGGCTTAGGGTCGCTCCAGCAGTAGAACATCCTTAGTGCTGCTGCAGAGGTGGGAGAGGCTCCCCCACCGCCACTGCACTTGCCCGCCATGAGACGGCTCAGGGCTTCTGGCTGTGCTGTGCTCCCCCTGTGGGAGTGCACTGACCACCAGGAGGCAGGTCCTGTGTTGAGTGTCTGCCCCCTTGTGGTCAGTGCACATCATAACGACTGGTTGTTCCACCATTTGGTCAATTTGCATATTGGCCTTTTATTATATAGGATAGTCTAGAGAAGGAGACAAATAAAGAACTGGGTTGAATATTATGCCAACATAATCCTTCATCAACTTTATTTTCCTCATCTAAAGCAGTAGGATTACTTTGAATAGTAAGAATAATGTTTGTAAAGTGAACCATACAGTTTTTGGTAATCATAACTACAGTAATGGAACCCTATCAGGGCCATTGGTGGCCTGGATTAGGTTAGGAGAGGGGTGGGAAGAGTATTTGAGAGAGGGAGTATGAGAGAGGATTTCACCAAAGTGCTGGGATTATAAGGGTTTATTTCCCCAAAAAGAAAAGGGTAGTTTTAAGATAGATTATATGTGAAAAAATACAGACTTCGAATAATGTTTAAAAAATTCAAACATTATTCCTCAGTCTGGATAACTGAGGAATGAGATTAGTAGGAAATAAGCCTATAAAGTCAATAAAGACCACATAAGGAAGTAGGAAATGAAAGAAAACTGGTAATTCTTGAGTACCACTGCTTACCATGCAATAACCTAGACGTATTAATAGGTTACTTAAGTTTCAGGACAACCCTGTGAGTGAGATACTGTTATCCCATTTACAGATGAGAACACTGGCTTTGCGGTTTATGCTAAGAAGTTTACATATTACGTACTGCCCCCTTTTCTGTGGTTTCACTGTCCATGGTCTCAGTTATCCTCAAGCAACTGCGGTCCAAAAATATTAAATGGAAAATTCCAAAAATAAATAATTCATGAGTTTTAAATTGCATGCTGTTCTGCATGAGCATGATGAAATCTCACATAATCCTACTCTGTCCTGCCTGGGACATGGATCATCCCTTTGTCCAGGGTATTCATACTGTACATGTTTCTGGCCCATCGGTTACTTAGCTGCTGTCTCAGTTATCAGACGGGTTTGGGGATGGGCACCTTTACATAACTTTTATTATAGTATACTCATAATTATTCTAATTTATTACTTACTGTTGTTAATCTTTTGCTGTGCCTAATTTGTAAATTAAACTTCATCATAGGTTGCAGGCATCCACTGGTGGTCTTGGAAAATTCCCCTCATGGATAAGGGGATACTGCTGTATTATTTAGGTGATATAGAGCCTGGGAGAGCCTTTCAGCAGCAGGGGAGGGGTATCAATCATGCAGTCACTAAGAAGCTGGCTTCCCTGGAGATCCTCAGAGAAATGAAGCCACAGAGCTACCTTGCAGGCCTTTTCAAACATGTCAGGAGACACATGGCTGGAAGCAGGAGCATCTGTCAGCAGCAAGGCTAGGCTTGGCTGCCTCCAGCTGGGGAAGGCTCTCTTGGGGAGAGCTGTCATCCAGGGGCTTGTGGGCTTGTTTCATATCCTCTCCTAGTTCTGCCCACATCCTTTCCCCTGCCAGACACAGTTCCCAGAGGAAGGCTGCAGTGAGCCCATAATTGTGGGAAGAAGAACGAGTCTGAGCCAAATCGCTGCTCTGGAACAGAAACGACCTTGACTCCAAACAGCTGTTCCTAAACAGTAGACTCAGAGCTTTCCAAATGGTTTTTAAGCACAGTTTGTACTGGAGCAAGGAGGAAGGGTGGGGTGCAAGAAGAGTTGGGGCCAACCTAAGTGAAAATAGAAGTGTGACAGAACCCAGAGTTTCAAAGTGGAGAAATTATCGAAATTACCTAAGGCAGGTAGTGCAGGGGAGAAGGGCAGAGTATCTGGGTTCTGAAAATGGGAGGTGGGATTTCTTGATAGTAACTGACTATCAAGAAACAGGAGGATGCCAAGAGGAAATGGTCTTGGAATTGACTTTCCGTGCCTGCCCTCAGCTGCCTGTCCATGGCTGTTTATCTTGTACAGAAATGGAGCTGTGAAAGGAGATGAGAATGAATCATAAATGACCTAGAACTGGTCCACACTAAAGACTTCATCTAGTCTTCCCTTCTTTACATTTGAGAAAACTGAGGCTCAGGAAAGGGAATTGCTCTAGGTCAGGTAAGTTAATTGCTTTATTCATTGTGACCCCAAAAGCTATGGGATAAAGATGGTCAATGAATCTTAAATCTAGCCTGATTTTTGGTAGTTAAAATCACCCTTCCTTGTCTGTGAAAATATTATAATAGTAAAAGATTAATAAGAAAGGTCAAAGGTCCATGATTATTAGAAAGCAGCAGACATACTGCAGACTGCTCTGGAGTAGGGGGTTGGAGGGAGAGGTTAGGTGGGAGGAATGGAATGATTCCAGGTGTCAGGGGGCCCAGGTATTGGCAAAATGCTAGTCCGGCTACTATTCACTCTCTTTCTGTTCCTAAAGATGGACAGAGGTGTTCTATCATAATATACATAGGACTGATTAATATATACTTGGCTTCTACTGAGAAGCCTACAAATTCTTTTAGGTATCTTCATCTTGAAAATCTCTAACTCTGATAAATGAGACTATCATGCTGTGAAACTATATGACAGGGTGAATTCTGGTCTATTTTTCAAAGCATACAGAAGATTGCGAATGGGAAATTCTTCTTCCCTTTTTTTTAAACTATCTTTTTTTTTTTTTTTCTGCTATTGCTTGTCTGCCCTGGAAACTATAGGATGATTTCTGATATATACCCAGAACATACATGGTGTTTTCATAAGTTGGCAACTTTAATATTCAGTAACAACAAATATCCTGGCCACAGATAGCATGATTATGTCCAATGGTTTGACCAATTAGAGTCTAAGGTGAAACTCCAAACAACTGATTTTATAATTTACTAGTGGCCCGGTGCACCGAAATTTGTGCACATTACAAGGGAATTAATTAGAGGAAATATTTTAATATTGCTATTTGCCCTTTCTCTATATTAGAAGTGTCAGAGATGAAAGAAAATTAGTAAAATGTATATGAAAATCTCCCTTCTGTTAGAGACTGGGGTGTGGCCTCAGGTCCCCCAGCCCTGGTGCTGGGGTGGGGTACACCGTCTCAGGTCCCCAGATCTGGCCTCAGGTCCCCTGGCCCCAGTGCGAGGGCATGAGAGCGTGACAACCATTTGCATATTAGCTCTATTATATAGGATGAGATTCAGGAAGATACACTTCCCAAGTTCAAATGACTGTATCAATGTTGGAAATAAGAAAAGCAATTTTGCTAACATTTACTGAGTGCTTTCCATTCTATTAATCAATGGGAACATTCATGAAAGAGGCATGATCTTTGCCTTCTAGGTGGAACAGCAATGGCCTTACTGAGCAAGCACATAATATAGGTTAGAAATTTTACTTATACATCCACATTACTTACTTTAATTAAATTAATTGATTGACATTTAAAGCAACTCTATGAAGTATTTCCCACATTGTAAAAGTGAGGAAATGGAAGTACCAAGAGGTTAACACACTTGAGCAAAGTCACACAGGTGGTGTCAGATCTAGAATTAATCCCAAGTCTGTTTGATCCCAAATTGAAAGTGTTTCTATCACATCATTTTGGAGAAGTACATGACATCTGCAAGAACTCAAGCAAGGACAGGAGTGCATGCCAGGGCTAGACACTGAACACATCTGTCATCTATTGGCAGATCCACTAGACAATGTGCTGATGACTCTTCACAGGGGCCTAAATATTCCCTTTGATATCTTCATATCTATAATCTATAACTTTGATGAATGAGATGATCCCAGTGTGAGATGATGTGATAGGGCTGAAAAGCTTGATTTTTCTCATCTATGATTAGAACAAGCAGCTGGGAATAATATAATGAAAATCTTCTGCTTCAGAGTTGATCCCATCCAGGTGTGGAAGCCCAATAGGACATTGTACTGTTCTTTGAGGTGAAGAGACCTTCAATGAGCCCATTGGCATGGTTTTCTCTGTAAGCACTGATGTAAAATGTTGTTCATACTCAGAATAAGTAAGAGGATATGTCCTGGATCCAATTTGTTGACTAGGAAAACATACTATGTCCACTATTATAACTCTTAAGCCTGAATATCAATCTTTTGGCCAAAGTAGGCCAGTTTCTGTTGCATATCTTTTGAGGACACCACTAAGGATGCACATGCTATTGACATCTTCCTCCAAATTTAAAACGGTCTCATCTCTAATCTTTTTGACTAATTATCCTTGGTTTCCACCTACCCCAGAATCACTGATTTTCCACAAGCCCCTCTCCTACTGCTTGGCAAGGACTCCACTACTTACAGGGTGAAAACTAGGCTCAACCTGCAGCTGTGACTTTGTGGTGATACAGTATCCCCTTCAGATAAATTCCACAGAAATTAGAATGGGCTTCTCTCACTTTTTAACAAATCCATTGATCATAGTAAGTCTGGGATTAATGGTCTTCAGAAATGGATTATCAATCATATCAATACAATCTACTTGGGGAGGGCAAAAAGGGGAGAGGTTCTTTCATATCTCTTCTTATCTTTTTTCTATCATAGTACCACATGAGTGTGGTATACAGTAGTTGGAATTGACTTACTCAAAAACCTGGGTTAAAAACTTACATTTATCACTAATTTTATTAATTACTTTCAATAGATTTCCCCTTTTAAGGTCTCAGTTTCTCATCTCAAAATGAGGAGATTGGACAGGACCATCGATAGGACCCATTTGTGTGTTTCATACCTAATGCAGACATTAGTTAGTCATCTTTCCCCCTGAATACAGAAGTAACCGCACAATCTTTCATGGGCCAACGCCCAGGCTATGATAGCTATTTAATGACATTTTGTATAAGATATAAAGTCCATGCCTCACCTTTAAATGGCAGATCTCAAGTATAGCTCTACCGTTTTATGATTATTTTTCTTAGTACCTTTTATGACTCAGGGAAAACTGTAAAGAGATGAATGTCTAATCAATTGATTATATTTTGTAGTACTTTTCAATTTTCAATGCTCTTTTAACTTTATTATGCCACTTATTCTTTACAAAGAAACTAGAAAAAATAAATTTTGTTCTCATATGTATCAAACTAGCTATTGCTGCATTACAAGCAAACCTACAATTGAGTGAAACGATAAGCATTTATGATTGCTCACTGGTGTATTGGTCTGCTGCATAGTTCTGGTCTCAGCAGGAATCAGGTGTCTGTGGTCAGCTGGGAGTTGACTGTGGGCAATCTAGTCTAGGATGACCACTGTTTGGAAAATTGAGAAAAGTGGGCTGTCCTTCAAATAACCTTTTACTGTCCAAAAGACTAATCTGGGCTTGTTCAGATGGCAGCAACAGGACTCTGATAAAAACACACCAACAATGCCTTCTGAAGCCTAGAGTCCAGAGTGGCACAGTGGCAGTTCTATTTCATGTTATTGGCCAAAGCAGATAAAGCCAAACCAGGCTTCAGGAAAGGATTGGGAAAATAGACTTCTTAAGTGTTCTGCCAAAAATTGTAAACCATTTCCATCAATCAGAAACTTTTCCTGTGTCTTCTTCATGTGGATCCTCTTTTCCTACCATCCTTCATTTATTCAGGAAACCACATTTTGATTCTTAACACTGTAAATAATTTTAGTGAGTTTTTAGATAAACATATTATAATAAATCAATGTCTGTCTCTTTTGTCTAACAATGTTTTTCAGAGTGATCTATACTGTTGGGTTTATATATTTTATTTAAATGTTTATTGGTTTTCTTTTTGGATTCTAACTTTTGTTATACTTCTCACTCATCATTGTGTGTCTCAGTGCTGATAGCAGTGTTATGAAGTAGTAATTATTCTATATACAAATGGAGTGAGGCAGACTATTCACTGTAGAACATTTCAAATGGATCTTAAATCATAAAAATGATAATTACTGATAATTTCACTAACAGTATTACCACATTGAATTTACTGTTTCTGTCCTACTTAAATTTTTTCTCTATATTATTTACTTACAGAAACACAATCAAGATCATGCATTTATAGACTTACGTACTCATCCTATTTACTTGATACTATACTCTATTTTCCAAATCATTAAATATGCCTTCCTTCAACCTTCTTTATACTTTTTTCTTTTCCTATACTGATATATACATATTATTGATTTGTATTCTCCTTTTCTTTTCTCTTTCTTTTTCTTCTTTTCTTCCTTCCTTTTGTTTTTATCTTCCTTTATTTCTTTGTTTTTCTTCATATTTTACTTTCTTTCTTATACAATATTATATGTAAGTTTATTCATTTTTTTCTGTGTACACCTTTGATTCCCAAAGTTTTAGTGGTTTCTCATAATAAAATGTCTGTAATATTCATTATAATTTTATTTTTGCCCCAAATGTATTTATAAAAGCATATTGTTATTCTATTTATATGGTTGATTTCTTGCATTTTGTACTTATTACTGAGGCAAAATAATTCAGGTTGCATGTTTTCTATGTTTTGAAATGTATTAATTATATATGTAAATGTATTATACACATTTAAAATAATGTGTCTAGGCACAAACCTATTTATGCCTCTTCAGTCTGACTTATTAATTAAGAGACTACAGCAAAGTGCTTAAGAGCTAAAGCTCTATAAACAGATTGCCTGTATTCAAAATTTATCTCAACCAATCTCAAACTGTGTAACATTAGTACAGCTACTGAATTTTGCTTGTATTAATTACCACATCTGTAAAAAAGATTATAATAGTATCTTTCTGGAAGGTTGTTATGAGCAGTAAATGAGATAATAAATATGATAATACATGTAATAAATATGGTAGTGCCTGACACAATAAGTATGTAGATATTAGTTTTCATTATATTATCTTCAATTCACTTATCTCTATTAATTATTTCCTGTTTTTTTTTGTATTAAAGATTGAAATATATTGAAGTCCTTCACTGTGGCTCTAATTTTTTTTAATATATTTTATTGATTTTTTTTTTTTTTTTTTTTTTTTTTTACAGAGAGGAAGGGAGAAGGATAGAGAGTTAGAAACATCAATCAGCAGCTTCCTGCACACCCCCAACTGGGGATGTGCCCGCAACCACGGTACATGCCCTTGACTGGAATCTAACTGGGGACCCTTGAGTCCACAGGCCAACTGGTTAGGTCTGTGGCTCTAATTTTATCAACTCCACCTTGTATTTCTACATTTTTGCTTTAAATGTGAAATTATTTGAAACATGCAGTGGTTGGGCAAAAGTAGATTTACAGTTGTGAGTACATGAAATAGTATTATATTTATGAATTATTGTATTATTAATATAATTAAACTGTAGACCTACTTTTGTTTACCCGATATGTGCTCAGAATAGCCATGTATATGGATAGGGGAAAGGAAGGCCCCGATCAGCCCTGATCGCCGGCCAGGCTTAAGAACCCTACCTGTGCACAAATTTCATGCACCTGGCCTCTAGTATATATATTCCTTCCTTCATTTATTTGTTACTCATATAAAGCATATTCATTTTCCTATTAGAAGCTTTTGCCTTGAAGTGTATAATACTGATATTCCAAAGCTGTTTTATTTTCATTTGTAAATGCCTGATATATAATTGTCCATCATTTCATGTGCAGCTTTTCTGTTTCATTTTGTTTTGTTGTGTCTGTTATGAACATCATATCATTGGTTTAGGTACTTTTACCAATACAAGAAGAATTTAGTGCTTTGACAATAACTGTGATAATTGGTATTATTTAATTGTACTTTTGCTCTATTATGTTATAACTAGAGGCCCGGTGCACAAAATTTGTGCACTGGGGGTGTGTCCCTCAGTCCAACCTGCACCTTCTCCAATCTGGGACATCCCTCTCATAATCCTGGACTGCTGCCTCCTAATCACTCACCTGCCTGGCTGCCTGATTGCCCCTAACCACTCTGCCTGCCAGCCTGATAGCCCCCTAACCTCTCCCCTGCTGGCCTGATTAACACCTAACTGCTCCCCTGCCGGCATGATTGACACCTAAATGCTCCCCTGCCAGCCTGATCACCCCCAACTGCCCTCCCCTGCAGGCCTGGTTGCCCCCAACTGCCCTCCCTCCCTTGCCAGCCATCTTGTGACAACGTGGGGACAGCCATCTTGTGATGATGTGAGGGTGGCCATCTTGTGATGACATGGGGTGGCCATCTGTGGTGACATCTTGTGACAACACAGGGGTGGCCATCTTGTGACAAGGTGAGGGCATGAGGGTAAATTTGCATATTACCTCTTTATTATATAGGATTTCTACTTTTAGGCTTTATTACTCCTCTTTCCTAGCTTGGCCAATATAAAACAAGTCATTTATGCTTTTCTCTGTGAATCTTACACATACTAAAGAATAGACATGCTCAAAATTTCATTTCCCTATTACCTTAAGAAACAACAGTATTACTTATGATGGTATGTAAAGTACATTTTCACATAGCAGGAAAGGATGTTATTTCCTTCCTTCCCTTGTCCCCAATTTTTAATAAGGTGAGATTTTAAACCTAAATTATTATCATTAATAATAAATATCTGTTATATTGTACATTTTGCCAACAATGTTCACCATATTAATATTTAAATATTATAACTATAGTTTTTCTCATTTTATGATTCTCCATCATTTATTTTATACTATAACTTCTCAATCCATGAATATTTGAACTCACTGGTCAGTTACAAAACATCTTGAAATAAGATTTTCAGGCCATGTTTGTGGGTGTGATTAATTCTTAATTAGTATTAGATTGCAGATACTTTTATTGAATCTTATATTTAAATCATATAGCTCAAAAGAGTGTCTCTTTCAACCTGTTTTAAAGGAAGTAATTATTTAGTATCTTTTATATTTATTAGTCTTCTCATCACCTCTAAGAATGAAAATTTCATGATATTTAAAATGTTATAATATTTATTTCTAACTTAATGTGTCTTCAAGCTGTCAGTGGCTTTTATCTGTGTCAATCAGATTCAAGTTGTCAAGTCTACTTTCAGTTTTGCCCCTTTCAATCTATTTCAACACCACTTGCACTCTAATTTTTGAAAACTGTAATACAATTATTTTATTGTCCTTCCATGATTAGTTTTTTCAGTGTTTTGCCATTTCCCTGAGGATAAATGACAATGTCAAAAGTTCCTGTGATTTTAAGGACACTGAGATGGGAGAACAGCTGGGGAAAACTGTTAAAAATAAATTGCAATAGCTTTGATTCTTTATGTCTTCTTTCTTTTTCTTTTTTTAAAACTCAGCTCTTCCACGCTAAATATTATTAAACTAAATAACACTGATTCTGTAATAAATAAGTTGTTCCCACACATACTATAATGGGCAGTGTGATATTCTGGAAAGAATATGGGTTATGAAGCCATGCAGACCTCGTATCAGATGCCAGCTTGATCATTATTACCTGTGGAACATCACAAACTAGTATATGTCAATTTTTAGTATACACCAAGAATACCAACAGGCTTTTATATATATAGACTAAAGCCCTGGTGTGTGAAATTCATACACGAGGGCGGGGGGTGGCCCCTCAGCCCAGCCTGTGCCCTCTCATAATCTGGGATCCCTCGTGTAGGGTCCCTAGGCCTGTCCAGCAATCAGGGCCTATTGGGGCTTTCCTTCCCCCAGCTGCTGGCAGCTGGCCCCGCCCCGGCTGCTGCCACTGCTTGCCATCTGTGAGGCGCTGTCCTCCTCCCCCTCCACCAGTCACCTCACTCTGCGAGTGACAGGCATGGGGTGCGATTGCTTGGCTGGCCTGGGCCTCCCTCTGCGGGGCGATCAATCGTGGGGCCCACAGATTGATCACCCTGTAGAGGGAGGTCCTGCCCACCTGCTACAGCACTGCCAGCTGGGTGGCCTGGGCCTCCCTCTTTGGGGTGATCGATCGTGGGGCATGGCCCAGCAGAGGGAGGCCCCGCCCACCTGGCCAGGGCTCTGCTATCAATTGCAGCACAGAAGGTGGCCTGGGCCTCCCTCTGCGGGGCGATGGTGGGGCGAAGGCAGGGTCCTGCTGAACAATCTCATCGCACCCACCTTGGATGGCCTGGCACCAGTGTTTGTCATAGTGTGGTCATCCAGAAGGTCCTCCAGATGGTCGTTCTGCTGTTCAGTCATTTGGTTGATTTGCACATTATGCTTTTATTATTATAGACTATAGGCCTGGTGCACAAAATTCATGCACTCTGGGGGGTGGGAGTCCCTCAGCCCGACTTGCACCCTCTTGCAGTCAGGGAGCCCTCCAGGGATGTACCACTGACCACTTAGGCCCGGTCTCCATAGCCTAAGCCAGCAGTTGGACATCCTTAGCGCTGCCGCGGAGGTGGGAGAGGTTCCTGCCATGCCGCTGCACTTGCCAGCCATGAGCCTGGCTTCTGGCTGAGTGGCGCTCCCCCTGTGGGAGCACCCTGACCACCATGGGGAAGCTCTTATATTGAGTGTCTGCCCCCTGGTGGTCAGTGCACATCATAGTGAATGGTTGAGCAGCCTTAGCATATCATTAGCATATTACTCTTTGGTTGGTTGACTGGCTGACCAGCCAACCGGACACTTAGCATATTAGGCTTTTATTATATAGGATGATCATATAATGTGTGCTCTTTTGTGTCTGACTTCTTTGGTTCAAAATTATGTTTAACAATTTTAATCATTTTGTTATGAAGTGTTGTTTTTTAAATTTTATATTTATTTCAGATATATAGCATAGTGGTTAGACAATTCTATAACTTATGGAGTGATACCCCTGATAATTCTAGTACCAACCTGGCACCATATATAGTTATTTCAATATTATTGACTTTATTCCTTATGGATTGTTATAGAGACCTTCTGCTCAGAGTTTCTATTTTGTATAAATATCTCATACATGTTTATATATTTTACAGTTGATAGTCATTTTGGTAGTTTTCATATTGGGGCTCATAAATGATGTTGGTATGAATATTTTTATATATGTCTTTTGGTATAAATGTATGTAGTTTTGTAAAATATATAGCAATGAATGATATTGTTGGATCATAGAGTATGCACATGTTCTAGTATAGATAATACATGCTTTTTGATGTTTTCGTGCACTCCAGGGGGTCCCTCAGCCCGGCCTGCACCCTCTCACAGTCCATGAGCCCATGGGAGTGGGCCTAAGCCACCAGTCGGACATCCTTAGTGCTGCTGCGGAGGTGGGAGAGGCTCTCGCCACCACCACCATGCTTGCCAGCCTTAAGCCTGGCTCAGGGCTTCTGGCTGAACGGTGTTCCCCTCAGTAGGAGTGCACTGACCACCAGCAGTTGAGCATCTGCCTTCTGGTGGTCAGTGTGTGTCATAGTGACCAGTAGTTTTGCCGTTTGGTCGATTTGCATATTAGCCTTTTATTATATAGGATGCAGATGCAGTGCCTCAGCACTATATGGGAGGTGAGTTGCCTCACACAGTCATCAGGACTTGGTGTCATTCATCTTTTTATTTTAGCTAGTCTTGTTCTTGTTGGAGATATCTAGAAAGTCTAGAACTAAAGGAAAGTTTTATTCATTTATTCATTCAGCACATATTTAGTGAGTTGAGGAGGTCAAGGGGTTGTAAGAATTGGGTTGGAGGGTAAATCACATAAATCTTAAAATGTCCCAAAATGATGGCAGGAGTTGAGTTAAAAATGGAAACTGTTAGTTAATGGGATTCTAAAGTCCCCAGTAAATGTTAAAAAGGATGATGGAGCCTTAAAAATGGTAAAAACTCAATAAAACTATATTCAAAGTGAGAAGTGATGTAGTCATGGATCAGTTATTAGCTTCATTGAACTTGGATTTTTCCATCTGTAAAAATGTATTCCTATTTTTTTATGGTCCTTGTATTAACATGGGTATATTGCTTATGTACTATACCTAATGTGTAGTATATACTCAAAAGAAAAAACAGTTTTCCTTCTTTCAGTTATTTTTTGAGAAACACTAAGTAGCTATTATTAAAACATATATCAAATGTAATGAATATGGAAACCCTGAGCTGTAGTATCAGGCTGTAGCTCATGAAAGAAACTTGCAATGATCACCTGTGGTCCTGTGCCAACCAGAGGCCCATCTGAAATACAGACTGTTCTCTCTGATCTTACAGAAAAGGCATCATTGGTGAGTGACAGGCCAGCATATGCATGGGTCTAAGGAAATTTCTTTATTTGCCCTGGCAGACAAATGCTTGAGCATTTGCACACTGCCATGATCTGAAGAAAACTAGTGATATATTGCTACAGAAACTCCAATTGCCTGGCTGAGCTGCCAAAGTTCATGCCTCCCAGGGATCCAGAAGGAGAAAGCATGTGCCTCAGCATCTGGGGAGCCACGTTCCTAATGCGAGCTCCGGTCTCAAGGAAATCGATTAAGTTCAAAATTATGCAGACAGCATTTTATAAGGTCCATTGAATTTAGACAGGAGAGACAAATTAGCAGGGAGCCAGCCTTGAGAAACGGTGCCTGGCACAGGCCAGCTCTTGGATGCAGTGGAGAGTTTGCTAATAGAAAGAATAAATAAAAGGGGTGCAAGGAAATACAGGAAATTTGAGAATCAGGGATTTCACTGCAAGTCAGATATAGGAGCCACAGATTTTGTTGGGTCGTAAGCAATGTTTGTTTGCATTTTTTAATGCAGTAGACAGTATCATAAAGAATTCACATTCCTGAAAGTCACATCTTCTATCTTGGTAAGTCATCCCTACCACATAAACTGATTAATTATCCACAGAACACATTTATGACAAGTGTGCTAATTAGGAATCTGCCAGCTCTTGCCACAAAGTCATTACTTGAAGTCATGTGACTGGATGGGATTCTACTTTACCAAGTCAGGGAGACTGGCTGGCCATGGACGCTAAAGGAGCACTTGGCCCCAATTTTATGATTCATAAAACTAATGCCAGAAACGTTTAAAAATTTTATTTACTGCAATATTAGCATCTGGTGTTTTAAGAGCTATGTAGCCTAATAGATTATTTGGGTCAGAGAAAGGAATAAGGAAAAGTAGAAAAATTGAACTTTTTATAACTAATCTTTTTTATCTCAATTTTTTGTAGAAATATTTTTGATGCTTTGCAAGGTAGAGGCAGCAAAATAAGAATCTAAAACAATCTCATCCCATATCTAGCATAAAGGCTTTTTGATTCAGAAATTTTTTGGAAGAGCTTATTTCATGTGTCATTATAGGCCAGAAAAATAAACACACTAGCAAGCTTAATAGGAAACCCAAATTTTGGAGATTTATGGGAAGATAAAGAAAATGGAAAGGTTAGTTGATAAGGATTTACAGTATAATAATAATTTAGGAGGAGGTATGAGTTTATAGGGGAAAAAGGAAGCCCAGATAGAAAAATAAGGTCAGAGAACAAAGAATCCACTGATTGACTTGGTTCGTTAAGATTCCATTCTTCCTTACATGTTCTATCAATATTTCCTAATCTAAACTACACACAGGCTTTCCTTTTGGCTGGTGAGACAGGAAATAAATAAAAGGAGACAGGGAGAGAGAAAAACAACTTGGTGCAGTGACTGCCAGAGAGAGGAATGGAAAATCAGCTGGCGGAGGGGACTAATATGTAGAGTGGGCTCCCCTTATCTGCGTTTTGCTATTTCAGGTGTCAGTTAACCACTATCAGCCAAGGCCCCAAAGTATTAAATGGTAAATTCTAGAAATAAGCAATTCATACATTTTAAATTGCACACTATTCTGAGTAGCATGATGAAATCTTGCCATATTCCACCCAGGGGCTGAGTCATCCCTTTGTCCAATGTCTCCATGCAGTTACGTTACCTGCCCATTAGTCACGTCAGTAGCTGTTTTGATTATCAGGCCATCTGTCAGGGTCCTGCAGTGCTTGTGTGTAAGTAACCATTACTGTATTTTACTTAATAATGACCCCAAAGCATAAGAGTAGTGATGTTGGTAATTTAAATTCACCAAAGAGAAGCTGTAAAGTGCGAAAAGGCAAACATTCTCACCTTAATAAGGCATTTTATCATCTTATATCATCATCATAAGAAAAAGGGTAAGTACAGTACAATAAGATATTTTGAGAGTAAGAGAAGCCACGTTAATATTATACCTTTATTATAGTATATTGCTATAATTGTTCTATTTTATTATTAGTTATTGTTGTTAATTTCTTATTGTGCCTAATTTATAAATTAAACTTTATCATAGGTATGTATTTATAGGAAAAAACATAGTGTTTGTATATATATATATATATATGGCTCTGTACTATCTGTGATTTCAGGCATCCACTGGGGGTCTTGGAATGTATCCCCTGTGGATTAGGGGTTGCAACTTTTAGGGCCATGGGCTAGTAGTTGGTAAAATATATTAGTGATACAAATTCAGTTAACCCTTAAACAATGTAGTTATTGGGGGTACCAAACTTCCCTCCTCACCCATTATCAAAAATCCACATGTAACTTCTGACTCTGCAGTTAGCCCTTTGCATCTGCAGATTCAACCAACTGGGATCAAAAACAGTATTTTCCATTGGCACTTGGGAATTCATAGTTGGCAATGCAAAAATACTGTTTTTAGTCCTCAGTTGAATCTGCTGATGTGAACCTTGTGGATGGGAAACCTCAGGATGGGAAAAGTTGACGTATTCATTGAAAAATACTCACCTGTAAGTGGACTGGCACAGTTCAAACTTGTGTTGTTCAAACATCAGTTCTCTTCTATCAAATTTAATTATTTAGTGAAATCTCAACTTATTTTTGCTCAAGGTACACCAGATTGTGCTAAATGTATTTTGTTGAAAAGAGCAAACAAATTTAAAAAATTGTAAAAAGCTATAAAATGTTGTTAAAATTCCCATGGAATAAATAGCAGTGCTAATTAGTGATGGGAATTTCATCAGTGACCAAGGAACCAGTGTGTCGAAGCTTTAGACTACATTTTTGATAAAATGATATTTTGAGGAAGATTCAGTTTTACACTGGAGCTTATAATTTATTACTGAATGAACTCATCTCTTTATGTTTAGTGGGTGATGGTAACCAGAAGAAAATCATATAGTCATTGAATATATATTTACGCTTTATAAATTTTTTTGAATCATGTTATCCCCAGGAATCTTTCCAAGTGTTAATATTTCACAAGTACCATTTTCACTGCTTTTGTCAGTATTCTATTTAAAACAAAGCTTTCAGTTCTGACGTTGGCCTCCAGAAAACATGGATGGAGTGACCCTAGCTTCAGCACTCACTGTCCACTTAGATGCTGCCACCTTTTCCCACTCAAGTAGAGATCTGGAGGTTAGATGGACAAGCATTTCAATCCGTTCTAGTTTGCCATGCAAATGGGTATTGTGTTTTGTATGTTGGAGTTAATGCCAATTGAACCTACTTTACTTTGACAGTTTAATTCTAGGAAAAAAAAAAGCCAAACAAGGAAATGTTATTTATAATTCTCTTTATATCATGTAGAATATGAAAGTCTGAATAACCCAGAATAAATTGCTCCTAAGTTGAAACTCTGCTTTCTTAGGAATCCATATGTATCAAGTTGCAGCACATTCATTACCTTACACTCCTCTCTTGTTCCTTTAATGAGAAATCCTGGGACTTGTGGAGCCAGATGTATCATATGTAAGAAGAGTTGTCAAAAGGAAATAAGGAGCTTATTTTTGTTCTGACTTGACCAGCTGACCACACTGTTATGTCGGTTTTTCTCTGGTCAATGTAACAGCCCTGTATCACTGAATATACATTGAGATGGGGAATTTGGTTTGCCTACTTTTAGGAATGCTGTCCATGATGTTGTTTTTCAAAGAAAAAGGAATATGATATGTGGTTCAAATTGTTAGTTTTAATCAATTCTCAATAAATATCCAGTTAACAATGATGAAAACCAATGTTTAATGAGCACCTAATGAGTGTCAAGGGCTATCCTAGACTCTGGGCATACACTAGTGAAATAAAATAGAAATGACACCTCCCTTTGTAGCACATAGAATGGAGTTAGTATAAATGAACTCCAGATTCTGGTATATTGCCCTGTCTTACTTTTGGTTTACAGTGTGTTGTTCATCTTTGTGTTGTATTTTAGCATGGAAAATATAAATGAGAAATTTAGAAGAAACACGTTGTCATATTTCATCCATTGCCATTTTTATCCAGAACTTTTCTTTTCTTCTTAAGTCCTGTCATTTGTTTTCAAATAAGTGGACAAGAGAACAATTGTATGGTTTTTTTTTAATCTTCACCTGAGGATATATTTTTTTATTGATTGATTCTTTTTGAGAGAGAGAGACATGCACGTGAGAGAGGAACATTGATTGGTGATTGGTTGCCCCCGTATGCTTCCTGACAGGGGATTGAACCTGAAACCTATGCATGTGCCCTAAAGGGGAATGGAACCTACAGTTTTTTGGTGCACAGGATGATGCTCCAACCACCTGAGCCACCTGGCCAGGACTCCTGTCATTTTTATTACATGCAGTTTTCCTCCCATACTGAAAAAAAAAAGACTGTAGTGTTTTTGGTTCTTCTCCATTTTTGATCTTCTAAACACAATTTTATAATGCTTTAGCATTTGAGATTTTTTTGACAGTTATACTAAGAAGATAGCAACAATAACAAACATATAGGAGTGATAAAATTTTTAAATTCCTTATAGTCTCTAACACTGTTTTATAGTTCTGTATTCAGATGTAATTGAAACCACTTTGAATTCTTGCTCTTAGATTTTATTTTTGATCATGGAAGTTACCTTTACTTTGTCAACACGTGACCTCCACCAGCTGTCAGATGTATTTGTGATCCAAAACTCTCATTTAAGCAAGCCGTATTAGTCAGCCTAAGCTGCCATAACAAAATAGACTAAGTAGCTTAAACACCAGGGTTTTCTTTCTAATAGTTCTGGAGGCTGGGCAGTATAAGATGAAGGTGTCAGCTGATTGGCTCCCCTAGTAAGGTCCCTCTTCCTGGCTTACAGTAGCTGACATCTCACTGTGTCCTCTCTTGGTGGATGGAGAGAGAGATAGCTAGACAGAAATCCCATCATGGGAGTTTCACTCTGATGAACTAATCTAAACCTAATTATCTCCCCAGAATGCATCTCTAAAACACACATGAATTTGGAAGGGACAAAATTCATTTCATCACACAAGCTATAGTGATCTTTGAGACCAATTGTGCAGACACAACATTTGATTGAGTTTTGATTTTTATTTGAATATGTAGAAAAGTTTATAAAATGTTAAAATTGATACCTGTATATTGAAAGGTTTTAATTTGTTGTTGAGAGCCTAAAGTGTTATCATTGACTTTTCCAAAAATGCTTTCTTTGTAGATTATATGTTAGCATATTTTGGGATAAGGTTTGTTCAAGAAACCTTTCTCCCTCCCACCCTACCCCCTTTGGTGGCTCCTTTTTCTATGCCACTAAATCATTGCTTTGGTATCCCTGCTGATTAGAAAGTGTTTGGAAGTGAGCAAGATGGAACTTGATAAAGCATATAAATAGAAAATTCTCACAGTAGGACCTGCTAACTTGATTGCTTCATCACCATGGTAACACTCATCAGTTAGTGAAGCCAGGTAATGAGATGGCTTAGTTCAATTAGAGTTTAGAATATTCTTCAACCACTGCATATGAAATGTACAAAGTATTTGTCTAAAAATAGGTCATGCTCTTCTATGACTCATAAGATATTCTGTGTTCAATAGAGTGCACACACAAAGGTAAGTGAGTAAATCCATCGCTAGGCTCCTCCACTTATTTTGTCCTTGAATAATGCAGAATGCTTAAATATGTATTTGAAGAAACAACGTTTATAGATATTTAATGTCACAGCCATAACCCTTTTTTATCTCCTTTTGGAACCTCAGGGACACTAATCTGTTCTCTAAGCCTATAATATTCTCAGTTGGAGAACATTATATAAATGGAATTTATTTTATGTAATTTGGGGGGATATTTTCTACTGAGCATACTTCCCTGGAAATTTACATAGGTTGTTGTGATCACCTGTAGCAATGTTATGTTCTTTTTCCTTTTTCCTTGAGTAGTAGCTATGTATGAATACACCACAGTTTATTTTACCAGCCACCTGCTGAAGGACATCTAGCTTGTTTCCATGTGGGGCTATTCTGAATAAATCTGCTCTAAATATTAATGTAGAGGTTACTGTGTAAACATAAGTTTTCACCCACCTGGAATACATGTCCAGGAGTTCAATTGTTGGGTCATATGTTAGTTGTATGTTTAGTTTTTTTAATAAAGTAAAAGCAAATAAAACATTTTTTACAGTGCCTTTACTATTTTACATTCTCAGCAGCAATATCTGAGTAATCTGGTTTCTCAACATTCTCATCTGCACTTGGTGGTATCATTATTTTTTATTTTACTCATTTTGATAGGTGTGTAGTGATAATATCTTGTGGTTTATTTTGAATTCTCTGAATGGCTAACAGTGATGAATCTCTTTTCATGTGCTTATTTGCCATTTTGCTCCTTTGGTGATATATCTAGTCATGTATTATGCTCATTGTATTTATGTTTTACTATTTTGAGATCTCTTTATATATAACAGATATTAGATATTAGACTTTCTTGAATATGTAATTTATAAACTTTTTCTTCCAATCTGTAGTATCATCAGGTATCTTTTTTCCTTTTATGGATTATGCTTTTGTTATCAAAACTATGAATATATGGCCTATATCTTAAAGATTTTCTGCTATTTTTTTCCCTAAAGTTTAATAGTTTGCATTTTCCATTTAAATCTGTGGTACATTTGAGTTAAATTTTCTGTAAGATGTAAGACAAGATTACTTGCATGTTTATTTTGCCTATGGATACCAAACTGACCAAGTATTATTTATTGAAAAGGTATCTTTCTTCCATTGAATTTATTTTATGCCTTTATAAAATATCAGTTGGAAATATTTGTATGTGTCTATTTTGGGGTTCTTTATTCAGTTGCATTTATCTGTGTTTCGATTACTTTGCCAATATCACAGTATCTTGACTGCTTTTGCTATATAATAAATCTGAGAATTAGAGACATTGATTTCTCCGACATGATTCTTCAATTTTTATTTCAAATTGAGATATAATTGACATATAACATTGTATAAGTTAAAGGTAAACAACATATTGATTTGATACACTTATATATTGCAATATGATTACCACTGTAGCAGTAGGTAACACCTCTAAGACTTCATAAATTATAATGTCTGTTTTGTGATGAGAACATTTAAGATCTAGTCTCTTAGCAACTCTAAATACATAATACAGTATTTGACTATAATCACTATTAAATCTCCAGAACTCACTTACATTCTAGTTAAAGTTTGTGCCTTGTAACACCTCATTAAATCTCCAGAACTCAGTTACATTCTAGTTAAAGTTTGTGCCTTGTAACACCCCATTAAATCTCCAGAACTCACTTACATTCTAGTTAAAGTTTGTGCCTTGTAACACCACCCATCCCTCCTCCCCTGATAACCATCATTCTACTCTCTGTTTCTAAGAGTTCAGCTTTTTTAGATTCCACATATTAGCAATATAATGCAGTGTTTTCATTTCTCTGATTATTTCACTTGTCATAATACCCTCAAGGTCTATCTATGCTATCAGAAATGGCAGAATTCCCTTCTTTTCATGGCTTAATAGTATTTCATTCTAAATCTCAGCTTGTTCATTAAATTCCACATGTGAGCACTTGTCTTTCTTTGACTGGATTATTTCACTTAGCACAATATTCTCCAGGTCCATCTATGCTGTTGCAAAGGGTAAATTTTTCTTCCTTTTTATGGCAGAGTAGTATTCCATTGTGTAAATGTACCACAGGTTTCTCAAACACTTATCTACTGATGGACACTTGGACTGCTTCTAAATCTTGGTATTGTAAATAATACTTCAGTGAACATAGGGGTGCACATATTCTTTCGAATTCGTGTTTCAGGTTTTTTCAGATAAATTCCCAGAAGTGGATTTACTGGGTCATAAGGCAGTTCTACTTTTAATTTTTTGAGGTAACTCCATGCTGCTTCCCACTGTGGCTGCACCAATCTGGATTCCAACCAACAATGCACCATGGTCCCTTTTCTCCACATCCTCACCAGCACCTGTTGTTTGTTGATGTGTTGATGATAAGATTCCCTATGTGCCCTCTGTCAATAACTGAGCAGGGAACTCTTATTAAAGCTGGTGGGTTGGGAATGCTGGGTTCCCACAAATCCTCCAGTGATTCCTCCTGTTTGTTGGTACCTTGTTACTGGTCCTCTGCGGGCCTCCTCTGGCAGCATCTGTTTGGTTGAGGAGCAGGATAGTGGTCCTCACTGCAGTCTCAAGGGACTGGACGCCTAGGCTCCTCACTTGGCCTTGCTGGGCACGGATAAGGCGGGGCCACAGTGGTTTCTGTGCTATAGGCTGGAGAAGAACCGTTATGGCCGCAAACTTGTCTGGCTGTGCTGCACTTGTCAGGGTTCTTTGGGCGGAAAGAACAGGCTTTTTGTTTGTTTGGTTTGGGGTCTTAACCTGTTGATATATTCTGGTTACTAGTTTCTTCAGGCTCCAAGTCTGAGATTCATAGGTAAAAGGAAAACCCAGAAAATCACCACTGTATTTTTCCTCAGGTTCCAAGGCCCCTGGCTAGTCTGCCTACACTTTCCATCTTTCCGTCTTCTTTGTATGTGTTTTAATTGTATTTAGTGGAGGGAATAGGTAAAATATGCCTATTCCATCTTTCCAGAAGGGTAACCTCCCTGTTTACTCTTCATTAATAACTTAATGCAGATTTTAATTTGATATTATACTCTTCTCATCTTCTTTCTATGGAAGCCTATTACCCAAGAAGTCACAGGGCTTGTCAATACATACCATTAAATTGGATTTGGTAAGAAACATTGGCCTCTGGCAGTTATTCAGAAAGCTTGGTAATTTCAAGCGAGCAAGGTGATTTTGGGGATCTTTCTACATGAGCTCAGGGAGGTAAGCACAGCTTCCAGTGGCATGCCCCTGAAGCTAAGTTGGGCTGAGTTGGATCTCATTTTGAGGAAGTGGCATGAGACACTTGATCTTACATGTGGTATTTTCAACATGGACCATCAGATTACAAACACTGCATGTGCAGAAGTGTGCTCTGAAGGAAGGTCCCAGCCTTTTCCCTCTGATGTTTACATGCCTTGTGCAGCTCCTGCCACAGTTGCTGCTATAGAGCCTTAAAACCTTATATTACCCAAGTTTCCCCTGTTAGACAAGTTGTTAAATATTATCCTGTAATCAAACCCATGCTTTACAAATAAATATTCTAATCTGAGTAAATGGGCTCCTTTTTTTTTTCACCATAGCTTTTTTTTTTGGGGGGGGAGGGGGATGGTTTTGTTTTCAGCTGATTTTCTACCCTTTGAATACTTAGTGTATATTTTAATGAAAATTTTAGATAGATTTTATTCATCTATGCAGTTTATGAATTGATACTTTAATAAAAAGAGAAAAATATTAAAAAGAGAAAAATATTAAAAACAAATGGCAACATGCCAATCAAACATAAATATGAGTCTCAGTAGCTATTGATGTAAGGCTGTCTGTATGAAGCATTAAAAATAGTTTCTTATGAGAAGGGGCTAAGGGGATGGGTGAAAAAGGTGAAGGGATTAAGAAGTACAAATTGTTAGTTACAGAATAGTCATGGGGATGTAAAATATAGCATAGAAATACAGTCAATATTCTAATAACTATATATAGTGTCAGATGGGTGTAGGATTTACTGGGATGATCACTTAGTAAGTTATGTAATGTCTAATCACTGGGGAGTACACCTGAAACTAACATATGTGTGTGTGTGTGTGTGTGTGTGTGTGTGTGTGTATATATATATATATATATACATATATATATATATATATATATATGAACTTGATTTTATTAAATAAAACTGGGCTGGAAATTGAAAAAAAATTTTAAGTAGTTTAATGACACCCAAACTGTGCCACCAATGAACACTGAATTAACCAGCTGTTAGCAACATGCAAATCTGCTGATGAGTTTCTTGTTTGTCTAGATCCCAAAGAAAGCTCATCACTTTAGAGCTATATCCATCCTATATAATAAAGATGTAATATGCAAATGGACTGTGTAACGACTGGATCAGCAGAGAGCTACAGGAGGGGGCAGGGCAGCAAGCTATGGGGGGGAAGGGGGCGAAGGGAGCTACAGGAGGGTGGGGCAGCAGGCAGAGAGCTACTGGAGGGCAGCAGCAAGCTACTGGCGAGCTACTGGCACAAGGATTTGTGCACAGGCTACTAGTTTATAAATAAAACAGTGGTTAGAGCATTGGCCCACAAACCAAAGGGTTGCAGGTTAGATTCCTGGTCAAGGGCAGGTACCTCAGTTGCAGGTTCTCCAACCCTGGTAAGGTGTGGGTGAAACGCAACCAATCAATGTGTCTCTCTCACATTGATATTTCTCTCTTCCCCCCACCTCCCTCCCTTCCACTGTCTCTAAAAATAAATGGAAAAGGTATCCTCTGGTGAGAAAAAAAAAAAAGACAGGTCACTACCCTGAAGAAATCTGAAATATTATAATTATGATGCCCATTAGGTTTTTTCTAAGTATGTGTCAAATTTAGTATACTGGTATACTAATTACATGAACTGTAGTAAAAAAATAAGAAACAGAACTTTTAGAAAAAAATATCCACGCAATAATAATTTGAATTTTTTAAATAGATGTCTATTTTAATATTCATAATAAAATTTTGCCTTAAGGATTTAAAAATTACATTTCAAATTAATAAGAAATATGAAAAATGCCAATAACATGTTATACCTCTTCAAATTTTCTAGAAGTAGGAAAAGAATTTTATTTAAAATATAAGTACACCAAAAAAAGAATTGTGTACAAATTGAAATGTCTGTGTACTTATCTTCAAAGCAACCAATTAAATCTCATTATGAAAGAAAAACTTAACACTGAATTTGTAAATTTATATTAAATAGTGAACATTTTTTTAAAAGAATAGCCCAAAATCAAGACTTCTATAAAAACACTTTTTTCTTTTATTCACAACAGAAGAGGTCTACCAAAGTTTGGTCGACAAAAAGAAACATTTTAAATCTTCTCAATGCACTAGGAAGTGGAAGCTATAAAAATACTGAGATTGCAGCCCTATGTATAAAGGCATGACTGCCACTGAACAATTGCTTTTATTTTTTAAAAAATGAGGGTAAAAACCAAACCAGCCAGGCCGATGTGGTTCAGTGGTTGAGCATTGATTTATTAACCAGAAAGTCATGGTTTGATTCCTGGTCAGGGCACATGCCTGGGTTGCAGGCTCCATCGCCTGTAGGGGGTGTGCAGGTTGCAGCTGATCAATGATTCTCTCTCATCATTGGTGTTTCTATCTCTGCCTTTCCCTTATTCTCAGAAATCAATAAAAATATTTTAAAAAAATAAAATAAACTTCCTCTTTCTTCTGTAAGATAGATTAAAACAATAACAAATCAAACAAAAATCAAAACTTAAAATAATGAGAATCACAATTTATGTATAGATATCATTTCTCTAGAAAGAAAACGTCACTCTTCTTTGAGACAGTTTTTTCTTATGACTTTTATTCTGTTCATAATGCTCCTATTGAAAGTCTAGCTTTCATGAAAACCCAAATCTGTGCAGGTCAAGTTATCTGTTATATACAATAACTCATTCACCCACCATTATCCAGGAACCCAGAGGTCACTAACTTAAATTCACCAGAGTCCCAACACGGTTTCAACAATCACATATTTCAAATGTTTGGCACACAAAATAACATTCATTCATACATATTTATGTATTTTTCCTAAAACATAGGTAATCTTCATAATTATTTTTCTTTTCTGTAATATGATGCCAACTCTGGCCAATGTCACAATTTGCCAGGATGCTAAACTAAGTCATTATGATGTTCTTTATAAAAATGTTGTCATGGTCCAGTCCTAAACCTTTCCTACTTTCTCCTCTGAGCTGCCACTCCTAATTCTGATTAATTGTTATAGGTTAGGAATAAGTCAGATAACTAATTACTTGGGACACTGTAAAATATATATCTGACCATCATAGGCTTTGATGATTCATTTATAAATAAAGTACGTACTTAAAAATTATAGTTCCCTCCATTATAAAATACTAACTGACAGCAATTTCAGTTTTAGGTCTTTTTATATACATCTTTGTTTGAATGTAGATGGTGATAATAGTATAGATATAATTTTAAATCCTATATTTTCTAATGAACACAATCCTATACAATTCATTATATTGCTATATGATATTCACATATTTTTTAATTATGGAAAATTCTAAGAATGTCAGAAAACTTAGTGATAATATAACAACAAACATGTTAAGATATAGAATTAGCACATATTAAAATTTTAAATAATATTTGCTTCAGATAAATATGAAATAACCATTGAAGATAAAATAGAAATTACTCCATTTTAAACTCTAGTTTTTGGAAATATAATACAGAAAAGTGCATAAATGTAAGTATAAAGTTTAACAATCCTATATAATAAAACCCTGATATGCAAATCAACTGAAAGGCGGAATGACTGGTCGCTATGATGCACACTGACCACTAGGGGGCAGATGTTCAATGCAGGAGCTGCCCCCTGGTGGTCAGTGCACTCCCAAAGGGGGAGCATTGCTCAGCCAGAAGCAGGCTGATGGCTGGCAAGCGCAGCAGCAGTGGCGGAGAGCAGTGGTGGCTGGAGCCTCTCCCGCCTCCACAGCAGTGCTAAGGACCCCTGGGGGATGTCCACCTGCCATGTTAGGCCCACTCCCCACCTAAGCTGGCCAGCAGACATCTCCCAAGGGGCCCAGGACTGTGAGAGGGCATAGGCTGGGCTGAGGGACACCCCCACCAGTGCATGAAAGTCATGCCCCGGGCCCCTAATTTATGATATAGTGGACATATTCTTATAGGGTCTTAAAAACTGGATATTTTAATTTTGATAAAATATAATTTATCAGTATTTTTCTTTTATGTTTTATACTTTTTGTGATGTATGGAATCTTTCATCTACACCAAAGTAGCTAAAAGTTTCCTCCTATTTTTTTTTTAAGTTTAAGAAATGCATCTTTTACATTTTGACTTTGCACTATTTAGTATTAAATTTTGAGAGTTGAGTGATTTTTTTCCATATTAATATTTAGCTGTTGCTGCACTATTTGTTGAAAAGTCTTTTACATTAAATTACCTTGGTACCTTTTCCAAAGATCAAGCAATTATACATGTGAGTTTATTCCTGGACTGTTTCTTTTGTAACAAACTATTTTCCTTATGCCAATACCACATTATCTCAATTTCTTTAAAAGTAGTTGACTCATTTTACAGGTTAGCATGTGGTCTGACTTGCTGAATGTTCCACATGCAATTGAAAGCAACCTGTATTTCACTCTTGTTGAGCTGGCCTTGTAAATATCAATAAGATATTCTGGAGTCTTTTATACATCTATTGATTTTCTGACTACTTCTATTAATTACTGAGAGAGAAGTGTAACAAACTTTAATTATAACTGTATATTTGTCTATTTCTTCTTTCATTTCTATTATATATTTTTTCTCATGTATTTTAAAGTTCTATTTTTATCTTTAAAATGGGGATTTGGGCCTGGCTGGCTTGGCTCAGTCGACCAATGAATCAGGAGGTCACGGTTCCATTCCTGGTCAGGGCACATGCCCAGGCTGGATCCACAGTGTGGGATGTGCAAGAGGCAGCTGATCAAATACTGTCTGTCATCATTGAAGTTTCTATATCTCCCTCTCCCTTCTCCTCTGAAATCAATAAAAATATATTTAAAAGATAAAATAAAATGGGCATTTGGTAATTTGTATGACTTCTAGACTCTTTTGTCATTATGAAATAACACTCTTTATCTCTGGTGATAAGTGTTGTTCTGCAGGCTGCTCTGTCTGACATTAACACAGTAGCTCCAACATTCATATGATTAGTATTTGCATGTTATTTATTTTTTCATCCATTTACTGTTAGCCTATCCAAGCCTTTATATTTATAGCCAATTTCAAATATATAGCATATAGTTGATTTTTCTTCTTTAGTCTGGCAATATCTGCCATTTAATTGGATAATTTTTACCATTCATAATAAACATAAAATCAGCATATTTGAGTTTAAATCTTTTATCTTGCCATATTATTTCTTTTTTTTTTTTTGGTTATTCTTTCTGATGTCTTTTTTATTCTCCTTAGAGTTCCATTTTATCACCACTGTTGATTTATTAGGTGGTATCTCAACAATTGTGTAATGTTAGAATATGTATGTAATTTAGCACAGTTTTTCTTCAAATAACATTATAAATTCACAAATAATGTGAGAACCTCACAATAGTATACTTCCTTTTGCTGCCCTTCTGTTCCTTGTGCTGCTATTATCATTCGGTTTTCCTTCATGTTTTAATTCACACAATATGTTAGTACTTTTTCTGTACTTTCTAAATTAATAAAGTACCTTCTAAAGAAATTTGAACATATCCTATATATTTACCCACTATTTACCATTCTGGTTCTTTACTTTGGGAGGGATACATCTATTTCCTCCTAATAAAATTTTTCCTCTTCCTGATGAATATTCTTTTAACATTTTGTGTAGTGTAGATATGTTAATGTTGAATTCTTTCACTTCCTCTCATCAATAAAGGTATTTACATCACTTTGTTTTTGAAAAGTATTTTTAGTGGATATAATTTTTTTCCCTTTCAACACTTTAAACAGCATTCCATTAAACTCTGGCGTTCATAATTCTGATGCAAAACCTGCCTAAATTCTATCTTTGCTTCTCTATACATATATGCCTTTGCTCTCTTTTAAGATTTCCTCTCTATATTTAATGTTCAGAAATGTGAGTATGATGCACCTTGATGTGTGCTCTGTGTGTGTGCATACACATGTGTGTAACTATAGTATTTGCTGAGCTTCTTGGACTTGTTGCTTTAGAGTTTCTATCAAATACGGAAAGTTTTCAGCGATATTTTCTTCAAACATTTTTTTCTTTAAACCATATTCCTCTTTTACTAGGGTTCCAATTATTTACATTAGGCTGCTTGCTATGTTCCGTGGATTCCTGAGGTCCTGATGTATTATTTTTCAATCCTTTTCCCCTTTTCTGTCTTCATTTGAATTAATTTAGGTTGCTGTGTTTTCAAGGACAATTGCCTTTGCCTTTGGTGTTATGTAATCTGCTATTCATCTATTTAAATTTTTTCAGAAATTACATTTTGTAAATCTCTGGATGATCTTTTATTTCTTTTTTAATGTTCTTTGTTTTAAAATTATATTTATGTTTTCTTTTAAATCTTTGTACAACTTAAACATATTTATGATAACATTTCTAATGTTCTTGTCTGAAAATCTCATCTGTTATTTATGGGCTTTATTATTTTTTGTAAGCCATATTCTCATATATGTTGTAGAATATTATATCATCAGTATATTAATTATATTACGACATAGTATGTATCATTCCCATAAAATAGACAAGTCATTAGACTTTTAAAAAGTTTTTATCCCTAGCTGGTTTGGCTCAGTGGATAGAGCATTGGCCTGCAGACTGAAGGGTCCCAGGTTCGATTCTGGTCAAGGCACATGCTTGGGTTGCGGGCTCGATCCCCAGTGTGGGGCTTACAGGAGGCAGCCAATCGATGATTCTCTCTCATCATTGATGTTTCTATCTCTCCCTTCCTCTCTGAAATTAATAAAAATATATTTTAAAAAAGTTTTCAGAACAAATGTAATAGGTAAAAGGTTACTGTTCAGAATGTATAAAGTATTTTTAGGACTTAATACCAAAGAAGACAAATCCAAGGAAAGTTGAATAGATAAAATAATAGGTAAATTTACACACACATAGAAAGAAATTCCAGTGGTAAAAAAAACACACACCAATAAAAATAAAAAAAACAGCCCAAGCTCAATCTCCCTGGTAACAAAGAAAATGGAAAAACAATATGCCCTATCACAGATTTGAAAACATCAAATGTTTTGGTGAGAATGACAGAGTGGCCTTGGTAGGCATAAGTGAAGATTAAGTTATTTGAAAAGTTGCCTGATAATACCTAATTTTGAAGCGTATTTATATCCACTATAATAACAACAATGATAAGAAGTTCTCAATGGCCTAAAATTATAAAGACATGTTTTTTTATTCATGCCACACTCTGATGAAAGTCAGAAAGTGGGACGGAGATTTGCTCCATGTGTCATTCACATGGATGAGAACATTTTCATCCAACAGTTTGCCATCCCTATTGCCTGTGTCAGCTACTTGAATTGGCTGGGTGATGAGAGCTGAAAGGAGAACATGGATGACTGCATGAGTTGTTTCATGGACTTGCCAGGAAGGTCTTCTATCATTGCCACTAAGAGTCCATTGTTCACAATTGAGTGACATGACTCCACCTATGAAAAGTGTCTAAAATGTGACCTAGTTTTGCACTGAGGAGGAAAATAAAATGGGTTCTCTGTGTCAAACAATTTCTAGAGATATTGAAATACATGTGCAGAAGAATACCTATAAAACAATTATATTGCAGCATTGCTTATAGGAAGAAAATGAGCACCACCAAAAACAAACTATAGGTTTAAAAATATAATAGATTTAAAAATTTATGATTTTTTTTTAAGCATTGACTTATGTAGAGTAAATTTATGAGGTAGAACAAGAGACAGGACTGAAACAAACAAACAAACAGAGCCAGGATAGAGGTAAAAATTGTTAGATTAAAGATCTAGTGAAAGAAGTTTCTCCCATTACCTGGACCATGACTGGCAGCCCTGAGGCTCACATTTCTCCCTCTTTGCAGTTGCCATGAAATCTTAGAGTTTGTAGAGTCAGCATGCTCTTTCCAATTTCAATTTGGGGACGGAAAATTTATAGTTTTAAAAATCATTTTAGCTTTAGAAATCACTTGGGTAAAAGAGACAAGAATATTTGGAGTTCTTAAGCAAACTGAACACTCATTTAAAATTTAATGTAGAAGTAAGGAAGAAAATTAATTAAGTCCTTACAGACAAAGTCATGAACAATTCTCTCATTTCTGGGTTACTTAGTGTTTATAATTGTCTTCTAAGCATGATAGAAAACATATAAATAAAATATTATCTTTACATATTACTAGAGGCCCGGTGCAAGAAATTCACACACGGGCCCAGCCTGCACCATCTCCAATCTGGGACCCCTTGAGAGATGACCAACTAAATGGGCAGTTGGATATTCCTCTCACAATCCAGGACTGCTAGCTCCCAACTGCTCGCCTGCCTGCCTGCCTGATTGCCACTAACTTCTTCTGCCTGCCAGCCTGATCACCTCCTAACCACTCCCCTGCCAGCCTGATTGATACCTAACTGCTCCCCTGCTGGCCTGATTGCCCCTAACTGCCCTCCCCTGCCGGCCTGATCACCCCTAACTGTCCTCCCCTGCAGGCCTGGTCCCCCCAACTGTCCTCCCTTGCAGGCCTGGTCCCTCCCAACTGTCCTCCCCTGCAGGTCTGGTCACCCCTAACTGCCCTCCCCTGCAGGCCTTGCTCCCCCCCAACTGCCCTCCCTGCTGCCCTGGTCCCCCCAACTACCCTCCCCTACAGGCCTGGTCCCCCCCAACTGTTCTCCCCTGCAAGCCTGGTCACCCCCAACATTCCTCCCCTGCTGGCCTGATCACCCACAACTGCCCTCCCCTGCAGGCCTGGTCCCTCCCAACTGTCCTCCCCTGCAGGCCTGATCACCCACAACTGCCCTCCCCTGCAGGCCTGGTCCCCCTCAACTGCCCTCCCTTGCAGGCCTGGTACCTCCCAACTGTCCTCCCCTGCAGGCCTGATCACCCAAAACTGCCCTCCCCTGCAGGCCTGGTCCCTCCCAACTGCCCTCCCCTGCAGGCTTTGTCCTCCCCCAACTGCCCTCCCTGCTGGCCTGGTCCCCCCCAACTGCCCTCCCCTGCAGGCCTGGTCCCCCCTAACTGTTCTCCCCTGCAGGCCTGATCACCCCCAACTGCCCTCCCCTGCTGGCCATCTTGTGACGGCCATCTTGTGTCCACATGGGGTAGCCATCTTTGATCACATTGGGGAGGCCATCTTGTGTGTTGGAGTATGGTCAATTTACATATTACCCTTTTATTAGATAGGATATGCATACGATATCTAATAATACACATAATAAATTATTTCGCTGCATTAGGAATATGTCTCTGTTAAACTGCTATGTAACATTAAGAATATCCACACAGAAGATGTTTGTGTGCTCTGGGCAGCGTAGCTCTTGTCATGAATATTGAAACTTGGGCAAAAAATCCTTGATTTTCTGTATTCTTATGGGGAGAACTTGAATCTTCTCCATGATTAAGAGTGTCTGGAGAGGAATAGACTTGAAGAAAAGACTATTTCTTCAAGAAAATTTGTTGTATTTGTTTCCTATGGTTGTTGTAATAAAGTGCCACAAACTGGTAGCTTAAAACAACAAATTTATTCTCTCGGGGTTCTAGAGGCTAGAGTCTGAAGTCAAGGTGTCAGAGAGGGTGGTTCTTTATAAGAGTTCTGGGGGAGAACCTATTCCATGCCTCCCTCCTAGCTTTGGTGATGACTGGCAATCCTTGGTGGTTTTTGGCTTATAGATGCATCATTCCAGTTTCTGCCTCCAACTTCACATGGCATTGTCCTTGTGTGTTACTAAACCATCATTCCTCTATGTCGCTTTCCTCTTCAAAAAGGATACCAGTCATTGGATTAAGGACCCAACATACTCCAGTATGAACTCATCTTAATGAATTACATCTGCAATGATCCTATTTCCAAATAAGGTCATGTCCTGAAATATTAGGAGTTAAGATTCCAGCATAACTTTTTGGATGAGGATACAATTCAACCCATAATAAACTACCTTCTCCACAAACTTATTTACTATTTATTTACTCTAGAGCAGACACTATAGGGTGTCCCCAAAATGTACACACACGTTGAATAATTATAAAGGCAGTGTTTATTAAATACATTTCATTTTAAGATTGAGCTATCAGCTGTAAAAGTGTGTATACATTTTGGGGATACCCTGTATAGTATAAAAGGGAAACTTCTCTTACATTGTTAAGACCCCAAAAATTCTGCTGAAAGAAACCCTCTTCAACAACTGATCACAAGAGCAGAGGCATTTCCCTGCTGATCTTGAATGGCGATAAGCACCGAAGTTGGTGGTCTTGAGAGAGTCCTTGGCAGGGCTAGTTCTTTCCCCAGAAATGAGAGCAGGAAGAGTTTTCCATGGGAACAACTTGGATGGAAGAATGAAAGCAATAAGTGGAGCAAAGGGGGATCTGGAAAGAATAATGAGAAGAGGATCATGTCATACCTATGATTTACTGTTTTTAATGAAGATCCTATTCTTTTTGCTTTTCAAATTTTTCATTCTATGTCATCTTAATCTACTCTGTATCTCTGACGCTTGTCTTTTAATCTTATCTTTTTGCCTTTCCATTTTTGTTTCCGCTTCCCCTAAAAGCATACCCAAGGCCAAAAACAAATCTTGGCAGAATACATATCTGGTAAATGGATACATTTTATATATGTCAAATGATGTGGGATTTTTTTTTTTTTTGGTTCAACATTGTTGAAAGATAAAAAATAAAACTAAATATTTTCTCTCTGTGCCTGATAGGTGACTTGCCCTTCACCTATCATGTACAGATAGGTTCAATGGGTTGGTGGCAAAATCCCATTTACATATACCAGAAGGTCAGTTAGGCCATTACTGAACTTCCTTCTTCTTAATCTAAGCAGATTTTAACTTGCATCAGATGCAGCTCTGTTGGACTGAGAAGAGATTTTTTTCTACCTCTTGTGCTTAGTTCCCTGGCTTTCTGGTTCCATTTTAAGCACATAAAAAGCTAAAATTAATAGTTTACACCATTTGAAATTTATTCTGTCTATATTATTCTTCCACATTTTAATAATATAGACTCTATTTCCCAGCATTTGGCATCCCACTACCAGCTCTCATTACTCTTTCGATTTTGTGGTCTCCACATAGATGTGTATAAAGAGGTCCTCATGGATGCTTGGGGAGAACAGCTCTCCCTCCACCTCACAGAGGAACAGCCTTGCAGTAGTGTTACAGCCCCCAGAGTTTCTGTTCAGTGCATATTTAAAAAAATCGATATTTTTTATTGATTTCAGAGATGAAGGGAGAGGGAGAGAGAGATAGAAACATCAACGATGAGAGAAAATCATTGATGGAGTGCTTTCTGCATGCCCTACACTGGGAATCAAGCCTGCAACCCAGGCATGTGCCCTGACCAAGAATCAAACCATGACTTCCTGGTTCATAGGTTGATGCTCAACCACTGAGTGACACTGGCCAGGCTGTTCAGTAGATCTTAAATTTCTGAGCATGGGGGAAATGGTGGAAAAAGAATGAAACATTTTATGTTCTTGCAGACCAGGCTAGTTTTCTTTCCGCAGCCCACAGATGGAGTTACATAGTATAATTCATTGTCTGCCAGTTAGTGAAAAAGCCTCTCAGTGTCTAGCAATACCTGAATAAACATATGTTGTTCTGTCTTCATCATTATATATGAAGTAGGAAAAGTCTGCATCAGGAATTATTAGCCAGATACATTTTTCTCTTAATCATTTTTTTCATGATTAGAAACATTTTAATTCTCTAGAAATATAAAGTAGGTAAATAATGTGTGTGTATGTATATTTATATATATGTGTGTTATAATTTATAATTTCCCTTGAGAAACTTTATCTTTCTACCAAGTGAACTCTCTCTCTCTCTCTCTCTCTCTCTCTCTATATATATATATATATATACACACACACACACACACACACACACACACACACACACACACACACTGAGTGGCCAGATTATTATGATCTCTGAACGCATAATAATCTGGCCACTCAGTGTACTTCTCTTGAGTACCTCATTTATTTGATATCAAAGATACTATAAATTGTGCACCTGATCAGTTTTCCCCTTTGCACTGGCTGATAGAAAGCTCAGGGAAAATAGGTGGTTGATCTCCAGCAAAAGTCTAGAATACTTTTGGTACCCATTTGAGATACAAATACACTGAGTGGCCAGATTATTATGCTTTCAGAGATCATAATAATCTGGCCACTCAGTGTGTGTGTGTGTGTGTGTGTGTGTGTGTGTGTGTATATATGTGCAAGGCAAATTATAAATTCCATTATATATACATAAAGAAGCAAAAATTAAATATTCTATTATCTATGCTATGTTATATGTAATAATTATTATTCTATATCATATTAATATATAATGAAATATATATATATTTCATAGTATATATATATATGTATATATATATATATATATATATATATATATATATACACACACACACACTAAGAGAAAAAGCACTTGGTAGGAAAATAAAATTTCTCAAGGGCAATTATTAATTCCATTAAATCTACTTTAATTAGTATTCCCAAGAAGATATTTAAATCAAAAGCATTGTACATTATATTAAGAAGCATTAATTTAAAAAGAAGCTTAAATCTTTCCTGGCCAGTGTTGCTCAGTTGGTTGGGCATCCTCCCATGTACCTGAGGGTTGCCGGTTTGATTCCTGGTCAGGGTACATGCCCAGGTTGCAGACCTGATCCCTGGTAAGAGGCAGCTGGTCAATGTTTCTCTCATATCAGCTTTTCTCTCTCTGCCTCTCCCTTCCTCTCTCTCTAAAAAAATAAAAATCAATATAAAAAGAAACTTAAATGTTGAGAAAGATAAGTTTTCCAGGGAAAAAGTAGGGGACCACAAAATCATAAGGAACAAACATTTTACCAGAATAAACGGCTTTATTAGAGGAGGCAGCTTTTTGGCAACACTTTCAAAGTATTTTGACAAAATGTAAGGTGAATTCACATAGGTATCATAGTGACAGGAAAAAAAGGCAACTTCTAAATAGGAAAAATAAAATGACTGTGATTTACCCTTGGTGAATACTCCATAAATAATTCAATATTTCAAATAAAAATTGTATTATGAAGTCACTGGAGGGAGAGGCAGTAGTCATTTTTATTTACAAACTTTTTCAATAGCACACTCCTCCTGGACTTGTCAGACAAGTTATTTGAGGAAGTTTGCTCCCAGGCATTGAACTAGTCAAGATCCTCACTGAGCAAGCTCAGGATTTTGACATTTGGGTTTCTCCTCCATTATAAGTCACCATTTGGAAAACAGTAGATAACTGATCTTAGTATGAAAGACACTTTAAAATATTCACATGTTGTTACATATTTTTAATGTGTAAAAATTTACATAAAGTATAACAAAGGGCTTAGTAGGAAATGGATAGCTTTACATGAATGGTGATTGTTATATTAACAAAAGAGAGATATTACAACTACTGAAAAATCTGACGTCTGTTCCTGAATCAAATCTCTTCATACATACTTGTAAGATGCCCTTTATTATCAGAGAAGACAAAATAATATTCCTTATTTTGATTACCTGCCTGAAAACTAAAGAAAAATTTTATAGTACTATAGCTATTATTTTTAACTACTTATAAGATCCTTTTAATATATTTTACTTCTCTATATTTAGTATGTATTGCTCATTTCCATGTGCATTCATTTTTACAAGGAAATGACCATTTAAAAAGTAGTGCCAGCTCTGGGGGTGGTTGGGGGGGGGCTGGAGGGATTGAGCAAAGAAGAGGAACCTCATGGACCTGGACAGCAGTGTAGTGATGGTGTGGGTGGGGTTGGTGGAGGTGGAAGAGGGCATAGAGGAGATAAATGCGGTTGGAAAATACATAATAAAATATAATAAAAACAAACAAACAAAAAATAAATAAATAAAAAGTGGTGTCAAGAACCTCACAGTAACTACTGTTTTCCAAACTTGTACGGGTACTAAGAATCTTTTTAATTTTATTATTATTATTTTTTTATTGTTTGAAGTATTACAAATAGTGGTACATATGTCTCCTTTTTTTTCCCCATTGACCTCCCCCCGGCCTCCCCTATGCCCCAGTACATGCCTTTACCTGCCCCCCCCTAGTGTCTTGTATCCATCGGTTATGCTTATATGCATGCGTACAAGTCCTTCGGTTGATCTCTTACAGCCCCCCCACAACCTCCCCTGCCTTCCCGCTGTAGTTGACAGTCTGTTCAATGCTTCTTTGCCTCTGTATCTATTTTTTCCCCATTTCTTTCCTTTAAAAAATCTTGCCTCTGCAGACTAGAAATAAACATATAATAACAAAAAATGTTTGAGTCCCAATTTCAATGTCCAACAGTTCTGAGTCCCCGTTTCAATGTCAAACAGTTCCTTAAGTGTACATGTCAGCAATGATATCTGGATGGTGGGCACATGGTGGCAATGCAGGTCCGACCCTCTCTGGTTTGTTCCTAGGCAACCTGCTGTGACGCACAGCTGCTGACTGCTAGCATGGCAAGGTGTCATCAGCGTCTTCCATCTCTGGACTGTTTCTCCTCTTGTCTTCATGGTTGGAGCAGACCTGTCAATTCCTCTCTGTTGCAGGAATCCACATGGTCTTGGAGTTGTTTTCTGAAAATATACAAACATATTCTGGATCAAAAGTTAATAAAGGAATCTTTTCTATATAATTGATTTGGGATCCTTTTTATTTTTGCCCAAATGATTTTGCTTTGTCTTATTTAGACACCATGTGTGTTTTTAATGGGTGTCTTGCTGTTAGCATTACAAATAAAAATTAATTTTGTAAAGTAAAAATTTTCTAGATGTAATTTACTTATAGGATATTTTTCCTTACATGATATTACCCTACTATCCCTCCTTTTTTGATTAATGGAGGCTTTTGTAAATTTTATAATGCAGTCTTGATAACTTTAAATTTTAATTTTTTGCACAAAAATATGACTGCTTTAGGTTCATTGCATGTTCAGGAATTTTACCATGAGATGAACTACCAATAGAAATTTTAGTTACCACATTAGGAACAGCTTTTTGTCCAGTACAATTAAATTTTCTTGAATATTCACTTCTTTCAATTAGCCTATTTAAATTAATCTGAAAACTTGATTATGATTTTACTGTCAAATTTAATACTCTACCAACAATCTTAGTTTACCCTGTAAATATTAGTGGAAAGGATTATTTGCATTCTTGAGTAGGCCCTGAGCATTCCTGGTGCTAGGCTGGATTTAGATATAGGGCAGCTGCTGTTGGCCAAGTCTCTGTCTGTTACCTGGGTCCCAATCTAAGCTGGGCCAAGTCTCTGTCTGTCACCTGTGTCCCAATCTGAGCTGGGCATGGGAAGCAAAGCAGCCATGGGTGGCAGGAGACCTCCCTCAGACGGGGTGAGGGTTCAGGCCCCTGCAAGGTTGTGGGGGGTCAGGGTCTGTGCCCCACCTCTGTTGACCCCCAAGTTCTCTCTTGATGGCCCCTCTGCGACTGTGCCTGTCTTAGGTTGTTCCTTCCCTGAGGAATCTTACCCGTCTCTGGCTAACCAGCCATCCTCCGGGGCCAAGCAGGGTGCTGTGAGATTCAGTTCTGTCTCCTTGGTAGCCTATGCCCCCGTGGCCTCCAAGCCCAGCACCTGCCTTGGGATCCCCTGGCCTGCTGGCGGGGCCCCAGCACTGACCACATATCTCGGGGAACTCAGGTTTCTTCTCCAGGGAGGGCCCAGCTCACATGATTGAGCGAGAGATGGATCCATGGTACCAGCCACCACGAGGCTTCAAGCTCAGCATGAACAGAAAGCTCAGGCAACAGCTGAGGGCAATTGGATTGTGAGAAAAGGGTCCCTCTTGGCACAAAAGGCAAGAGGGGCCAATATAGAATGCTCAAGTGCCTTCCCAGAGCCTTAATTCCTTCTGAAAGGAATTAAATCCTTTCATGTCCCTTTTTAAATTGCTGCCAAACATTCAAAGAATTAGTTCGTAAGTTTGTTTGGGATAATTGTACAATATGCTGTTGTAAAATATCTAAAATTATAATGATATTGTAGAATAATATCATGTAAGGATATTCTTTGCTCCAGGCCATGGCAATTCAATTTCAAACTTGCTGTCAATTTCTTTTTGTAACTTCATATAAACTTTGTCAGGGAGGCAAAAAAACAAATTACTTACTTTAGTTCAAGAGGCCAAATATATTGACTTTCAATTACAATCCTTACGACTTTTGAAGGAAACTTCTCTTTGTTTCCTTCCAAAATAATTTTCGGGCTACAGAGAGTTTCATTTAACAATCTTTGTCACACGAAACAATTTCTCTTAAGGTTATGGTGACCACTAGTACCATGTTTCCCCGAAAAGAAGACAGTGTCTTATATTAATTTTTGCTCCCAAAGACGCCCTAGGTCTTATTTTCAGGGGATGTCTTATTTTTCCATGAAGAAGAATATGGTACACATTTATTGTTAAATGAAAATAAAGGAAATTTATTACCTGTATATGGTACGGTAGTACAGTAGTTGTCAACACAAACCAGACAAACTGTGAATCCCACAGTATCAAGAATTTACTCATTTATTCAATGACAATCATGTCATCATCTTCTGGAACATCATCATAACAATCCAATTCCTGAATTTCCTGGTGAATTTCTTGTGACTCCATTTCTTTCAGAATCAGTGGACCAAATCTCTCATGTTTAGCAATAGCACTGTCTTTAAACGAGTACTTCTTGTCAAGGTAGCCTGCTCGAAGTGCATTTGCAGTGCAACTGTCAGTGATTTTCTCCCATGAATTCTTCACCCAAGTCACCACTTCTTGCAGTTTAGGTTTCACAAAGTTTCCACGCTGATTTCTCTCCATTCTATTTTCAATGTAGTCATTAATTTCCATGCACAAATTGTCTTTGAATGGCTTGTTTATTGCAATATCAAGAGTCTGGAGATAGGCTGTCATTCCTGCGGGAATTATTATCTGATCTATTTTTCTTTTGTGAAGAAATGTCTTCATGTCTTTAGCGCAGTGAGTGCTGGCTGCATCCCAGACTAGCAGACCTCTTTGGCTCCCTCGCATAACAAGCAGCAGCATTAAATCTACCCACTTCCTTATAACTGCTTGTGTGGCCCAGGCTTTTTCAGTTTCAAGAATAAAAACGCCCAAAACACGTTCAATCTTTTTTTTCTTGCCCTTAGAAATGATTAAAGGTGGGATTTTAGTGCCATCCAGACGAATTGCCAAAATACAGGAAACACGTGCACTTTCGTAAGCAGTGGAGGGAATGTACGCTAAGGAGGCACCCCGCTGTTCAATTGTTGTTTGAGATGATTGGCCCATAAACACTGCAGTTTTATCCATAGCAGTCATGTTGGAAAGATTGTATTTAGAGAAGTCAGCATCATCAATAAAGGACTTGAATGCAAGTGCTCGCTTAATAACTTGAGTATCTTCCAACCTAACCAATGTTGGTAGATCTTCTTAAAGACAGTTCACTTCGCTGAAGGAAATCATCCAGCCAGTGTTGTGATGCTTTGAAGTCTTCGGGGGCTATGTCAAACTGTGGTGCCATTGCAAGGGCAAATTCTTGAATCTGAGCCCTATTCACAACCAAAGCCTTTGCTCTCCTGTCAACAACCCATTCACAGATCAGGTCTTCCAGCTCAGAAAATAATGGTTACCGACCTGATCCACACTTGAGCTTTTTAGCATTTCCCTTGTCCACTTGTTCAGTGAGGTTACCATACTCTGCTCGCCATTTTCGGACCAATCAGATACTCAACATCTTCTCTTTGCAGAAAGCAGTAAGATTTTGGCCCCAAGAGTCTTCCACGATTCCTTTGTTGTACTCCACGGAGTAGCTTTTTCTTTTTGCACTCATTTCTAGGGGTAAAAAAAAAAAAAGGAATTGGGGTATCAAGGTGGGGGCAGGGGGATCACTCAAAATGACACAGGGGGGATCAGAAGAGGGAATCAAAATGGTACAGGAGAATCAGAGGGGGGATTACCATTTTAGTAACCCCTTTTGATCCTCCTGTGTCATTTTGATTGTCCCCTCTGATCCCCCTGTGTCATTTTGATTGCCCCCTCTGATCCTCCTGTGTCATTTTAAGTGATCCCCCTCCCCCCACCCCTGTGCCACTGAACAACTTCACCAGACATCCCCCCTACCCCTTTATCAGACATTTACCCCCTGGGGCCTGCCTGGGGACTGTCACTGGGCTTGCTGGGGCCTGGATCTGGACTGGAGCAGGGTCTTCCACTGACTGAGAACCTTCGGTCATCATGAAGGCGGCCACGAGCATCAGGTAGTGTCACCAGAGACAGACCAGCACTCACCACCTTCGCTGCGTCCCATCCGCTCTAATCCTCCTGATCTTCTACACGCATCTGCGAAACTCTCCTCCTCTCTCCCGCCCTGCGCTCACCGCTCACTCCGACCTCCGCTCCGCCTCCACACAGCAGTGACATCAGGACTCCGCGTAATGTCACTGGTTGCTAGATGCCAGTCGGGGCGGCCCTAGCGACCAGTTTACGGTAAATTAATTTTCATTCTGAGACGGAGCCTGGGGACCTTATTTTCAGGGGGATGCCTTATATTTCACTCAGAAGGAAACCTGTAAGTAGGTCTTATTTTTGAAGGATGTTTTATTTTCGGGGAAACACGGTAGGATTAGATTTAATATTTTATTTTTTTTTAAATTTTTTTATTTTTATTTTTTATTTTTTACATATGTGTCCTCGAATAATTTTATTTTTTAATTACAGTTTAGAGTCAATATTATTTTGTATTTGTTTCTGGTGTACAGCATAGTGGTTAGACAATCATGTGCTGTACAAAGTGTTCCACTCCATATTTCCAGGTCTTTTTTATGTTTGGGGCCACTGGTGCTTAGGGGTGTGAAAGCAAGCTGGTGAAGGTAAAATGCCTATGGACAACACTGTTAAACTACAGAATAAAAAGGGAAGTGGGTGAGTTTGAGAAACATGCTCAACATACTGTTTAATATAAGATTTGGGGCAAGTTACTATGTTTCTGGGATTCGGTTTTCTCATCTATAAAAATCAAAGAGCATACAGAGGGATGGGAAGATCAGATGATTAACCAGACTTAAAACTGAGCTTGTTCAGACCCTATCCTTATGACTTCCAGGGAAAAACATCCTTAGGCACGTTCTTGCCACACTTTTCCACCAACCAAAATGGGTGCCAAGGGCCTTGCTTGCCAAGCAATGAAAGGCGAGGGCCAAGAAGCATGAGTGCTCTCACTGTGGCCACCTCTGAGCCGCAGCAGCTTACTTTAACACATTGTTGGGGCAATAACAGCTTACCGTCAGAGTTATTGCTGCATAATTCTAAAGAAGATCATGCACAGTTTAATTTTTCAGTAGCTTTGGCATGAATATTTTATTATAATTATCTGAGAGGTAGGTTAGCATGCAAAACCCTTACCCAGTAAGTAATGACCTGCTGGGATTGAATGGGTGAGCCATATGGTGAGGCAACAGGAACATGAAGGAGGAAAGAGGTTAGAAGTTTACATTCACAGAGGGTCTATTTTTATACCTAAGCAAACATATGGAGCTTATAAGCATTGAAGGAATGGAGGAGCAGGAATAAACAAAGAAATCATAAATGCACTATGCAGAAAATTAATTGTGATGATTTGGTTGTAAGGAAAGAGCAATAAGGTGAGAAGATGAATGAAATGCATGATTGTGCTTAAAAATAATGGTGATGGCAGCTCATTTATTCATACATGCTATGTATCAGATACTAGGAAAAATACCTTTATATATTATGCCACTTTACTCTTATGACAGTCGTTTGAGGTAAGTGCTGCTATATATCACCATTTTAAAGATGATAAAATGTGACTTAGCAAGATTAAGTGATTTACACAAGGTCACACAACTGGTAAACAGCAGTGAAAATGTTTAAACCTAAGCTCTTTCAAAAATTATCCTGTTTGGATTGAGAAGTACAAATTGATAGTTACAAAATAGTCACGGGATGTAAAGTACAGCATAGGGAATATAGGCAATAATATTGTAATAACTATGTATGGTGCCAGGTGGGGACTAGAAACATTGGGAGTACAATTTGTAAAGTATATGATTGTCTAACCACTATGCTGAACACCTGAAACTAATACAAAATAATAGTGAATGCAAACTGTAATTGAAAAATGAAATTTAAAAAATAATTTAAAATATTACACTACAAAATTTTATCCTCATATATTACCCTATTTTTAAAAATTTCTTCTCTCTTAACTCACTAGTTTCACTATTTAAGTCTATGATCAGCCAGAGGAGCAGCTGACTACTATGGGGAGTTGATCAGAAGTGAGACTGTTTACCCCCATGTGAATGTCTCACTCATTCATTTTATATCTCCTACAAGTAGTTAGATGGGAAAATATGAAATATATCAGGCAGCTGATAATTAAATTAACTCCAGGCCTCAACTGTATGCTAGGACAAATAGTCACCTAATATTCTATTGTTCATTTCAAATTTGTACCAAGACTCCTGACCATCATCGCTCACTGGAGAACTATACGGTGAGCTCCATGTTACAATATGATTTCCAAAAAAACTGTACCAGTTCATTTCCTATCAACTTCAGGGTCTATGAAAACATGTGGGAGGCATTTCCCTTAGCTCTAAGCAGTGACTGTGTGTCTGTGTGTACATACACATAAGAGTGGCAGAAAATCAAGATTTACTTTTCTGAATAATTTTTCCAGCTCCTATGGGTAAATGAATTTAGCACATGCAATTAGTCAAACTATCTTTGGTAACATGTTTTATTAAATTCTCAAAAAATCATATAGCACATGCAATTAGTCAAACTATCTTTGGTAACATGTTTTATTAAATTCTCAAAAAATCATAAGATGAATCAGAATTAAAGCTCAAAATGATACTGCCACAAAGTCAGTAACTCATAGAGTGGATATTCACATTATATTATTGATCAAAGTAAGGTGTGATCAAAATTATTCATTGTATAGATGAGACTAACAGAGAAACCAAGTCTTGCTACAACAAACTGCAGAGACAACAAGGGGATGACATCCAGGTCCTGGGACTGAAAAAGGATAGTAGGCTGGTGAAAGAAAGCCTGGTGCACAAGGAGGGATGGAATCATCAGATCACAGTTTGTGAAAGCAATCATCATTAAGGTGTCAAAGATTAATAAATGGGTTTTGCAACAGATGGGAGGATTATAGTGATGGAAACCCATGGCAAATGCTATATGGAAATCTAAGAAATTATTATCAAGTAATGTAAGTAAGTACTAGAGACTCAAGCACAGAGCTACAGTCTCTCTATGTGGAGTTGGAGTGTATAAAATGGATCCAGTCAAATAAAGTTACACTGGTTAGAAAGATTTACAAAACATATTCAAGAAATAAAACAAAGGTGGAGTCTGTTTACTTCAAACGAAGGACCTAATTCAGGCTGGTGTAGTACGAGTATACCAGTCAGGAGACAGTAGATTTAGCCGTAGTAATAAAGAATCTCCCAAATCTCATCAGCTTGGAGATACTTCCATTGAAAATTGGCTGGGAACCCTCATCTGTATTATCACTGGGTCCTCTTGTTGGGACCCAGGCAAATAAAGTGGCCACTCTCTGGAAGGTTTTAAGTCATAAGGAGAAAGGGGAAAATGCATTACATAAACATTAGCTCTTTAAATCTTTGCCAAGAAGTTAAATGCATAATTTCTTATAAAATTTCATTAGTCAAAGCATATCATAAAGCAGACCTGAGTTCAACAGGACAGGTGACATGTAATTATCATACATAAAGTTCAACTGGAGAGATGAAAAATGATAGAATTGGCTATGGTTGGTTATAATGGAACTTGACTCTGAGCCAATACAATGTGGAAGTAATCAAGATAAGGACTCTTCATATACTAGTATTTTCTAAGTAGGCTTCAGCCTAGAAAATGGGAAAGGTTAACTTCTGTTGTAAGTCAAATACCTAGCCATATTTGAGTGTTGGCATGTGTTGGGGTGTGTGTGTGGGGGGTGGGGTGGGAGTACAGATGGGAATGGAATAAAGAGGGATATAAAGGACTAAATAGTTCAAGTGGATGAGACAAAGGCATACAATTATGAAATCAAGGAAGATTTCCAACTTTACTCTCTGGGACTTACAGTCCAGAGAAAAAGAAAAAAAATTGGCACAGTAAAGTGTCTTCTGTTTGATAAGGATGTTACAAGAGATTTTTATTTAATTTCTCCAACAATCCTCCAAGATTAACATATAGATTCAATATCACCCCCCCCCCTATTTTGAAGAAGAACACATTTTAATCTAACAGAAGACTACAAAGTTGTTGGTCCAGGATTTTAAACTCATCACAAGTTATTTTTCTATTCCGTTAATATGACGTCTTCTCATTTCAACCACCTACACAGCCCACAAACATTTCCCACACAGAATGCGATGCATATAAAGCTATAATTGCAAAAAATCTTATCCAATGGGAAGCTATCTTTTCATCTTGTTACTTATTAATTTTGTTTATTTTGATTTTTTTTCCTTTTTTATTATTGACACTATTACAGATGTCACTCATTTCTCCTCCCCTCCCCTTTGTCCACCACTACCCAGCCCCACTCCCCTCCCCTGGCCTTCACCACACTGTTTTATGGCTATGCATATAGGTTCTTTGGCTAATAACATATATGTTTTTTTAAAAATATTTTTATTGATTTCAGAGAGGAAGGGAGAGGGAGAGACATAGAAACATCAATGATGAGAGAGAATCATTGATCAGCTGCCTCCTGCACAGCTCCCACTGGGGATCGAGCCTGCAACCTGGGCATGTGCTTTGACCAGGAATTGAACCGTGACCTCCTGGTTCATAGGTTGACACTCAACCAGTGAGCCACACCAGCTGGGCTCTTCACCTTCTTTCATCCAGTTCTCCCCATATCCAGCCCCTCTGACATCTGTCAGTCTGTTCCATGTACACATGCTTCTGGCTCCATTTTGTTTGTCAGTTTATTTTGTTCATTAGATTTCACTTATTAATTGAGATCTTATGGTATTTGTATTTCTCTTACTGGCTCATTTAACAGCATAAATATCCAGGTCCATCATTCTGTCACAAAGGGTAAGACTTCCTCCTTTTTTTTTTTTTTTTTTTTTACAGCTGGGCAGTAGTCCATTGTGTGTAAATGTACCACAGCTTTTTCTATCCATTTATCTACTGAAGGATACTTGGGCTGTTTCCAAATCTTGACTATTGTAAATAATGCTGCTATGAACATCGGTGTGCACATATTCTTTCTGATTGGTGGTTCAGGATTGTTAGGATATATGCCCAGAAGTGGATTGCTGGGACAAATGGCAGTCCCATTTTTAATTTTTTGAGGAAACTGAATACTGTCTTCCACAGTGGGTGCAAGAGTCTGCATTCCCACCAGCAGTGTACTAAGGTTCCCTGTTCTCCACACCCTCAATAGTTTGTTGAATTATTGATGGTAGCCATTCTAGCAGGTGTGAGGTGATAAATACCTCATTGTGGTTTTAATTTGCATCTCTCTGATGATTAGTGATGTTGAACATTCTTCATATGTCTATTAGCCATCTGTACGTCCTCTATGGAAAAGTGTCTATTCAGGTGCTTTGCCCATTTTAAAATTGGATTGTTTGTCTTTCCGGTGTTGAGTTGTAAATGTATTTTATATATTTTGGAAATTAACACCTTATCAGATGTATCATTGTCAAATATGTTTTCTCATACAGTGGGTTCTTTTTTCATTTTGTTGATGGTTTCCTTTGCCAGGCAGAAGATTTTTAGTTTGCCATCATCCAATTTGTTTATTTTTTCCATTTTTCCCTTGGCTTAGGCATTGATTCAGCAAAAATACTGCTTGTGAGATGTCTGAGATTTTATTGCCTATGTTTTCTTTTAGTGTTTTTATAGTTTTGAGACATGCATTTAAGTCTTTTTCCATTTTGAAATTATTCTTATGAATGGTGTTAGTGGACGATCTAGTTTCATTTTTTTGCACGTACCTGTCTAATTTTTACAACACCTTTTATTGAAGAGATTGTTTGCTCTTGTCTCCTTTAGCAAATATTAATTGACAATAATGGTGTGGGTTGTTCTGTTCTATTGGTCTATATGCCTGTTCTTGTGCCAGTCCTAGGCTGTTTTGATTAGAATGACCTTGTAGTGTAGTTTGCTATCATGTAATGTGATCCCTCCAATTTTGTTCTTCTTTCTCAAGATTGCTGAGGTTATTAGGGGTTTTTTTGGTTCCATATCATTTTTTGGAATGTTTGTTCTAAATCTGTGAAATATGCCACTGGTATTTTAATCAGAATTACATTGAATCTATAGATTACTTTGGGTAATATGGACATTTTAATGATTTTAATTCTTCCAATTCATGAACGTGAAATAAGCTTCCACTTGTTTGCATTGTCCTCTATTTATTTTCTCAATGTCCTATAGTTTTCCAGATCAGGTCTTTTACATCCTTGGTTAAATTTATTCCTAAGTACCTTATTTTATTTTTGTTGCAATAATAAATAAGACTGTTTTCTTAGTTTCTCTTTCTGATAGTTCATTGGTGTATAAAAGTGCCACTGTATCCTGATACTTTGCTGAATTCATTTATTAGATCTAGTAGTTTTTTGGTGGAGTCTTTAGGGTTTCCTATGTACACTCTCACGTCATCTCTTAATAATGACAATTTTACTTTTTTCTTTCCAATTTGTATGCCTTTTATTTCTTCTTGTCTGATTGCTGTGGCTAGGACTGCCAGTACTATCTATACTAATAAAAAGGTAATATGCTAATTAGACCAGATAGACATCTTCCAGACATCCTTCTGGACAAAGCCACAGTGGTGGGGGCTGAGGCAGAGGCGGTCAGGGGCAATCAGGCAGGCAGGCAGAGTGGTTATGGGACTATCAGACCAGCAGGGGAGAGTGGTTAGGGGTGATCAGGCTGGCAGGGGAGTAGTTAGGGACATCACGCAGGCAGGTAGAGGTGGTTAGGGGTGATCAGGCAGGCAGGCAGAGTAGTTAGGGGCTATCAGGCAGGCAGGCAGGCAGGTAAGCAGTTTGGAGCCAGTGATCCCAGATTGTGAGAGGGATGTCCAACTGCAAGTAAACCGGAGAGGGTGCAGGCTGGGCTGAAGGACCCCCCCACCCTGTGCACAAATTTCATGCACCGGGCCTCTAATGTTGAATAAGAGTTGTGAAAGCAGACATCCCTGTCCTGTTCCTGTTCTTAAGGGAAACTCTTAGTTTTTGCCCATTGAATATGATGTTGGCTCTAGGTTTTTCATATATGGTTTCTATTATGTTGAGGTATGATACTTGTATTCCTACTTTGCTGAAAGTTTTTATCATAAATGGGTGCTGGGTTTGATCGAATGCTTTTTCTCCATCTATGTGATTTTTATTTTTCTATTTGTTTATGTAATATATCACATTAATTGATTTGCAAATATTGGACAAATCTTTCATCCCTGGAATAATCCCACTTGGTCATGATGTATGATCTTTTTAATGTATTTTAGGATCTGATTTGGTAATATTTTGTGGAGGATTTTAGCATCTATGTTTATCAGGGATATTGCTCTATAATTTTCTTTCTTTATAGTGTGTTTTTCTGGTTTTGGAATTAGGATAATGCTGGTCTTATAAAAAGAGGTTGGAAGTCTTCCCTCTTGAATTTTTTGGACTTGTTCAAGGAGGGTAGATGTTAATTCTTCTTTGAATGTTTGATAAAATTCACCTGTGAAGCCATCCGGTCCAGGACTAAAGAACTAAAAACTAAAATTTCCAAAATCACTCTATGAACCAGACATCAAATTTTAGATGAGTGCTCAGAATCCGGATTGTGAAACACTGAGTTTATCTGGCTTTTACTGCTACTGCAGAGCGAACCTTTTCCCCAGGCCCACCATAGCTGCTTGTTCAAACAACAGGTTTACACAGACACTGTTTCTTCTTGAATGCTAAATGCTTAAAGGTGCTTAGTATTTGTCCATTCCAGGTAGGCTGCCTTGCAGCTGGCCATCCTGTGTCTATTTATCCAGACAGCTGTGATCAGCTTCAATATAAGCACACAGATGAGAGGAAGAAAAACTGTCACTTTTTTAGGACAACCAAGAAAACCCCAAATAACCTCAGCAATCTTGAGAAAGAAGAACAAAATTGGAGGGATCACATTACCTGATAGCAAACTACACTACAAGGTCATTCTAATCAAAACAGTCTAGGACTGGCACAAGAACAGGCATATAGATCAATAGAACAGAACAACCCACACCATTATTGTCAATTAATATTTGCTAAAGGAGACAAGAGCAAACAATCTCTTCAATAAAAGGTGTTGTAAAAATTAGACAGGTACGTGCAAAAAAATGAAACTAGATCGTCTACTAACACCTTTCATAAGAATAATTTCAAAATGGAAAAAGACTTAAATGCATGTCTCAAAACTATAAAAACACTAAAAGAAAACATAGGCAATAAAATCTCAGACATCTCACAAAAAAGGTGACAGTTTTCTATGATTCTGTATATAGAAAACCCTAAAGACTCCTCCAAAAAGCTATTAATAATAAGAAAATACAGTCAAATTGTAGGATACAAAATTAATGTGCAAAAATTCATTGCCTTCCTGTATACTAACATCAAAACTTCAGGAAAATAAATGGGGAAAAAATTCCTTTTACAATTGCAACCAAAATAATAAAACACCTAGGAATAAATTTAACAAAGAACATGAAAGACCTATATACTGAAAATTACAAAGCATTATTAAAAGAGATTGAAAAAGACACAACAAGTGGAAAAATATCCCGTGCTCATGGATAGGAAGAATCAACATAATTAAAATGGCTATTTCATCCAAAGCAATATACTGATTTAATGCAATCCCCATAAAAATTCCAATGTCATTTTTAAAAGAAATAGGAGAATCATGGGATTTGTATGGAACCACAAAAGACACTGACTAGCCAAAGCAATCCTGAGAAAAAAGAACAAAGCTGGAGGTATTACACTACCTGACTTCAAATTATACTACAGAGCTCTAATAATCAAAAGAGCATGGTATTGGCAGAGAAACAGACATACAGATCAATGGAACAGAATAGAAAGCCCAGCTATAAATCATGTAAATAGACAGATAATTTTTGACAAAGGAACCAGAAACACACAATGGCGTACAGATAGTCTCTTCAATGAATGGTGCTGGGAAAACTGAAAAGCCATATGCAAATGAATGAAACCGTATTACAGTTTGTCCACATGTGCAAACATTAATTAAAAAATGGATCAAAGACCTAAATATAAGACTTGAAACAAAAAGTTACAATGAAGAAAATATAGGTACCAAACTTATGGATGTTGGTAGTAGAGAACATTTTATGAACTTGACCCCAAAGGCAAGGGAAGTAAAGGCAAAAATAAATGAATGGGACTATATTAACCTCTATGCCTTTTAATTAGTTTTTCCTGCTTTATTTTTCAGGTAAGAATATCCAATTTAATGTTAAATAGAAGCAGTGAAAGTCAACATTAAGCCTTGTTCTTAATCTTAAGAAGAAAGCATTGAACATTTTATAATTGAGTATGATATTAGGTATAGATATTTCATAATTGTCCTTAGTTTGATTGAGAAAATTTCCCAGTTAGTTGAGAATTTTGGGCATGCATTAGATGCTTTATCCAGATTTATTTAAAAGACTACTTGGTTTTGGTTTTTCTTTTTAAATTTATTAATATTCTGAATTACATCATTGTTTTTCAAATATTAAGCTAACCTTTTATTACCAGGAACAGCAACCTTTGGATATGATATATCATAATTTTTATATCGTTGAATTCTATTTACTGAAAGTTTATTGAGAATTTCTGTTCATGTAAGATATTGGTCTGTAATTTTCCTAGTTGGGATGCCTTTGATTTTTGTTTCTGATCAATACTGGTGTCATAAAAAAAATGAGATGCCTTTTCTTGTCCATATTTTAATGACAGAGCTATATGGGGTTTGCATTATTTTATTATTCATAAATTATTGTGTGTGTATGTGTGTGTAAATATATATAAATGTATGTGTTTGTATGTATGAGTATATAATCATATGCATATATGTATGTATACTGATTAAGCAATTAGTATGACTCAGATTTAGTATGTATTAAGGGATATGGTGTAATGTGGTGTATGATTTGAACAAATGTGGACAAAATCTTTTTTTATATATGCAGCTGAGAAGTATGCTGATGAGCAATTCCCAGTCCTTAGAGAGCTGAGATTTGTTTTCTCTTTGTTTGACAGAAATGAGATATTTTCCTTCTTCATTGAATGATTTTTCTAACATACTGAACAGATGAATTGCATGGAAATTACAACCCTCAAAGTATATTAGTCCTCAGTTTCTGTCAAATGCTTAAACAGTTCATGGACTATGGATTCTATATATTTAAGGGCACATGTTTTCCTATTACCAGTCTTGTTTTATTTTATATTTTTACTAGGAGCCCAGTGCACTAATTCATGCACCTTGAAAGGAACTATGGGCCGCAAGGCTGTGGTGGGCACAGGGGCGGGTCTCGGCCCATCCTTTGCAACCCTGCCTGGCCCCTCCCTTTGTGGTCCCCAGTCCCCTGTCTGCTGGCAGCCCTGCTCCGGCCGCTGCTGCTCTCACCCACTAATGGCACAGAACAATTGGGGCCAGTGCCAGCAGCAGGTGCAAGCAGGGTTGGTGCCATCAGCAGGTGCGAGCAGCGGCTGCTGCCCTGATCGCCCCACAGGACCAGGGGGAGGTGAAGAAGCCCTGAGGGGCGATCAAGGCTGGCAGCTGCTACTCACACTCACTGATGGCGCCAAGTGATCAGGGCCTATGTTGGGTCCTGGTAGCAGGTGTGAGCAGGGATGGTGCTGACAGTGGGTGCAAGAGGTGGCTGCGGGTCCCGATTGCCCCTGAGGGCTTCTCCACCTCCCCCTGCTCCTGAGGGGTGACTGGGGCCAGCAGCCACCACTCGCACCTGCTGACAGCGCTGAGCGATCAGGGCCAGTGCCGGGTGCTGGCAGTGGGTGCAAGCAGTGGCTCTGGCACCAGCAGTGGGTGTGAGTGCCAGGCAGGACCGTGGCATGCAGGAGCAAAGAGTTTTCAGTAACCACCAGAGGATTGCCCCGATGACAATGACCAGTGCCCCACCTTGGTCTGGTGCCCCTGCTTACCTGCTCTACTATCCTACCACAGCTGATGCCGCCATGTTCCATGTGCACCCACTGGTGGTCAGCACACATCATAGCGACTGGTTGTTCGGTTGTTTGGTTGTTCTGCTGTTCAGTCTATTTGCATATTAGGGTTTTATATATATATATATATATATATATATATATATATAGATTTCAGAGTGGAAGGAAAAAGGAAAGAAAGACAGAAACATCAATGATGAAAGAGAATCATCTATTGGCTGCTGCAACCTGTGCATGTGCCTGACCCGGAATTGAACCCTGATCACCTGGTTCATAGGATGACACTCAACCACTGAGCCACACAAACCTGGCTTGTTACCAGTCTTTAAGACTTAGGAATCCATATACCTTTCTTGTTTAATTCTTAAAGGACTCATTTGCTAAGGATTAAAGATTTCCTTAAACACCTTCAGAGGCTGTGGAGAACAGAATAAACCAAAGACTAATAAAAACCTGTGATTCCCAGGATCCACTACTTATGCTGGACTATGGGCTATATCCTTTGCAGCTGCACTGGAGAAAGTTTGACTGTGTGGCATCATTATATTTAGAAAAGCAGATGAATGGGTGCATTTAATGTAGGTGAGACATGTGATAATAACCACATACCTAGTATCGAGACCCACAATGTGTGAGTTTAATGGAAAATGGAAAGGTTTTACTCCAACCAAAACAAACAAACATGATACACTCTGTAATTAGAAAAATGCTAATTTATACTTCTAGTCTTAAGAGATTAATTTCCTGTTCTTAACAGAAATATTATGTTTTTATCAACTTAGAGAAAAATACTAAACAAAATAGAGTATCCATATAGTAGACTCCTTCAAAAAATATATGAGCTATACTATCAAAAGTTATTTCCATATTATGATTACACAATGAGTAATTTTGGTTTTCTTGTTTTTGAAGTATTTTTGTTTGTAGAAAATTCTTAGAACAAATTTGAAAATGAGCAAGAGAGAAGAAATCTGGGTAAGTACTTGATAACATTTTAGGAGAATTTTGGGATTAACTTCAGTGTGTTTTGCAAATATATAATTTATCCTACTTCTTTAGAGGAAGAAGTGAATGAAGACAGCCCAAAGTAGCTTTCTATGCTTCTGTTTTCTCATGTGATTCCTGATTTGATTCTGTGTATCCATTAAAATGAGGAATAACTATGGTGACTATGCCACCATTAATTCATAAACCGAACTCTCATTTTTTACTACTCATAGTAATGTATTATTGCCTCTTGTATTAGGATAACATTAGCTGATAAAAATTTTTTTGGATAATTTTTTGCATTTTAATTTATTTTAGATAGAGAAGAAGGGAGGGAGGGAGAGAAAGGGAGGGAGGGGGAGAGAGAGAGAGAGAGAGAGTTTGACTTGTCATTCCACTTAGTTGTGCATTCATTGGTGCTTCTTGTATGTGCCCTGACTCAGGATTTAACTGCAACCTTGGCATACCAGGATGATGCTCTAACCAACTGAGCTATCTGGCCAGGGCCAGACATTTTCTATAATACAATTTTGAGGGCATATAGCAGTCAAATGCTTTGTTTGCTATCTGAAGTCAGAACAGAGAGCAAGGATATGTATACTTTTTATAAACCCAGCCCTAACGTGGCAAAATTACTTTTGTTGACCAATTGGGCTAGTACTAATCACAGGAACATACCAGGAAGTTGGAAAATGCTGTTCCTATCTAGAAAGCTGCTTCCCAGCAATAACACAGGTGGAAAAGATGCACACATTTAAAAATTATATAGTTTTATTATTTTCTTTGGTACAAATTCTATGTACACACTTATGTAGCACAAAATACCATTTTAAGTACTAGTGACAGGGACATACCCATTATTTCACAAAGTGAATATCAACTTTAAAAAAAAAAATCCTAACCGGAGGATGTGTTTAGAGAGAGAAGAGGGGAGAGAGAGAGACACGCTGATGTGAAAAACATTGATCAGTTTCCTCCCATATGCTCCCCAACCAGGGATCGAACCCACAACCTAGGTATGTGCCCTGACCAGGCATCAAACTGGCAACCTTTTTGGTGTGTGGGATAATGTTCCAACCAACTGAACCATCTGGCCAGGGCTCAACTTATCTTTAAACAGCTTGTTTAGGTGTAATTCAATTACCCTATGGTTCACCAACTTAAAGTGTAGAAATGCTTTTTCAATATATTTACACAGTGTGAGCCATGACCAAAACTGATTTTGTAGCAATTTAGTTATCCCGTTTTGAAAACTCCATGCCCATTAGTAGTCAATGTCAATTCCTCCTTTCTCCCCCATCCCTAGGCAACTACTAATCTATTTTTTATATCTAAAGATATGTCTGTTTTGACCATTTCATATAAAAGAAAATACACAATATGTGGTATTTGTGACTGGCTTTTTTCAAGGTATATCTGTGTTGTAGCATGTATCAGTAATCCCTTGGTTTTATTGCCATGTGACATGTTGTATGGATTTACTCGATTTCTCTTATGCATTTATCAATTGATACATATTTGAATTGTTTCCATTTTGAGGCTACTGTGAATAATGTTTCTACAAACAGGTGTGTATAATTTTTGTTTGGATGTATTTTTTCATTTAAATTAGTATATACCTGGAGTTAAATTTCAGAACTGTAGCCAGCTACAAAACATCACATATGAACACATACAGCCTAATTTCCATGAATTTTTAATATTGTCTTTAGATGTTTTGTTTTTCCCTTCATTTTGTCCCTTAAAATTTGGTAGTAATAGTAAAACTTTACATTATACACACAATTAACATTTTCCTTCTCTTTGCTGTATTTTATAAAACGTCATGCTGATAAATTAAAATATTTTCTTAATATGATTTATAGCTCTAGCTGGTTTGTCTCAATGGATAGAGCATTGGCCTACAGACTGAAGGGTCTCAGGTTCAATTCCGGTCAAAGGCACATGCCCAGGTTGCAGGCTCAATCCCAAATAGGGGGCGTGCAGGAGGCAGACGATCAATGATTCTCTCTCATCATTAATGTTTCTATCTCTCTCCCTCTCCCTTCCTTTCTGAAATCAATAAAAATATATTTAAAAATATGATCTATACCAGTGGTTCTCAACCTTTCTAATGCCGTGACCCTTTAATACAGTTCCTCATGTTGTGGTGACCCCCAAGCATAAAATTATTTTCATTGCTACTTCATAACTGTAATTTTGCTACTGTTATGAATTGTAATACAAATATCTGTGTTTTCCGATGGTCTTAGGCGACCCTGCTAGCAGTTCTGTAGAGCCTAAGACCATCGGAAAACACAGATATTTACATTACAATTCATTAACAGTAGCAAAATTATAGTTATGAAGTAGCAACAAAAATAATTTTATGGTTGGGGGTCACCACAACATGAGGAACTGTATTAAAGGGTCGCAACATTAGAAAGGTTGAGAACCACTGATCTATACACTATTAAAATATAGCAATATGAATTATGTGAACTTCACAAGCTGGCTCTTCAGTGTTACTCTAACAATTGAATATAGTTTTCGAGTTTCAATGGCAGTTTGTTTCCAATATCAACTCAATTTCAATTTGGCCTTGCAGTTGATGTTGATGGTTGACTTGGATCAACCCATGCTTTTGTGTATTTGGGATTCTCAAAATAAAATCCACTTTTCAACTCTCTGAGTTAGGGACTTCAGGGGTTCATCCTACAGAGCCTACAGGGACTCATTTGTGGGGTTTGGAGATTTGCTGAAAAGCTTTCAGTGGCTCTGTTTGTTATCAGAAGCCAAATCAGGCAGCAGCAGCTGTCACCAAAACCTCAGAGAGAAAGCACTGGTGATTCTCTCTGACAGCTTCTCAGCGACAGCCTTGGGCAGCTGGACCGTGGTTCTGCTGCTTCTCCAAGTGTGTCTGTGGTCTTCTGACTTGGAATGACTGGGGACAATGGTGAATTACACTGCCAAATGAGGCACAACAAAGTTTCCACACACCAACTACCCACGTCTCACAGGTGAAGGCCCCCTTGTGATTGCCACGGTAGGTGAGGACGTGGTTATCCTGCTATGAGGAGCTCAATTCAGGATGCCAAGTGCCTGGGGGATAGGGCCCATATACTAGTACTAGAGGCCCGGTGCACAAAAATTCGTGCACTGGAGGTGTCCCTCAGGCCAGCCTGCGCACTCTCACAGTCTGGGAGTCCTCAGGGGATGTCATACTGATGACTGAGGCCCGCTCCCTCTGTGGGAGGTGACCAGGCCAGCTGATCAGGGGACAGCATTGCCCCCATCAGCCTGCCATTGTCGCCTGGCCTCCCTCTGTGGGAGGTGACCGGAATGACCTATCAGGGGATGGTGCCAGCCCGCCTTATTGCCCCTCAGTTGCCACTGGTTCCCACTCCCCCCTCATTGCCATTTCTTCCCTCTGCCCACTGGCAAGCGCCTTGGTTGGCCTGGCTCTGCCTGCTCGACGGCCCCACCCCCCGCCAACTGGTCTTTCCACTGTTCAGTTCAGTTGCATATTATGCTTTTATTATATAGGATGTTTAGAGACAAGGGGAGGTGGCAGAGCTGGTAAACTGAGTGAGGTAGGTTTTTTGTTGTTGTTAATCCTCACTTGAGGATATTTTTTCCATTGAGTTTTAAGGAGAGGGAAAGACAGAGGGAAAGACAGAGAGAAACATGAATGTGAGAGGAACACATTGATTGGTTGCCTCCTGCACGAGCCCTGACCACGGCCCAGGCTGGGGAGGATCCTGTAACCAAGGTACGTGCCCTTAATCAGCATTGAATCCAGGACCTTTTGGTCCGTAGGCTGACACTCTAGCCCAGCCGTGGGCAAACTACGGCTCACGGGCCGGATCCGGCCCGTTCGGCTGTTCTATCCGGCCCGCGGAGCCGAAAGATCAGAGGGTTCTCTTGCTCTCCCCTCCACTCCTTCACCAGCAGCAGTGTTAACATGGCAACATTGGGAAACACGGCCGCAGCTCCTTCTTCTGAGTAGAAGGAACAACCTCTCAATCTTCCAGAGGCTCCTTGTAATGCCCGGGGACGCGTCCCCCATCACCCTGGGAATGCGTAGACACATTATCCTGGTGATGTAGGGAGACATGCCCCTGGAGAGCACAGTATCAGAGCATTAGCTAAAAAGGATACCGACAACACTGTTCCCACTGAAGTTGATGTTTTAAAGACCAAAAACCTTTCAACCCAGTCTACATTGCCATCTACATCTACGTTCCAGGCATCATTTGGAAGTTGCACTAAAGAAAATGTTTAATTTACTGTTTACACATTTTGTTCTTTTCTATTTGTTTTAGTTTTAAATTATTTTATTATATTTAAGTTTAATTTGAAAGGCTTTTGTACCTTTCCTTTGTTAGGCAATTTTATTTTGCCTTTGCCATCTTCAATATAAGGTATGTTATTGTGCTATGATTCCTCCATTTTTTGAAGTTTCAAATTATAATAATTAGTGTTTACATTCTTCTTGTTAAAATGTTTGAAATGAATAAAACTATTGAAATAAAAAAAAAGACCGTACCCTTTTATGTAATGATGTTTACTTTGAATTTATATTAGTTCACACAAACACTCCATGCATGCTTTTGTTCTGGCCCTCCGGTCCAGTTTAAGAACCCATTGTGGCCCTCGAGTCAAAAAGTTTGCCCACCCCTGCTCTAGCCACTGAGCCAAGCAGCTAGAGCAGGTACGTCTTTTATTTTATTTTATTTTTATTTATTTTTTATTGCTTTCAGAGAAGTTTGTCAGTCATCTGCACTAAAAATAAGCTGAGAATTAGAAGTGGCTCAGGATCAGAAATAGAAAATTAGCCAATAGCAAAAGAGGCCACTTAGACTTGAAAGGGACACAAAAGTTAGCCTTAAAGCAGAAGAGGAAGTTGTTAAAGGAAATCACAAATTGCTCAGTCTGAAAAACCAAACATCAATTTATTTGAACTTCTGGTAAGAGGAATTGAGAAACTCCATGCAAAATAAATAAATAAATAAATAAATAAATAAATAAATAAATAAATAAAAATGCAGGTGCCCCTTATATAAAATGAAGTGCATGGTTTTTGGAATATGAGGAGGGTAAAATTTAGTCACAATTATTTAAAAAGGATTCTGATTAATGTACTAATCAAAAAAGCTAATTGGGTAAATTTGAAAGTCTGCCCAAGGGGACATGTGGATTGTGGGGATTCTGTTTCCAGGTTTGAAGATTTTAATATGCAGATGGTTCACATCCTGTAAGAGAGTTATAGTTCTCTCTAAATGTTGGTAAAGTGATTACTTAGCTATTATATTTTAATTCTCAAAGCTGATTAAATATCTACAGCCTGAAGGGTTGATGATGCCTGCATGTTCACCAACCTTTTAGTTAACCTGGGCCAAAACTTGCTTATAATAATAAGTAAAGAAGATGAGTTTAATCTTGAGTAAACCTTAAGTCCAGTCTACCCTGTAAAAACTAATTAATAAATATACTTTATTCAACTGTGTGAGATCACCAATAAAGGGAAAAGAGCTCTTGTAGGGTTTTGAAGGGTTCTGAAGGGTTCAGAGGTATAGGTGTGTTTTGATTTGTTTGTTTTGGGTTGTCACAATACCTGAATTGCTTTTGGCATTTAGTGGGAAGCACTTAGATATGCAAGCATCCTAGGTGTTTCAGACAGCTCTGCACAATTAATTTCCCACCTCAGATGCCCATAATGCTTCCACTGAGAAATACTAGGGGATTTACAAAATCTTCAGGGACAAAATAGTGCCTGAAAAAGCTTCATTTGATTGGATTATAATAGATAATTATGAGCCAAAGATCAGAACAATAAATTATTAGACGCAGAAAAAATAAGATATCTTCTTTGGGACTTCAGGGTTTCAGGCTTAAGGATAAGAAAGGAGCATTTAATGAACATTGACTTACAGATATTGGTTGAGTTTTCCACATTGAACAGTTCAATCTGTTTAACATTCTTATGAGAAAGGGAAGATTGCCTTCCTTTATAGACAAAAAAACCTGAAGCTGGGAAAGAGAATAACTTGCCCCAAAGCACAGAGTTAAAGAGTAGCATCTCTCAGGAGGTTGAGAAGGCAAGACCTAGGGGCAAACTTCTAGGAACCTCCCAATCCTTTTTTATTTATTTTATTTTTTAACTAGAGGCCTGGTGCACAACATTGGTGCATTGGAGGGGAGTCCCTCAGCCTGACCTGCGCCCTCTCACACTCTGAGATGTCTGCCTGCCAACCTGCTCGCCCCCAACTGCCCCCCCTCCCTGCCGGCCTGATCACCCCCAACTGCTCTCCCCTCCTGGCCTGATCACCCCTAACTGCCTCTGCCTCGGCCCTACCACATGGCTTTGTCCGGAAGGATGTCCAAAGGTCTCCTGGTCTAATTAGCATATTACCCTTTTATTAGTATAGATTGAATCTATTGGGGTTATATTGGTTCAGCAAACCAAATAAATTTCAAGTGTACAAATCAACAATACACTGCAAGTCTAAGTGAATTTCACTTAAAGAGGTAAATGGGGAGTCCTGGAGCTAAGAATTTATCAAAGACCTTTTTTTTTTTTTTTTTTCTATGTGAACTAGCTTTGAAGTAGAGTTGTTCTTCCAATGTTATAAAAGCATTTTTGTATGAACATTTATATTCCTGCCTGGAAACCTTGTTATTGTTAGATTATTCTTTGTGATTCTGTTTTCATGATAAACCAAGAGTTTTGTCCTTCTCCTTTTCTGTTAAGTCATTCATGTTGGTCTACACTGAATACTAAGAGAAAGGTACAGTATTTATGTCAATTCTGTAGAAATAGTTACAGAAGAATTAGAAATGATTAGCTTCATAGCCATCTGAAAATGTACCCTTAAGTAGTAAGAACTAATTCCGAAAGCTAGAGACTCGTATGAACAGCCCATTACTGTAATTGGCTTTTGTGCAACGAGTGAAGTATGTTCCTCACGGCTTTGTAGGGAAATTAAATAAATTGAATATAAACTAGACTACCGTTCTTTAAAGTACTTTTAAGTACTTTGTGTAGTCTAGTACTTCAGAGATATTTGCCAACATGATGGCCTCCCCACACACATCATTCATTTGTTGGTTTTCTTATTAGAATATAGTAAACAGATCACTGAAGAACATCAGAGAGCACTAATTTAAGTATGCACATTATTAGATTCAATTTTACACTAAATAAAACATTGTATTCACTTTTTTAAAAAATCAGGATGAATGTAAGCCAGTAATTTGTATTGATATAAACTTTAGAATGATTTTCCAATATTATAGTTTTAATGTACAGTTCTATCTTCACCATATATATCTTTAATATATGTTTGCATATATTAAACATATATGTATTAATCCCTCCTCGTACACATTTCATATATGTACAATGTTTTGGGGAAGGTGGCAAAGTTACTAGTATATGCAGAGACTGACTCTGTCTGCCAGCAATTTATTTAGCACAGTTTAGCTGTGGGAATTATGATAATTTCACAAGCCAATAGCATACAGAATAATGTTTCTTAATAAGCTAACAAATAAATAACATGCTGCACAGCAATGATAGAGAAATTAAAATATTGTTACAGGCAAGGGGAGATAAAGGGAAAAGTCCAAATTTAACTGAGGCATATCTTTTTATATGAATTTGGTAACTTGGAGAGATAGCTTAAACAGCTGTAAGTGGACTTCCAACTGCTAGCACAAAATAAAAGTCCCTTGTTGCTAGAGCACATGGCTAGGGGATGAAGGCATGGGTATTGGTTATGGGGCTGGGCGGCTCTGAGGGTTATCCCTACAGGGACATTGCACTATGTAGCACCCCTGCTCACCAAAAAGTCATCTTGGCCAAAGCAGAAGCAAGTGTCTCAGATCTTCAGAGAGCTGTTTAGGTTGGCAAAGTGTGCCTTGCCCAGATGGAAACTCTCCAATAGCCCTCACAAACTTGCATTGTTATAGTCTAAATGTCCTTGTCAGTGCAGGCAGCTAGGAGTTAACAAAAGGGAGCTAGACTCACTGAGCCTGATTGAGTCTGGAAGTTATACTGTCCCTACCTGCCCCCCCAAAGAAAGGAAGGATGGCTTTACAACCTCCCCAGGGAACCACTGGTTCATTCCCACAGATTGCTGGGTAGGGAAGGGATACAGCGGTACAGGGTAGCGTGTGTGGGGGGATAACCACTAAAGTGGACATTTTTCTGCTGGGGCATGTGCAGTAGGAGCCAAGATGGTGACCATAAAGGAGAAAAAAGACTGGATTGAATAGGGGGAGGACCCAACACAAGCCTGCAAAGACCAGGAAAGAGATTGGTTAGTTTTAAAGAAAGCTTACCTCTTCCCACGTCTCAGGTATATAATCAAAGCTTAACAAAGACCCCTCTTGGTAGCACCTGCTTACCTATTCATATGTGTGCTCTCCCTGTAGCAGCTCTGTGGGCTCCAAGTGCTGGTTCTGTACAGCCTTGTAGGCCCAGCACCTGCACAAACCCAAGGGTGGGCTCCAAGTGCAGACCTGGGTGCACAGTACAGCACTAGACAAAACACAGCTGGGGACAGAGACTAAGCTAACCTGACAGGGACAGAGACTGAGCTGGACTAAGCTTTGGCATGGACTCAGTGGAACTACAGCAGCTTTTATGCCTGCTGATGCTGGGTATTGGCAGAAGATCTGGACTCTGATCCTTCTTCTGGACTTGCTATAAAGATGGAAAAAAGGCCTTTCTTTTTCTTTGCTGTGGCCTTCCACAATTTATGAGAAGCACCTGGTAATTAAAACCCAAGATTGTTAGCCCTAACCGGTTTGGCTCAGTGGATAGAGCGTCGGCCTGCGGACTGAAGGGTCCCGGGTTCGATTCCGGTCAAGGGCATGTACCTGGGTTGCGGGCACATCCCCAGTAGGGGGAGTGCAGGAGGCAACTGATCGATGTCTCTCATCGATGTTTCTAACTTTCTATCCCTCTCTCTTCCTCTCTGTAAAAAAATCAATAAAATATATTTAAAAAACAAAACAAAAAAACCCAAGATTGTTAGCTCCTCTGATTCAAACAATCCTTCAGTTCAAACTGCAAGATAAGTACTCTCAAGGCTACATTCTTGCATTCACCTCCTCCTTACTGGTTTTACAGCCCAGGGATAATTAGTAGAAAGTTTCCTACCTCTCCACTGCCCCCCATTCAAACAAACCTCTTTTGAACTCTTCATAACTTTTGCTCTAAGAATGTTTTACAGGCTTTGGAAAAATACTGATAAGACACTCCCTAGGACATCTGTCTGGACTGTCTCCTTGAAGATCTAACAAACTTTCAATGACTACCGCCCCACCCCCAATGTCTGCTCAACTTCAGCCCCCAAATCCCTTTTCTTTCCTTGTCACCTAGCAACAACAGGAAGGCTTTAAAAGGCAGGGTTTTTTTGTTCTTGGTCTTTGCATTGATTAGCAAAGTACTGGTCCTTTCCGACTGGGGGAAGGTAAAATAAACTTTCTCTTTGTATGTATCTCTTCTTTTAGTTGTGAATTTTTCACAGCCCACTTCACTGGCCAAAAACCTAACACTTGGTGAAGACAAGGCTTCTTCCACAGCGGAAAAGCGCTAAGCCACCTGGTCATGGAGGAGAAGCTGGGCCTGTGGGGATAGTCCTATGTGTTTGCTCCAGCTCCGTTGCTGGTGTGGTAGTAATGAACTCTTTCAGCCTTTTCTTTTGTCTGCAAAGCTCTTTATTTCACCTTCAATTTTAATGATAGCCTTGCTGAATAGAGTAGTCTTGGATTCAGTCCTTTTGGTTTTCATTACTTTGAGTACTTCATGCCATTCCTTTCTTGCCTGAATTATTTCTATTGAGAAGTCAGCTGACAGTCTAATGGGAGCTGCCTTGTAGGTAAGTTTCTGTCTCTCTCTTGCAGCCTTTGCATTCTTTGTCCTTAAAGTTTGCTGTTTTAATTAATATGTGCCTAGGTGTGGATCATTTGAGGTTAATCTTGATTGGTACTCTCTGTGTTTCCTGAACTTGAGTGACTTTTTCCTTTACCAGGTTAGGGAAATTTTCTGCCATTATTTCTTCAAATATGTTCTCTATTCCTTTCTCAGATTCTGCTCCTTCTGGTATCCCTATAATGCCAATGTTGTCCCAAAGCTTCCTTAGACTCTGCTGTTTGAGAATCTGCACTTTAAAAAGAAATACAGTGATTTGTATTAAAGTTTAAATAGCATTTGTCGTAAAGAATCATATATATAACTTCAATACTGATAGTTATTCCTGACATGAAATTATCAACTACATTTTATTTTTCCCAGACTGCTATTGTATTTTAATTTTCATTTACTTGATTGCTTGTAGATTGAACATTTATTATGTTCATTAGCTGTTGATATTGCTCCCTGAATTGAACATTCACACACAATTTTATCTATTTTTTGTGCATTTTTCTTTATGATATATAAGTTCTGAATTGACAATTACATGTTGCACATATTTTCTCCAAGCTGGTTGCTTAATTTTATGTTTTTTGTTTGTTCTGGAAAAAATTTGAAATGTTAACACAATTTATCAGTCTTTACTTTCCTGGCTTCTGTATTTTCTCAATTCTGATGGTCCTTTCTACCCAAATAATTTTGCTTAATTTTTAAAAAATATATTCTTATTGATTTCAGAGAAAGGGAGAGGAAGAGGGAGAGAGAGAGATAAAAACATCAGTGATGAGAGAGAATCATTGGTCAGCTGCCTCCTGCACACCCCACACTGGGGATTGAGCCTGAAACCTAGGCATGTGCCCTGACCAAGAATCAAACTGTGACCTTCTGGTTCATAGGTCGATGGTCGACCACTGAGCAATGCCATCTGGGTTGCTTATTTTTTTACATAGATATTTTTAATATTTCTGAAAATTAGTTTTTATTTTTTAATTATTTAATTTTATTTTTTCCAAATGTTTAACCAATTGTCACCAACCATTTATTAAGAAATCTCTTCATTTCTGCATTGAAAAGTCTTCTGTGTTATATACTGAATCTACATATATAAAGGATCTATTTTCATACTCTGCTTTTATTCCATTGATCAATTACTTGTATTGATAATGGTTGCATAGTAAAATTTGTTTTTATTTCCATAGTAAATTTTAATATATGGTATGGACATTTCTTTCTCATTGCATATGTCTCCGTTTTTTTCTTAACCAAATTAAACATAATTTTCTTTCATATAGAGTTTATAATTACTTTGTCTAGTTTCATAAAATAGTCCTGGGGGGGGGAATCACAGTTAATATAACAATAAATTTAAAAAGAATGGATTACAGTCTTTTTTCTATATGTAAATATAACACTTTTAATTATAGAATATTATATCATGCATACTTTTGGAATCAGCGCATAAATCCATTTTATGTATTATAAATGCAAATCCATTTCATGAACTAAAATGCAAAATGATAAATATAAAAGTATAAACAAAATCATCATAAAATTCTCATTTAAATATTAACTTTGTTAAAATTGGCTCTATTTTCTTTGAGTTTCATTTTTTAGGATGTTTATAACTTTATATATTTATGCAGGAAACATTTTTTATTGTTTTGTTTTTTTAGTATTTATTTTTATTGATTTCAGAGAGGAAGAGAAAGCGAGAGATAGAAACAGCAATAATGAGAGAATCATTGATTGGCTGCCTCCTGCCCACCCCCTACTGAGAATTGATCCCACAACCTGGGCATGTGCCCTTGACAGGAATCAAACCTGGGGACTCTGCAGTCCGCAGGCCTATGCTCTATCCACTGAGTAAAACTGCCTAGGGCTTTGCAGGATATATTTTAGAGCTGGAAAATGTAGATAAACAACAACAAAAAAAACACCCTCATCTTATGTAACATAGCTCTCAGAGACTTCCACTTTTATCACTTAAATGTGTACAATATTTTAGTCTGATCTGTATATATATACACATATATTTTTAAAAGGAGCAATAATATTGATAGTAATAGCTAGAATTTATTATAAAGTATATAATACAAGTGTTATCTGCTTAACAGAATTTTTATTTTTAGCTTCACAGCAACTCTTGAAGGAAAGTAATAATCTTAATGTATTTATGAATACATAGTTATTATGTATATTTATTCATAACTTTAATAATCTATAATAAAATAATAATTAATCCAATAAATAAAGGACATGGTTATGCTATTTCTAGAGGAAATACACATTGATAAAAATATATTATATTTCAGCTTGTCAAATGAAAACTAAATGAAAGTTTTAGTACCTCTTGTTCTAAATTCATTTATTTTAATATTTTATATAAGCAATATATTGAAGTATATGTAGAAAAAGTGCACAGATCAGAAGTTTGCAGCTTTTAATTTTCACAAAGTGAACACACACAGGTAACCAGTACCCCATTCAAGAAGCAGTACTATGTATCTATCCTTCAGTCAGTAGTCTCGCCAAGTTTTTTTTTTTTAGTTTTCTACTATCTGATCTGTCATTTTTTCTATTGGGTTCAGGACTTAAAATAAATCATGAATGCAATCCCTTTGAACTTTAAATGACTATACCCACTGTGTGGCCTACCTTTTCATTCTATTACTTGTGTCTTTTATGAACACATGTTCTTAAGTTTGATGGTATAATTTATCATTTTTCTTAGAAGTTTATACTTTTTGTATCCTGACAAAGAAATATATACCAATTCCAAAGTAATTCCTATGTTTTCTTCTAAAAGCATTATTGTATTATATTTTATTCTCTAATCCCCTTGCAGTTGATTTGTGTGTATGGTGTGAGGTTGGGATAAAGAACACTTTATCTTTCTGATAAGCATGGGCAATTGACCAAGCACCAGTTATTGAAAAGTCCAGCCTTTCTTTGTACTTCAGTGAGGTCTGTTTTTCTATTCTTGTCCAGTTCCATACAGTCTTTGTCACTATAGATTTATAAATATCCTGATAGTAGTAGTGTAATATAAGTTATCCAAATTTGTTCCTTTAACTCAAGATATTATTTAGGCTACTCTAGGGCCTTGCTTTTTAATATAAATTTTAAATTTAACTGTCAATTTTGACTTTAAAAAGTCTGCTGAGATTTTTATTTTAATTATGTTGAGTTTATTTTAATTATGTTGAATTTATAGAGGAGAATTGATAACTTTAAGATATTCAGTTTTCCAACAATAAAAATGATGAATTTCTTTATTTATTTACATCTTCTTAAGCTTTTCTGAATTATGTCTTATATTTTTTATTGTTGAAATCAGCATACTTTATTAGATTTAATCCTAGCTTTTAATTTCTTCTAGGATGCTTTTTTATAGTTCAGGGGTTATTTATCCTGCTATATAGGTTACACTTTGTTTTGCTTTATGTTGACCTTGTATTCAGGGATTTTGCTATATTCTTGTATTAATTCTATTAATATTCCTGTAGATTTTGTGGATTTATTATGATAAAATTGTTGTCTGCTGAGAATGATAGTTTTCTTGCTTTAGTAGTCAAGATCTCCAGTGCAAACTAAAACAAGCACATTGAACAAGCATCCTCTTCTAATTCCTGATATCAAAGAAATCTAATAATGGGGCTCTTAAGTCTTTTTTTCAAGCTACAGTATTCTCTGTAGGTGAGGACATAGGTTAAAAAGGACAACCTGATGCATATAGATGTGGAAAATGGTTTAGAAAGCAATCTCCCAGCATATCTCAGAACTTAAAAGTGCAATTTCATATTTAATGCACACGGATGGTCACTGCATTGATATTGGAAATAAACATCAATGGCAATAGTTAATTTAAAAATATGTTAATGAAATGCATAATAACAATTATTAAAATGAATACAGCGAGTCTCTAAGTCCTACATGGGTGACTTTAATATATTGGCATATTTATTTTTGTAAGTATCAAATTTGAGATATATTTCTGTCAAAAGCTAATAACATACTCTTAGATTTCTTCTCTCTCTCTCTTTCTCTCTGTCTACCTGTTTGTCTGTTTGTCTATCTCACATACACACAGAGGAACATACACATACACAGAAACTCAGTGAAAAGGTGAGGGTTTAGCCCTTAGGAATTGGAAATGGAGGAAATTAGTGGATCACTTTTATTGTGCATCCTCTAATATTAAAATGCTTTTTACTATAAATCTAAAATAATTTTGAAATAAAAGTTAACACAAGAGAAGATAATGAGTTTGGCATTCTCACATAGTACTTTCTCAAGTTTAGTTGGTAAGTAATATATCTATATTTCTAAATCTGACCCTGAGGTTCAGAAATTTAGTATCTGCATCTTTAGTTACCCAAATAAATCGGTATCTTCATGGGTGACCATTTTGTTAATCACTTTGTAGTTAGACATTTTGTGTGGAAGCTCAGTGGTTTCTGAGCACCTTTTAGTGCTAACCAGTCTCTGAGCTCAAACTTTTCTATCTGAGCCACATGACCCCATCACATGGGGTCTATAGCACAGATAGCAATGGAAATTCATAATATTGTTTTCCAGCCCTTATCAAAGGTGGCTGAAGTGTTCTGCTCTTTTAAACAGTGACTTGTGACATAGTTAATATTGTGAAGGGATGTTGATTTTCCCTTTTCTTTCACCTTTTTATTTGGGGATAAGTTATTGACACTTCAGATATCAACTTCCTGGAACTCTGAACACCCTGCTCTATGCCCCAGAGAAACTCTCTCTCCTGAACCTACTGCTCCTCTAGTGTTTCCTAAGCCTATAGCTATTTGCTTTCCCCTGGGTTCTCCATGTAGAAACTTATTTGGAAAGATACTTAGGATTCAACTGTGCTTTATTTTATGGAGTTGCCTACCTTTATTCCTCTACTAGCTTCTCTGGTTACCTCTTACCAGTCAGAAAGGCACAATTTTGTTTTATAAAATTGTGTTATACTTGCCCATCAAACTTGTAAAACCACAATTTTATGTATTTTCTGAAAGTGAGAAGTTATAAAGACAAACAGGCCAAACAGTATTTTGGGGAATGAACAAACAAACAAACAAAACAATAGCAACAACAACAACATCCAAGAAAAGTACAAACAGAGAAAAAAAGAACCCAGGCCAGGAAAGTGTTTTTCCTGTATTGCATACCCTTGCGTGTGTATGATGATAGTGTGTTCATTGGGAAGTGAATATTGTGGGATGAGAGAAAACAAAGCTACTGAAAAGAAAAGGACTGTAATGAAATTCTCTCTACTTTCTTGCCTGGGAATATGTGGGGAAATGTCATCCCTAATTTCCATTAAAATACCCATCAAAATTTCCAGAGACTATAGAAATCTAAAGAATTAATTTAAGTGAATAATAATTACTGAGCTTATTCTTGATTCTGGATTTAACAGAGGTAAGGATGGGGATAAGGTCCACTGAACCACTTTGCATTCTCTTTATGGGCTTTGATATAGTACAGTAAATGGAAACTTACCAGAAGTAGTCTTTCCGAATTGCTTCATAGTTATTATAGAATTGTTTAACATATCAATGAATTTACAATCTAATCTGAGTAGATTCAGGATTTTATTAATATTCAATATTAATAAAATTGAATAAATATTAATTTTATCAATATTTATTTGGCTAAAGAATTAAAGTCCATAGAGAATTGGTTATAAAGATCTATTATTTGAAGCTGTGTGGGCAAAAACTTGACCTTCAAGCACTAGCTGAGCAGAGGCAACCTGTATCCCTGATGTAGAGCTATGAAAGTTCTCCATTGTGAGTAAATCCTTTTCTGTGATTGGTTTTTCCTTAGAAGTATTTCTTTTCACACCTTGTTTGATTAACAATACATAAATTGATGAATCATGATTTTGAAATATGCATATATTTATATATTATTTCTATATAAAATATATAATCACAAGGTATATATTATCTTATGTGTAGAGATGTCCCTCAGAATTCACAGGGGATTGGTTCCAGGGCCTACCCCCAATACCAAAATCTTCAGATGCTCACATCTCTTATATAAATGTCATTGTATTTGCATATAACCTACACATCCTCCCATATACTTAAAATCATCTCTAGATTACTTATAATATCCAGTGAATGTAAATAATAGGAAAATAGTTATTATACTGTATGGTTTGGGAAATAATGACAAGAAACGTAAGTCTGTACATGTTCAGTACAGGCGCAACCATTGTAGGCGTAACTACATAGCACATGTCAGCAATAATGTAACTTTTAAAAATATGTTTGATCTGTAGATGGTTGAATTTGCGAAAAAGGAACCTGCCGATATGGAGGGCTGACTGTATTCCAGTTATGTATTGCTACTAACCGATCACCTTAAAACGTAGAGGCTTAAAGCAAGAACAGGGATTTTAAGCCCTCTCATGCTTACTCTGAATCTGGAATTAGGGAAGGTATTGCTGTGTAGTTTGGGCTTGCAGCCTCTCAAGGCAGTGCAAGGCACATGGTGAATGGAGCTGCGGTAGCTGGGCAGGCTGAGGCTCCAGCAGGGGCAGATAGTTGAGGGGAGTTCTCTCTCTCTCTCTCGCTGTGGTCTCTCCACCAGGATTAGTTTGGGCTTTCACTTCTTTATCATGTTCTTCTGTGCGATTGCTACAAAATTTTCCCTTGTGGTTACCATGATAAAATATCTTACCTAAAGTATCTTAAATGTGTCACACACTATTTTAAACAGATAACTTCAATAGAATATGTATACTTTATATTATACTGCTTATCCTCCTCACATTTTAAGTGACTGCTATTGCAATATACATGTTTTATCCTATCTAATAAAAGAGTAATATGCAAATTAACCATCACTCCACTACACCCACAAGCCAATCAGGAGTGAATATGCAAATAAACCCAACCAAGATGGCTACGGCCACAGAGAGTAGGAGGGAGGCATGGGTTTCCCTGGCAATGGAGGAAGACAAGCTTTCCGCCTGCCCTTGCTGGCCTAGGCCTCCACTCAAGGCTACAAAGTTTCAGTGATAGAAGATACATAAATCCAAACAGAAATGGCAGCAGCCATGGAGCTGGAAAGAGCAGGAGGCTAGGGTTGCCCCCGGCAATGGAGGAAGCCAAGCTTTCCTCACACCCTGGCCAGCCCAGGCCTCCGCTTAAGGCTACAAAGTTACAATTACAGAAGATACATAAATCCCAATAGAAATGGCTGCCGCCACAGAGCAAGCAGAAGGCTTGGCTCTGCTCTAGGCTACAAAGTTTCAATTGTAGAAGATAAATAAACACCAGATACCAGGGCCTCTGCTTGGGTTACCAGGGGACGTGGCCAGCCTGCAAACCACCACAGGCCCCTCACCCAAGCCGCCCCACGCCCCAAGGGAACCCCCACCCTGATCCTGGACACCCTTCAGGGCAAACCAGCTGGCCCCCACCTGTGCACCAGGCCTCTATCCTATCTAATAAAAGAGTAATATGCAGATTGACCATCACTGCAACACACAAGATGGCTGCCCCCATGTGGTCAAAGATCCTGCCCCCATGTGGACACAAGATGGCCACCACAAGATGGCCAGCAAGGGAGGGCACTTGGGAGGGACCAGGCCTGCAAGGGAGGGCAGTTGTGGGTGATCGGGCCAGCAGAGGAGGGAAGTTAGGGGTGACCAAGCCGGCAGAGGAGGGAAGTTGGGGGCAACCAGGCCTGCAGGGAAAGGCAATTGTGGGGGACCCAGGCCTGCAGGGGAGAGCAGTTGGGGGGGACCAGGCCTGCAGGGGAGGGTAGTTGGGGGGGACCAGGCCAACAGGGAAGGGCAGTTAGGGGCAAACAGGCTAGCAGGGGGGCAGTTAGGCATCAATCAGGCTGGCAGAGGAGTGGTTAGGGGGTGATCAGGCTGGCAGGCAGAAGCGGTTAGGGGCAATCAGGAAGTCAGGCAGGCGAGCAGTTGGGAGCCAGCAGTCCTGGATTGTGAGAGGGATGTCCGACTGCCCTCAAGGGGTCCCAGATTGGAGAGGGTGCAGGCTGGGCTGAGGGACACCCCCCTTCCCTGTGCACGAATTTCGTGCACTGGGCCTCTAGTATTGTATAACATAATACATTATTTATGCTGCTGTTTAAAAACTTTTATACTAGATTTGTGAGTTATGCACCACTGTTACCATAGTGCAGAATCTAAGTATGACTATATATTTACCAGTACCACTGAGATTTACACTACTTTTTGTGTTTTTATGATGATTAGCATTCTTTTACTTCCATTCAAAGAACCCCCTTTAGCATTTTTATAAGGCAGGTCTAGTGGCAATGAACACCATCACCTTTTGTTTAAGAAAATTTTACCCCTTCTTTGTTTCTGACAAATCCCTTTTTAAATAAAAAACATTTCCCATGTTTACTGCTTATTCTATTCTTGCCTTACCTCCAATGTTAGGAGGAGAAATAGTAAAACAATTATAGTGAAGATTTTTGATTGAGGGGACAGTGGGTTGTTAAATAATTTTATATGTCATGTAATAATTGACATTTCATAAGCATTTATGAAGAAAATCGATATACCATTATAAGATATTTAGGAGGGATGAATCCTTTTGAAATTGGTGCAAAATCACACATTCCCCAATTACAACTAAAGTGAGAAATATAGAGCCTATGAGAAGGCAGAAACAAACCACTTTAAGAAGAGAATTGACAGAGATGTGAACTATGTGGAGATCTGTTCTGAAGAGGAAAACTAAATATTTTAATTTCTTCAAGAATGGATCTCAGTCTGAACTGGAGCTTCGACTGCTGAAGGGACGCCTGAGAAATGTACGTTCCTTACCTCATCTCTCAGGGGGAACACTGAGGGTTACTCCCTAGGGTTGCTGTGACCCTATTTCTTACATCTGCTGAACAGAAGGCAGGTACTGAGTCACCAGAAGAGGCAGGGATGGAGGGGGCCAGAATTGCTACCCTGAAGGAGCTGTATACACCCACAGGGAAGTTTGGGATCTGGGAAACTGTACCCTTTTCTAGACTGTTTTGTGCTTTCTTCTGCTTTATGCAAATTATTTCATACCCTTCTTCATTCTTACCCTATTATCATTTTAAAAAATTACATCGCACCTGGACTGTTGAATTTTTTTCAGTGACATTATCAGTTCATTTTGATAAGCATATATTCCAAAATTTACTATGACATAGTGCAATTCCAACTGATATCCTAATCAATTTATTTGGAAACTTAACAAGCAGATAAGTTCTATTTAGGTTAAATAAATAACTTAGAGATGGCTTCTGGTTTGAATGGACATTTAATTAGCTGTCCGTGGATGTACTTTCTACTTCAATATTTATGAACCATCAGAGAAAGGTAAAAATAAAACAGCCCCAAGAGTAAGACCCAACTGCTGTCTATAGCTGGGAAAAGTACTTACTCTACAAGCTGTGAAACTGACATGGGGATTGCGCTAATGCCTCAGGGGAGCCTTTGTAGTGAAAATGTTAGCTTACACAAATATAACAAAATAACTCCTTTCCTCCTCTCAGCTTCCACATGCTGTTTCATCTCCATAAACTGAAGGCTGTACTTGCTAGAAAATGGAACTGCTATCCCTCTTGCATGAGTGAGTGCTTTAGAGGCTTTCAAACCTCATCATCTACTCCCATCTTTTTAAAAATTATTTTAAAATTGATATTTTCGGGAGAGAGAGAGAAACAGTGATGAGAGTGAAAGATTGATTGGCTTCCTCCTGCATGCCCCGTACCAGGGAGCAAGCCTGCAACCCCGGCATGTGCCCTGACTGGGAATTGAATGGCAACCTTTCAGCGCACAGGATGACGCCCAGCCAACGGAGCAACACTGGCTGGGGCTCTACTCCCATCTTTAATTGAGTAGTTTTTACATGAAAAACTGAATATATAATAGTAATATTAACTAAGATATGGAATACTAGGGGAGAGAAATTTGGTGGGGGACAAGAGGAGAAAGGCAGAGATAGAGTGAGTTTGATTTGTGATATATTGATTTTTGTGTTTGTTCAATCCAAAGGTGATATACAGTAAGATTTGTATACATGTTTCTGGATTATAAGGAAAGAACAGGCATGGACTCTTGTATTTCTACCCATGTTAATAAATTGCATTCTCAATTCTACATTTATAGATGATGAATCAGAGGCACAACATGGCAAAGTCATTTGCCTAAGGCCCTGCACATAAGAAGATATGAATCCAGCATTAAAACTGGGCACTATAACTCCAATATTTTTAAATTAGTTATTATTAGAATTTTTAAACATATGAAAGGATAACTTAAAAGGATAGTACAATGAACATCTATATACCCACTGCAAATTGCTTTGTGCATTTCTGTTGAATAATTTGAAAATAAGTTTTAGGCATAATGAAATTTCAACTCTAGATACAAGGTATAGTCTACATCAGCCTTGGGCAAACTACGGCCTGTGGGCCGGATCCGGCTGTTCTATCTGGTCCTCTTGCTCTCCCCTCTGCTCCTTTACTTTGGATTTATATTAGTTCACACAAACACTCTATCCATGCTTTTGTTCTGGCCCTCCAGTCCAGTTTAAGAACCCATTGTGGCCCTCGAGTCAAACAGTTTGCCCACCCCTGGTCTACATAAAATGATGGCACCAGTAACATACCTAAGAAAGTTAAGACTACATCACATCAGCTAATATTCAGTTCATATCCAAATTTTCCTAATTGCTGTCAGACATATTTTTAGAGCTTTTTTTATTTTTTAATCAAGATTCAATAAATGTTACATTACATTAGGTCTGGATGTCTTCTTCATGTCTTTTGAAATAGAACACTTTTCTCATCTCTTTTCTTTTCTCCCAATATTGACTTTTTGAAAGACTCAGGCCAGTTGCTTGGTTGAATCTCTCACATTTTGGACTTGTCTCATTTTCTCATGGTGGTGTGTAAATAACTCTTCTATACAGCCTGGCTTTTATCTACTATCTTACTTTTCTTCTTCTGTAGGTTCTGGGAATTGAGTCATTTCACAAGGAAAGATTCATTTAAAAAATGGTTCTGCTGCTTTATCTGTCACTAGAATGGGCAATACCTTAAAAGTAAGATTGCATTTGGTAACTGTCTCTGTGACTGACATCAAGGCCTGAATTCATTGAGAATGTTAGGAACTTTGAGAGGACAAGCTAGGCTGTTGGCTTGGCCTCTTCTACAATGACCATACTGGCAGCAGTGTTCTGCTGATATGTACAGTTAAGATGAAATAATATCTGAGTCACTACTGCTACACTTTGTCATTGTGAGTCCTGGTGTGTGTGTGTGTGTGTGTGTGTGTGTGTGTGTGTATGACACACTCATCAACTCCTCACAAAAATCTTATCCTATCTAATAAAATAGTAATATGGAAATTAACCATCACTCTGCTACACCCACAAGCCACGCCCACCAGCCAATCAGGAGTGAGTATGCAAATTAACCCAACCAAGATGGCTGCGGCCACAGAGCATTTAGGAGGGAGGCTTGGGTTTCCCCTGCGATGGAGGAAGCCAAGCTTTCTGCACACCCTGGCCAGCCCAGACCTTTGCTTAAGGCTACAAAGTTTCAATTATAGAAGAAAAATAAATCCCAACAAAAATGGCGGCAGCCACGGAGCTGGAGAGAGCAGGAGGCTAGGGTTGCCTGGGTGTTGGAGGAAGCCAAGCTTCTGCAGCCCTGGCCTGCTTTGGCCTCCGCTTAAGGCTACAAAGTTTCAATTATAGAAGATAAATAAGTCCCAACAGAAATGGCTGCCACCACGGAGTGAGCAGAAGGCTTGGCTCTGCTCCAGGCTACAAGGTTTCAATTGTAGAAGATAAATAAATCCCAGATACCATGGCCTCTGCTTGGGTTGCCAGGGGGCATGACCGGCCTGCAAACCACCACAGGCCCCTCGCCCAGGCCACCCCATGCCCCAAGGGAACCCCCACCCTGATCCGAGACACCCTTCAGGGTAAACTAGCTGGCCCCCACCCATGCACCAGGCCTCTATCCTATCTAATAAAAGAGTAATATGCAGATTGACCATCACTCCAACACACAAGATGGCTACCCCCCTGTGGTCAAAGATGGCTGCACCCATGTGGACACAAGATGGCCACCACAAGATGGCCAGCAGGGGAGGGCAGTTGGGAGGGACCAGCCCTGCAAGGAAGGGCAGTTGGGGGTGATCAAGCCTGCAGGGGAGGGCAGTTAGGGGTGACCAAGCCGGCAGAGGAGGGAAGTTGGGGGCTAACAGGCTGGCATGGGAGCAGTTAGACATCAATCAGGCTGTCAGGGGAGTGGTTAGGGGGTGATCAGGCTGGCAGGCAGAAGTGGTTAGGGGCAATCAGGAAGTCAGGCAGGCGAGCAGTTGGGAGCCAGCAGTCCTGGATTGTGAGAGGGATGTCCGACTGCCCGTTTAGGCCCGATCCCACTGAGATCGGGTCTAAACAGGCAGTCGGACATCCCTTTAGGGGTCCCAGATTGGAAAGGGTGCAGGCCGGGCTGAGGGACACCCCCCAAGTGCACGAATTTTGTGCACCGGGCCTCTAGTATGATAAATATTACTAGAGGCCCAGTGCACGAAATTTGTGCACTTGGGGGGTGTCCCTCAGCCTGACCTGCATCCTCCCTCTCCAATCTGGGAGCCCTCAGGGCATGTCCTACTGACACCTCTGAAGGAGGTGACCAGGCTGATCAGGGGAAGGTGCTGCCCCCATCACCCACCTGAGGATATTTTTCCATTGATTTTTAGAGAGCATGGAAGAGAAAGGGAAAGACAGAGAGAAACATCAATGTGAGAGGGACACTTTGATTGGTTGCCTCCTGCATGAGCCCTGACCTGGGCCCTGGCCAGGGAGAAGCCTGCAACCTAGGTACATGCCCTTGACCAGAATCAACCCAGACCCAGCAGTTGGCAGGCTGAGGCTCTATCCACTGAGCCAAACTGGCTAGGGTAGGATATGACATTTCTTCACCCCTCCAGCAGTGAGGTGGAAAATCACCCTAGATCACCTTCTTGGATTATTAATACCCAAGTTACCAAGAACATTGTGAGTGGTGTACAGGGAGCTTAGCCATGAGCAGTCAGAAAAGGTGTTTCCTTTGCAGCTCACATGTAGAGGTGGGACTGCTGGTGCACTGTGGCTGGCAGGCCCTGTTCTCTGCGGGCCTGCGTCATCTGTGGCTTGCCTCACCATGCACACAGTCTCCTCATGCCTCCCTGCACACGCAGCCTTCTCCTGAGTGGTCGTGATGTTACGGCGTCCCAGACAATTTACATATTACCTCTTTACGTGTATAGATTACCAGTATTATCCCATCTGAGAAATGAGAGTAGGTATTCAGAACTAGTAGTTATAATAAATCTGCCTGATTCTAAAGCCTATAAAATGTATTTAATCTAAAATGGTAAAAATGTTTCAAGCCTCATGCCAACTGTGGCTGAATAGAGCACAGTCTAGAGGAGAATTCTGAGGACATAACCCATCCCAGTGAGAAAGAGTGCCTTAGAAAATGCTGTTTCTCATGAACGCCAAGGAGCATAAATGCTAGTACATATGAAGAATATTTGAGAATGCCACCTGACCTGCAATGAGCAAGCCAATTCTAGCAGGTTCCTAGCTGGGAATATCAGCTGTTTCTTCCTCCAAAACAGTAGCAGTTCTCCAAGATCATATTAATACAAGGTATCCAGGTGTTGAGGCACTAACTTGTTTTCCAGGCCACATGCATGTTGAGGATTGGGGTGACAGCTGAAGGTGGCTGGGGGAATAGAATTAAATGAAGTTCACAATGGTTCCCTAAAGTAGACAAGAGGTTACTGTTTACACCATACTAGAAATAATTGCTCTGTGACTGTCCCATAATGTGATCTCTAACAGATTCTACACATGAGAGCATTTAATGTAAAACAGCTTTATGGGTCATTTAGAGGAAATCCACAGTTTTGTAAGTGAGAAGTGCTGAATAGATGCTTTCTATTAAATTGTTAGAAAGCTCCAGACCCATGAAAAGTGTGGAAAAAAGTAATTTTGTAGGATGCCTCACCCAGGCTTCATTTACCCCACTGTACTGAGGCATCGTGCCATGGTACAGCCATTTTCTTGGAAACAAATGGTAATTAGGAATGGAGACAGATGATGTGATTGCATTATTAAGTCTGAGGTAATTAGAGACATAATTTGATTCCTTGTAATATGGCTATTAAGAAGGGCATCAACAAAGCCAAAGATGCTGGCAGGGAAGGGTGAACCCTGAACTCTTACTTTCCATACTCTTTGAAATCCTGCTGCTATTTGCTATTTCCCAACCGAAGTCATCATTTTAGAACTTAAAATATTAGGTATCACTTTATACTTCTTTTTTAAAAAAATATATTTTATTGATTTTTTACAGAGAGGAAGGGAGAAGGATAGAGAGTTAGAAACATCAATGAGAGAGAAACATCGATCATCTGCCTCCTGCACATACTGAGGATGTGCCCGCAACCAAGGTACATGCCCTTGACGGGAATTCCAACCTGGGACCCTTCAGTCTGTAGGCTGACACTCTATCTATTGAGCCAAACCGGTTAGGGCTCACCTTATACTTCTTAGTATGGTATTCCAGCAATTACCTAACCTGAATTCACTAGTATAACCCAATGATACAGTGAAGCTCATCGCTCACCGATTTTACGTTTGAAGTAAACATTTAGTGAGTTTAAATGATTGGGCCATTAGTACCTGAATTTGAAGAGATAAATCATCAATTAAAAGAGTTCTTTCCTCTTTCTTCCTCTTCATTATGATGAGTGTCCAAGTCAATGTGAAAAATAACACATTATAAAGAACTGTTAGATAACCCAATATTATCATGCACTTCCAAAGGCTTTTGTTCCTTTTCATTTCTTTGTTTCATAAATCCACATTCGTCCTCACAACCATAAAATGGAATATCCTCCCTCATTACAAGTCCTAGGGACTCAGGTATTTTTCATCACATTAATGCTCCTATCCTCTACTATACATTTTGGTGTATGGACATCCCCCTCTCCCATCACCAAAATGATCTTTAAAACAAATAAACGAACACTTTTTATTTTAAGATTTTCTTTTCTCCAGCTAAAGAAGAAGTTTTAAACTGTAGGTAAGGCTCACTGAGGAACTAGTTAAGCATAGAGAGTCCCAGAACTGCTCCTAGAGAATGAGACTGTTGGTCTTCATTTGGGTCTCAGAAATATACATTGTTTACAAGTGCCTTATAAGAATTTAATTCAATTTATTTTCAGAACTGAGAAACACTGCAATTAGCGGACTAACAAAAAGAGCAAAATGAGAAAGTTACAAATGGCCTTAATCTTTCAAAATTAAGTAGTGTTCTTCATCTATGTTCTTGTTGGTTTTATAAGTTTCTTCCTCCCCAAAAGAGCTCTCTAATCTCTGTGGTCTAATATCACCTTGCAACAGGCCATAAAGATACAGCTAGCATCCTAGCCGGTTTGGCTCAGTGGATAGAGCGCCAGCCTGAGGACTGAAGGGTCCCAGGTTCGATTCCGGTTAAGGGCATGTACCTTGGTTGTGGGCACATCCTCAGTGTGCAAGAGGCAGCTGATCGATGTTTCACTCTCATCAGTGTTTCTGTCTATTCCTCCCCCTTCCTCTCTGTAAAAAAATCAATTAAACATATTTAAAAAAAAAAAAGATACGGCGAGTAACAACCACATTAGATAAAACAGCTCTAGAGTCTTGGAACATACTTGTCCATATACCACTAGGCTTTTATCCTTTACTGGATGGCCCTCTCTGAGACATTATAGTCAAATGGGTACTTCAATACAAGTCAAATGTTCACTTTTTCCCTTCTATTGCTAATATTTGAGCTTCAGTTCAGCGTTGTCATCTGGAGTATGTTATCATAGACCTTATTTGCCAGAGATTAACGGAAGATCATTTGAGGTGACAGTTTCTATTTTTAAGACTTCAGTTTTAGAGCAATTTTAGGTTACAGAAAAATTGAGCAGGCAGTACAGAGAGTTCCCATATACTCCCTCTCCAATCACCCCGTCACCAGTTTTCTCTTATTAGAATCTTCCATTAGTGTGGTACATTTGTTACAATTGATGAGCCAATGATGACATATTATTATTAACTAAAATTTATACTTTATACAAAGCCCATATTTCATGCCATTCATTTGTATGACTTTTGACAAATACCTAATGCCATGTATCAATAGATCAGTATCATACAGAATAGTTTCTATTTTCATAGTTGCCCTAAAAGTCCTCCATGCTCTGCCTCCTCATCCATTCTCCCCACCCAACCCTGGCCACCATAGAACTTTTCACTCTTTCCATAGTTTTGCCTTTTTCAGAATCTCATATTAGAATTATACAGAATGGAGCCTTTTCAGGCTGGCTTCTTTCATTTGGTAATATGAATTTAAGATTTTTCCATGTCTTTATATGGCTTGATATCCTACTTAATTTTATTGTTAAATAATGTTTCATTGAATGGATGCACCTAAGTTTGTTTATAAAGTCAGATAGGTAAGTGACAGGTGGCTTCCAGTTTGGGGTAATTCTGAATAAAACTGTTATAAATATTTATGTGCAGGTTTTTGTGTGGACATAAGTTTTCAACTCATAAGTGCATGATTACGACATTGTATATAAGCCCGTGTTTAGCTATGTAAAATGTGTCTTTCAAAAGTGCTATCAGTGCTAGTCCTATTGCTCCACATCCTTGTCAACATTTGGTGATGTTAGTGTTTTGAATTTTAGCCACTCTAATAGGTATATAGTGGTATTTCATTTATGTTTTAATTTGCAATTCCCTAATGACATATGGTTTTGAATATATTTTCATATGGTTATTTTCCCTGTGTAAATCTTCTTTGGTAAGGTGTCCAGATCTTCTGCCCATTTTTTCTATTGGGTTGCTTGTTTTTTTATTATTGAATTTTGGTAAGTCTTTTATTAGACATGGATTTTGTAAATATTTTCTCCTACTCCATGGCTTCTTTCTCCCCTTAGGTGTGTCTTTCATAGAGTGGAATTTTTAAATTTTAATGAAGTCCAATTTATTACATTTTTTTCTTGTATGTGTCATGCTTTTGGTGTTGCATGTAAAAACTCATTAACTATATATGGTGTCAGATGGGTACATGATTTATCAGATAATCATTAATAACTTATATAATGTGTTATCACTGGATCATACACCTGAAACTAACCTATATATATATAAAAGCCCAGTGACGGGAACAGCGGAACTACCAGAATGACCGGTGGCTATGATGTGCACTGCAGCAGCCAACCAACCTGGTCTGGGCCCCAATTGGTGCCTCCATCCCCTGACTGGCCCAGCCTTGAATCGGCCCCCAACAGGGCAGGCTGGCCAGACCCCACCCATGCATCAATTCATGCACCGGGACTCTAGTACAATAATATATGTCAACTGTAATTGAAAATAAAAAAATGATTTAAAAGATTAAAAAAATAAAATAAAAACTCCTTGCCAAATCCAAGTTCACCTAGTTATCCTCCTTTGTTATCTTCTACAAGTGTTGTGTTTTATATTTAGGTCTAGGATCTCTTTGGAGTTTATTTGTGTGTACGGTGTAAAGAAGGTGTATGTTTAGACTCATGGGGGGGTGGGTGTATGTTCAGTTGTTACAGCACCATTTGTTGAGAAGACTGCTTTTTCTCCACCAAATTGCCTTCACTCCTTTGTCAAAGATGAATTGACTATGTTTCTGTGGGTCTATTTCTGAGACTCTATGTTGTTCCATTGATTTTTGTCTATTATGTCACCATTACCACACTGCCTTGATTACTGTAGCTTTATAGTAAGTCTTGAAGTTGAATAGGGACAGTCCCCTGACTTTGTTCTTCTTCAGTACTGTGCTGGTTATTCTTGGTCTTTTGCCTTTCCTTATAAATTTTAAAATCAGTTGTAAATATCCACAAAGTAATTTGCTGGGATTTTAATTGGGATTATGTTACTTTTGTAGGCCAAGTTGAGAAGAACTTACACCTTAAATATTAAATATTCCTTTCACAAACATGTAATAGCTCTTCATTTATTTATGTCTCATTTTATTTCTTTATTTAACATATTGTATGTTGTTGTGGTTTGTTGTTTTTTTTCAGATAGATCCTGTGCATATTTTGTTAGACTTACACCTAAGTGCTTGATTTTTTATATTAATATAAATTTTATTGTGTTCTTAATTTCAAATTCTAATTGTATAAGGTTGAGGGTAGAGCAGGGCCTTTTTGTCAGGGTATAAAGGCAATGAAGCCTTGTGCAACCTCTAAGGATGTAACTCATCAAACAGATGCAATAAGTTGAGCCAGTAAGAAAGTCTCTGTCAGTAAAAGATTACAGGTTGTCAATACAGTATACTATAGTAACAGAGTAGGGTGCTGACACTCAAACTCAGTTCTCATTCAGAGAAGGGAGATGTCACTAGTAAGCCTGGCCTGATATTCCCAGGAGCCTCTGCAGAAGATGGGGACACAGAATCTATGTTTTGGGTCCTTACTTAACCAATATTAACCAAAGAGGGCCATTTCTTGTCAGACCTCTTCAGCTTCTCCTACCACACAGCTCTGTGCAGCTTTGGCTGGTGAGGACTCCACTGTGTGCATGGAAATATCCAGAGAGAACAAAACAGTGGCAGTGAGGCCTGCTGAGAGACCGCAGTGAGCAGCAGACCAATGCTAGTTCCCAGAGAGTAGCAATGGCAACTTCCTCAAGAGAAATGTTGTCAGAGCACGTGGGAAACAATCCCAGGGCCACCCTGCACTATTTTGGGGCAGAGCGAGTTCGTGCAGGGGTTTAGACACCTACAAGGCAGGTTATGCAGGAGACCAGAAGCCAGGGGCCATTTTCAGTCACTTGCTAGTTTCCAGTTGCAGTGGAGAGGCTCTAGGCCTGACCATTTCACCCCACAGGACCCAGGATGCACACGTTGGAGACAGGTTAGTGAAGAAATGAAGTAATTTGCCTAGCTGAGGAATAGTGCCAGCTAAGTCTGCTCAGGAAAGAGGAGATGCACTAACATTTTTTTATGTCTACTGTGTGTTAGGCATTTCACACAGGAACTTTAATTCTCAAAAGACTCTGGTGGGGAAGGTGTTATGCCCATAACACCCCGATGCTCAGACAGGTCAAGAAACACGTGCAAAGACACATGGTAGACAGAGATATGGTTTCTGAGCAATGGTAGGCACCTCTCCTTTGCTGCTTTCTGTTGTTACAGAAGTTTCTTCCCTCAGAGAGTCTCCTGGCATCTGGCAGTCATGAGAAAATTTTCTTATTCCATGTAAACAGCAGTGCTTTTTCAATCTTGGCTGTCTCATCTGTTTCATAGTTCTAGATTTTAAATTACATTTCATTATGTGTGAGTCTGAGCAATTTTAGTTTTGTTTTTTTTTTTTGGGGGGGGGGGCGTGGATAATGGAAGTTGCCACAAAGAGACTTGTAATTAAATTGGCATATCAAATCTCTAGGAGGATCATTTTCACATGGGTATTTAATAAGTAATCTGTGGGGTAAAATAGAATCTAAAGTGTGCTTTGAAAACACATAGACCTCTTCCATCCTCTTTAGAGTCTCTTTCTACTCAGGCTGCTGAACAGCTTCCATGCTGTGCTACCCTCTCTGACTCTCATGTCCAGGCCCCGTCCCTGCTGCTTTTCAAGATGCATAGAAGAAAGCTCAAAGCAGCTCTCTTACCACTGCCAGTGAACAAAAGTCTGCATGATGATGGAAAGATAATATGGCTATTGCTGAGAAGAATTCATATGCTTTAGTGCTGTGTGTATAAAAAACATGGCAGCAGATAGACTGTGGATTTTTATGCCAATTTTATAAAGCTATGCAAAACCAATGCTAGTTTACCACGGATGCCACCAGTAGAGTGACCCCAATATGCCCATAGGTGAAGAGAGACAAGGCTATTACACAGAGCACCGTGGTCATGAAATCCCATATTTATGATCACATTCAGAAAGCCATGAACCCTTCCCACTCACCATCATATTTTAATTCACTGCCACATTTGTGAGCACACGTATAAATCACAGGTGCATCTTTCAAAGATAAACCTCACACAAATCCCGGGCAAACTACTGCATCCTTTTTTATGGAATCTATGTGATCTGACTGCAAAGAGCACTTTTGATTAATCAGAACAAAGATTTTAATAAAGAAACAGCAGGTGGGCTAACCACAAAATTAAAACTCCCAACCATCTCAGCATAATAAAGTCATAAATATAAAAGTGCTCAAAATACCTCATTTGCAACTTTGAATAACGTCCCCTGTTTAACAAAGACGGGGCACTGGCTTGACCAGCAGAGGGCAGTTGTTCAAGTGTGTGCTCATTTCCTGGTTCAGTCTCAGCATCTTTGTCAATCATTCACTGAGTAATAGAGCAGGGCCGTGCGGTAATTAATTGCCATCTGCAGTGTGTTTTTACCAGTGATTTTCACACCCAATTGCTCAATTGCAATAGCATACGAGCTGCATTTCAACACATGCTGGAGAACAAAAATGTGCATCTAATTTACTAATCAACTTTGGTCAATTTAAGGATTTTTTTTCCAGAAATGATATCAGTGTACCTCAGTGACTATATATAACCTCCCTGTTAGTAGTTAACATTTTATGGCTTTTTAAATAAGTCAAATCCAGACTTGAAACCAGGCTCTGCTTCCCAACAAATTCAACTGAGGAATTTTTGAGCATCATTGAGCTACACTAACTACCTCTAGGAAAACAGTTGAGTTGATGGGGAACATAAGAAATTTTTGGGGGGCTAGCAATCTGAATCTGTGCCACTAACCTGCCTTCCAACACACACTCTTGCTAGCTGATAATTAACTCCATTTGTGAAACAATGTAGGCGACTAGCAGCCTGACTCTGTACCTACTTAATCAGTATCCCTAATGCACATTCCTGTTAGCCTATAGTCTACCAGGGGTGGGCAAACTTTTTGACTCAAGGGCCACAGTGGGTTCTTAAACTGGACCGGAGGGCCGGAACAAAAGCATGGATGGAGTGTTTGTGTGAACTAATATAAATACAAAGTAAAGGAGCGGAGGGGAGAGCAAGAGAACCGGATAGAACAGCCGGATCGGCCGTAGTTTGCCCAAGGCTGGGTCACTGCCCCTTCCTTAATTATCTGGTCTTGCAAGACCTGTTTACCTAAATACTCCCATTTTGCAGAGGCCATAAACCATGAACCATACACAACCCCCCGTGGGGGTTATCAGTGCTGGCACCAGGCCAGTCCTTTAGGTGTGGTCTCACATCCCCCATCCCAACACACGGGGCTTTTTGCAAATCTGGCAAAAGGTCCGGAAGTCTGATCCATATTTGGGGGACAAAGAAACCAAAGAGTATAAAGAAAGTTTCTTCCATATTGGCTTGCTCAGGATTTGGAAACAGGCTCCCCTGAGTCACGGTACTAGTGCATCTGGAAATAAATGGGTTTTCCCTGTATCTCTGAGTACTCCTGTGTGTATTTTCCAGTCACCTGGTAAATCCTGTAACAGGGTCAATATGCTCATCTGTTGCTTTGGTGATTGTAAACATGGCAAAGGAATGATAACAAATACACTGTATAGTTCATGAAATGCTTTTATGTACATCGATATTCATTCCTTATGGCAACTCTGTAGCTAAGCAGGAAAGAGGTTAGGATTTTCCTTTTACATTAAGGAAATGGAGCCCCAGGACTTTAAGCAATTTGCTCAATATCATGTGGTGATGATAGATACAGAACTCAAATTTAGTTCACTCTGACACCTAGTCCTGGGCATTTGCAACACACAATCCGGTACCTCTGAGAATCACAGTGATTCCCCTCTCAGTCTCTGCCTTTGCATTGTAACCAAGAGAATTAGGTCAAAGTACCACCAGGTTTCCTTTTTGCTCTGACATTAAAAGAGGTCCTAAAACAATTTCCATAAAAAAAATTGTTCTAACCTCAGTAGAGAATTACCATGACATTTGTATAATTCTCAGAGAATGAGTCTCTAAGGTTTAAAAATACTGAAGAAACTTCTTGGAGGGAAGAGAAGTAACGAGGAAGATAGTGAGGCTCTATTGGTGCCCGAGTCAGTGAATCATTAGATTTTTTAAAAGTCAACTGTTTCATTCCCTCCTTTTAATACTCATGAAATATCATCTATCATCATTCTCAATACCATCCCCTAAGACAGTACACCATAATATAATTCTATCAAATTGTTTTCTAAACCCAAACCAAATGATTGCAAACAATAGTAGTAGTCATAAAAGTGGCAGTATTAATAATAAACATGTATATGCTTTCTATGTGCCAGAACTGTTCTTTGTGCATTAGAGGCATAATCTCATATAATCTTTTTGATCTTATGAGGTAGGTACTTACAATATTCATGTTATACAGCTGGTCTTTTAACCAGTCCTCCTTTCACTACACTATTTACCAATGGCCTCCAAAGCATCCAGACTGGTCTTTTAAAATGTAAATCTAATTATGCCGTTATCATATTAAAATCCTTTATGCAATTTATATTTCTAAAAAGCATTTCTGCCCCGACATAACTTTGTAATCTCATCTCATCTTATCTCCTCACATCTCATCCTCTCATCTGGTCTCCTCTCCTCTCATCCTCTCCTTTCTTCCCTCCCGAGGCTTCACTGAAGTTCCCTGTATCGCTTGGCAGGAGCAAGATTCTTCCAGGTACAGGTCTTTCCCCCTGCGTTTCCTGCCTGGCGTGCCGTGCTTCCTGTTCTCCCCTGTGTTATTCAGTGCTTACCTCTCACATGTTTTTTCTTCAGAGAGGCTTTCCTGGATTACCTAGTCTCACCTGGGACACACACAATTGTTTGGCTCAAATAGCTTTTTTTTTATTATGCTTAACACAATGCCTTATACCCTAATGTGCATGTTTATTATTGTGTTTTTTCAAATTAAGGAAGGGTCCATGCCTGTTTGATTACTGTGATGCAGCCAAAATTTTACACAGTTCCTTGCAGAGAGTAGAAAAAAATTATATAGCAAAGTCAAGGACTCAATTTTTCATCCTTATTGAACATTCTCATTCATTTCTCCTCAATTTGTTCCTCAAAAAAGGCAAGACGTTTAAGCAAACTATTTCTTAGACGAAAAAAAAATTATAGAGCATGTGAAACCATAATTCAACAAGTAAAAACAAACAACAAACAAATAAAAATGTTCAAGGATAATAAAAGAATAAGTGGGAATTAAAATAATAACTCCTGTATTTATTATGTAAGTTTTTTACTCTCATTTTGTTTTGTTGTTTTAAATAATACTAGTCTCCTGATATTAGTATTCCATTGATTCTGCATGTAACTAATAAAGAAATTATAGAAAAACTACTAGGGGAAGCGAACTAGCTTCTACTGAAGAATTAGAAAGGTACTCAAGGATAAAATTGAGAAATTACTGGGCCCCACATTTAATTGCAAAGGCCATATGATATAAGTCATAAAATTATAATTACATGGATGAGGTGAATGGTGACTAATTCACCCAATCTTAGAGTAATAGAACTGGTAAGCCCCCTGCAATTCATTAAAGAAATAAGTAGAAAATTTTAAAATAGAGATACATTTTAGAAAATGTATATGAATTCATGGATATTAATATGATGATATCTTCAGGGGAGTAGGCCATTGAGGATCTATCCCTTAGCTTTTTAACCAGGTGCCTGGACCAAAGATATGCTTGTCTTCAGACCATGCTCATTTCTTAGATTAAACGCATATTTGATGCAAGGTATTTTAGTCTACATTTTGGTGTCAAAACTTTTTCTTATTTTACTAGAATCATGGCATTAATTTAAAATATATATTTTTATTGATTTCAGAGAGGAAAGGAGAGGGAGAAAGAGAGATAGAAACATCAATGATGAGAGATAATCATTGATCAGCTGCCTCCTGCATGCCTCACACTGGGGACCGAGCGGCAACCCTGGCATGTGCCTGGACCAGGAATCGAACCACCTCCTGTTTCATAGGTTGATGCTCAACCACTGAGCAACACCAGCTGGGCCATGGCATCAATTTTCATCCAAGTAGGGAAGACCTACCATTGATCGGGTGTCTACAGGACTGAGTGATCCTGTAGGGCATATTGCTTCCAATTAACTCCTCCCCTCAATCTCTCTGAGCTGTCATCCAGGAAAATGGCTTCCTATTCTTTGCACCAATGACCACCCAGTAGACGTGTTTTTTTCAGGGCTTTTACTACCATTTATTATTTGATTATCTATAAATATTTACTGGAAACCTAGTACAAACATGCTAGGTAATGGAGAAATGGGAAAGAGAAGAACATGATTACACATCTTGCAATGCATGCAAGAGGAAGGAAAAATTGAATGATCACTATATAATGTGTGAAGTGCTACAAGAGAGACATGTGCAAGAAACACAATATAATTGCAGAAAGAAAATCTCATAGAGGAAATGGATATTTGAGTTAAGATTTAAGTGCTCACAGAGCAACACTTGAGAGGTGGGGGAAAAAACAAAACCATTTATCATAGAGAATTGTGCTAGAACATAGCATGCTTAAGAGAATGGAATTCATTGAGGAGGTGGGGGGAGGATGCCTGAAAAGAGAGGTAAGCATGAACTTAAGGAGAATTCATGTCTAGAAGTTGAAACTCTGTTCCGAAGCAATAGAAATGGGCCCCACTGAGAGAAAAGGCTTCAATAGTTTCTGAGAAAGAGAAAGAGTTGAGGCCGGCTTTCTGATTTCTAACCTGTTTAGGTAGATGGATTATGGTGACATTCGTTGAGATGGGAAGCACCAGAGGCAGATCATTTGAGTGTGTACATGTGTACATGCATGTAATGGAGAGGGAAAAGGTATAAGGTGGTGATTTCATCCTTGGGCATGCTAGTGTTGAAGTACTATGGTTCCTCTAAGTGGAGACATATAGCAGGCAACTTGACACAGAATCATGGAAATGAAGATTGCTGTTTGGCTGGAGATAATGACTTAAAAGTTATACAATGGGAGTGAAAGCCATAATGCTGGATGAGACTGTGAAAGAAGAACATTTAGAGTGGAAAGACAAAGTGATGTTATTTAATCAGAAGTTATGAAAGGATATAATTTTCATAGAGCAAAGTTATTGAATTCTGCTACAATGGCCTCATCTTAGCAAATGGGAAAATGTGAGCACATAGCAGGCCTTCATTTAACAAATATACACCATTTCACTAGAAAAACATGGCTTGGTTATACAAAAGTTCTGAAGTTGTTTTTTAACCAAAATTAAGCCTCATAGAAATACAAAGTGTATTGATTTCTAATTGTTGTGTGCTAAAATCCAGGAGAAATAAGCTTCTAGTTCTGATGTTGCAACATTTATAGAGGGTACTTAAGCAGGTATGGTCTTACATTCTTGGGAAAGCTGAACCAGTATGAAGCAGCTCTTTTCTTCTAAAAATAGGTGGGGGGAGGGTAGAAGGGTGAGAACATTGTAAGACTGAGACTTCTCATGGATAGAACTCTGTGTTATGTATTCAGCTAGTTTGAAAGATGTATTAGTATCTACCTCAACAGCTTGTCTCAAGAAAGCAATTGAGCCAGGAGCACAGCAGAAAGCAACTAATCCTATATAATAAAAGGCTAATATGCAAATTGACCAAACAGCGGGAGACAAAACATGCACTGACCACCAGGGGGCAGATGCTCAATGCAGGAGCTGCCCCCTGGTGGTCAGTGCACTCCCACAGGGGGAGCGCTGCTCAGCCACAAGCCAGGCTGATGGCTGGCGAGTGCAGTGGCCCCTCTCCACAGCAGCATTAAGGATGTCCAACAGACAGACATCCATCCCCCAAGGGCTCCTGGACTGCAAAAGGGCACAGGCTGGACTTCCCCACTCCCCACCACCCCAAGTGCTCAATGTGGTGTACTGGGCCTCTAGTGGTATATAAGTTGTAATGATATGCATTGTATTCACACCAGGGACCGTTGCTGGGTATTTGGGAATATCCTTCTTACAGTGAATGAACATGACCACAGAAAGTTGGCCACTTCCTTCTCTGCCCACATTTCCTTGTTAGATTGATATATAATAGCAAAGTAAATAGAGAGATGATAGATAGCTAAACAGACAGACATTGCAGACACATACTTTTAAAAAAATTATCTTTATTGTTGAAAATATTACAGATGTCCCTTTTTCCCTCCATTTACTCCCTTGCCCTCTCTACCTGCCCTCTCCTCCCACCAGGCATTCACAGCATTTTTGTCTGTGTCCATAGGTTATGCATATCTATATTATAAAAGCCAAGGGACTGGAACAGTGGAATGACCAGAACGATCATTCCAACCACCGACAGCCCCTCCCCTGGCCAGACTGGCCCTGATCAGTCCCCATTGGGCAGGCGGGCCAGCCGGACCCCATCTGTGCATGAATTCATGCACCTGGCCTATAGTATGCATATAAATTCTTTAGTTAATCTCTTCCTGCCCCACCTCCCCGCTTCCCTCTGAGACCCCTCATATACTTACTGTGCAATATCAGAGATCAAGGAGGACTGAAATAATGCTGCTGCCCTTAATCTCCTCACACTGCTCCCAATCTTCTATTCATCTCTGAAGCTATCTGGGGATTTTAACACCTAAAGTTCTTCATATTTAAGTGTACTAAAAGCGATTGGCTATTTCTCTGGCTATACTAAAAGGTATTTTAAGTAGAGATAAACTTGGGCAATCCAGAAAGATTTTGATAAATGTGAAAAGAAGGATTTCAGGGTTATCTGGCCAAAGAATCATTAGGAACAATTGTCTGTTCATCGAAATAGACCCATAGAGCTCTTCAATATCTGAAGCTTGAATATCATATGAGAGTAGATTAGGGATGTAACCAAAGACTTTGAATTCCAATTGCTTGAAAAATAATTGAAATTGATTTCTTATATGTTTTATTGTGCTAAGACTTTAGTCGTATTCCTGAGCCTCCTCTTAATCATTTTACGAATGAAGGTGTGTCCATGACAATCCTCTGCTTATTCTCTCAGTGTGTATCAAAGCCCTCCCATCTTCTTTATTTCTTAACACTATAAAGGTAAACTATAAAGAATATGATAACTGAGCCTTGAGGGATTTAAATTTTATTATTAGAAGCTCAGGAAAAATTTAGAAAATTGTAATCTGGCTGTATGTACCCATAGATGAGCACTTTGGAGAAAATAGTCTAATAGTCCTATTGTCTGTGTCAATAGCAGAACAACTAATTAACTTAATGACTGTCTATTAATGTATGTTGGTGACTATCATAAAAGAATAACTCTGGGAATTAGGAGACCTATGTTCTCACACAGGCTTTTTAAATAACCATCGCTGTGATCTTGATGAGCTACACATTTTTCTCATCTCCAAAATGAGATAAACTTATTCCCTCGACTCTAATATTCCATGAATCTATGAAATAGTGTGGATTCAGGGGTACCTGAGCAAACCTTGGCAGGTACCATTGGCCCAGGCTGACCCATAAGCAGTTGCCACAAAGAGTGGTACGATCTGCAGGGCCCCTGTCCTATAAAGCTGACTGAAGCCTGTTTCTATGCCTGGGTGCAGGGATGTTCTCATTGTAGTACATCTCTTCAGCCAGGAGCTGACAACTTGTGATTCAAGTCAGCAGATGTACTACTAGCCACCCTCAGTTATCTGCACCATGAAACTAGCAGGATCAATCAGATTCACACGGGGACTTGGGACCCCTGGACATTATGTGATTAAGTCTCTAAATAAATCTCCAGCCCAAATCAAGTCAGAGAGCCTGCGTTGCAATTGCCAGGGCACCCACTGACTAGCTGTGTGCTGAACTAATACTGTACTTCCTATGACACAAACTTGCCAAGATACTCCTAAGCCTTTTTTAGCATGGGAGCTCCCAGGGAATTCTTACATCCTGGGAGACTGTGGCAGGCTCCGGCATACCCCACTCCCCACACCTGTTTTTGTCTCCATAAATTTGCAATTACTTCCCCTCCAGGCTTAGACTGATTAGAGCCTTCTTCTTGCCCCTCCAGTTTCAATGTGAATCAGCTCAAATGCCAGAGCAGGTCAAATCTTTAACTTCTAGGTTCCCCAAGGGACCTAGTGGAAATAAGAAGAGGAGCCTTTAAGCCTTGATGTGCAATGCCGTTTCTTGGTCTCTGAGTAGGAAACTGGCAGAGTTAGTAATGATGACAGCAGAGAATTTATTAACTGCCTTAATTGAGGACTGTGGAGAGGGGATTGGAGCCCACAGTTTGACCTGATTGAGCCTACAGACTAGAGTGGAAAGACAACTAATATTTCATGAAGCATCTAAGAACTAGAAGCTTAAGCATTTTATTTTACCCTCATGACATCTCTTTAAGATAAGAATAATTATCACCTTTTCACATATGGCACAGATAGGTTAAATAATTTGCCCTAGGTCACATATCTACAAGTAGAAGAGCTATTATTAGAATGCAGATCTGTCTGGAGGCAAGCTGGTTTTTTCCTGTTCCTTAGCCTGCTGGGGAGAAATACACAGGCTTAGGGAAGTACAGAGCAATGCAAAGAATGGTTTGAGGGGTCCCTCTCCTATAAAGCTGATTGAAGCCTGTTGTCACAGAGTTGGAGGCAGGAGCATGGAGAGGAGCAGAAAGAATCTGAATAAATTACAGGTGGGAGGGCAGTCTGTGAGATAAAGCAGCAGGGATCAGGCTTTGCAGAGAATTAGCTGGGGCCTCAAGAGTTTTCATAGAGAAGGCTCAACTTACAATTCCTCTTACTCGCAATCAAGAGCCTCCAAAGCCAGCCACACTGGTGTTCTGACCTTAGTGTTGATTGCTGAATTGCACATGTTATAATTGACTAGCAGGATGGCTGTCCTTCTCTGACCTTCACACACCAGAGGGCCTTCCCCCAGGGCCTGGAGATCTGTCTCTTCCCACCTGCCCTACTCCCTTCATCAAGGCCCAGATCAAATGTCTATAACTTTCTCTGAATCCCCCAGCATGAATAAATAAATCTCCTCTCACTGAATTCCCTCAGCATATTAATCAAGTCCTAATCACATGGCAGTTTCTGTGCAAGCCTTACACTCCCTGCAGGATCCTCAAATCCTTAAAGGTTGAGGCAAGAGATACAGTAGAAGAAGCACATATTTGAGGTTAAAAATCCCTTTATCCTCTCAGTCTCCTACACAGAGATAATGCTCAGAAAATATGTATAGAGTAAGAAAACTTACTCCCATCATTATGCTTGATTTTTCTTTTTTATACCTTGCAGAAGACACTGACCATCCATTGATTAAGTCTTTTTTACTAATTACCAGAGTTCTGTGGTGGTCCAGAGTGTGCTAAGGCGCTGAGTGTTACTCGTGTTTCAGGGAGATATGAATAGCTGTGAAGCAGGGATGACATAAGACTTATTTTTCGGAGATTCTTCGAAATGCAATGCTATGGAGGGAGCTGCCCAGGCATCAGGAAGAATGGAGGATGTGGGCTGCATTCCAGGCATGAGATGGTAATGGCTTAAATCAATCTTTATGATGGAGAGGAAAAGGACTGATGAAATAACAGAGCTGTGGGTGTTTGCTCATATACTTTTCAGCTCTGGCTTCATCACTTGATCATCTACAGCTGGTTCCTAGTAGCCACCTATTCCTTCTTTTTCACTCAGTGGGGTTTGGCTTTTCTTCTTTGTATATTTGCCAAACACGATAGACATAAAATTAAAAACCTATTACTAATAAGGAAAAACCATGTATTACATTTTAAGTAATAGAAAATGTATATGATTAGGCAGAAACGAGTTCCAGAATGTGGTGGTCTTAGAACACTGTCATGAAATTGCTATGAAGCATGGACCAATGTCAATGACATATGCAGCTAGATGAGGAAGGGCCCAACTGCTTTCTAGAGCTGGGGCGGCATTTCACACTCCGACCAGCAGTGCACAAGGGTCCCAACTGCTCCACATCTTTACCAGCACCTGATTTTTTAAAATCAAAACCATCCTAGTAGGTGTGAAACAGTATCTTGTTGTGAGTTCGATTTGCATTTACCTAAAGATGTTTAGTATAATTTCCTGTAATTATTGTCCATTTGTATATATTCTTTGGACAAATGCCTATTTATACTTTATATGCCCAGTAATTATAGATTTGTAACTATTTTTATGTTTGTCTTTTAAATCATGTGAGAAAAAGTAGAGTTACAAATAATACATGATATAGGCTTTTATATTTTTCTATGTTTTTATCATTACTAGATGCATTTGTATTTCTTCAGATGCCTTCAAGTTACTGTCCAGTATCTTTTCATTTCAATCTGAAAGATTCCCTTTAAGGTGTCTTATAAAACAGGATTATTGATAATGAACCCATTCAGCTTTTACTTCCCTAGAAATGTCTTAATTTGTTTTTCATTCTTTGCGGGGAGATTTGCCAGATATAGAATTATTTGACTTTATTTTTCTTTCGGCACTTTAAATATTTCATTATACTGTCTTCCTGCTTTCATGGCTTCTGATGAGAAATTGGCTGTTAATCTTACTGAACATCTTTTTTTTTCTCTTTCTGTTTTTAAGATTTTTATTGGTCTTTGGCTTTAATTAATTTTATTATAAAGTGTCTTGAGTTGTGCTAAGGCGCTGAGTGTTGAGTTTATTATATTTAGAGCTCACTGAGTTTCTTGGATTTTTAAATCTATGTATTTCATCAAATTTGGGATGTTTTGGCCATCATTTTAATTATTCTTTCTGCTCCTATATCTCTAATAATGCATATGTTCATTTACTTTATGGTGTTTCACAGAGACCTTTGGTTCTGCTCACTTTTCTTCATCCTTTTTCTTTCTGCTCCTTAGATTCAGTCATTTCAACTATCCTGTCTTGAAATCCACGGTTTCACTTTTCTGCCTGCTCCAATCAGCTGTTGAACTCTAGTAATTTTTTTATTTTAGTTTTTATACTTTTTGGTTCCAAAACATGTTTGATTAATTTTTATAATGTCTATCTCTTTATCGATATTTTCATTTTATTTCTGTAATTTTTGGATTTCCTTAAATTTTCTTCCATATTTTCCTTTAGTTCTATGAGCTTAATTTAGCCAGTTGATTTAAACTCTTTACCTAGTAAGTCCAATTTCTGGGCTTCCTCACAGATGGTTCTATCAAAAAATTTGTTCTATTTAATGGGCTATACTTTCCTGTTTTCTTGCATACTTTGTGATTTTGTTGTTGTTGAAAACTGGTCTCTTTAAATATAAAAACCCTTTAATATACAACAGCATCCACACAGCAGCGAGCGGATGGGAAACCTGGCAGAGAGCATGGCAGGGGGAGGGAGGCTTTCAGGGTCCCTACTACTTCCTGTGCCTGCAATCACTCTGTTTGTTGCCTGTGGGAGTGTGAGGTCTTAGCAGAAGGCCCATCAAGGCAGCCAGAAGCAGAGGGGCCCTGTTACTTACAGTGAGACAGACAGAGTAGGAGAGCAGGCTGGCCGCTCCAGCATGCCATCTCCCCACAGTGGTACCTCCAGGGGAATCCAGATCCAGTGAGGAGGCAAGGAGAAGGTGGTTGTGACTGAGAAGAGACTCAACCATCATTCCTCAGCAACCTGCTTATCACAGTTTTGGGAAAAGAGTTGTCCAGAGGCTGTTGGATTGAAAAAGAAAACACACTAAAAATCATCCTGGGAAGAGGACAGAAATTGTGTCTGAGTCCACCTTCTAACCCAGATTCTTTGTGACTCCAGAAAGCTGAGTGGGTCCACTCAGATGTTTGGGAGGGGAAAGAAATGACAGAGCTTCTGGCCCAACAGGACCAGATCCTTGCCAGCCATTGACCAAGAAAGCCTCAAGGCAGGCCAGGGAAGTCTGTGGGAAGCGCTCTGGGTCAATGGTACTCATATGGGGAGGATGGTGACACAATAGCCTGCATGTGGAAGAGAAAGAACACAAGTTAGGGAGAATTAAGAACTGAAGTACCTACTTTTTATAGGACTGGGCAGTAAAGGTGAGATAATCCTTCTGGGATAAGACTGGGAGAGATCTGAGGCCTGTTTTTTCCTTGCGGACAAGTTTGACAGGCCTGAATGTAGTTGATGGCCCCAAAGTCTTCCAGATGGCCCCCACAGGACTCTCCAGGAGGCCTGACTGCCCCCTGCAGGTGTGTTGGAGACTGGCCTTAGTCCCAGCTGGGCCCAAGTAGGGCCTGGAGTTCCCCAGTTAGATGCAGTCCATGGCATTCTCTGGGAGGAGGCCAGAGTTGACACAGGGTGACCCAAGCCCTTGACATAGGTGCAGTGATGGGGAGGCTGAGGTTAGGGATGGGTCCTAGTTTTCTATGACCTCCAGGCTGTCTGTGTGATTGTCCCAGTGGATTGGAAATGGGTCACCAAGGGATTCCAGGCCAAGATGTTCCATTGGAACTGAGAGAGGTCTGGCTTTGGGTTCTCCTGTATCTCTGGGTTGGGGTACTCATTATTGACTTAATAGCCCACGGGGATGAACTCCTGTCCATGGTAGGTGCAGGTGATGAGGTCCAAGGGCACACCTAAGGCATCGCTCTCATGGAGGAGGGATGAGTTGGGGACATTAGCCTGAAAGATGAACATGCGTTTCCCTGCACCGCCAACCAGCACCGAGTCTAGGGTTGGATCAAACTCCTCATTCTCAGCTGAGCCAACATAAATGACATCAATTCCAGGCCATCCACCAGAGTCTCATTGCACTCAAAGCTGATCTGGAACTGGAAGGGGGCTGTGGAAGGGCTTGGGTTCTCCAGCACCGCCAGGTTCAGAACCAACACCTTGGCTGTCACCTAGCCCCACAGCAGCTGAAGCTGGCGCTGGGCCAAGACCATGTCTGGGTCCTGTTGGGTCAGCAGGACAGCATTGCCCTCGGAACTTCCCACCTCCTCTGTCTGAGGACTGAAGTGCGGAAAATTGGACTTTTGAATATGACAATGTGCTATCTCTGAAAATCAGATTCCACCCCCTCCCTCCACTCCAGATTTTTCTGTTTTATTGATTGTTGAAGACTATAGGAGTCCATTTGTTTAGTGAATTTTCCAAACTATTTTTATGAAGATGGTATGCCTTCTGTGTGTGGTTACTGAATTCTCTGCTTAGCTTGTGTTCAGCTAATGTTTTGGTAGAGAATTGTCTCTATGCTAGGGACTCCAACACTCAGCAGGCTTGCATTAGCCCCAGGTATCAGCTCAAGGTGAAATTTAGGGTCTTCTCAGGTCTTTTATGAGTGTATGTCTTGCTGTGGGCATGAATATGGATTTTAAAAATCTATACCTGGGTACTTTTGACTATTCCAATTTCCAAAAATTCCCCCAGCTTTTCCTCCAGGGCTTTAGACAGCCAAATAGATTTTAAAGTCATAATCTTTTGCCCTAGGCACCTGCAGGTTGCAGTTCACCTTGCAGTGTTTTTGAGCAATTCTTACCACTTCTCTACCCTGAGTTCCAAGTTAGATTTAAAAAGCTGAGCAGCTCACATCACTATTTCAGGCAGCCCCCCCAAAAAGTTTGGACAGATATCCTATATAATAAAAGCATAGTATGCAAATTGTCCCCTCAACCAGGAGTTCCTCTGGCAGTTCGACCAGGGGGTGGGGCTGGCCGGGGGAATGGAGGGAGTACCTGGCGGGCAGCTGGCAGCCGCTAGGGACCCTACCAGTGCACGAGTTTCGTGCACTGGGCCTCTAGTTTCTATATATAAAAGCCTAAGCAACTGTTATGACCGGTTGACTGGATGACCAGTTGACTGGTCGCTATGACATGCTCTGACCACCAGGGGGCAGACACTCAACTCAGGAGCTTCCCCCTGGTGGTCAGAGCGCTCCCACATCCAACCTCCCATGGCCAGCAAACCTCTTGTGGTCCATCCTCCTGGCCGGCAGGCCGGCTGGTCAGCCCCAATTGGGACAGGGCAAGATGGTCCTGATCCTGATCAGGCCAGATTGCCGGCCAGGGCGAGGAACCCCACCCATGCATGAATTTGTGCACCAGACCTCTAGTACATAATAATTTAACTAAAAGATATGTTCTGCTGCCTCTAGATCCAGAAACAGGGTCCCACCCAGGGCTGCTGCTGCTTCAGAACCTGCTATGTGGGAGAGGAGGTAGGGCAAGTTAACACACACACACACACACACACACACACACACACACACACACACACACTGCTTTTCTATCATTTAGAGTTGCCTTTTTTTGTGATTTATCATTTGCTTGGAGTTCTGACAAAGTTGTTCCTGACAATTTTGCTTGTTTAGTGATGTTTCAAGGAGAAAGGGGAATGAGACCTTGAAGCTGCCTATTGAACCATTGTGCTGACATGCTTTGTTTCTAAGTAAAATTTTATTGAGGAAAATCATGCATTCAGAAAAGTGCATTAAGTGTAAGTATAGAGCTTGATGACTTTTCACCTGATTACACCTGTATAACAAGTAATCCAATAAAGAAATAGGATATCACTTGTTCTCCAGTGGGCCCTCTGATGCCCACTTTTAGCAAATCTCAAGTGTGACCACTCTCTAACTTCTAACAATGTAGATTGTATGTATTCTGATATTTTCTAACTTATTTTATTCAACATTATGTTTTTAAGACTTATTCATGAAATTGTGTGTAGCTGTAATTCATTAATTTTTATTTCCAAACATTTCTTTTTTAGCTTTTCCCTTTCTCTTGTTAATGGTCATTTGTATATGTGCATTTGTTGACTATTATCAATTTTACTACTGTGTGCATTTTGGAACACGTCTTTTCCTGGTTATATGGGCTTATTCCTTGGAGAAAATATCTAGGTCATAAGGCACATGCTAGTTCAGCTTCAGTTTTTCAAACTGGTTATACTCAGTGACAAGCCCACCAACAATGGATGAAAGCTGTGGTTGTAGCACATGCTCATTAACATTTGCTAGAGCCTGTGGTTTGTTCTTTTTTACTTCTCTGGTGTGTGAGTTATGGTTGTCCAGCATTTCACACTATTACCAGAAAAGTATGAGAGTTGTGGTTCCTCCACATCCTCGCCATCCTTTGGTATTGTCAGCCTGTTAGGTTTAAAGTGTTCTGGTGACAGTGTTATGGACTTCACTGTAGTTTTAATTTGCATTTCCATGATCAACAAAACATTGAAAATGTTCCATATGAGTATTGGTTGTTCATGTATGTTGCTTTGTGAACTCTCTTTAAATACTTTGTCTGTTATTTAATTGAGGTTTTTATCAACCCAATATGTAGTCACATGGATTATTTATAAATGCTGGGCACTAGTCTTTTCTCAGATATATGTAATTTTTTAGTTTCTGGTTTAGTTATTTATTTTCTTAAGGGTAATTTTATAAGTCCAAGTCTATTTTTGGGTTCACTGTTATTGTTCTACTAGAGTCCCGGTGTATGAAATTCGTGCATGGGGGGGTGTGTCCCTCAGCCCAGCCTGCACCCTCTCCAACCTGGGACCCCTCGAGGGATGTCTGATTGGAGAGGGTGCAGGCTGGGCTGAGGGACACAATCAGACATCCCTCTCACAATCCAGGACTGCTGGCACCCAACTGCTTGCCTGCCTGCCTTTTTGATTGCCCCTAACTGCTTCTGCCTGCCAGCCTGATCACCCCCTAACCACTCCCCTGCCAGCCTGATTGATGCCTAACTGCTCCCCTGCCGGCCTGTTTGTCCCTAACTGCCCTCCCCTGCAGGCCTGGTCACCCCTAACTACCCTCCCCTGAAGGCCTGGTACCCCTAACTGCCCTCTCCTGCAGGACTGGTCCCCCACAACTGCTCTCCCCTGCAGACCTGGGTCCCCCCCAACTGCCCTACCCTGCAGGCCCAGTAGCCCCCAACTTCCCTCCTCTGCCAGCCTGGTCACCCCTAACTGCCCTCCCCTGCAGGCCTGATCGCCCACAACTGCCCTCCCTTGCAGGCCTGGCCTCTCCCAACTGCCCTCCCCTGCTGGCCATCTTGTGGAGGCAATCTTGTGTCCACATGGGGGCAGCCATCTTTGACCACATGGGGGCAGCAATCTTGTGTGTTGGAGTGATGGTCAATTTGCATATTACTCTTTTATTAGGTAGGATAGATGCCTGGTGCATGGGTGGGGGACAGCTGGTTTGCCCTGAAGGGTTTCCCAGGTCAGGGTGGGGGTTCCCTTGGGGTGTGGGGTGGCCTGGGCGAGGGGCCTGTGGTGGTTTGCAGGCCGGCCACGCCTCCCGGTGACCCAAGCAGAGGCCCTGGTATCTGGGATTTATTTATCTTCTACAATTGAAACTTTGTAGCCTGGAGCAGAGCCAAGCCTTCTGCTCACTCCGTGGTGGCAACCATTTCTGTTGGGATTTATGTATCTTCTATAATTGAAACTTTGTAGCCTTGAGTGGAGGCCTAGGCCGGCCAGGGTGTGCAGAAAGCTTGGCTTCCTCCATTGCCAGGGGCAACTCAAGCCTCCTGCTGGCTCCGTGGCTGCAGCCATCTGGGTTGGGTTAATTTGCATACTCGCTCCTGATTGGCTAGTGGGTGTGGCTTGTGGGTGTAGCAGAGGTACGGTCAATTTGCATATTACTCTTTTATTAGATAGGATATGTCTATCCTATTTAGCTGTCACACTCTTTTGATTAGTGTAGTTTATAGAAAAGCTTGAAGTCAGGTAGTGTAAGTTCTCTAACTTTGTTCTTTTTCAAGATTATTTTAATTTTTTGATGTCATTTTCATATCCATATTCTGTTTTTAATTTTATTGATTTATTCTCTAATCCTTATCATTTTTTCCCTTCTACTTACTTTGGGTTTAATTTTCTCTTCTTTTTCTGGTTTCCTTAGGTGGAAACTTATACTATTGGTTTTAGGTCTTTCTTATTTTCTAACATATGCATTCTACTATACAGTTCCCTCTACGCACTGCTTTCATTCTATCACATAACTATTAATAAGTTGAGTTTCCATTTTTATTTAGTTCATAATATTTAATAATTTATCTTGTGGTTTCTTCTTTGACTTATGGGTTATTTAGATGTGTCTTCTTTAGTCTTTACATACTTTTATTTTTCCAGCTATCTTCCTTTTGTTGATTTCTAGGTTAATTCCATTATAGTTTGAGAGCAGACATTGTATGATTTCTATATTTTAAAATTCTAAGATGTGTTTAATGGCCCAGAATGTGGTCTATCTTATTGAATGTTTCATATGAACTTGAGAAAAATGTGTATTTTCCTGTTGTTAGGTCAAGTAATCTATAGATGCCAATTTAGATCCGTCGTTTGATGACATCATTGAATTTAACTATGTCCTCATTGATTTTCTGCCTGCTGGGTTTGTCCATTTCTCATAGATGGGTGTTGAATTCTCCAAGTAGGATATCAGACACATCATTTTCTCTTTACAGTTCTATTGGTTTTTGCTGCACACAGTTTGATGCTTTATTGTTAATTACATACATGTTGAGGACTGTTAGTCTTCTTGGAAAATTGATCCTGCATCATTATTTAATGCTTTTCTTTATTCTGGATTACTTCCCTGAGTTTGATAACTGCTCTATCTGAAATTAATAGCTACTCCTGCTTTCTTTTGAGTAGTGCTAGTATGGTCATTCATTTCACTTACATATAAAAATAATAAAAGACTAATATGCAAATTGACCAAATGGTGGAATGACCAGTCGCTATGATGCACACTGACCACCAGGGGGCAGGTGCTCAATGCAGGAACTGCCCTCTGGTAGTCAGTGTGCTCCTAAAGGGGGAGCGCTGCTCAGCCAGAAGCTGGGTTCACAGCTGGCGAGTGCAGCAGCAGTGGCAGCAGCCTCTCCTGCCTCCGCGGTAGCGCTAAGGATGTCCGACTGCCAGTCGGACATCCCCGGAGGGCTCCCAGACTGCGAGAGGGCACAGGCCGGGCTGAGGTACCCCCCGAGTGCACGAATTTTCATGTACTGGGCCTCTAGTATAAAAATATATAAGTAGATAGATAGATATTTACATAACATATATAATCAAATAAATTTTCAGTATTATTTTAAACAAACTGTTATCTGTTATATCAATACACCATACAAAAAATTAAAGTTTTTATTCTGCCTTTATTTATTTTGTTTTCAATGCTCTTCTTTACTTTATGTGAATCTCAGTCTCAAATTGCTATCATTTTAATTTTCTCTAAAGAACTTCTTTCAAAATGTCTTGCAAAGCTAGCCTACTGACAACAAATTTCCACATTTTTTCTCCTGAAAATAAAACAAAACAAAGTATTTTCTTTACCACCTTTATCACTTTTGAAAGGTAATATTGTAGGATATAAAATTCCAGGTTAGTGGGGTCCTTTTCTCTTAACACATTAAATATTTCCCTGTATTCTGTTCTTGACTATATGGTTTCTGGGTAGAAGTCAGATGTAATTCTTATTTTTGTTCCTCTACCGATAAGATGTATTTCCCCCACAATTCCTTTCCAAACTTTTATTTGTCTTTGATTTTATGTATTTGAAAATATGTGACTAATATAAATAGTTTTGTTTTTTTATACCCTACTTGATGTACTCTTAATTTCCTGGATCTGTGGTTTAGTATCTTATATTAATTTAGAGAAATTTTGGTCATTATCATTTCAAATATTTCTTCTGTTTATTTCCCTCTTTTCTTCTTTTCTGCTATTCTCATTACATACATATTATGTATGTGTAGTTGTCCCACAGTTCTAAGATATTCTGCTGTGCTTTTAGTTTTTGTTTTCTTTGCTCTTTGGGTTTTAAGGATTCTGATGATATATCCTCTAGCTCAGAGAATCTTTCTTTTTAAAAATTTATCATTATTGTTGATAGTATTAATGATGTCCTGAGAATCTTTCTTGGGTCATGTTCAGTCTACTAATAAGCTCATCAAGGGCATTATTTATTTATGTTATAGTGCATTTTATCTCTAGAATTATTTTTGGTTCTTCATTAAGATTTTCATCTCTTTGCTTATATTGTCTATCTGTTTTTGCATGCTCTCTATATTATACACTAAAGGCCCAGTGCACGAAATTTGAGCATGGGGGAAGGGGGGGTGTCCCTAAGCCCAGCCTGCACCCTCTCCAATCTGGGACCCCTCGAGGGATGTCCAGCTGCCCGTTTAGGCCCGATCCCACCAGGCAGTCAGACATCCCTTTCAGAACCCAGGACTGCTGGCTCCCAACTGCTTACCTGTCCGCCTTCCTTATTGCCCCTAACTGTTTCTGCCTGCCAGCCTGACCACCCCCTAACCACTCCCCTGCCAGCCTGATTAATGCCTAACTGCTCCCCTGCAGGCCTGGTCACCCCTAACTGCCCTCCCATGCAGGCCTGGTCTCCCCCAACTGCTCTCCCCTGCAGGCCTGGGTCCCTCCCAACTGCCTTTCCCTGCAGGCCTGGTCACCCCTAACTGCCCTCCCCTGCAGGCTTGATCACCCCCAACTGCCCTCCCTTGCAGGCCTGGTCCCTCACAACTGCCCTTCCTTGCTGGCCATCTTGTGGTGGCCATCTTGTGTCCAAATGGGGGCAGGATCTTTGACCACATGGGGGCAGCCATCTTGTGTGTTGCAGTGATGGTCAATCTGCATATTACTCTTTTATTAGATAGGGTAGAGGCCTGGTGCACAGGTGGGGGCCAGCTGGTTTGCCCTGAAGGGTGTCCCGGATCAGGGTGAGGGTTCCCTTAGGGTGTGAGGCAGCCTGGGTGAGGGGCCTGTGGTGGTTTGCAGGCTGGCCACGCCCCCTGGCAACCCAAGCAGAGGCCCTGGTATCTGGGGTTTATTTATCTTCTACAATTGAAACTTTGTAGCCTGGAGCGGAGCCAAGCCTTCTGCTTGCTCCGAGGCAGCAGCCATTTTTTTTTGGATTTATGTATCTTCTATAATTGAAACTTTGTAGTCTTAAGTGGAGGCCTGGGCTGGCCAGGGTTTTGTGGAAAGCTTGGCTTCCTCCATCACCGGGGTAACCCTAGTCTTCTGCTCTTTCCTGTTCTGTGGCTGCCGCCATTTCTGTTTGGATTTATGTATCTTCTATCATTGAAACTTTGTAGCCTTGAGTGGAGGCCTAGGCCAGCAAGGGCAGGTGGAAAGCTTGGCTTCCTCCATCGTCGGGGAAACCCAAGCCTCCCTCCTACTCTCTGTGGCCACAGCCATCTTGGTTGGGTTTATTTGCATATTCGCTCCTGATTGGCTGGTGGGCATGGCTTGTGGGTGTAGCGGAATGATGGTTAATTTGCATATTACTCTTTTATTATATAGGATTAGTGCCCTTAGCATATTAATTATAGTTGCTTTAAATTCCCACTCTGATAATTCCACCATCCCTGCCATGTCTGGTTTTGATGTTTGCTCTGTCTCCTCAATTTGTGTTTTTTGCCTTTGGTATACCTGCTGATTTTTCTTGACAACTAGGCATGGTGTAATGGGGGAAATACTATTATAAGTAGTCATTTAGTCTTGTGGTGGTGAGGTGTCAGGGGAAGTATATAGTTCTATGATTAGATATCAGTCTCTTAGTGAGCTTATGTCCTGGATAGTACATTTTACAAATGTTTCTTAGGGTTTTTTTTAATCCTCTTTTATTTGCAAGAGTGGGTTGAAGTTGGGTATTTCCCTTCTTCAGGTCAGTTGGGCTCTGGTTAACTAGTTTTCTCTCAGAGCAGAACTATTTCTGAAGAACAGACTGCTCTGGTGTACAGTCATGTGCTGCTTAATGACAGGGATATGTGCAGAGAAATGCATTGCTAAGCAATATTTCTCATTGTGCAAACATCATGAGTGCACTCACTAACCTAGGTGGTATAACCTACTACACACCTAGGCTATATGGTATAGCCTATTGTTCTTAGGATATAAACTTGTACAGCATGTTACTGTACTGAACACTGCATGCAATTATAACACAATGGTAAGTATTTGTGTATCCAAACATATCTAAATACTAGAGGCCTGGTGCATGAAACTCATGAACTGGGGGGGGGGGGGAGGTGGTTCCTCAGCCCGGCCTGCACCCTCTCGCAGTCCGGGACCCCTCACTTCTTACCACCCACCTGCTCGCTGCTCCTTAATGCTTGTCTTGCTGCTCCTTAGCGCTGTTGCAGAGGTGGGGAGGCTCCCACCACCACCGCTGTGCTCACCAGCCATGAGCCCGGCTTCTGGCTGAGCAGTGCTCCCCCTGTGGGAGCGCACTGACCATCAGGGGGCAGCTCCTGCATTGAGCATCTGCCCCCTGGTGGTCAGTGTTCATCATAGCAACTGGTCGTTCTGGTGGTTCCACTGTAACAGTCACTTAGGCTTTTATTATATAGATAAAAAATGTACAGTACATATATAGTATGAAAGATAAAAAAAATTGTACACCTGTGCAGGCTACTTACTATGAATGAAGCTTGTAGGACTGGAAGTTGCTCTGGTTGAGTCAGTAGTGAGTGGTAATGAGTCAATAATGAGAAGGCCTAGGATATCACTATACACTAACGTCACTAATGTAGACTTTATTCACACTGTACACTTAAACTAGACTAAATTTATACAACAACATGGGATTAAATCAAGTACAAGATATAATGATGCAATCAGGAAACGTGGTATACAGGAAATGCATGAGGGTGCTGCCAGCATAACACAGCATACTGTTTACAGCAAAACATTTTAAGTAGAGATAGTACACTTTAAAGTAACAAGAAAAAAGTACAGTATAGTAAATACATAAACCAGTAACATAGTCATGTATTATCATTATCAAGTATTATGTACTGTACATAATTATATGTGCTGTACTTTCATACAACTGGTAATGCAGTAGGTTTGTTTGCACCAGCCTCACTACAAACACAAGTGATGCAGTACAGTGTGCCGTTTCCATGGCTACAATGTCACTAGACTATAGGAATTTTTCAGCTTTATTGTAACCTCATGGGATCACAGTTGTATATGCGGCTAGTCCTGGACCATAACATTCTTATGTGGCATATGACTGTATTTCAAAATAGTTTATTTCTCCTCTTCTCTCAGAACAAGGAAAGGATTTTTCTCAGACATTTACTGCAAGAATCTGGTCAAGCTCCTGGAGGTAAATCTTAAAATATTGTAGAGGCCCCACTATGAATGGGTGCCCCTAGAGTTTTTAACTTTCAGAGTTGTGCACACTGAGCCTGCAGCAATTTGTCAATTACAGTTCAGGTTTGCCTACCTTACACTGTTCCCACAGTGGTTTCTGCTAATGAATCTCTGCTCTAGTAATCATGACTCCCTCTCTTCACCTGTCTGTCCAATTTGGGGGATAGCAGTTTGTCCTATGTCCTTACCTCTCTTATGGATCCTACAAGAGTTGTGGATTTTCAGTTGGCTAGCTTTTTACTTGTTCTTAGGGTGGAGAATTGGAAACATTTTTAAAATGAAACATATTAAAGTTTGCCCGTCTTGAGAGACAGAAGGGAGGGGGGCTTGTGGATGCAGTTATGAGAGATCAATGGAACAGATCCTTGTAGTGATAGACCCATTGATTATTTTGACTGTTATGAGTCTACATGTGAAAAATTGCATAGAATAAATATAAACACGCACACACATACACATAAAATGTAGTTCATTTTTTAAAAAAATTGATTTCATAGAGCAAGAGATAGAAACATCAATGATGAGAGAGAATCATTGATCAACTACCATTTGAACACCACTTATTAGGGATCAAGCAGACAACCCAGGCATGTTCCCTGACTGGGAATTAAACCGTGACCTCCTGATTCATGGGTACAAGCTTGACCACTGAGCCACACCGGTCCGGTTGTAGTTCACTCTTGAACTAGAGATTCGTGTGAGGTAAATGGATATGTGATTTCTAAGTATTATCTTGGCACTCTAGGATTCTAAAATCCATTGGTCAATATATACTCCAAAAAGTGAAAAGTAATTTGATATTAAATTAAGACAAATGCAAAAAATTTAATTATTTGCATCTAAGATTATGGCGTAGATATCAGTAATGTATCTAACTGATTCAGGAATATTGAATAAATGGAATTAAAAGCAGAAGTCATATCAATGGGGAAATGTCAATAATAACCATTTAAAATAAAATATGAGAACAAAATTTTAAATAAAGAGAATATGAGTTAATTAATACAGCTTCAAATGTCTTGATATATATGCTTTCTAGGAATCCCTGAAGGAGAAGACAGAGAGTACAGATAAAAATTTGAAATACAAATGGCCAAAACTTTTAAACTAATGTTAGTTTTATTATATTTACATTGTCAATATGTATAACATTTTATTCTGTTTTATAAACATTATTTCTAAATTTAAAACATATTAATTCTATAACTAAATACATTAATGGTCACTACTCATTTTTTTTGCCTCTTATTTTCTTGGTTTGCAAAAATACATCCTGGAGTGTTTCTTTAAAAAGGGCCAAAAGTAATAACATTTCTAATGTTTACACATTCCCAACATGCTATTTCTTATCTTTATATGCGAATGACTGTGTATATAAATCTCGAGTCAGGGCTATTTTTTTTTTCTTGAGAATTTTTAATTGTTCTTTTGTCCTCTGGCATTGATTATGGTTATGGAGAAGTCTGAAGCCAAATTCATCTTTCTGCTCTCATCTTTATCTGCCTGCCCAGACCTAAGTTTTGCAGGCCACTTATTTGTGGTGACCATCATGTCAAATTTTCCTGGCATACAGAATAAAGTTTAGTCTCTATTTTAAGACTTTATTTCTGGAAAGTTTTCTTGAATAGTATCTTTAAAGATAGATTTTATTCTAAATATTTTCTTTAGTTACACAATTTACACAATTCTATTCTCCCTTACCTTTTCTTTTCTCAAAATTCTTTTAGGAACACGTATTTATATCCATTTTATTTTGCTTGCATTTTTAAATCCTTTCTTTTATGATCTTACTTAGAAATACGTATTCTTCTGTTATCAATGACAATTTGCCTTTATTTCTGTGTGGTTTTTTAAAATTGTTCTCTCATTTCTTTTCCTAGTTCTTATATACATATTTCATTATATTCTAATTTATCACTTGGTCCTAAATTCATGGATCTTTGCTGATATTATCTTGTTTTTATTCATTGCTTTATGATATTTTTAAAACTCATGGTGGAATACTTCAAAATTTTCTGTTTTATTATTGTTATTGTGGTAAGTATTCTTTTCATGTTCTTTGATTTATTTATTATTTATTTCTTGTGCCATCTTTGACTCTATGGCTCTTATTTTTTTATTAAATATTTTTGAAGTAAGTAATTTGTTTTCTGAAACCATTATTTTCAGAAGTTTCATTGAAAGAGAGGTCAAGCCTCTGTGTCATGGTAAAAGGAGTGTTCTTGAAGAAAAAAAAAATATTAGCTGAGCCGGCGTGGCTCAATGGTTGACTGTCATCCCATGCACCAAGAGGTCACCAGTTTGGTTTGATTCCTGGTCAGGGCACATGCCTGAGTTTTGGGCTCAATCCCCAATAGGGCGTATGCAGGAGGCAGCTGATCCGTTTCTCTCTCAACAATGTTTTCTATCTCTACCTTTCCCTTCCTCTCCCTAAAATAACAAAAACAAAAATACCAAAACAATGAAAACATATTAAAAATTATAAAGAAAGAACAAAGATATTACATCTGAATTTATATTTCACTAGTAATTGGAGATAGGCAGGAAGTTGAAGGATTGATTATGGGCTCTTTTTCATTTATCCATTGCTATTGAAAGCCTTTTCACAAATGTCAAAATGTTTGGATGATAATGTTGAGTTGCTATTTCTCATTAATCTTGTTATTTCATGCTTTCCCATTAGACAAAGTAAAGGCTATTTTTTACATGCTCAACTTTAAATTAGAAGTTCTCAAAAATGTTTTACAAGTCTGGGAAAAATTATTGTGTACTAGTATTCTTACCAATACACCTAGACCACAGGCTTTGTAATGTAAGAGGCAAAATTTTGATAGTGTAATATTCTGGATTTTTCTGAAAATCCTGCTTAAGCTAAGAGAAGGTGGGAAATGGCTCTTTAGCCTATGAGTAAAAGCTAATGAGATATTAGATAAACACATCTATACTTTACAATAATTTCTCTGTATGGTCTATTGCTTTTCTAAGAGGTCCTAAGCAAGAGAGTTGAGGGGAAGGTATCTATCTAGGCCTGATATAAGGCAGAAAGCGCCTGGGACTGGCTGCTGCCATTTACATATTCATTGTCATAACAAGAACAGAAAACATCAGAGAGTTAAACTGTGTACTAAAGGCTTCAGGGAAATAGTGCCATTTTCTTTACGTGTCAGTGATTTAACTTTCCAAGTTTTCTTTTGACTGAGACCCAAGGCCGATTCGGTTGCTACAGTGATCAATTTATTGGAGCAAATGGATAGCTGAATGTGTCATCGGAAGCAATCAAAACAGGGGGCTTTGCTTGTGCAAGCATGTGTAGGCTGATCCTCTTAAATAGGCCCTGAAACACTGTGATAGACTCTAAAGAATGTGATGATTAGTAAGATGTGGGTGGGGAAGGACAATTTGAGAATGATGCCTAGATGTCTTGTTTGGACATCTGAGGAGATAGTTATATCTTCAGCAAAATCAAATGTACAGAAACAACAGCAGGTCTGAGAGTGCAAAATAATGAGTCAGCTTTGGACAAGTTAAGTTTCAGGTGTCTGGTGGCTATCAAGGTGATGTCTACCAGGCAGTTAGATACATGGGCTAGTGCTCTGGAGGGAGGTGTGGACTGGAAAAAGAGACTGGGAAGTCATTAGCATCATGTCAAAGGCTTGTCAGGTGGAAATTCAAGTGAAAGCTCCAAGATTCATTTTATATCCAACAGGCCAAATAAATACCAGGAATTTTTTGTGTGCAAATGGTACATTTCTCTTCAAGGAATGGCATTCCTATATTAGAAAACTTTAGTATTTTAAAACTCATTGCAATCCCCCTGTGAAGTGCAGCTTTTGATTAGTGACAATACTATCTCTGTCCCTGTGCCATAAAATCTATATTTAACCAGGTAAAGTCATAATGGAGAAAATAAAAGGAAAATAGTGTGCAATCTTTTAAGTTAATGAAACCAGCTTGGGTATTTCATCCTGGACCCTTTAATTATTGACATAACTTTTAAGGAAGGGGAGTTGTGAGAAAAAGTAGGGAGTGGAAGACTGTTTAAATGTGTGTGTGTGTGTGTGTGTGTGTGTGTGTGTGTGTGATTTTTATAGTAAAATAAAAAAATCATAAAATTTTAATTTTAATCATTTCAACGTGGCATTAATTATATTCACAGGGATCCCACTATGGGAAGTCACTGCTAAGTGGGACAGGATTTCCATTTGACATGAAAAATATTCTAGAACTAGACAATGGTATATGTATATTTGGCATTTTTTTCATCCTCATGCAGGATATGATTTTCATTGATTTCAGAGAGAGAGAGGAAAAAGCAGGGAGAGAAAGGGAAACAGCTATGTGAGAGAGAAACATCTATGGGTTGCCTCCCTTATGCCCCAATTTGGGGATCAAATTGGGTATGAGGCTTGACCAGGACTTGAACCTTGACCCTTCTATACATGGGACAATGCTCCAACCAACTGAACCACACTATCCAGGGCTTGGCAAAGGTTGTCTTGAACAAAAACAAAACAAAGTGGAAGTGGGGAGGCTTTAGATCTCATCCTGTGCTTCCAAGAGTAAGATCTGTGGAAGATGTCTTTCAGGGCCTAGTACCAATGGCATAATAGTGTCAAAAGTATAGAGTTGTTGTGATAAAAAAAATCTTACTGTTGATAGATCCTCCCTCCCCCCAACTGGTGGGCGGAGTTATGATGTTATTGGCGTCTTCTGCCGAGACATCACCAATCAGCACATGCTGAGTGCCCTGGGGCCCACCCTTTCCCGTTCAGCCCTGGGCCCAACCCCTTCCTGTTCCTTCCCTCAAAAGGCCGTCTCCACCCCTCCATTGCCGCTGTTCTCCTTTCTCTCCGTCTCTCTGTCTCTCCATCTGCAGAGACAGCCTGGTTGAGTCTCTCCTTCTCCTCCTCCCCCTCCTCTAATCCTGGTTTCTCTACCTCCTCCATAATGAATCTTGCTCATTATTGCAGAATAAACCTTCCCTTTAATATGTCTTGGTCTCCAACTCCTGTTTCCTGCCCCTCAAACCTTACAACTGTGTGTGTCTGACATCACAAAATGGACATTTAATACATGTCAGTTTATTCCAACTACTGGTCTCTGTGACTGAAACCTAAAGTGGAGTCGGCGTGTGTTGGACATTAACTATCCAGCAGCTCTCCCCTGGCATTGACCTTCCCTTGGCATTGGGCATCTCACCAGGAAAATGAATACACCGAAATGACAATAGGCAGCTAAATGAATGGCAAATACTCACTATGCTTTAGTGGCATAAAAGCAAATTCACTTGTAACACAGAATATTGTGCAAATACATTTTTTAATATAGCAGAGAGATTTAGGAGGCTGTAAGGGGCATTCATAGAATTTAGAAACAAGTTGTGAAGAAGTGTGTGATTGAATCAGTAAGAAATAATGAGGCTATGGTTGAAAAGTCAGAAGCAGGATTATGTACTACATTGAGGTATTAGGAGAAAGATGAAAGACAAGGCATGTGAGAGGCAGGAAAAGGGAGCGGGGGAAGGAAAGAGGAGATATTGATTTAGTCATGCATGAAATATTGATTTAGTCTTCTTTTTCTAGGAAAAGCTGCAAAGTCATGTATATCCAAACAGTAAAACAAGGGGGAAGGGACTGGCTAATCAGGAGGGTAGTCTGACTCTTCAATTTTCTGGAAGCAAAGCTTTTCAGAAGGAGGGGGTCCTGGAAGCTTGGGGTGAAGTGTGACTACGTGTCTTAAAGAAATGAAGGAAAGAAATGCCATCTATGGATCACAGCAGTGTCACTGGAACTATGTTCCTTGATGCTTCAAATAAAAGAGTAAGTTCTAATTAAGCCAGAGAATCAAGTTTTTAATGAATTTTCATTCATTCATTTATTCATTTGTGTATGCATTTATTTATTTAATCAACAATAAAATTTGAAAATTTATTACATGCAAGGTCAAAGATACTCCCATCCTTTTTTTTTTTTTTTTTTTTTTTTTTTGTTAAGTGTTGGGGAAAAGGAAAAAATAGAAAGGAGGAAACACAACATTTTTGTGTGAAAGGAAGCTCTTGGCAGGAATGTCAGGAATGCAGGAAATTTAAGAACTTGAAACTGTTTTTCCACTTACCTGAATGTGAAATCCTTAAGCTCACATTAGCTTCTGTAATCGTACTGTCACACAGGTAGAACTCACTTTAAGATAAGGGCAATTATAAAGCTTGGTTATAAATTCTTTAAAACAAATCATATTTCCTACAACACATAATGCTCTGCATGGTCAAAAGTTTCAATGTTTTCTCTATAAATACCTCATTAACCCCCAATGTGGCAGGGAATGAAACTGCCAGTGGTACTACAAATATGCAATGAATCTTCCCGTGATGTCCAGAGGGCTCCGGTTTAGAAATTCAGCATTAATTGGATTAAATTCAACTAAACAACACTAGGGGAGAAGTTAGAATGGGGCAGAAATAAAGAGAAAAATTTAATAGCGAGACTTGGTCCCGCAGGGGATGAAGAATTTTACTCTATCCTACAAAAGCTGGTTTGATAATAAAATCAACATGAGATAGATTAACAGGAGAAATTCAATTTTATATGTATGGAACCCACATACATGAGAAAGTCAGAAACCCCATATAAATGAAAAATTCAGAGATAAGAAGGTAAAATAAGGAATACATGACATCCTGAGCTAAGGGGTAGGATAAAGCCTGGGGTTTTAAGCAGAGGAGGGCAATTCACCCGAAGAAGAGCAGATGTTGGGTAATTAGATGTTTGTCCTGTCAAACAGACGGGTGACATGTATCTCTGGTAATAATTCCCATTCTGGAAAAGACCCTGAGTTAGAGTCTTCTAGGTAGTTAAGGCAGGGACGGAAGTTTCTCTGAGCCCACGGAGTCTCAATGGTCTTCAGTTCAAAACAAGCTACATGCCAAAGTGGCATATTTTTGGGTCTTATATTCTGCTCTTTTCTAGTCTCATCTGACAATTAATTCAAAGAGATTATGTCCAGGAGTGAATTCAGTGAGATGGTGGCCTGAGGCCAGTGCCTTCAGTGGGTTTGGTCTCCATGCACTGACCCTTCATTACCTGTCTCCACTGCTGATGGTGATTCCTGAGTGACAGATGCACAGGTGATGTTGACTTAGGATGTGGGGCAGTCCTTCTGTAGCTGGAAGCCAGAGCCTCTGTTCCATCTCTTGGAGCTGCTTTCACTTAGGATTTATCTCTTGGGAACTGTTGGTTTTTTCTCTAAACACCATGGATTTTCCAGTGAGAACATCTCTCTGCTTTCCCCTGAAAACTGTCACTTCCCTCTTTCAGGGACATTTCCTAATTTCCATGTCTGGATTCTTATTACAACCAGAACTCTATGGCAACTCTGTGAGTGGCCCTGCCGTGTTCTCTGCTCTCAGGTCAGCAGCCAGGGCAGCACTGGCCAGTTCTTCTCTCTGTGCTTTCCTTGACACCATATACCCAGGTTGCACTCATCTCCATTCTAGAGATTTGATATTAGCACTGCATCTACATTGTGAGTTTAATAGATGTCTGAGGACCAGATGATGCTTATAACACATAGCAAGTAGCATATTTTAATGCATAATAAGTAGTATATAGAAACAATAAATATACTGTTTCTCAGGAATCATCTCCTCTACCTCAGTGGCAGGATCCACTTGTAAAGCCCATTGTATCAAAATCAGACTTCAGCTTGATCACTAAATGTTTTCACTCATAAGGACAGTAAAAGTCTAGGAATTACAAGCAAAATTACAGCCACTGCAAATATTGGTGAGAGAAAGGTCTTTGTTTTGGATAAAGTGCAGTAGAGACAGACTGACCTCTGGTAGAAAGTGATCAGTACCCACCAGTAGTCCTGGCACATGGTTTGTGGTCAGTACAAACATTTGCCGACCGCGAGCCAAGGTGAAGTGGGAAACCCCAGGGATGAGGAGGGCCACATATTTCTTGATGTCAATTAGTATATTTATTTGAATTTAAGTTACTATCTAGTATAGTGCCATTATTTTATGGAGTACAAAGGAAGAAGTGTAGTTAGCTTTCAACAGAATGCTTTCTTTTTTTTTAAAAAAAAATATATATTTTGTTGATTTTTTACAGAGAGGAAAGGAGAGGGAGAGAGAGTTAGAAACATTGATGAGAGAGAAACATCGATCAGCTGCCTCCTGCACACCTCCTACTGGGGATGTGCCCACAATCCAGGTACATGCCCTTGACCGGAATCAAACCTGGGACCCTTCAGTCTGCAGGCTGACGCTCCATCCACTGAGCCAAACTGGTTAGGGCAACACAATGCTTTCTTATGAAAATTTTATTTTAGATATAGTGTTTTGATGTATATCATGCTGGCTTATTCTATAACTTTCTGAATACACAATATATTCTGTTTCACTGCTTAGTTATAATGAATTATTTTTAGGAAATTTTAAATCACAACTAAACCGAACATACCTCGTACCAGCAATGCAAATATTACACAGTCAAAGCCATATTTAACAGACAGCTACAGCAAAACTTGGTCCATACCAAGCAATAGCAACCTACAACACAGGTACCTCCTGGCCTGCTATATGGCTGATACGCACTGAAACACTCCATGGGCTCTGAGGGATATCAGATTTCAGGAATTTGCTCTATGTGAAAAATACATATTACACATTTTAAAATAGAACATGCTCTCTGCCTTTATTGTGATGAATTTAATAGACTTAAGGGTAGCTCTACTTCAATCAAATGATGTGCAGATATGTGGGACAATAATTAATTCTAAGGAAATTGATTCTAACAAGTTGAAATTTGTCACCGTGACAGGAAAATCATTATTCTAAGGGATCTGCTGTCTGTACCTGGTAACAGACACCAGGCTTGCCATTAGGGAAAGAGCACAGCAATGCAGTGCTATCGTGAGCACCCGGAGGACAGGCTGCCTCTAACAACACGAATGGCAACACTTGTATAGGCAGAGTGTGTGCCAGATTTGGTGATGCACTGTTTGTACTAAATTTTATGGCAATCTTCTGAGTGAAGAACCACTGTCAGAACATTTTATGGATGAGGACCTGAGGTGCAGGAAGGCTAAGTAACTCACTGGGTACTCCACAGCTAGTAAGTAGAGGGGCAAATTTCAAAACTTAGCAGTCTGCAAAGCTCAAGCATTTCCCACACTGCTATGCTGTCCCCTGGCAAGTTAGCGTGGGCCAGTAGCCTTTCTCTTTATGTGACAGGTGTTCATACATTAGACATTTGTGAGTTGGGAAGTCATTGTGCATCTCTGGCTTGCTCTCAGAAGCAATCCTAATTCTCTCCGGGCTTCACTGTGGGACCAATCAATGCAGGTGCACTGGCATAGAACATCGGAGAGTGAGTGGTTGCAAAGCACTTGTTTTTTATATAGTCTTTCTAGAAGTGTTTAGTTTGTGGGCTTATAAAAATGTTTCAAATACAAAATTAATAGAGTGTAGTATTACAATTTTAGTCAATAAAAAAGCAATAGAATTTCCTCCTCCTGTTCCCTACTACTCCAAGGATAAATCACTGTTCCCACTTTGAGGTGTCATCTATATAATTTACATACACGTAAGTTTTTAAATTTTACAAAAATTATATCAAAGTATTCAATTGTTATGAAACTTGACTTTTACCTCACCAATATATCATCAATATAGAAACTCAATTTTATCTATTTCAGTAAAAAGGGAAATTATCAGTTCATGTATTCCAAGGAAGAATTGGGTGATCAACAATAGGATCAGAAGGATAGAATTGGAACCCAAAATCTGTACACTCTTCCTATTTCAGATTATTGTGGATTTTCACTTTGATTGTCCACTCATTGCAAAGTAAGTTATCTCTACAGGAGAGGAAATGTGGCCCATCAATTTCCAGTTCCATTTAAAAAAATCTATGGCATGATTCAACTTGATTCCACTTTATTAAGTATCTATCTACATGTGGATCAATCAACTGTACGTAAGTGACTGTGGAGTTATGACTGTCACATATTTGTTTAACTACCCAAACCTGAAATATTTAACAGTGGCCTATGGGGCAGAATAACTGCAAATATGCCAATTTCAAGTTTGAACCACACAGTTGAGGGCAGGAGCTAGGTGTAGTTTCCAGAACTATTGAAGCCTAAAAAAATATTGCTAAGATAAAGTTATCTGGATGGACAAAATGATGGGAACCCATTAAGCAAGTATGAATGTACTATAGATTATTTGTCATCTCTCTATGGATGGTCACTCACCTTAGCTCACATTTTTCATTACTGCAAATATTTTCCATTATTATAAATAATGCTGTTATAATAATTTTTGTACACATTTGAGTCCATATAAACATTTATGTTGAATAGATTTCTAGAAATGGAAGTGCAAGTTTAAAGTATATGTATGTTTTAATTTGATATAGACTATAAAATCCCCACTAAAAAATATTTGTACCAAGTTATACCACCACTAATGGTGAATGATTATGCTATTCTCAAATCTCCAAAAAATATTGGATAACATTAAATGAAAGGAAATTAAGAACTTTCAGAAGTGGATTACAAATTATTGAAATTTCTAGGCTTTGTTTTCACTGTACTTCAAGTTATGTGGCTTTGAGAATGAATTAACACTGAATATAGTATTAAATGTCTAAATTTTGGGACCTTTTTCATCAAGAGTGGAAGAACATTTAATCTTAAAGGTGTGTAGAGAGATGGCTTGGGTTCTTTCTTAGGAAACATCTATATATATAAAAAGCCAAGGTCTGTACCATTCAAAATGACTGAATGGATGACTGAACACTGGAAGTCAGTCCTGCAGTCAGTGCTGGGTTGCTGTGGCGACCCAGCACTTGAATGCAGCTGCTGCAGGCTCGGTGACCCAGCACTGACTGCCAAGGGGGCTGTGGATCAAGCCCAGAGAGAGAAGCAGGGTCTGATCTGTAGCCTCCATGGCAGCTGTTGATCAATCCTTGCCTCTCTTTCTCTCTGAGCCTCCCCAGCAGCTGCAGGGGCTGCTGATCAGCCCCGCCTCTCTGATCAGACCCGGAGATAGGCCTGGAGATGCTGACTGGCATAGAAACCAACCAATCAGAACCTAATCTGAGTGAACTGTGAAGGCAGAACCTAAGGTGGGGGCTGAGGAGGGGTTTTAAGGGCAATAGCTGTTTGGTGTAAGGTGTAAGAAAGCGGTTCAATTTTTTAATGACCAGTTTGACAGTATAGTGCATATGGCTGGCTATCAGTCCAGATAAAGGGATTATGTATTTTTGTCTGCAAGAGCATCTCCTCCTGCTGAAAAAGCCCCCCCCCCTCTCCATTTAAGCAACCCTCTCCTATCTAATCTATCTATAATAATCAAAGAGCCATCTTCTGGACGTCTGACTTCCTTCTGGACAAAGCCATGGTGGTGGGGGCCGAGGCAGAGGCAGTTAGAGGCGATCAGGCCAGCAGGGGAGGGCAGTTGGAGGTGAGATCAGGATGGGAGGGGAGGGCAGTTAGGGGCGATCAGGCAGGCAGGCAGAGGCAATCAGGGGAGATCAGGTAGGCAGGCAGGTGAGCGGTTAGGAGCCAGTGGTCCCAGATTGTGAGAGGGATGTCTGACTGTCAGCAGTCAGACATCCCCCAAGGGGTCCCTGATTGGAGAGGGTGCAGGCTGGGCTGAGGGAACCCCCCTCCCCACATGCATGGATATCATGCACCGGGCCACTAGTAATATTATGAAAGGATCTCTTAAAATTTGGTTTTAGCTATTGAGGGCCAATTTCAACATTTATTTGGGCTGCTCTCTTTCTCAGTTCATTAGCAGTGTCAGTCTTCTACATCAGAAATCATTGTTTGTAGTGAGGGCAGTGAGTGTGGAAGAAATGGTGTGCCAAAGAGAGCCTTACACAGAATGAGGATATATTTGTGTATTTAATTTCTTAGATGACGTTCTGAACACACATACTACAGCATAAATTTTTCTCAACACATTTTGTACAATGATTCACCCGGATGTTGTTAAAATGCAAATCTCAATGTAGTAGTTTAGGAATGGAGCTGAGAGTCTACTTGCCAACAAGCACCATGTGTTGCTGAGGTAGTTGGTCCATGGACCACATTGTACAGAGGAACAGGCTTACAGGTAACAAAAGGAAAGGGACCTAAGATTTAAGCATCATTATGCTAAATTTTTGTAAGAATATCAGTGCACAGGCAAGTTATTGGCCCAAGATCACTCAATTCAAATCTTGAAGCCATGATTCAACCACAGGCCAACTTGAGAGGGAAAAAAATCAATTTTTTTTCTTAGTCACAGCTGAACACCCAAGTCAAGTCTTGTGGTCTGAGAATTTTGAATGAAGAAGACAACTTAAGGAAAATTTTACATGTTTATGTTCAAAGACTTTATGAACTAGTTGGGGAAACACAAAGCGTTGTGTACAATGCAATACGTTCTGTAATACAAGGATATATAATAGTTGTGATTTATAATTTTATTTATTTATTTTATAAATTTAAAATTAATTTGAGAGAGAGAGAGAGAGGGGAATATCAATGTGAGAGAGAAACACTGATTGGTGGTCTCTTGCATGTGCCCCGATCAAACCCACAACCTGGGTATGTGCCCTGACCAGGAAGTGAACCAGCCATGCTTTGGTGTACTGGACGACACTCCAACCAACCAAGCCACACCACCAGAACTAATTTTATTTTTAGGAACTGATACAATTTATAATGGATGCAAATTAGAAAATATGCAAATAAAAAATAAAAATTAAATTACCTATAACCTCAATATCCAGAGATTATAAGAAATAATATGTATATGTTTTGTATATTATTATGTTTTATATTGATTTTTCTATTCATACATAGATTTATGTCAGGATATCTCAGAAATAGCTTCTGGGATGAGATTAAAAGTTATCCCCTGACAACAGTTTAACCCTATAGAAAACTGAAGCTGGTTCTTTTACCTACAAGTCACAATTAGCAGCTACCAATCATACCTGCTTAGAGATTTCTGTCTGTCTGTCTCATGTATGGTATTAAATGACTCTTACAAGACAATAAATATGTTAATTATATTGTGTTTTCTATTTCTTTATGATATTATCTTGTATGCTTGTTCCTCACCTCTGAATTGCGCTCTCAAGAATAACAGCAATAATTAAATTATGCAACTTAGCATGAAATACATGGCATAGAAATGAATGAGCTTCAAGGCTTCCCTTATTCTCCTTCATCAATTCAAAAGTTATGTGTCATTTTGTTGTTCAAGTTGTCCAAGAACATTTACATACACAAAGCAGGAATTCCTGATTCAGAGAAAGCCAGGCCCAGCAAGGAACTCAGCCGGCTAGAGCCTGGGCTTCCATGGCCTCTGCTCAGCTGCGGGTCCTGGAGCCTCACCCTTGCAGCAGAAACCCATGACAGGGTGTGGACAGGCGCCTCAGACAGCCGTGGAGAGGCCCACAGCACATCTCTGTGCTTCCTCCTCCGTCTAAACACCAGCAGAAATGGTGGAGCCCCAGGCAGGACATTCCTTCCACACCAGCAAGTGCACTACCAGCAGAACTTGTCCTCTGGGAAGACCTTGGCCTCTTCTTCTGACAGTAGCCAGGACAACAGAACACTGCGAACTGCTTCAGCAACTTCACATTCAGGTCAATAGAGATATCTGTGCTTTAGGTTTAGCAGGAGCCTGAGTGAACCTGAAAGCATAGACCCAGTGAAGACACTCAAACTGCACATGGTGGGCGGCACAGGCAATGATGAAGGAATCTGGAAGGCCCAGTGGTGCTTGCCATACTTTACATGGAGTATGACAATCACACGCTCCCCAGAATCTATCAGGTTATCTGCAAGGTCTCCATGCAAACTGCTGCCAGTGAAGCTGAAGGAAACAGATATGCTGCTGCGGTGCACAGCTCCCAGGGCTGGAGGGCTGCATGAGTGGGAGACTGAGCATGCCCTGACACAGAGCCCTCTCAGTATGTCCACATAAGTGGGTATCTAGCATTTCCAGGGCCTTCAAAAACATCGTCTCTATACCAGCCATGGGGTTTCCACCATGAAAGGCTGCCAGGAGCCACCAGGAGAGGTAGCTGAACCTGGCTGCCAGGCCAGCCACTCTATCCACCTGGGAGGATGCACAGACTGACTTGGTGTGTGTCCCCTTGGGCAAATCTCTCCCTCTCCCCTTTCTCTGTCTTTTCTTCTATTTTTGTTTGTTTGTTGTTGTTTTTATTTTTGTTGTTGTTGTTGTTAGAGAGGGAAGATGGTTCCATTGAAATAAACACAGACCACCCAAATGGAAACACACTCACACTCACTCTCTGTCTGCCTCTCCTTTTCTCTCTCCTCTCCCCCCTCTTTCTCTCATGTCCCGAAATTCACTCATAATGTCTATTACCACTTCTTTGAGCAGACTTGATTAGATCATCCTATCTAATAAAAGAGTAATATGCAAATTGACCATCACTCCAACACAAAAGATGGCTGCCCCCATGTGGCCAAAGATGGCTGCCCCTATGTGGACACAAGATGGCCACCACAAGATGGCCAGCAGGGGAGGGCAGTTGGGGGCCATCAGGATGGCAGGGGAGTGGTTAGAGGGTGATCAGGCTGGCAGGCAGAAGCGGTTAGGGGCAATCAGGAAGGCAGGCAGGCGAGCAGTTGGGAGCCAGCAGTCCTGGATTGTGAGAGAGATGCCCAACTGTCGGACATCCCTCAAGGAGTTCCAGATTGGAGAGGGTGCAGGCTGAGATGAGGGACACCCCACCCCCCATGCACGAATTTCATGCACTGGGCCTCTAGTTCTTTATAATAAATTACATGTTACATAGTAAATGTGTTCACATCACACCCTCCAGTGCGAAAGGGAAGCACATAGAGATAGGAATCTCCAGGCCAGATGGTTTAAACTGTAATCACTTAAAATCAAGGATGGCATGAGAAGTCAGAAGAGCACTGAGCTACTTCTGAAAAAAATTATTTTCTCTGGAATATCAGTCAACAAAGTTCAGCCAAATGGCCTTTTGAGCACAACAGTTTTCCAGCAAACACTACAGAGTGCTAAGATGAACACACCTAACCTGTTGCCATAGGCTGGTTGGTGGTTAGAGCCTCTGGGTTCCATAGCTCTAGCATAGATTAAATATTTTATCTTCAAGGAAATGTAATCAGAGAGGAGAATGAGGACTTGGCTTCATCTGATATTTGATTTACTTTCCCTGCCATTTTGATGAGTCACATTTTGGTGTTGATTTTCAATTCAACTGCTGTTGCAGCACCAGAATCCTGAATTATGAACAAAAAAGAGTAGTTTCATTTAGAAATAAATATTTATTCCAGCAGCTGTGGACTCAGGATTTAAATATCATGCTAACTTGCTGAAAGCAAACAGACACAGCAGTCAAGCGAGAAGCGAATGGCAGAAACAGTGGGTACACAGTGTGGCAGATTTGTGGCTTGCATCTTGTTATCCGCCTGTTTCTTTCCTCCCCGACTTTTACTAGAAATCCTCCAACCACTGCACTTCCAACTCTGCCCCTACAGACCAAGTGATTCCATCATTCTCTTCACTTACTCATTTAATAAGTATTCACTGAGTGGCTAGCGAATACTCTGCTCATCTATGGAGATACAATAGTTAAAATAATTTATATTAGACAAATACATAAATGTAGTACTGAGCTAAGTGCTAATTTTTAGGGTATCTTTTGATAGCTGTTAGAGCAGATCATGGTATAATTAATTGTAGGTAAAATAATCAGTGGATGAGTAGAAATATAAACTGTAAATATATAAGAAAGCAAATTATAGAAAGAGCTAGAGAAAAATCGCAGGGTCTGGAAGGTTATCTGAGAAAGATAACGACAAATAATTGGTTATGACATAGGGATGACATGTGGCAGAAGTGGTGGGAAATGTTACAGAAAGAGAAGGAGAGACCAGATTCTGAAGAACCTGGGGTGGAAGAGCTTGGTCTTTATTCTGGAGGTGAATCCCCAATGACTGTGGTCAGATGAAGTCTGTATTCCAGGATAATCACTCCAGTTGACAATGGAGAATTTCTATTAGAAATCCAAGATTCTAGATTTTTTTACAAGATGTAGAAAAAAAAGTTTTGAGACCATAGTTTTTGCTAACACATTAATTACCAAGGTTGTAGTTGATGAGTACACTTCTCCACTCTACAGTTGGCTATAAGAAAATGAGGTTATTTTTGCATACCTTAAAATTAAAGCAAGAGGTAATATGGTGAGTGGGATGCTCTGAATGTCTGACTCTCTTTTGATCTTCAGTGATGATACTTATGATCAAACAAAGATACTAAACTAAAACCAGTTCTTAATGAAAGGAACTGCTTATAGGAGGCATAATTTAGAGTGTCAGCTCAATCCTAGCCCCTTCTTTGGTAAACTTTCCCTCTCACAGCCCCTGTATATTTGGCACAATAAGAAACCTATCCCCTGCCCTTGCCAGTTTTTCTCAGTGGCTAAAGCATTGGTCCACAGGTTTCAGGTTCCATTCCAGTCAAGGGCACGTGCCTCAGTTGCAGGATAGATCTCTGGCCCCATCAGGGTCTGTGGGGGAGGCGACCAATTGATGTGATGTGTCTTTCTCACATCAATGTTTCTCTCTCCCTGTCTCTCCTCCTCCCTTCCACTCTCTCTAAAAACAAATGGAAAAAAAAAAAATCCTTAGGAGAGAATTAACAAAAATAAGAAAACAAAAAAACTTATCCCCAAACCCTATCTCCAGGTAATGGGTAAATGATAGGCACGTGACCTATGGATAATCAATCCTTTATTGTTTTTCTAAACATGTTTTTATTTATTTCAGAGAGAGGGAGGGAGAGAGAGAGAGAAACATCCTATATAATAAAAGCCTAATAAAAATCAACTGAACGGCAGAATGACTGGTCAGCGGGGGGGGGGGGGGGGGGGGGGGCTGGTGATCCAGCAGCGCCAGGCCAGCCAAGGTGGGTGCCAGTGGGCAGAGGGAGGGGATAGCGATCAGAGGGCAGTGGTGACCAGTGGCATCGGGGCAATGGGGCAATGGGGGGCAGGGTCCGCCACTTGCCGGCTGGTGCCATCCCCCAATTGGCCCTCCGGTCCGCTTTCAGAGGGAGGCCAGACTGCAGCTTAGGCCTGCTTCCCCCTAAGCCGTCAGTTGGACATCCCCCGAGGGCTTCCAGACTGCAAGAGGGCACAGGCCGGGCTGAGGGACAACACCCCCCCCCGCCGCCAAGTGCACAAATTTTCGTGCACCAGGCCTCTAGTCAATGATAAGAGAGAATCCTCTATTGGTTGCCTCCTGCATGCCCCCTACTGGAGATCAAGCCTGAAACTTGGGCATGTGCCCTGACCAAGGATTGAACAGTGACCTCCTGGTTCATAGGTTGATGCTCAACCATTGAGCCACACTGGCCGGGCCGAGCCTTTAAACTGGCCTAGTACACCTACTGTGTGACTTGGTAGGAAATGCTACCTTGCCACCCAAACCATAATCTATGGAGAAGTATCTTTGGTATCACTTGGTAGCTTGTTAGAAATGCAAGATCTCAGGCTCTATCCAAGACTTCCAAAATCAACCTGCATTTTACCAAGACTCCCAGATGATTCATATTTATATTAAATTTTAGCAGGTTTGACTGTCTTGAGAATTTAAGTTAAGAAACATGGAAAACATGCGAGTTAATAACTGGAAAGAAACCAACACATACAAAATATAAGTATGTTCATGTTCATGGCCAATTAGTTCAATAGAAACCCCTGACTACTCCTGCAACTGAGGTGCCTGTAGCTACCCCAAGTCTAGACTCTCCTTCCAGTTCCAGGTGTTCAGATTCCTCCTGCAATGTATCTGCTCTTAAATTTCTATGCAAGTCACCTCTTTCATGTAGATATGTACAATGAACTTCCCTACTCTTTGAACCAGCTTGCGATTCTTTGTTTCCTTCAACACAAGTTGCCAACATAAAAGAGTTTTAGTAGCAATCACTGAGGAGTTAGCAAATACAAATCTCCAATTCAATCCCTAAGAGGAACAATTTATTTTGTGCATAAAATTGTCAGCAACTCTTTTCTCCAGTCAGAGCTGGTCAGCGAAGGAAAAGCAGATCACTCCCATTAGGTTGTGTGTTGATTCCTCAGGCAAGCAGAATGGCGTTTCCTCTACATAAAAGGGTCATTGATTCTTGACCTGTACGAAGGGAAAAAGCCATGTCTACAGAAGTTGGTCCTGCATTTTCACAGGCAGAATTGGCAATCTTTGCTGATGCTTCTCTAGGGAGGAGGAGAGGAGGTTTAATGTAGATATTCCTATTTTAAATTCAGGAAGTTTGCCTTTTTTCCCAAGACCCTTGCCAGGAAAGTCTGTCTCTTTCTTAACATTTTCTCTTTTGTTTTCATAAACTTCTTTAAAGAAAGTAGTATCTGCCATAAACACTCTGTCCTGCCTCATTGCATGATATCTGACCTCAAGCAAGTGGTTTAATCTTTCTGCTTCTTTATTTCTTTACTTATAAAGGGAAGACATAAAAGCCTGACATCTCTTCTATATGATGGCATGCCATAATCAAATCCAATTATGTATGTAATATACCAGTATATCCTATCTAATAAAAGGGTAATATGCAAATCAACCGTCACTCTGTCACAAAGATGTTGGCGGCACCCTGTCCTCTCAGCTCCGCTGGAGTCCCCCAGTCCTGTGGGGGTGGCCACTGAGAGTGGGCAGCATGAGTGGCCTGGCAGAATGTTTGCTTCATCGCCATGGCAATGAGGCAAGCATTCCGCGCCTGGCCGCGGATGGGCCTCTGGCCAGGCGGGGGCACGGTACGCTTGTGTCGTCGTCCCTGCGATGATGCAAGCATTCTGCGCCCGGCCGCGGATGGGCCTCTGGGCTGCGGAGAGCCTCTGGGCAGCGGGCGCGGAGTGGCCAGGCCCCGCAGAGAGCTACTGGCGCACAGATTTGTGCACAGGACTACTAGTATGTATATAATACATATATATATAATATATGTAATTACTTATATCTAATTTTTCAATGTTAGTTATATAAATGCAAGATAGTCCTAAAATATCCTGGGGTGTCTTAGTACTTTTTCAATATTTTTTAGATGTGGAATTTTTTGTTGAAAGAAAATATTGCATTCTAAATAAATAAAAGAGTTTTTGGTCTGTTTGAATTAGCTGCATGGTGATTTCCTGCTGGATGATCTGAGGAATTTATACTTTAAGCCCTATACTAAATGCATAAAGAACAATGTGAAAATCAGATTTTTGTATAGCTTGAGACAACATATATTCACCTCAACAACTGCTTGTAGAGTGCCTGAACTATATATCAGCAACAGGGCAGAAATAGAAAGGTCTCAGTATATAAAAAACACTACAGGGTATGTGCTAATTGATTGTTGAATTAGTGTTATTGAAGCACAAATACCTCATCAATTAGCTCTGCCTAATGAAAGTCAGTGAGAACTTCACTCTGCCTAATGATGGTTAGGGAGAGAGAAGTGAGGTTATAATTGATTAAGAAATACCGTGTCTCCCCGAAAATAAGACAGTGTGTTATATTAATTTTTGCCCCCAAAGACACGCTAGGTCTTATTTTCAGGGGATGTCTTATTTTTTCATGAAGAAGAATACGGTACACATTTCTTGTTAAATGAAAATAAAGGAAATTTATTACCTGTATACGGTACGGTAGTACAGTAGTTGTCAACACGAACCAGACAAACTGTGAATCCCACAGTATCAAGAATTTACTCAACACCATTTATTAAAGAGATTGTCTTGACTCCATTGTATGCTCATGCCTCCTTTGTCAAATATTAAATGCGCATATTGGTTTGGGTCGATATCTGGATTCTCTATTCTGTTCCATTGATCTATATGTCTGTTCTTGTGCCAGTACCAGGCTGTTTTGAGGACAGTGGCTTTGTAATACAGCTTGAAATCTGGTATTGAGATCCCTCCTACTTTATTCTTCTTTCTCAGGATTGCTGTGTCTATTCGGGGTCAATGAAAAACATTATAAACTGATGAACAAAAAGATAGTTACAGAGGCAGTAAAGCATCAAACAGACTGTCAAATTACAGGGGTAAGGTTAGGGAGAGGTGGGGGAAATAAGAGATCAACTGAAGGACTTATATGCATGTATATAAGAGTAACCAACGGATGCAAAACATTGGGGGGTGAGGGCATGTATGGGAGTGGGGTGGGGGTGGGGGGCAATGGTAAGATATGTACACATATAATACCTTAATAAAAATTTGAAAAATAAATAAATAAATAAATAAATAAAAGAAAAAAAAAAAAGAATTTACTCATTTATTCAATGACAATCATGTCATCATCTTCTGGAACATCATCATAACAATCCAATTCCTGAATTTCCTGGTGAATTTCTTGTGACTCCATTTCTTTCAGAATCAGTGGACCAAATCTCTCATGTTTAGCAATAGCACTGTCTTTAAACGAGCACTTCTTGTCAAGGTAGCCTGCTGGCAGTGCATTTGCAATGCAACTGTCAGTAATTTTCTCCCATGAATTCTTCACCCAAGTCACAACTTCTTGCAGTTTAGGTTTCACAAAGTTTCCACGCTGATTTCTCTCCATTCTATTTTCAATGTAGTCATTAATTTCCATGCACAAATTGTCATTGAATGGCTTGTTTATTGCAATATCAAGAGTCTGGAGATAGGCCGCCATTCCTGCGGGAATCATTATCTGATCTATTTTTCTTTCGTGAAGAAATGTCTTCATGTCTTTAGCGCGGTGAGTGCTGGCTGCATCCCAGACTAGCAGACCTCTTTGGCTCCCTCGCATAACAAGCGGCAGCATTAAATCGACCCACTTCCTTATAACTGCTTGTGTGGCCCAGGCTTTTTCAGTTTCAAGAATAAAAATGCCCAAAACACGTTCAATCTTTTCCTTCTTGCCCTTAGAAATGATTAAAGGTGGGATTTTAGTGCCATCCAGACGAATTGCCAAAATACAGGAAACACGTGCACTTTTGTAAGCAGTGGAGGGAATGTACGCTAAGGAGGCACCCCGCTGTTCAATTGTTGTTTGAGATGATTGGCCCATAAACACTGCAGTTTCATCCATAGCAGTCATGTTGGAAAGATTGTATTTAGAGAAGTCAGCATCATCAATAAAGGACTTGAATGCAAGTGCTCACTTAATAACTTGAGTATCTTCCAACCTAAACAATGTTGGTAGATCTTCTTAAAGACAGTTCACTTCGCTGAAGGAAATTATCCAGCCAGTGTTGTGATGCTTTGAAGTCTTCGGGGGCTATGTCAAACTGTGGTGCCATTGCAAGGGCAAATTCTTGAATCTGAGCCCTATTCACAACCAAAGCCTTTGCTCTCCTGTCAACAACCCATTCACAGATCAGGTCTTCCAGCTCGGAAAATAATGGTTGCCGACCTGATCCACACTTGAGCTTTTTAGCATTTCCCTTGTCCACTTGTTCAATGAGGTTACCATACTCTGCTCGCCATTTTCGGACCAATCGGATACTCAACATCTTCTCTTTGCAGAAAGCAGTAAGATTTTGGCCGAGTCTTCCATGATTCCTTTCTTGTACTCCACGGAGTAGCTTTTTCTTTTTGCGCTCATTTCTAGGGGTAAAAAAAAAAAGGAATTGGGGTATCAAGGTGGGGGCAGGGGGATCACTCAAAATGACACAGGGGGGATCAGAGGGGAGAGTCAAAATGGTACAGGAGAATCAGAGGGGGGATTATCATTTTAGTAACCCCTTTTGATCCTCCTGTGTCATTTTGATTGCCCCCTCTGATCCTCCTGTGTCATTTTGATTGCCCCCTCTGATCCTCCTGTGTCATTTTAAGTGATCCCCCTCCCCCCACCCCTGTGCCACTGAACACCTTCACCAGATATCCCCCCTACCCCTTTATCAGACATTTACCCCCTGGGGCCTGCCTGGGGACTGTCACTGGGCTTGCTGGGGCCTGGATCTGGGCTGGAGCAGGGTCTGCCACTGACTGAGAACCTTCAGTCATCATGAAGGCGGCCGCGAGCATCAGGTAGTGTCACCAGAGACAGACCAGCACTCACCACCTTCGCTGCGTCCCATCCGCTCTAATCCTCCTGTTCTTCTACACGCATCTGTGAAAGTCTCCTCCTCTCTCCCGCCCCGTGCTCACTGCTCACTCCGACCTCCGCTCCGCCTCCACACAGCAGTGACGTCAGGACTCTGTGTAAAGTCACTGGTTGCTAGATGCCAGTCGGGGCGGCCCTAGCGACCAGTTTACGGTAAATTAATTTTCATTCTGAGACGGAGCCTGGGGGCCTTATTTTCAGGGGGATGCCTTATATTTCACTCAGAAGGAAACCTGTAAGTAGGTCTTATTTTCGGAGGATGTTTTATTTTCGGGGAAACACAGTAGTAGGAAATTGCGCCCTGGCCAGTGTGGCTCAGTTGGTTGAGCATTGTCCCATACACTGAAAGGTGGAAGTTTGATCCCTGGTCAGGGCACATGCCCAGGTTGTGGGTTTGATCCCTGGGAGAGGTGCATGCAGTAGGCAATAGGTCAATTTCACTCTCACATTGATGTTTTTCTCTCTCTCTTCCTCTCTCTTCCTTTCACTCTAAAATAAATAAAAGCATGTCCTCAGGTGAGGATTTAAAAAAGCACCAAGAGAAACACTAGGAAATTTTATGAGAAATAAGTAAGCAAAGAGCGTTCTATACAAAGAGAAGCATAGGTAGGTAAAGTCACAGTGGTGAGTGAGTGGCTTCAAAAGCATCACATACTCTGATAAGATTGGAGCTTAATTTATGAGGGAAAATAAGTCAGAGTAGCTTAAAAAATAGAAAAGCTAAAAAAAAAAAGGTTGGGGCCAAGTTGTGAAAAGCTTTGACTTTCATGAAACTCTATTTTTGCAATACATGTTTAATAAAAGAAAACAAAATGGCTAAATATTTATTTTAGAAAAATCTTTTTGGCAACCACGTCAAAAAGAGTTTGCTAGATTGTCTCCTTTTGCTCCTGCAAGTCAACAGACCATTTTGTCATCCTGCTCCCCAGTTCCCAGGAATCTGACCTGCATAGATTGCATCAAATGTGTTGCCATGACTGCTAGGGTCTGGTAAGATTACATCAGTGGGAGGCCCCAGCAGGAGACTGGCAGGGTGGAAGAGAGTGCTGCTGAGCTATGCGTGGCCTCCAGCTTCCTTCCTTCTGGGTCATTTCTTCCTTTTTCTTTTCCCTCATATATTTATTTATTCATTATTTACACCAGTGTTGATCAAGCCTTTTAATTTTATTCAATGGGGTTATAATCTGCTACCATTGTATTTATTTTCAAGTTGTATTTTTAGAATTGTGGCTTTTGAGGGTCCTACAAGCTCTCATGTCCTCTTGACACATCCCTCCTTACTTTGAGGCTCAACACAACATTCTAGATTCCTCTTCTGTGACTAGTGCCCTAGTTCTAGAAGTGGTCATTTCTCCATGGAGATCTAGTTTCTCTTAATGATTCAGGGGTGCTTATTGCTGTTGTGATGCATCTAGGCCCTATTAGCAAATACACTCAAGGAAAGTCCACCAGTTTATACTGACAAATCCACATCTAACCTAAGACCATAGCATTCATTTTAGTTTTCCCCTTTCTATATGTTTAATTCCCTTCTCCAACCCAACTGCCATTATTCTTAGTATATACTCATTTGCACAATCCTAGAATATATAGAAATTAGTTTCAGAATTAATAACTAATGTTACTGAGAAAAGGAAACGTACTCAGGTTTAGGGAATAATGGTGCATTCCTGCTGTCACTGACCCTGGAATATTGTACCATTTCTTATTGGCTTCCCTAAAACTCTGTGACAGATTTGCTAACAGGATTTTTATTAAACACTCTTTAAGTATCCAATTGGATCCTGCCCTCTTCCCCTCTACTGGGTCAATAACTGATAAAATGTGCTAGAGTGACTGCTTCTCAGGGGTTTAGAATATGTAGCAAGAGTCAATCTACCCAAGTTCTTATCTCCCTGCAGGCTTTGAGCACCGTGTCAACGCCAGTGTATTTATCCAGCTTCTGACTTAATCACAAACACAATTGTACTGAGGCATGTAAGAACCTCATATTATGAAATGTATGTAGACAGAGATCTAGGGAAAGTCATACACCATTTACACACTTTAGAGAAATAAGTCCATAATGGTTTAAACTAGCTAGTTATATTCACTCTAATTAATAACATTCTATTATTTTTGCTTCTCCACTTATACCTGGTCCAGGGGTTACATGACAGCTCTTCCATAGCTACCTCTCATTGGCAAGACTTATAAAGAAACACAGAACATTTCTGCAAGCAGCCATGTCATGATATGGCATAAACACATTTTTGGCTGGTTAATACTATGACTTATAATAAGAAATATATGTTTGGTCTCCATGCCTATGACAGTCACATGGTTTCTAAGTACTTTGAAATTTCCTGTGAGGAGACCAATAAAGGTATCTTGGTTGTCAGTGGATCTTTCAGTCCCACTCTCTTCCCACCCTAACCTCTTAAGAGAGGAGAGGGGCTGAAGCTTGAGTTCAATCACCTGTGACCAATGATGTAATCAATCATGCTTACATTATAAAATCTCCATTAAAACCCCAAAGAGTTCTGAAAGCTTCAAGATTGGTGAACACATGGAGATACAGGGAGAGAGGCATTGAAGGGTGTATAAAACTCCACATCTTTTTTTATCCATACCTTGCCCTATGTATCTTTTCATCTGGCTGTTGATTTGTATCCTTTAATATCCTTTGTAATGAAGTGGTAATCTAGTGAGTAAACCAGTTTCCTGAATTCTCTGAGCTGCTCTAGCAAACTAACTGAATCTAAGAAGGGGGTGTGAAAACTTCTGATTTATAGCCACTTGGTCAGAAGCACAAGTAACAACCTAGATTTGCAATTAACAGCTGAAGTGAAGGGCAGTCTTATAGAACTGAGCCCTTAACCTAAAATCTGATGTTATCACTGAGCAGATAAACTCAGCATTGGGTTGAATTGCAGATGCCTCACTGGTGTTGAACTGTTTGGTGTTGTGGGGAAAAAAAAAACCCACACACATTGAAATTGGGTGCAGAATTGTATCCAGAAGATCTGAACTTTATCTAGTATCAACTTGAATATATACATTTACCATCATGAGTGTTCATAGACATTTATGGAAGGAATCACAATTAGAGCTGAAATATTAAGGCTCAGAAAAATTAGCTAGTTGAGTAACCAATGTTTGTATTAACCATGTGACCTTATTTTTCATATATTTCATTTTGCATTGATTAAAAATAATATATTGATTATATACTGGAAAACAAGAAATTTCTCATCCCTACACCTGAGAATTTCAAGTGGTACAACGTTTCTTAAAGGAAATTTCATTATTTTACACTGCATTTGGTATAAATTGCTTATAACATGTGATTTAGAAACAAACTGTTCTCTGATTATTCTTTAAAAATGAATAAATAAGAAATGACTTAAGAGGTTTGCATTAAATAATTTTTATCCCATCATATGTTTAATAATTAAATCTTTGTGAAAATATTTAATATTGATAGATTGCCTAAATCTACTTTGATGAAGCTTTTATAAAGTTATACCTTGGTCCAATAAATAATGGTGGAGAATTAATTACAACACATATTTAAAAAAAGCAGGACATAAAATGGGAAATTAATGTATTGATTTATGTTAGGAGTTATGGGCCCAAATCCATTCGAGTTTAAAAAGTAATGTTATAAAATGTAAGCTTAAAATAAATTGGCAGGTTGGGGGAATTCTAATTAATCAAATTATTATTTTGAAACATGGGAAATTAATGGGAAAGAATGAAAATTTGTCTACATTTTTTAATTCAAAATATACCAGTAAATAACCAAATGGAAGTAGGGAGGTTCTTTATAGAAGTATCCCAGGCAATGCATGAAGAAAAGTAAGAAAACTAGGTAATCCCCATTTTGCCACACTTAATAAATTATTAGTGGATCTAAGCATTGTTTCTGAATAGCTGCTAATATCACAAAGTAAGTGAGAACTAGATATTATGTATGCTTTGATGGAGAAATACATCCTTTAAGTATTTTCACTCTCTCAAAAATATTGAAACTGCATCCAGTCAAACCTTTTGACCCAAATGTTATTTAGAAGGCAGACGAGCATATCAATTCACACTTTGATGATACAATCACTTTACAATCTCTACAGAAATATTTTTAAAATTGCAAGAGAATGAGAAGTACTGAGGAGAAGCACATATAGATTATTTAGATTTTGATTCAAACTATTAAAATGTAAGATGTCAGTCCATCAGACAAATTGACTAGATATCTGATGGTATAAAAATATTGTCTTTTATTTTTAGTTGAATAATGGTCTAATGGCCCTAACCGGTTTGGCTCAGTGGATAGAGCGTCGGCCTGCAAACTCAAGGGTCCCAGGTTCGATTCCGGTCAAGCGCATGTATCTTGGTTGCGGGCACATCCCCAGTAGGGGGTGTGCAGGAGGCAGCTTGATCGATGTTTCTCTCTCATCGATGTTTCTAACTCTCTATCCCTCTCCCTTCCTCTCTGTAAAAAATCAATAAAATATATTTAAGAAAAAAAAAAAAGAAATGAAAATTTAAAAAAAAAATAATAATGGTCTAATGGTATGCTAGAAACAGAATTCTTATTTTTCACTGAAGTAAGTACAGATAAAATATGATATCTATAATTTGCTTTAAAATAATTTCATAAGGGGATAAGTAGTTAGGAGTATAGGAAAGACAAAAGTAGCCATAAGTTGGTAATTGTAAAACAGGATGTTGGGTAGTTGGAGGTTAATTAAACTAGTATGGTTAATTTTGTATACAATGGAAATTTTCTATAATAAAAACATAAAACAAATGAACAACAAATGTACAAGGTGAATATAATTTAGATAGTAATTCAGTAGAGCAAGTAAACAAATGAAAAACATCTCTTGTTTTTCTCAAAATCAATAAAAATTGCTTTTTTGTAATCTACATGTTTATAAAAATTTTCTGACTCTGAAATTTTCAACAGCCAAAACTTCATTGGCATTTGTTATCCTGCAATTCCTCTACCAAAAGTTTAGGCAAACCAAAAAACTCAGAAAAATTATTATAGTACTTACCATGACCAATTTCAAATATCATAAAGTCTTCGGCCTTGCACCATAATTTCTAACTAATTAGTGTTGACACACAGGAAGACCACCAATATTATGATATTACATTTTTTTAAAATGTTTTATTGATTTTTAGAGAGAGAGGAAGGGAGAGGGAGAGAGAGAGAGAAACATTGATGTGAGAGCAAAGCATTGATTGCTTGCCTCCTGTGTGTTTCCTACCAGGGGATCAAGCCCTAGTCCCTTCTGTGCCTGGGATTACACCCAACCAACTGAGTCACACTAGGCAGGGATATCATTAAAATTTTAACCAACCAAATCAATAAATTTTCTTATTGATGTTGTTTCTTTTTTTTTTCCTCACCTGATATGTTTTTTATTAACTTTAAAGAGAGAGAAAGAGAAATAGAGATTTGAGAAAGAAATGTTGATCAGTTGCCTCCCATATGTGCCCCACCTGGGGATGAACCCGAGACCTAGGTATGTGCCCTGACCTGGGACCCAAGGGCAACATTTTTGATGTAGGGGATCAACTGAGCCAACCAACAAGCACTTTACTGGTTTTCTTTTATAAGGATTTTTCAACTAATTCTCTTGAATTTCTAAGGTACATATTAATAGCATCAGCAGTACTAAAAACTTTCCTTTATCTTTTTTTATAATGTATACTTTTTAATTTTTACATTTGTCTGCTTGAAGTGTTGATAAATATTAGTGAAGACAATAGCCATTTTTGTTTGTTCTTCATAACTAGATTTTGGTTTGAGAGACTATATCATTTATAATTAAAAATGTTTTAAAAAAACTTCCATTGAGATATAAATGACATATTACAGTATTTTAGTTTCAGGTGTACAACATGATTCAATATTTGCATATGTTGCAAAATGATCGCCACAATAAGCCTAGTTAACCTCTGAGACATCATACATAGTTACAACACAAATATTTTTCCTGTGATGAGGACTTTCAAAGTTTACTCTCTTAGCAACTTTCAAATATGCTATACAGTATTATTAACTACTAGAGGCCCAGAGCAAGAAATTCGTACACTCAGGGGGGTCCCTCAGCCCGGCCTGTGCCCTCTTGCGATCCAGGAGCTCTTGGGGGATGTCCTACTGCTGGCTTAGGTCTGCTCCCTGTCAGCCATGAGCCTGGCTTCTGGCTGAGCAGCGTTCCCCCTATGGGAGCACACTGACCACCAGAGAGCAGCTCCTGCATTGAGTGTCTACCCCCTGGTGGTCAGTGCGCATCAGAGCCACTGGTTGTTCTGCCCTTTGGTCGATTTGCATATTAGCCTTTTATTGTATTGGATACTTTTAAACAATATTTAATATTTCAAAAATAATACTTGGTATATTAATTATAATATTACTTTTAAGGACATACACATTTTCTACTAATTTTGCAGATGGCTTAATTTTAAATAAGAAGAGTGATGAGTTTCTCATGAAATGACTTTTCCCAAAAATATTATAAATTGCTTCAAGCACTTTATGTAATACATGTAATCATAAGAACCATCATCATCATCATCAAAACAAATACTCAAGTATCAACCTATCAACCACCCAATTAAGGAATATATCATCTTTAAAACCATTTCAAATGCCTTTTCATCACCTATGTGGTTATTTTTTGTTTTATATTTTTTTAAATTATAGATTTTGTTTATGCTTATTAAAATACTGAAAAATATAACAGAATATGAGAAACCTGTAATCTCACCACCTAGTTGTGAGAACTCTTAACCTTTTGTACATTTCCAATGTTTTAGTATATGTGCATATATTTATGTGTTTGCAAAATATAATCATACTATCTTACCTTGGGATTTTAAAAATATTTATAAAAGTTTACCATTAAACTTGGTGCACAACCAATGTTTTGTTTATATATTTATAAAATATAATCATACTATTTTAACTTGAGATTTTAAAAATATTTATAAATTATTTGCTATTATAAGTGTTATTATTAAATATTAAATCTCTATGAACATCTTTGATTATTTTCTGATAAATGGTTTTTGGTAGTGAAAATAGTGGATATGGGTACAAACATTTCTAGTTTTAAGTATTCCTAAATAGGTTTTAAAAATAGTGAAACCAACTTACATTTCAACAATGATATATTTTGCAATTCACTGTATACTAATTTTACATAAAATTTAGGTGTTCATAATTCATATATTATATGATTTTAAAAACATGAATTTGAAATATTCACACTACTTTCTTAGACAATAGACAAATTGCTGTTTATTTTACTTTCTATAATTTTTACTTTGTTGTTCTGTATTTTTATTCAACATTTTTAAAATTCATAGTTAATAAGTGTCATTTTCTTATTAAAGACTAGAGGACTGGTGCACAAAATTTGTGCATGGGGCGGGGGGGGGGGGGGGCGTCCCTCAGCCCAGCCTGCACTGTCTTGCAATCTGGGGCATCCCTATCGCAATCTGGGACCTCTGGCTCCTAACTGCTTACCTGCCTGTCTGATTGCCCCTAACCACTTACCTGACTGCCTCATTGCCCCTGACCACTCGCTTGCCTGCCTGATCGCTCTGGTCTCTGGTCATTCTGGTCATTCCACTGTTTTGGTTGCTGGGCTTTTATTATATAGGATTAAGTAGTACAAACCAAACTGAAAAATCAATTAAAGTCTTTATGCTTTCAAATTCTATGTTAAATGGCACATTCCTGAGATATATTTTAGGTCGAACTTTCCAAAGTTAACTGAAATTTTACAGGAGATATCAAACCAGGTGCACTTCCACAGTATGTCTGTACAATACATCACACATGTCTATTTTAAAATTCCATTCCACTGTTTTTTTTCTTATGTCAGACTTGCTGAGAACCAGAGAACAAAGTTAAAACGACAGATATTATTAAATGTCTGGCTGCTCCAGCTAATGGGGCTTAGAATCTCATGCATTTCTAGTTTCAGCTGCCAGTTCCCAAGCAAGTAGGTCTGTTGATAAAGGGTGGCTTTGACAGGGAAGAGGGGAGGGAGGCAATATGATTTTGGGAAATGTACAGATTTAAAGGAGAGTATTTTTAGAGCCAATAGAGAAATGTCTTCAGAGCTTCTTTTATGCTTCTCTTAATTTGATTCCACAACCACCTTCCTTACCAAATATGGCCGGAGAAGGTCAAGAGAAGAAACCAACTCACCCAGCGATGCAGAACAGACTTTCTGAGAGTTGAGAGTGTCAGATGATTTGACAAGGAAGTTTGGGTAGGGGTATGGGTAAAATGATTCTTTAGGATATTTTTTTTTTAACCTCAGTTTTTAGTATTTTGTTACAGTAATTTTGTTTTTTGGACCTGCCACCCAGGCACTTTATAGTTCAAAATACAAAGTACATTGAATACTTGACATTGAAAAAAGAGGTTAGTTTGGGGAAACTTAATTTAGCCGTATTAGTGCAGCCCACATCTGGAGATTCTCCATGCACACAGGGACTCCACCATGCACATGTTCTGCCATGAACATCGCACCATGATCCATCAGATCTCAGCAAGTTATGCTGACCTGGCTCAGTCAGTCCTCTGACACTCACCTGAGCACAAGTCTCCAGTGTCTGGCTGGCCTTTGGGCCACGGTTCTGTGTCTTTTTCATGGCTGCATTGCACAATCTTTATTCCTTTTCTATTCTCCATTTCTCTTTGCCCACACACAATCCATCCTTAATGCACTTCTTAAGTAATTATTCTCAACAGTTGTTAAGTTTAGCATAACATGAATGATAGATTGTTTTACCCTCTAGGAGACACATAAAGATTCTATGCAGCGATATTTACCATAGCCAAGATCTAGAAACATCCAGAATGCCCATTGGTAGATGAGTGGATAAAAAAAGCCGTGGTATATTTACACAATGGCATACTAGATGGCTGTAAAAAGAAGAAATGTTTACCTCTTGGGACAGCATGAACAGGCCTGGAGAAAATTAAGCTACTAGTAAGTGAAATAAGCCAGTCGGAGAAAGGTAAGTACCATATGATCTCACTTTTATGTGGAATCTAATGAACAAATAAACTGATGAACAAAATAGAACCAGCACATGGATACCCGGGACAGACTGACAGCTGTCAGAGGGGAGGGGAGAGGCAGGTACTGGGTAAAAGAAGGTGAAAGGATTAGCCAAAGAACATGTATGCATAACCCATGGCCACAGACCATAGTGCGGTGATGGCCAGAGGGAAAGAGGCACAGGGGGAGGAAATGGGGACATCTGTAATAATGTCAACAATAAAAATAAGGACACGATTGTGATTAAGTAATTGAGAAGAAAGGTGAGCCCAGCACTTTCGCCTCCCTGGGTGCACTGGCAGACAAACCCCGCCTTGGCCTGGGCAGGCATGAGCACATCACCCTGCAGTTCCTGGACCTCAGATGCCTCCTGTGCAAGGACCTGGGACTCTCTCTTCCAGTCAGGGTTAACCTGACTTATACCTCCATAGATCTCTCTCTCCCCACCTCCCTGCCTTTATGTAATCTCCTGCAGGAACTGTGATTTAATAAAGAGAAGCAGGAAGGGGGTTTTAACTTCAATCATCTTTGCTTTGTACTGCATCACAAACCTTCTCTAAATATATGCCTTGGATTTAATGGAACATGTGAAGGAATGTAAGAAATGCTAGGTAGGCATTTGGGTAGGTGAGATGTAAAAATAATCAAACCTCTTTCCTTTCTTGACATCTAATTTAATTCCATTTGTAGGCAACTTTACTTCAGACATTTAGATACTTTTACATAAGGGTTTTCAAAAGGCCTCAACAACAAAACTCAGCAATTACTGGAACTTTTCTTAGATGACTTGAGTTTAGAAGCCAGTATACCCAACCCGTGCAAAATATCTTTATTTTGAAGATACGTTAATAACACACTGAAATTTGATATTCAACACACAGCAGTTGGGTGGCAATAGAATTAGGTGTAGTTGCACAGATCTGAGTGTGACTTATAACACTTCTTCCCTAGAAAGTTCTAGCTGAACTGCTGAATTTTCAGCAAAGCTATTCTACACAGAGTTGCAATTTTAAAAGGACTTAAATCTTAAATGTAACAACCTTTGCAAAATTTTATTTTGTCATTATTTTATTTAAAAGGTATCCACAATACACTACTTTTGGAGGTCAATACAGAACAGTAGACACAATAGAGCCTGAGTCTTTCTAGAATCTCTAGAGGATCCTTTTAGGTTCTTTTAGAGAATGAAAGAGAGAAAATTGTATTTTGATCCAATGAGATATAATGGAAGGTGCTGATCTACATTGTATATATGCAGTCTTTAATACATGTAGGCATTAATAAAACACTAAATTTCTATTTAAATAATAACTACTTACGTTATTCCTAAATCCTAAGACATTTAAGGACCAGTTCCAGCCTGCACATATTAAACATAATGTTAGGGTATAGGTTTTTCTCCCAGTGTTGTGGAAAGTTGTGCTGAATCTGTTCCTGCATGTATTTCATCTTTGATCAAGTATATACAAAAGGTATTCCATTATCTACATTTTGAAAGTAAGGAGCCTAAATTACATGGAATATCTTTCTCCCTGATCTTCTTTCAAGCAACTCGTAAAGCAATAACAAAATGCTTGCATTGATTAATATATGCTAGGTGCTATGAAAATACTTCCTTGCATTATATTATTTTTTAAAAAGCCTGCCTATGCCACAAGCATCAAAATGTTTTGCCTGAAGTAGTCCTATTGAGGCAATGTGATCTAATAGGACAGTCAGGCTCATGCACATTTGCCTCTATATAAAGCAGCAGAGATTGGGGGAGTAGGTGGAGAACATCCTAAAAGAACAATATTAGGAGAGCATTATGCTAAGTGAAATAAGCCAGGCAGAGAAAGATAAATATCACATGATCTCACTCATTTGTGGAATATAATGAGCAACATACACTGATGAACAAAATCAGATCCACAGACAAAGAAACATCGATCAGAATGTCAAACCTCAGGGAAGGTAGGGGAGGGTGGAGGTAAGGGGGAGAGATCAACCAAAGGACTTGTATTCATGCATATAAGCAAAATCAATGCATACAGACAACAGGAGGTTGGGGGCATGAATGGGGGGTGAGGGGAAATGGGGGAATAAGGACACATATGTAATACCTTAATCAATAAAGAAATTAAAAAATAATAAAAATTTAAAAAAGAAAGAAAAGAACAATATTAGAACACAATACCTGACTTAAGGATAAGTCACAAAGACAAGCATGCCTTGAATGCAGCAGCTAGGGGGGAAACATTGAATGTCTGAATTTCGCTGTCTACTAAAAAAAATGCAAATATCAAGAACGAAATTGCGCCTTGGCCAGTGTGGCTCATTCGGTTGAACATGATGCACTTAGTTACACATGATTTAACAAAGTTGTGTCATCAATGTGCCTGGTGGTAAAAATATTATACTATCTGAATATTTTTGTGACTTAATGTGATAAAGCCAAAATAAAATATATGTTATGCTTACATGAGGAAATAGATACACACAGGTATTTAGATTAATGATACTCATTAATAAACCTTTAACATAGAAATTTGATAATTTTAAATAGCACAATTATTTAAATATACAATTTACCAATCTGAAATGTTTTGATAATATTAAAACCATCCAGAATTAATTTGTAAAATTGAAACTACAGTAAATTACAGATGATGACATATACCCATGTGTAACTGCAAAAATTGATAGATGTTGGCTTTTTTATTTTTATACCATAAACTTTTAAATTAAATAAACACAATTGTACAGAAGGATCTGAAACCACTCTTTACTCCCTTTAGTTCCATCCCTTCCTTTTTTAAACTCAAAAGCAAATATTGATGTGTCCATGTTTTGCATAATTTTGGTCCATGTTTTAAAACTGTTATTATATATTTTCAACCCATAAATAATATATCTGTGTGTGTGTGTGTGTGTGTGTGTGTGTGTGTATTTGTGGAATTTTTATTTTCCCTTTTTCATTTAAACATATTTTTTGGATAAATTTAAGTTCATACAACAGTTCTATTTTAATTATTTAAATTAAGTCTATTCACTTTATGAATATAGCACATTTATCTATTCCTTTACTGATGTTTCTTTTGTGAATTAGAAGGATATTTGTAATATGTTTTATGAGATATTCTTTATCAGGTTAAGGAATTGTTCTATTTCTTTTTTTCTGAGAATGTTTTTCAATAATAATTATCCCTTAAATGTTATTATGTATATTCAATCTTGGGCTTCTTTAATTTATGTTAATTTATTCCTGCAACCAAGAGCACCAGCAGTTAGTTTAAAAACAAATACCATTGCTGATCATTTTCAGTATCATATAGCAGAAAACTTTAATAAGTATTAGATTCTATAACAAATTTCCAAAAATAGATCTTACTTTAAAAAATAATAAACAGCTTTATAGGGATATTATTTACATACTATAAACTTTACTCACTTTAAAGTGTTTTGATGCTTTTTAATATATTTACAGAGTAGTGTAACCACAACCACAGTTATGTTAGATCATTTGTATTACCCCAAAAATAACATTGTACCCATTAACACTTTAATTTGTTAAAATTAAACAAGTTCTTTCTCTTCCACCCACAAAACTCCCAGCTAGCCCTAAGCAACCAATAATATACTTTCTCTTTCCACAGATTTGTTTATTCTGGACATTTCATATCAATAAGATCACATAATATGCAATATTTGTGGCTGACTGCTTTCACCAAGCAGAATATTTTATGTTTGTTAGATTCACTCATGTTATAGAATGTATCAGTACTTCATCCTCTGCTATTACCAAGTACATTTCATGAATATGCATTCCACATGTTATATATTCATTCCTTCATTGATAGATAGTTGGATTGTTTTCACCTTTTGTCTGTTGTAGTTCAGGTTGCTATGAACATTTGTGTGTAAGTTTTTATGTGACATGTTTCTTCATTTATCTTGAATGGAGACAGGAGTGAAATTAGTGGGCCATATGGTAACTCCATGCTTAACATTTTGACGAATGGCCAAAGTGTTTTCCAAATAGCTGCATCGTGTTACATTTGCACCAACAATGTATGAGAAAGTTCCAATTTCTCTCCATCCTGGTCAAAACTCTTTTATTATAGCCATCCTAGTGCTTATGAAGTGGCATCTCATTTTATTTTTCTCTAATGACTGATGAGATTGAGCATCTTTTCATGTGCTTATCTTACCTAATAATAGACAAACATGTAAATTGACTGTACCTCCACTATGCCCACAGCCAATCAGAGTGAGTATGCAAATTAGAAGGCCAAAGATGGTGGCTGCCCAGCTGCTCCAGACGTGGAGTGGCCAGGCAGGGCAGCATGCCTGCCATGAGAGGGATGGCGGGAGGTGAAGGGATCTACAGGAGCGGAGTGCCACAGCGAAGACAAGAGCGCAGACTCTGGAATTTGCAGCAAAGACGAAGATGGCAGACTCCGGCCTGAGCAAAGGCCTGGGTCCCAGGTGCCGGAGGAAAACCGATGCTTGAAGCCAAGGGAAGGAAGGCCTATTGCATGAATCTCTTCGTGCAACGGGCCTGTAGTTTATCATATTTAATCTTCTTTTGAGAAATGTTTATTCAAATAGTTTTCCCATTTTAAAATTAAATTGTCTTTTTATTATTGAATTCTAAGATTTTGCATATTCTGAATACAATTATCTTATCAGATATATAATTTGCAAATAATTTTATCATTCTGTGGGTTTTCTTTTTACTTTCTTGATAGTATTCTTTGAAGCAAAAAATGTTTTCAATTTTTATTAAGTCCAATTTACCAATCTTGTAACTTTTGCTTTGAGGGTGTCATAAATAAGATATTGTCTAGTGCAAGATAATGATTTACTCCTGTATTTTCTTCTAAAACTTTTATAGCTTTACCCTTACATTTACATTTATGATGGACTTTGACTGAATTTTTATGTGAGATGTGAGACAGGGGACCAAATTAATCTTTTGTACTAGGACATCTATTTGTACCAGTATGTGGGCATCTATAAAACAATTCTTAACATCCTACTCTCCTTCTCTGATTATTATATTTATTTTCCTTAAACCTTAATGAGGTTAATTACCTTGATATTTTCTGGTATTGTATTTCTACTTCTCTTATAAATTAAACTTCATCATTTTTATTTCTTACTAGAGGCCCAGTGCACAAATTTGTGCATGGGTGGGGTCTGACCAGCTCGGCCCCAATTGGGGCCTGATCAGGGCCAGGCTGACTGTGTGGAGGGGCTGGGGCGATTGGCTGGTGGGCCCTGCCCCCAATTGGGGTGGGGGGCTGATTGTGGTTGGGACCGACCATGGGGAGGGACTGTGGGCAGTGAGTCAGCTGGCCCTGCCCCTGCCCCCGAATGGAGTGGGGGGGCACTGATCGGGGTCATTGACTGGGGGAGGGGCTGGGGGAGGTTAGTCAGCTGGTCCCACCCCCTATTGGGGTGAGGGGGCAATCAGGGGTTGGGGGGAGAAGCTGTGGGCCAATGGGGGCAGGGCAGGGGGGAAGGGACCATAGGGGGGTTGGCCAGCCAGCCCAACCCTCTGATCTTCTGGTTCACTGGCCACAGTGGGCCTCATAGTGACCAGTAATTCTGGTTGTTATGGCGTTCTGGTCACTGCCTTTTTATATATATAGATGTCCTAAAAACTGACTGTCCTATTCAATCTATTTTCAAACATATTGAAATATATTTGTATTCTAAATTCTATGTGATGTTTATTCTACATAGCTTTGGATACCATTTTCATTCACAGTATTTTCTTTATTTCAACTATTTCTTCAGTCTTTCTAAATGTTTGTACATTTTTAAAGTCTTCTTCAAAAGCAAGTTTTCAGTTTTGTGTATCACTCCTTTTTCAATTTGTTTGGTTTTTAAAATTTTTATTATTTTGTATTTTTAATTTTTTTATTATTTTACAATACAAGTTCCACTCTTTATCATTTTCTTTGTACATCTTTAAGTGGAGATAAGGTGAGTAATGAATATAACCCTTTTAGCAGTTTCTTTTTTTTTTCTGAACTGAATTAATGTTGAATGTATATGCATTGCTTCAGGTGCAAGTCACAACATTTTAGCAAAATTACTTATGTTACCATTTAAATTGGGAAATTTTATAACTCCTATTGCACTTTCTTCTTAAACCATGGAATAATTAAGTTATACCTTTTTAGTTCCACTCTATATAAAATTTAGCTTGTCATTTAATTGAATATTTATTTTTTATTATATTATTTTTTAAGTTACAGTTTGTGTGCAATATTATTTTGTATTAACTTTACAGTGGTCAATCATACACTTCACGCAGTGCTCACCCAGTCCCCCACCGAAATGTCCATTACCCACCTGGGACCACAAATAGTTATTGACAATATTATTTTTAGTTAGTGCAATATTATTTTTAATCAAAATGAAATAAATTAAAAATGAATTTTGAAAAATAAATGATCTAGCATAATCATACAGGGTAGGCAAAAGTAGGTTTACAGTTGTTCTTATGGAAAGTAATATAATAATTATTAATGATACAAGAATAAACTCTATTTTGCATAATCACAACTGTATACCTACTTTTGCCCCTACCTTTATTTTAAAAGGTAATAATATAATAATGTGATCAGGATGGTGTTAATTCTTTGAAATTGGTTGAGACTTCACTCATAGTCAATATTTATTTGATACATTAGTCTTTGTAAAGCATGTTTCTTTTTATTTTAATATTCCTGATAATCTAACTTTACTCATTTATAATCTATAAACCTCTGCCCATAGTTTCTTCAGCTTCAAATTGTATAAGTCTGTGAGCCACACTCTAATTCTTAGAGTCCTCTTCCTTTATAACACCTGGGAATTTTCATCACTTAATTTTAATGCTACTGTGTACAGCAAAATACTTTTTATACTTATTCAAAAGTATTACTTTGAAGACAGAAGGTTAAATAAACAGCTCATTTCCCCCAAAATTTACCAGGTGTCTGTGAGAGCAATTTTTAAAGTTTTCAAAATATGACCATTTAAAAAATTTGCCCAGTCCAAATAGTTAAGTCAGACAAAAATTGATTATAACTTTGAAAACCACATATTTAATATGTTTATGGACAATATGGATTACATAAAAAGGAATGCTTTTCAATTCATTATAAGAAATGAGCAAACCCCTTTAAAATATGGGAAAGATGAAACAAAAGAGAAAAATCTAAAACATTTCTCATTATTTTAGAGATCAAATAGTTATTTAAAAATAAGCCAAATATTTTTATAATATATTAAAAGGACAAAGCATCATAACCAAGTACTTTCTATCCAATAAATAAAAGGTTTACTAGTGGTTGAACTCAGAAATATGGTAACAGCTAAAGATATTTTATTGTATCAAGAAGAAAACAAATGTGGTTATTTAATTTTGCAAGAAAAAGACATTCAACAATACAAAGCAAACTATTTCTTCTAGTAACACTATGAGACACACTACTTCTTATAGATGATAAATGTCACTCTGAAAACATATAATAATAATAATAATAATGATTATAATAATCACTTTAATGCTTGAAATATTCTTTCTCATTAAATCAGGTCTTGACATGTCATATATAAACCTCTTAAAGAATTTTCTGGAAATTGTATTCAATCTAATTTGCAAAGTAAGAGCAAAGGGAAATATATAATTGGAAATGGCTAGGAAATTTATCATTATTTGAAAATTATATGAATCTACCATGAAAACCTAAGAGCATAAATCAACATAAAGTATTAACCACAGTAAGAAATTTCAGTAAGTTATCAATTTATAAATGACTACTAAAACAACTATATTTCTATGTGTAGCAGTAATCAGTGATAAAACATAAGAAAATAAGTAAGAATAAATTTAAGAGAAAATTATAGTGACTATCTGAAGAAAACAAATTACTGAGCCATATATGATGAAACAATGAAAATTTAGGAAACATAATTTAAGATATACATTCTTATCAAACTCAGCTATGAAAATTATATCAGCATTCTTTTTTAGAAATAAAGAATTCTAATATTTATTTTGAAAAATAAATGATCTTGCATAATTATATTTTATGTTTTGTTTTTGGTTTCCTTGTTGTTTTTGTTAATCTTCACTGGAGGATATTTTTTCCATTGATTTTTAGAGAGAGTGGAAGGGAGAAAGGAGGATGTAGAAGAGAGAGAGGGAAAGAGAGAGAGAGAGAGAGAGAGAGAGAGAGAGAGAGAGAAACACCAATGTGAGAGACTCACAATTGGTTGCCTCCCACAAGCACCCCAACCGGGGCAGGGAACCTGCAATCCAGGCATGTCCCCTTCCTCAGAATCAGACCTGCGACCCTTTTGATTGTGGGCTGACGCTTTAACCACTGAGCAATGCTGGCCATGGCTGCATAATTCTATTTTAAAGTAATAATATATTAATGAGGTATAAGCTGTTCTCACAGATATTAAGCCCTGTTGGAATTTTCTGGTTTTGTGTACTTTCAGCACTTTGCTTCCACACACATTGTCACCCTTGAACCGCACTTCAAAGACCAAATCGACACCTACCTAGACGAGCGGTCTAACATACACCATGATCTATTATGCAGAGCTTTCTCTTTTGTCAACTCTAGCACTATCGATCTCTTTGGACAGGAGTGTTTGTGCAGTTATTAGAATACTTTATTTTCCTTCTTGCATTACTTTATAAAACTTAGTTAAGAATAAAAATTATGTTTCAAAACCTTAATCATTGTTAAAGTGATGCTGAAACTCACTGGATGTAGAGAAAGTAAATGGTCTTTAACCTTAATCTAACATTCATTGTATTTAACCTGATGTATCATTTTTTATAAAGATCCAAATTCAAGAACAAATTGCTGGAATGGGTGTTTGCATATTCTAAGCAAGAACAATGTGGGATAGAGAGCATAATTCACCTGCAAGTTTTCTTTCTCCTATTTATTTTTGTTTTAAAAATCTTAAACCTGTTTAGGCGATTATATGGAACTTCCAGGTATGATTCAGAACAGAGTGAGGGTAAAAAGGCTGAAAGAGATGTAGAAAGAGGTTCCTCTTGATGCCGGTTGGTGGGAGGGAAGGGTAGCGGTGAGTTTTCTGGCCTCCAGCAGATAATCTATGGGTTTGAATACAATTAGAACTGGGAAAATTTGAAGTCTCATGGTTGTCAGGCTGACTGATGCCTGAGGACAGAGAAGTCTTCCCAACTTATTGAGAGAAGTTCCCAGAATTCCATACCCTGAAAGCTAGAAGCCCAATGGGAATTCGAGGTTGACTTTTTTTTCACCATGCAGATGAAGGCTAAGAATCACAGATAGTTAAGTCACCAGTAATAAATATTTCCTTAAATTTTGAATTCTACACTGAAATTGATAACCACTATTTTCTTATAATTTAATAAGCTTGTTCTTTTCTATCCTTTGGAATTTTGTTAATAGTTGATATGTTAAAGATTTGGAATAATGTACTAAACACTTCCACTTCAATGGTATTTCTGTTTATCTCTATTTTTAATAATGTTATTGTTTGTTTTATTTTATCTTCCATTATTCCATTTTGAATATATACATGTTGAATAAAAGACTGTAGCTACAAAGTCTTCACTGTGGATTTTACATTTTACTACACTGGCTACTATAAAAGGACTCATCTTTGTAAATATCTTAATCTCTATCTGGTTTGTTCTTGCCTTCTCTATATCTGTTATAAGATTTGACGTCTGCACAATTGTTTTTCTAAAATAATCATTTTATTTAAGTGTATTATATAAATGATAAAAAATAAATGCTTTTCATACAAAGATTTACTTCATCTGAAAGATTTTACTCATTTTGATTGATCATATTATCAAATATATTAAATTTTTAGTGTTTTTAAATTTTTTATTGAAATTTTATTTTTCCCATCACTGTTTATCCCCTCTATGCCCTCTTCCTCCTTCTGTCCCCCTTATCCCCTACAATCACCACTCTTTTGTCCATGTCTATGAGTTCTCTCTCATTTTTCTTTCTTTTTTGCTCAATCTGTCCACCTCACACATCCCCACCCCACGCCCAGGGCTGTCTGCCTTCTCTCTATCTATGAATCTGTCTCTATAGTGCTTGGTAGTTCCATTTGTTCACTAGCTTCCACATATGAGTGAAGTCGTATGGTACTTGTCTTTCTCTGATTGGCTTATTTCACTTAGCATAATGCTCTCCAGGTCCATCCATACTGTTGCAAAGGGTAAAATTTCATTTTTATGGCAGCATAGTATTCCATTGTGTAAATGTACCACAGCTTTTGTATCTACTGATGGATGCTCAGGCTGCTTCCAAGCTTGGCTATTGCAAATAATGCTGCAAGGAACATAGGGGTGGGTGCATACATTCTTTTGAACTAGTGTTTTTTTTTAAAAAAAAAACAATTCTCTATTTCAAAATATGTACACATGTAATACCTTAATAAAAATAAAAATAAAAATAAAAAGAGTCTGCAATCTACAACTTGTAGACCAAATGTGGTCCAGCACCAGTTTTTATATGAGCTAGAATGTCTTAACATCTTTAAATAAAAAAGAAAAAATATATGAGAGAAACCATATGTGGCACACAAAACTTAAAATATCTACCATCTGTACTTTACAACAGAAGTTTGCTGACCCCTGTTCCGTTTTATATCAAAACATACTTTTAGCAGATGCTGTCCTGGCCCCGCTCATGTTCTCTGTGCTTATCCAGCTGCTGGCACATGTGACTCTCTGACATGGGAAATGGGGCTCCGTTCTCTGTGTCCCGGGGCTGGACCTGGCTGAGAGCCAAGGAGTTAGTGCCCCTGGCAGCAGTCCTCACTGATGGATAAACATCCGCTCAATTGCTTCTTGGGTGGAAAAACTCCAAGGCCCACATTCTACACTCGCTGGGAGAGTCCCCGCCATGATTAAGAGCCTGCTGACCACCGCAGTAACACACTTCAGACTACATGTTTTGTGGCTTCTTTCTGGTCCTTGTCTCTCTTCCTCACTCCCTCTCAGCACTTCCTGGTGCTGTATCCGTAATAATCTACTTAAACTCAATCCATGAGTCATTGCCTAAAATAACCTTTGGAATGCTATCTTCTATTTTCCTGCTTCCTTGAATTTTACCCAGTTCCTTAATTTCATATGTAATAAATTCCTGAAAATACATATGAGTTCAACATGTGTAATTTGAAAAGGCAGACTTATATTTAATAAGTTCTCAGAGAACCAAATATATCATTTAAAATTTCTCCTGACATTAAACATTAGTCCCAAATTTGAAAGGCACATTTAAAATATTTCATAAGCAATTTTAAAATGTACTTTTCTTCAAAATTCCTCACAGGTGATAGTTTATCCACTGACTAAATGAGGGTAAAGACACACTTAGTAGTTTCTATCCTAGAGCTTTATTCTATATGTGGGCTGCTTATGACTGATAACTTCATTTTTTTTATTTTTTCTCTTTCAATTTGTTTTAATACAGATAATTAGATACAAATGAATTAGGTTCTCACATAACTGAAGGAAAAACTATTCTTCACACTAAAGCCTCATGCTACTGCTGCACTCTGTGTTTGGTGAATAGGCAAAGTCACCTTGAAATATTTTACTGTCTTTATTCATCAGGTGAAGAATGAAAACCATAATTGATTTGGGAAAGGTATTTCAGAGCAAACAATGCATTATTTTTCTAAAGAATGACATACATCATCCAGCTGGTGTCGCTCAGTGGTTGAGCATTGACCCAAGAACCAGAAAGTCTCAGTTCCATTCTCTGTCAGGGCACATGCCCAGGTTTTGGGCTTGATCCCCAGTAGGGGGCGTGCAGGAGGCAGCTGATGGATGATTCTCTTTCATCACTGATGTTTCTATCTCTTACCCTTTCTCTCTTCCTCTCTTTAAAATCAATAAAAACATGTGCTTTTCTTAATAAAAAAAATGGCATATATAAAAGTCAAATTTTTAAATCAAAGACCCCCTGCTAGCTTTTTCCTGTTTCCGCCAGGTGTGCCTATAGTTTGGGGTTGCAGTAGCTTTTTTAATTCTGGTGATTTTTCTTGGTCTAATTATTCTTGTAAAAGGAAAAATGTCTTTGCCTAGAGTTTGTTTAGGGCAGTGATTCTCACCCGAGACTGCACAGGGTACTCAGGGGCATTGTGCACAGCCAGGGGCCTGGTCTCAGCTCCACAGATCCTGGTGTAATTACACTGGGATGTGGTTTGGGCATTGGGAATTTCAAAAACTTCGCAGGAGATTTGTTTCCTTTTTACTGACTGTATTGGGGTGACATTGGCTAACAAAATTATACAGGTTTCGAGTGCACAATTCCACAACACATCATCTGTACAGTGTATTGTGGGTTCACCACCCCAAGTCAAATCTCCATCCATCACCATTTATCTCCCCTTATACCCTCCAGCACCTCCCTCACCTGCTTTCCCCAAAACAATCACCATACTTGTCTGTGTCCATGTGTTTTTTCTCTTTTTTTCTTTTTTGCTCAATCTTTCTAGCCCTGACAGCTGTCATCATGCTCTCTATCTGTGAGTCTGTCTCTATTTTGCTTGTTAGTTCATTTGTTCATTATATCCCACGTATGAGTGAGATCATATGGTGCTTGTCTTTCTCCAACTGGCTTTATTTCACTTGGCATAATGCTCTCCATTCCCAGGAGATTTTAATGTGTAGCTAAAGCTGAGAGCAACAGATAGAATCAGCTGGGAGTTCAATTGAATTCTACTGAACTTAGATATTGTTTAACTCTTTTACATTATGTAATGTAAAACTTATATACTGTTATATCCAGATATATCTGTTTTCCACCTCTGGTATAGACAGTCCATTTTCTTTAGCCTAAAGTGCTTTGAGTTGTGTTTCTGTCACTTCCAAGTCAAAGAGTCCTGAGTAGCAACAACACTCAAGCTGTAATCAGACCTGAGTTTGAGTCTCGCCTCTGACCCTGGGGATGCACATGTAGGCATTCCTGTGAAAGGACAGTAACATCGGAGACAAGGGGAGAGCACGCCTGTCTCGGTGCCTGGGAGGTAACCACAGAACAGAACAGCCTTGGAGATTAGGAACCTTCCCCCTCTGCCTCCCCAGTCCTCTCTCCCCTCCGCCTGTAAGAAATGAGGCCCCAGAGACACGAGGCAAAGTGCCTGGAATCGGCTGTGTATGTTCTAGTTTGTCCCCACACAGATTCACCCACATCAAGCAATCCCTACGCCGTAAAAAATATAGCAAAGCAAGTCTTCCGGATACTTTCCTTGCCTGGAACCCTTTCATCGCCCTCTTTCGGAATAACTACATTCTTCAGTTAACGTCTGCGCTGATGCGCGACTCGGTGCTCAGCCTGCTCCTTGGGACGCAGCCTGCTCCTCGCACCTCCTGTTCAGAACCGAGAGGTGAACCCTGGCAAAGTCCTAAAACAGCCACAGGAGTCAGATAACGTGACAGTCCACAAAAAATAAAAGAACACTTCATGTCATTCGATTTCGGCCTGTCTGAGACATCTTGAGGAAGCCAAAGCTTTCTCTCGATCGATCAGTTTAGAATGTTGCTCTACCGCAGAGGAAAGTGATAATGAAGCGCATTCATTAAGTGTTCAGAGACCACATCGGAATCTAGAATGAGGGACAGGTCCTGCTGCCCTCGGAATGTTCCACATTCCAGAGGACAATCCTCCTGTCCGCGTCCCCAGATCGTTCCTTGCTGTCACATTCTATCTCTGAAATTTTATATTTCAAACCCCTTTCGTGTTCTCATTTGTGCCGTTGCCGCCTGCTCCCACTCTGGTGAGGGTGATAGATTTGCATCCTCACTGGGAGCTCAAGAGCCAGCGGAGAAAATTGGCTAAACACACCAGGGGCCCATAAGGCCACGGAGCACCCCCACCCCCCTGCCCACTGCCTTCTGTTGCAGAAATGCCCTTGTCCTTGGGAAAGAGTCTGTCATTTCCTACCTGTGGGTTCCTCGGTGGCTTCATGCCCCTCTACTGCCAAAGATCCATCAGATAAAATGCAGAGAGGGAGCCAGTGAACACAACACAAACACTTTGGTGTCTCAGAAAATATGTGAATTTTTCAATTAACATGAGGCCTCATTTCTTTGCTTACAAATATAAACACCTGGAATATCATCTGTGCTTTTTGCTCACTGATCTTTAGAAGACATTTGTAGGAGCCCTGGAGTCCTCAGATAGCTTTGTTAAAGTCCAATTTCTGTTAACTAATTATATTTGTCCAATGAAGTGTAATCAATCCCTCTGATCATTGTGTCTTCGCTTTTGTAAATAAGAATAATAATAACACATAACCAATACTTGGTTTAAGGTAGAAATGAGATAATACATGTGAAATTAAGTCCAAAGCAGTTTAGCAAATACCATCTTTTGGAGTTAAATCAACCCAAAAGAATTTCCCAGAGGGATTACTGATATTGTCTCTGGAGAAACAGTCCTAGCAAGACAAATGTCAAAGTGCTGCCTCCTTGGGGAGGAACGGGAAGTTAAACCATATAATTAAGCATCCATGTTTTCTTCACCACTCAAAGTCTCACTCACTATTGATGTCGGAATGACCTTAGAACACCACTAAATTGCTAATGGAAGAGACAGAGTGAGGTAATTGAAATAAAAACGCCGGCTTGTCTCTCTGCACTCTGAGGCTGTGGCAGAGCTGTTACTACCATCCTAGAATCAAAAAGCAATGTCTCAGATATCAGTCAGATAGAAGCCTTACTTTGCATGGAGTTAACCGAGGGAACTCTTCAGACTCTTAAGTAACCATTTTCAAACTGGTTCCATGCAGGCCTGACAGTCTGCAACATGGGACATTAGAAAGTCAGAGAAATGCTATTAAGATGCAGACACTAAGCACATTCTACACCCTGCAGTGGTCCCGCACTGGGCCAGATTCTTGCAAATGACATCCATCTGGCTTCATTCTCCCTCTTCTCATGCCACTGTCCCACACCCCTTCATGCTAGGCTGGTCTCTCCACATGTCTATGCCTGTCAGAGCCTCGGGGGTGTAGAGGAGACTTTGGTCACTCCAGCCTGTATTTGGCTCTCTAACACTAACCTCTCCCGCGGGAGCAGCCTGGAAGAACTGTGTCTTCCGTTTCAGTGTGAAGAGAGCAATCTCCCCAGGCAGCCGAGGCTAAATGAGCACCGTCTGCTTTTCTTCCGCCAAGTGGCGGTCAGGAAGGGCACGGGAGCTGTTCTAGCTTTCAGTGGAAAGTCACTGTACCTTACAGGCAGTTGTCATTGAATTCATGAGCCTTTCCTATGTCATAATTTTAATGATTCTCATGCTGCAAAGGCCAGGGATTTAGAAGTTTAACCATTTCATAGCATACCAAGCTAGGCAGTCATTGGTCATATAGGTATGGCTGTGAGAGTTGCAGAATGTATTCAGAAAAGCAGAAATCTTGGGTTAATATTTTAAATCTTGTCATAAATAAAGTAAAAGCAATTCAAAGAAAGCAGAAAATACAAGTATAACAATAGCAGTTTAAGTATATCTATGTCTATTATATATTTATTTATATTGTCACTAGAGAGATAATAAAATATATTGAATCTATGAAACAAGAAGCTATAGAATACTATAAAAGTAATAAGAAAGAGTTATTATAAGCATATATATATATATGTAATTTTTAATTCAGTAGAAAGATTGAAAGATAATAAAAAATACCATAGGGAGTAGACCAAAAACAAAACAAGTCTCACAACAGACTAACAGGAGTTTCACAAAGAGAAGAAAAAAGGGTAAGGGATTAAATAAAATAATAACACTGGACAATTTTCTGTAAAAAAGAAATTCAAGATTATTGTGGAAAGACACAAATTGTCCAGCTCGATAAATGTAGAATAGCACCCAAGGCTATAGCATATTAGATGAACTCATCATGGTATTCCAGCACCCTGACTATAAAGAGATGTCCTCCAGAAGTCTCAGTGTGGGAAACAGATGGAAGCAGACTTCTCAGAGGGCTTTAAAACTGTGTGAATTTTCTGGAATGCTGTGAAATGATGGCATACGTGTAACACCTTCAAACTTCCAGATGAAAATAATTTCCCAACCCAGAATGAGAATTTTTTAAATGATGATGAAAATATGAATATGTTCTTCCTGAAAACATTACCGGAGAATATATTCCTGCCAAAGAAAGGAAAACTCCAAGGCAATGAAAGTGATGGGATTGCTGATCTAGGCTGGGCTCAGCAGGCTGACCGTTCAAGCTCTGGGTTGGGCATTTCTCTGGAGCTGAGGGTGAAGGGAAAGAAAACCAGGGGGCAGTTTTCTCATGCTTGAGCACTGTTGTGCAAGAAGGAAAACAGAATCATGAGTCAGTCTAAAGTCTCTGTCCATCAGGTCCACTACTACTTGTTGACCCAATGGTTCTCCAAGGGGTCAATTTTCTCCCCTGCCCAGGGGACATTTTATTAAATCTGAAGACATTTTTAATTATCTGGAATCTTGGAGAAAGGCAGGGGTGCTATTAGCTTCTAGTGGGTAGAGTCTATGGATACTGATAACCATCAGCTCTCCACAACAAAAAATTGTCTAGCCTACAGTACACTTTAGTGCTTTGCTGAGGACCCCTGCATTAACCTACTCAAGTCCCATAGACAAGCCCAATGTCAAGGGTGAGGAAAGACCCACCAGGAGCCCAGGGCGAGGGTGTAGATAGAGAATACTGCCACAGGGAGTGAGGAATCAGTTGGATAATTTGATCTAATTCATCAGCAGATAATGAATTAAAAATTCATTTCAAAGTATGTATGCAACTCTTTCAGGGGAAGAAGGCCCGGCCTTTATTTCCAAGAGAAGAAACTAATAATTATTACTGCATTTCATTGATTCTAAGATACATAGTTATTTTTCACATTCTAACATCTCCAAAGTAATGTGTCTTATGATCAAAGTGTTAAGGAAATATTGTATTATATTTCAACTAGCAGCCCAGTGCACGAAATTCATGCATGGGGGCGGGGTGTGTTCCTTAGCCCAGCCTTCACCTTCTCCAATCTGGGACCCCTCAAGGGAAGTCCGACTGCCCTCTCACAATCCAGGACTGCTGGGTCCCAACCGCTTGCCTGCCTGCCTGCCTGATTGCCCCTAACTGCTTCTGTCGACCAGACTAATCACCCCCTAACCCAGGGGTGGGCAAACTTTTTGACTCGAGGGCCACAATGGGTTCTTAAACTGGACCCGAGAGCCAGAACAAAAGCATGGATGCATGGATGGAGTGTTTGTGTGAACTAATATAAATTCAAAGTAAAGGAGCGGAGGGGAGAGCAAGAGAACCCTCCGCTCTTTCGGCTCCACAGGCCAGATAGAACAGCCGAACGGGCCGGATCTGGCCCGTGGGCCATAGTTTGCCCACGGCTGCCCTAACCACTCCTTTGCCAGCCTGATAGACACCTAACTGCTCCTGTGCTGGCCCGATTGCCCCTAACTGCCCTCCCCTTCTGGCCTGGTCGCCCCCAACTGCCCTCCCCGGCTGGCCCGGTCACCCCTAACTGCCCTCCCTTGCCAGCCTGGTTGCCCCCAACTTCCCCCCTCACCTGCTGACCTGGTGTCCCCCAACTGCCCTCCCCTGCAGGCCTTGTCCCTCCCAACTGTCTTCCCCTGCAGGCCTGGATCCCCCTCAACTGTCCTCCCCTGCAGGCCTGGTTGCCCTCAACTGCCTTCCTCTGCCAGCCTGGGTCCCCCACAACTGCCCTCCTCTGCTGGCCTGCTCCCCCAGCTTCCCTCCCCTGCTGGCCTGGTAACCTTTTAACTGCCTTCCCCTGCCAGCCTGGTTGCCCCTAACTGTCCTCCCCTACAAGTCTGGTCGCCCCCAACTGCCTCCCCGGCTGGCCCAGTCACCCCTAACTGCCTTCCCTTGCCAGCCTGGTTGCCCCCAACTTCCCCCCTCACCTGCTGACCTGGTGTCCCCCAACTGCCCTCCCCTGCAGGCCTGGTCCCTCCCAACTGTCTTCCCCTGCAGGCCTGGTCCCCCACAACTGCCCTCCCCTGCAGGTCTGGTTCCCCCCAAATTCTCTCCTCTGCAGGCCTGGTCACCCTTAACTGTCCTCCCCTACAAGCCTTGTCACCTTCAACTGCCCTCCCCTGCTGGCCTGGTCACCCCTAACTGCCCTCCCTTGCCAACCTGGTTGCCCCCAACTGCCCTCACCTGCTGACCTGGTTACCCCCAACTGCCCTCCCCTGCTGACCTGGCCCCTCCCAACTGCCTTCCCTTGCAGGCCTGGTCCCCCACAACTGCCCTCCCCTGCAGGGCTGGTCTCCCCTAACTGCTCTCCCCTGCCAGCCTGGTTGCCCCTAACTGTCCTCCCCTACAAGTCTGGTCGCCCCCAACTGCCCTCCCCGGCTGGCCCAGACACCCCTAACTGCCCTCCCTTGCCAGCCTGGTTGCCCCCAACTTCCCCCCTCACCTGCTGACCTGGTGTCCCCCAACTGCCCTTCCCTGCAGGCCTGGTCCCCCCAACTGCCCTCCCCTGAAGGCCTGGTCTCTCCCAACTGCCCTCCCCTGTAGGCCTGATCTCCCCTAACTGACCTCCCTTATGGCCTGGTCCCTCCCAACTGCCCTCACCTTCTGGCCATCTTGTGGTGGCCATCTTGTGTCCACATGGGGATGGCCATCTTGTGTGTTGGGGTGATGGTCAATTTGCATATTACCTCTTCATTATATAAGATTGGCCTTTTTTGTTTATTCCAGTGGACCATGAAAAAATTATACCTTCTGCATTAAATGCTTATTATGCATTTGCCCTATGATAGGCAGTAAATTCAGAAGAACTCTTGGAGGTACAAATAATTATTTTGCAGATGTATGTGAGGATCAGAACTTCCCACCTCTGTCTCTACATCTCCACATATAAACAGGAGTTTACCTTGCCATAGTGTTTCCCAGAGACAGAAAAAGGATGCAAACATTATTGTTGGACTCTAGAGCTACATTTGATAGTAACTGGGGACAGATCTGCACAGTGGTAAAAAGGAAATACTGGCTCCAGCTCTGAGATTAAATGAAGTACAGAGTGAAAATGTGTAGGATGGTGTTTGACATCTAATAAACATAGATTAAATTGTTATTGTAGACATTATATGCCCAGTACTGTGATAATTGCTTTAGGTGAACTATTCTATAGCCTATTAGATGACTCATGTAAATTTTTCATAAATGGCACCAAAATAGCAAGGGATTAATAACCCACATTTACACAGCTCAAAGTGGTGCAGCAGTGTGTGTGTGTGTGTGTGTGTGTGTGTGTGTGTGCGCGCGTGTGTATGTGTGTGTGGTGGGGAAGTAGGATTTGAGACTCACATCTGTGATCCTAGTGGCTGTGTATTATTTGCATCTCTGTTTCTTTATGGTACTGTATTGATTACTTGAGCCCCTCAGCAAGCATAACCAAAGCTGGGGAATCATTCTACTTGGGCAAACAATGAACCTGTAGAACATTTGTACCAATGGTTTTGGGAATAGATTTCTTCGCTTACTTATGGAGAGGACAAGAATATTAGGAAAAGGCAGAGGCCTATACAGAGAGATAAGACAATCAACAGTGATCATTCTACATGTTATACTTCATAAAAGGTATTGGTGAAAATAATACATACCCAATTATAATTCCCTTTCTGCTTCTTAGTGAAATGCCCAAAGTCAACTCTCAAATGACCTATTAAAGCAAGCCATGAGGCAGCTTAGAAAGTATATCCAAACTAAGAAAATGTTAGGTAAGCATAAGTTTACATTGACTAGTTGTCAACATTAATTTAGTATGAAATAATTGTGCAAACTTGTGTAATTTATGCAGTTCTCTGGCCCATCACTGTAAAGTGAAGCAGTTGACATATTTTCTAGCTTGAATAATTGGTGGTTTGGTAGGTGGATAACTTTGGGGAGCGGTGATTTTTTTAAAGATACATTTTATTAGGAACTTTGATAGGTAATGCATTATTTTCCACTTCATTAATATTTCATCTGAAGCTAAATTTATGACTTCATAAAATTAAAACAACCAACTCAGTTAATTACTGGGTGAAAAACATTGAAGCCATACTAACACTGTCTTGGTTTTCTGACCTGCTAATATGGTCACTGGCTTCTGCTTTGCTAAGTCATACATTGTGTGGAATAACACAGGCACAGGCTCACAGTGCCCACACAGAGAACACACAGGACAACATGTTACTAAGATATATCCCACACGCTGTTAGACTCTGGCGACTGTCGCCAAAAGTTTGTGGTCTAGTATTTTTGTGTTCTTGCAAGGCTTGGGCTTAATGCACATTTTTCTTATCATACATCTACACAGCAAGGTCATCACTGCTTTCGGGGTTCAGAAACTCATTCATAAGGTAATATTGAAATCAATGTTTGCAAAGAGAAGTGAAAATAAATCTGAAATATTTAAAGATGAATTTTAGTAACACTTTAGTTGGCTTCAGTATTTATTCCTGTAGAGCCAAACTTACATCAACCTTCCTATTAAAATTTCCTCTGAGCACCTTATATTTGAGTAAATATGAAAATACAGTATTTCCTTATACTCTAAATTGGCATAAATATAAAAACATATTCTTGTAAATAAATATTCCATGCAAATTGACTGCATTTATGAAGGTGGGGAATCATATAACCTTCTATTACCATGACTGTGTAGGGAAGAAAAATCTATGTTACTACAGTAAAAAACAAAAATGTGTTTAGCTACATAGAAGACTGGAGGCCGGTGCACGAAATTCGTGCATGGGTAGGGTCCCTAGGCCTGGCTGGCGATCAGGGCTCATCTGTGGAATGACTGGTGGGGTGATTGGGGGCCCCTGTTGGCACCCACCTTGGCTAGCCTGGCGCCTCCCGCTCACTGGCCCCGCACCCCACCAACGCTGCGGCTGGCCGGGGCCTGCGGGCTGAGGGCAGCTCCTGTGTTGAGTGTCTGCCCCCTGGTGGTCAGTGTGCATCATAGTGACCGGTCGTTCTGCGGGTCTTTCCGCCCTTTGGTTGATTTGCATATTTGGGTTTTATTATATAGGATAAGAGAAGTCATAGGCGGGAGTCATGTGGGGAGCCGCCTGTCTGCTCCCTTGACTAGTGTTCCAACTATATCTCATGTTTAGGTCTTTGCAAGAAGATCAAATTCATTTCTAGCACATTTCTGCTTCTGAGTTAACATTTTAAGATTGATTGTGGCTTGGATCATGTGGCTTCCCAAGTAGGTCTGGGGTGTGTAGGTGAATACCAATGCAGATGAAAGCTCTGGCCCGACTGGTGTAGCTCAGAGGTTGAGTGTCAACCTATGAACCAGGAGGTCACAGTTTGATCCTTGCCAGGGCATATGCCCAGGTTTCAGACTGGATCCCCAGTAGGGGGGCATGCAAGAGGCAGCTGATCAATGATTCTCTCTCATCATTGATGTTTCTATCTCTCTCTCCCTCTCCCTTCCTCTCTCTGAAGTAAATAAAAACAAACAACAATAAACATATTGCTGATGTGAAATAAATGCATGGTTAATTGCATTTAAAAAAAAAGAAAAAAGATCTCCGGACCATGGCAGAAAAGTCCAGGGCCATCACAGAGTGTGCCTGCCCTCAATTAGGATCATTCCCTCTGTCAGCTTGTCTTTATCTGGTGTTTTTCTACTGAGTTACTATTAGGAGGAACAGACAGTCCTGGCATTATAGGGACTTGGAGAAAGAAGAACAGGCACCATATTGTAATGATTATAATACAGCCTGTAGTTGTTGAGAGTAAGACTTTTATTTGATTTTTATTTGCATTTAGAACCTGTGCAATTTGCCGATTTAAGAATGAGGCCCCCAGTGATTGAAAGTTTTACCCAAGATTATTTGTTTTTGGGGGGCTTTCTTCAAAACTTTAGAGGATATGGTAATGTCATGGCAGCCTAATTTTGGCCAAATAATCACAATCAGACTTTCAGGTTAGATCCAGGGATGGTGGCATTGAGTGGGGGAGAAGATCATAAATTAAGAGATTAAAATTAGACTAGTCTTATTTTGTGTGATTCTGGACTATCACTCAACCTTCTAAATTTCCAAGACTGGGCGGAGGCAGTGACTGTGCATTTTGGCTGTGCATCAGTCACCATGCAAGTCTGTGAAATGCTAAGGTCTGTCCAGTCCAGCTCATTCCCTGAGAATTTCTGAGGGAAGGTCTGACTTCCATATGTTTACAGATTGCCCCAGGTGATCTAACAAGCCTTGGGATTAAACCCACTACCCTGACAATTTCTAAGGGCCTTTCCAGCCACCAGTGCAGGCAGGAGATTGACTTTTCCTTCACCAGTGTTTTTAATTTTTCACTTATTTTCTTTTTTCTACTTATTTGACTGACTAGCCAACCCAAATCTTAATTACATGATGTGTAGCAATATCAACCTGTATTTACTGTAAAATCAGGTAATTAAAAAAATTTATTGGGATGACACTAATTAACAAAATTATATAGGTTTCAGATGCACAAGTCCACAACATCATCTGCAACTGTACTCTGTGTTCACTGCCCCAAGTCAAGTCTCCTTCCAACACATTTATCTCCTTATAACCCTTCTCCATCTCACACCCCACCTCCTCACACTCCTGGCAATAAACACACTGTTATCCATGTCCATGAGTTTCTCTCTCTCTCTCTCTCTCTCTCTCTCTCTCTCTCCCTTTTTTTTTTTTTTTTTTTTTGCTCAATCTCTCTACTCCCCAGACAGCTGTCAGCCTGCTCTCTATCTATGAGTCTGTCACTATATTCCTTGTTAGTTCATTAGATTCTGTATGTGAATGAAATCATATGGTATGTTAAAATCAGGTAAATCTTTTTTTATTTAATATATTTTTATTGATTTCAGAGAGGAAGGAAGAGGAAGATGGAAATAGAAACATCAGGGAGGATCATTGATTGGCTGCCTCCTACATGCTCCACACTGGGGATCAAGCCCAAAACCCAGGCATGTGCCCTGACTGGGAATTGAACCATGAGGTCCTGGTTCATAGGTCAATGCTCAATCACTGAGCCACACCAACAGGGCTCAGGTAAATCTTAAAATCAATATTTTCCTTATATGAAGGCACAATGCTGAGATCCCTTTAGCTTCCAGAGCTGAATTCAATCCCAGGAGAAAACACACACACACACACACACACACACACACACACACACACACCACACACACAAAAAAAAACTACAGCTATCTGGCAAATGGGATTTGATAGACATGGTTCTCATTTGGCTATTTTCTGATGGAAGAAATTGTTTTGGGGGGCTGGGAGGCGGGGAGGGAGAGATAACTATTTGACAAAGCAATTATTTCCTGTTAAAAAATGTCCAGGATTCTTTCCTGTACTTTTAAAAATTAAATTACTTTGATTATATGTTTGTAAAGACCACTGGCACACATAAGAGGGATTTCTCAATTCCTTCTCTTGCAGAAGCTCTGGGGCACCTACCATCTTCCATCCCTTTGGGGATGGTCTGAGATGACAGATTGGATTAATGCAGCTTTAGCATCCAACTCAGGATATGCAAATGGGAGGGAGACTGTGATTGGTGGATAAAATGTTGCTATCTGATGTATTCAAATTCTTACCTGGTGGATAGGTTCTTTTCTAGGTCATTGCTTATAAAATTCTTATAAATAAAAAATAATAAAGAACTCACTTGGTTATCTATTTTTGCTTGACTTCATCAAATTTACTACAACCACCCACCATCTACTTCATGTATCTTTTTATACCCTAATGAATAACCCGAAATTAATCAACTGACTACAAATTCTTTAATTCTATGCATCACCTTCCTCATTCTTCCCAGTTCTTTTAATCAGAATTAAAAATTAGACTGTCAGAACTGGGTAGGTGTTAAGGAGAGACAGGCCTACCTTGCTCTACTTCCCCTGAGGAGGCTCCAGGAAGGAGAGGTTACAATTACTGGACATCTGAATTACTTGGAGAGAGAACAGGACTCTGTCTGCTTAATCCCTTGAGAAGTTTATGCTCTTATTACCTCAATCTCCCTCCACTGGTTCTTTGGGGGGGTCAGAAAAAATCTATTAGGTCAACCTTTCTCCAGGGTATATACTCACACAGAGCATCAGTTAATGATCACATTCATCCATACACATTTATAAATGCCTACTATGTGTCAGCCACTGTCACAGGCCCTAGGGATGAAAAATTAACAAAACAAAGGCTTCCCTTCTGGGATTTGACTTATAAAGAGAGGTCAAGTTGTACTAAGTACTATTGAAAAAAATAAAGAGGTCAAGACAGAGAGGAAAAGAGTTGTTACATATATGTAGTAGTCAGTGACATTTGAGCAGTGCTTGAAGCAAAGACATTCATCAAGCTGTTACCTGGGGAAAGTTTTCAAGGCATTGGGAACATAGAGGGGAAAGTCCCGGAGGCAGCAGAGCCCTTGGCATGTTTGGGGAACACCAAGGAAGCTGGTGTGATTGGAACAGAATGATGAAGATCCAGGTGGCAGAAGAGAAGGTCAGGTGGTCCCAAAGGACAGGCCATTAGGGCTTTTAGGTCATGGTAAGTACTTGGCTGTTTATTCTGAAAAATACTAAAGGTTAATGTACTTCCTCATTCTTGTTTTCAAAGGATAAATCTGGCTCCTGTAGGGAGAACGAGCTTTCCAGGCAACTCCAGAGCAGGGAGACCTGGAACAATGCAGAGGCTTCTTGCATTGTTCAGGTGGGAAATGGTGATGGCTTGGAGGGGAAAGAGTGATGGAGATGGTCTCACATGGTCAGATTCTGAACTTATTTTAAAGATAGAACTGAGAAATTTGTTGATGGATTGGATGTGGTATGAGAAAAGAGAAAAGAAATCAAGAAGACTCATTTAGATTCTATAGTCCATTGTCTTGAGCTCTGTCATGGAGCTATTCAGGCTGGGAGGGGAAGAGAACAAAACTCAAGGTCTTCTACAACCTGAGTGGCTACAGATGATTTCTTATAAATGTTATCAGCCTCAATTTCTTCAAGTATGTTAGTGAACATTATATCTAACACATCAGTGTGTCTTCAGGGTTAAAACTAAGTAAGAGCTTTAACTACATCTAAACTGTTATAGCAATACTATGAGAGAATTGCTATTATCATAGGATGAGAAAACTGAAACATAGATTATAGAATTTGCTCAAAGTCACAGAGAGCTAGATCTGGGACCTGAAATCAGGTCTGTCTGACACTAGAGCCCAAGTCCCCAAATACTATATTAACGACCACAAAAACAATTAGTGATCTCAGTAATACAAGTAGCTAACATGGCACATACAACAGGCCACACCTTTTGTCTAAATGCCTCACCAATGTTACTTTCATTCTTACAACCTGCCAGGCCCATGTGTGACCTTTCTTTTACAAACAAGGGAGCAGCAGCTCAGAGAGGTAACACAGCTTGTCCATACCACACAGGTGATCAGCTCCCACTCCTGGAAGCCTGACTTAAACTTGGGTCCACAGCACCCAGGCTGCCTGCTTCACTGATGCTAAATACTTCTCTGCACTAAGGGATTCGGTGTTCGTTCCTCCCACCAACGTGGGAGGGGAGGAGGGCTGGGGGAGGCTGACTGTAGATTCTTAGGAGAACCTCTAAAGCTTGGAGGAACAGCAGGTACCTGCTGTCTGTGACTCCAGAGCTAAAACAGGACTGGCCACTTCAGCTCCGTGGAACTTTTCTTGGAGGTCAGTATCACAAGATGTTAGTCTGCTTCTTCCTCCAAAAACAGAATTTAATGCATTTTCTTATTGTTTTTCTTTTTCAGAGATGATGAAGTATTCATCAGAAGGCATGCTTTTGCAACTCCTAAATGCTCTCCATTCACCAGCAAATCCAATTGCTTCATGTTGAGGAGGAAAGAGAACAAGTGAAAACCTGGCTATTGTTGAATTCTCAGATAAATGAAAGCAAAAAGAGAGAGAGAAAAACCAGCTATTTCAAAAGTAAAATAGGACTGCATTTGGAGGATAGCAAGAAAGGAAAAGGGAACTTATTATCAAATAATAATAAATTGGTTTCCTTTGTTTCAACCTCACTTTTATAATGTTGCAATATAATTCCCAACTGAATGTTTTTTCAGGGATCTTTTGTGTTTTTTGTTTGTCTTGTCTTTTTTGTAGGTTTTTTGTTGTCCTGATTTGGTTAAAATCACAAAGGAGTTAAATCAATTCTTTATAAATCTACCTTTAAAAGGCAAAGATTAAAGCAGTTCTAGATATCAGTGCACAGAACTTCTCCATACGATGGTCCTTGGTCATCTCAGATGGAGAAACCATTACTCCCATGGTGAAGGCAGCTGCGGGCTAGTTCTGTGCCTTTATAAAGGGAACAGGCAGGGTGCCTAATAGCAGCTGAAGGATGATGTCTTGATTTCTAGAATTTAAGGGTGCAAATGTGTTGAATACCCACTGAACACCCGTCCAGTTTGACTCATGACTAGGCATTCAGAGGCTAATCTAATTTTCAGAACTTGCACCAGAGAAAGAGACCTCTTGCCATGCCCATTTCAGAGAAGAGGAGACAGTGTCAGACAACTGAAGATGTCTGAAACACATATCTAATATATACAGGAAGTTGGTGGGATATACACTCATATCTGCACGACTCCTACTCATGGTGCTGCACACTGCAATACCTTCTCTTAGCATCACAACCCTCCACTAACTTCTCTGTAAAACAGGAGTATGTATTGCCTGAAAGGATTAATTCTAAATAATATGTGTACAGTAACTAGTATAGTGCCTGGCATATTGTAGAAAGTTTTTCTTAAAGGTTTTATTGTGCATGTACCATCAGAATTATATGAAAGAAACAGAACCAGTAGGATGGAGGTATTTATATTACAATATTATATGAATTATACAAATATAGGATAGTAAGATTTAAAATTATATTATAATGCATATATGTATAGGTGTCATTCATATATATATTATGTATGAATATCTGCAGTCCACATGCAGAATTTCTTCTGTCTCAGAGTACTTCACTCTTCCCCTTAACATCTTTCAACCAATTTCAGCTCAAGCTATGGAGGATAACCTTCACTTAAAGCCAATTGTTTGTATATATTAACCACATCTACAAACTACCTTTAGGGCACCACCTAGGTTAGTGTTTGATTAAATAACTAGGTGCTATTGCCCAGGCACGTTGACTCATGAGGTTCAGCACTGTGCAGCAGTAGGAAACTTGCCTGAACCATTTTATCACATTGATAATCAAAGAGCTACCCTATTAGTATTTTTAGATTATCTTCAAAGGGGGCATGGGAACCTATGAGGTAAGAAGCACTTCATTTCCTCATCTGCACATTTTTCCTACAAAAGTAACTATTGGAGCATTTGTTCTTTACTGAATTATTTTCAAAATGCCTGAATTCAGTGTTTTCTTGGAGGCAAATACTTGTTCAATTATTCATAGTACTACTTTCTAAGAATAATTAGATTACCTGCAGCCGACATCAGCTAGGAGACTTTAGTGCCAAAATATGAGAATTTATAATGCTTTATGTGCATTTTTCCTTGACCAATCTAGCCTGTATTTGGAAATGGGAATAGGTTCAACTCTAAAAGCAGTTTATGGAGCGTGTTTATGTTGACGGGGATTGAAATTGTGACCAGAGAAAGTCTTACTGACAAGTTGACATTTGAATAAACATCAGAAGGAAATGAAGATGTCATTCAGACATCTGGGCTGAAAGCATTCCGGGCAAAGTTCCTCTGTTAGGAGCATGCCTGGTGTGCTGTGGCAAAAATGAAGAAGGATGGGTTAGAGGGGAATAAATGAGAGGAAAGTGGGAATAAATGAGGCCAGATTGATAGTCTTGTTGTTAATTAGATTACTTTTCAATCATACTCTCTTTCCTGCTTCCTTGGGAGAATATAGTGCCTTTCCCCAATTTTGTTGACTTGACAATGTAACTAGCACTGTAACCAAGTAGATATGCTGCTCAGATCTCCCTCAAAGGAGCTTGCTTCAGGCAGCATAATGGGACCGAGAGCTGCCTGTGCTGTCTCCCTGATTCATCGCCAAGTTCACTTCTACTGGGTTGTTCTTAACAATCACCGAGTATTGCATGGGCACTGGTACCACTTATAGTAGAATGCATGCCCCCTTGTATAGCAACTTTGGGTCCAGGGTTACACATTGGCTTAGCTAAAACTTTTTTAGAACTGCCCTGCAATCTAAGATTCTCCCTATGTATTTATTCTGCCTTCCCCCTTTCCATTTACAGTTTATCAGACCTGCATTGCAAGTCTGCACTGAAAGTTCTTCCCACACATAGACCTCCATACCTTTATAGCATCTGTTTTTTAGGGGATCTGAACAGATACAGTTGGCTTTGCTTCAAATTGTTATATTGTACTTCCTGTACATTGATTTTGGCTTCTCATGTTGCATGCATTGACCAAAGACAAGGAGGACATAAAATATAAAAGGGCCCAATCTGTAGCTTGAACCAAGTGCACTTGAGCCTGGACCACCAGTGACCATCCCACAGCCACGAGCATAGATAGTTTTAAGCTATTAATATTTGATATTGTTTGTGCACAGCATTATTGTTACAACAGTTAATTGATACACATAGTAAAATTTTGGCTTTTTTTTTTCTAAAATAGATGAAGAGTCATTAGAGAGCTTGAAACACAAGATGACCTGATCTGAATGACTCTGTTTTAGCAGGTTCACTCTTATTACAATGTTGATAGTTGATGGAAAGTGATAAAGGGCAAAAATGGAGAAATCTACTATTGGCTTATGAAAGAATTCAGGAAGGAGATAATGTTGATTTTGACTAAGATGGAAAGAAGTGGTAGAAATTAAGATATTCTTTAAAGATAGAAAAGACAGGATTTATTGATGGGATGATGTATTTATTCTCCCTATGTGTGCAATAAAAAAGAGAAAATGGTGACACCAATGGTTTCGGCCTGAACAATTGAAATGATGGAGTAGTCTTAACAGAGAAAAGAAACAATCTGAAATCAAGCTGTATAGACCCTTGAACTTCTCAGCTGCAATCATCTGTATTGTTTCTACATCACCCTTCAGCCACCATGTCCCACAGTTGTTTCCTGAGCCTTGCCATCACTAATTAATATGTCATTTCTAGAACCTAGAATTTGGGTAAGCCCCACGCTGAATATCTCTTATTTTTCAAATTTACTGAATCTAGCACTTCAAATAAAAAAATATTTCAATGTTTTCAGACATTCCAAATTTTATGCTACCAAGCTCATAATCTTTTTTTCTTATAACAAAGGACATAACACTTCTTTTTCTTCGTCTTTTTCAGGACATTATGCTTCTTTACTATAAAAACTCCCAATATAAATTTTCCTCAGAAAAACTCACTCACCTGTTAAAATCTCAGTCCTGCTGATCTGCACAGCTCACATCCAAGGCCAGCTTCTCTTCCATGCTCAAGCCCATTGCTCCTGCAATTGTCTAATCTATCTAATAAATTTCCACTTTCTGCCTTGCTACTGCATCATTGCTATCAGCAGACAAATATGCTTAAACAGGTCCAGTATGAAATATCTGCTCTTCTCTCCAGACATCCAGGATGCCCCATGGGTGGGGGATAGAGGTCAAACTAACTTCATGAAGAAGAATGGTACCACCCAGACAATAGCCTCACACACAAAGAGACCCAACTGCAGTGTAGGGACCACTGGTCCTTATTGTCCAGGCAACAGCCCTCTCCTGCCACTAAGCCACTGTATCTTTCAGGTCAGCCTGTTACAACAGTGATGGCTATGACTGGTTATAGAAATGGACCCAGAGCAATAATATTACTTACTGATGCCATAGATTATTGGACCTTCAGCTGTCATATCAGTAAAAGGAGAATGATAATATAACATAATCTAAAGGACTATTATAAAGATTAATTATCCTCATGCACAGAATAAACTCATTTAATTTTAGGAATATCTATAGAAGATTTACTGAGTTTAGATTTCACCAGGATCCATGACCCATAGCTAAAGTGATTATGCAAAATATAGATCCAGCTTAACTTTGGGAAACATACTGAAATAAATAGATCAATCTAAGATAGAGAAGAAGATAGCAAATGAAATATAGATATCCACAGTGACAGATGGATAGTATAAAATAAGAACCATGTTTTCAAGAAATATCTCATTGACATGTAATCAGACCCAAATTTAAATATAGATTCAAAATAACAATTATGCTTCTGTTATTAACACAAAACAAAAATGTATAAACATTATGACTAGTAGATGAGACCCTTAGCACATATAAGGAAATTTATGGCCAAGAAAATAAAATAAGATCCATAGAATTAGAGGTTTGGTCGTGTTGGGGTTTCATGGCCAATTTTGACTTATTAAAGATATGAAAGGATTATTTAACATTAAAAATGAATTAACATATATCTTAATAATAAATTAACAGAGTTTAAAATTAAAAAATATGTAACTAACTCACCATGGATAGAAAAAGTGGGAATAAAATAAAATTTCCTTCACATTATAATGACTACCAAAAATCTACAATAAACTTCATGCTTAATTTTGAGACTGTAGATCTATTCCAATTTTGAAGAACTTAGTGATCATCTGAAATTTGAAAATATACATATCCTAAAACCCATGCACAAGTAGCCATTGCTTCTTAGTAATCTTCAAAAAACAAATGCAATGTGGTAGGTTTATATGAAAGAGTACAATGTATCACATAGAGAACAAATCTCAAAACACAGTTTAGAACAGACTTAGACAGTTAGGTCTAGTATAGAGTAAATGGTGCCAAACTATTTTTGAGTGTCAGAACATTATTGCTATGCAAGATGATATAAAAATAGGAATCTATGATTCCCTTATTTTATTTGAACTATGGTCAATTTATAGTGTCATATACAAATATAAAGATGGAAAAATTTTTATATTGCAAATGTGAAAAGTGTTTGAATGTAATGTTCTGAAATAGGGATTAGCAAACTTTTCTATAAAGGACTAGATAGTAAATATTTCAGTCTTTGTAAACCACAAATGGTTTTTATCACAAACTTGAGGCCTGATGCACTAAGATTCATGCAAGAATGAACCTTCCTTCCCCTGGCTGTGGGCACCACCTTCGCTCCGGTCGGAGCCGCCTTTCCACCTTCCCACGCTGCCCAGAGGCCCGGAGTGGCTGGGGCAGTGCAGAATGCCATGGCAATGATGCAAGCGTCCCGCCCCGCCCCTGACCGCTCGGCGCCTGCATATGCAAATTAACCCTCCATCTTTGTTGGATTGATTTGCATACTCACTCCTGATTGGCTGGTGGGTGTCGTGAAGGTATGGTCAATTTGCATCTTACTCTTTTATTAGTGTATATTCTGTTATTTTTTCAATCAGCTAACATGCTAAAAAAAATCTTAGCAGTTTTTTCTGATCCAGTGTAAGAATACACAGTAATCCATTATGGAAGTTGGGTATTTGGATGGAGCATTCAACATAGTTACAGTGATTGTTTTATTCTTATACCGCTCTCTAGGGTTTAAAATAGGAACTACCCATAAGGACATCTTCACAGAACATGTGTTCAACACTCATAGTAACTCCAAATAGATAACTATTGCCCCTTGGTGTCCAATATGCCATAAAAAATGCATTTCACTTCTGAAATTAAAGTCTGAAAAATATAAGGTAAGGTTTTGGAATGTTAACCACTATTGTTACTTCAGCCTAATGGAAGTTCTTTCATTACCACCTTCATTCTTCCAAAACCCTTTGTCCAAATTTAACAGAGCTGAAAACTTCCTTGCTTGCATCATTGTAACCTGTTTTCATGTCTCTTTTACAATGCTTTAATCATAAAAGAGAAAAAACAAATATTGATGGTCAGATATACTTTGCTTTTTTATCTTTCCATGAAGAACTTACAAGTAGAATCTTGGGGTTTATATTTTCTAAAGTTGTTAAGTATGTGTGAATATACCTATTTACCTGAATAAAGTAATTGATTATGCAATACACATATAGAAAACATTTAGGGAATTATTATTTAAATTATATCCTGCTGGCCATCAGTTCATCTCCACACCACTAACAAGAATGACTTAATTTTTCAATGGAGAAAGAAAAGTATATTTAATATCTACCAAATATTTCAGAAGATTTATATTTGGATTCTCATTTTGCCATCATTAGAGTTCATCAGTTTTATACTATTAAGGAAAAGCATATGTGGCAATTGAGGAAAATGAGTTTCTAGGAGGTTAAGTAATTTAACTGAGGTTGCTTAGCCTCTCTGAGGTCCCTTTCTTCTCAACTCAGCATCAACAAAATATTCTAAATCTAATTAAAAGCTAAGAAGGTGAGCAGTGGCAAAGTAAATTTGATTCAGCCATATGTTTAGGAAATATTTAAGTTATTGACTTGAAGGTTCTTTTTCTTACACTAACCAATTCTCTGGTTCTCCTACACCAACTTGGGTGTTTGACAATTCAACTATGACACTATTTGGAGTTAGGCCAGCCTCCTGGGTTATGGGTTCAGATCTACAAGATTGCCCCTAATTCAGACAACAGCTGCAAATGAAATGCCCAAGGTACCCACATTTCTGCCTGAACAACTACAAAATGAGGGGTTCCCATAACTGTACCCTCTCAGATTTGATAATATACTAGAACAACTCACAGAACTCAGGGAAGTGCTTTACTTAATATTATTATTTATTACTAGAGGCCTGGTGCATGAAATTCGTGCACGGGGGGAAGGGGGGTTGTCCCTCAGGCAAGCCTGCACCCTCTCCAATCTGGGACTCCTCAAGGGATGTCCGACTGCCCGTTTACGGGCAGTCGGACATCCCTCTCACAATGGAGTACTGCTGGCTCCCAACCACTGGCCTGCCTGCCTGCTTGATTGCCCCTAACTGCTTCTGCCTGCCAACCTGATCACGCCCTAACCACTCCCCTGCCAGCCTGATAGACACCTAACTGCTCCTGTGCTGGCCTGATTGCCCCTAACTGCCCTCCCCTGCTGGCCTGGTCGCCCCTAACTGCCCTCCCCTGTCAGCCTAGTTGCCCCTAACTGCCCTCCCCTGCTGGCCCAGTTACCCCTAACTGCCCTCCCTTGACAGCCTGTTCACCCCTAACTTCCCTCCCCTCCTGGCCTGATCACCCACAACTGCCTTCCCCTGCCGGCCATCTTGTGTCCACATGGGGGCAGCCATCTCTGACCACATAGGGGTGGCCATCTTGTGTGTTGGAGTGATGGTCAATTTGCATATTATCTCTTTATTATATAGGATAAAGAATGCAACTTAATTTATTATAAAGGATGCAACTCAGTTTATTATAAAGAATGATGCTGGAGGGGCAAGTCCCTAAGGGAGACTGGAGTCCCAAGCCAAGAGGGTTCTTGATTTTGAATAGGAGAGATTTTATGATGAGCCAGACCAGAGATTAAACTGGAAGCAAGTTTACTGAGCAGAGAAGATAAGTGAGAAAAGCCACTCCACAGACAGAGTAGTGGACTCTCCTCACAAGAGAAGAGAGACCCAACTATCTCTAGAGGTTGAGCTTATATGCGTTTGTAGTTTCTATGGAAAATTGCTGGTATAGGGAAATGGAGAGTGGAAAAATAAGTTGGGATTAACTTTAACCTTTACAAGGTATATGTTGTGGTCTGTTTTTCTTTCATGGTGTGAGTAAACAATCAAGTACGGGAATTTTCTTTGTCCAGAGGCACCTCATGGTCTGTTTGAATCTCTAGTCAGCTGAGTTCTGTGTCAGGCAGCACAGAGCAGGCCTCTGACTGAACTTTGTTTGATGTTAATTAATTTATATAGTTCTCATGCCCCTCTCCTATGTTAAGGGTACAACAGCCAAGTGGAAGAGATGCATATGGCAAGGTATTGGGAGAGAGAAGTGCAGAGCCTACAAGCTCTTTCTAGGTGCAACACCCTCCTTGCATCTGGATGTGTTTACCAGCCCAGAAGCCCCCTGAACTCCATCCTGTATTCTCTCTCTTTTTTTTATGGCAGGTTCATTACATAAACAGGCTTGATTAAATCATGGACATTAGTGATTAGAATCATCCTTCAGAAGTGGAGCTGGAAACTCCATCCAACCCTCTAATCACATGGCTGGTTTCTCTGGAGACCAGCAGCTTCCACCTCTCCCCGCTATCTCACTCTGGAGCATATGTAAATATCACATAAAATTATTATCACATCAACTACAAATGATATTAAAAGGGTAATATATGACAACCAGGTTGGATTGACTCCGGTAAAATAAGTTTGGTTTAACATTTTAAAATAAATCATTGATTTTGTATCCTACAACTTGACTGTATTTGTTTATTGTTTCTAATATATTTTTGGTGGGGACTTTAGGTTTTTCTATATACAGAATCATATAGAAAAGTCATCCACAAAAAGTGAAAGTTTGATTTCTTCCTTCCCTATTTGGATGCCTTTTATTTCTTTCTCTTGCCTTATTGCTCTGGCTAGGACTTCCAGCACTATGTTGAATAAGAGTAGTGAGAGTGGACATCCTTGTCTTGTTCCTTATTTTAAAGGAAAAGCTTTCAGATTTTCACCATTGGGTATGATATCAGCTGAGGGTTTATCACATATGGCCTTTATTATGTTGAGGTACTTTTCTTCTATTCCTATTTTATTGGGTGTCTTAATCATAAATGGATATTATATCTTTTGAAATGCTTTTTCTGCATCTATTGATAAGATCATATTATTTTTATCATTTTGCTAATGTAGTGTATTACTTCGATTGATCTGCATATGTTGGATCATCCTTGTGACCTTGGAATGAACCCCACTTGATTGTGATGTATTATTTTATGGATGTACTGTTTGAAAATTGTTTCAATTTTCTCACAGCTGATCAGTCTATTTAGATTTTTAAATTCTTTCTAATTTAGTCTAGGAAAGTTATATATTTCTAGGAAATTATCCATTTCCTCTATCTATTGAATTTGGTGGTATATGGTCTTTCATAATATTCTAGTATGATCCTTTGAATATCTATGATGTTTGTGGTTACTTCTCTCTCATTTCTGATATTGCTTATATGGTTCTTTTCCCTATTATCCTTAGTGAGTCTAGCTATGGGTTTGTCAATTTTATTAATCTTTTCAAAGAACCAGCTCTTTGTTTTATTGATTTTAAAATATTTCCTGTTCATGGATTGGAAGAATTAGCATAGATAAAATGGCCATATTATCCAAAGCAATATACAAATTTAATGCAATCCCCATCACAAACCCAATGTCATTTTTTAAATAAATAGAAAGAGAAATCATCAGATTAGTAAGGAACCACAAAAGACCCTGAATAGCCAAGGCAACCCTGAGAAAAAAGAACAAAGCTGCAGGAATCATGCTACTTGGCTTCAAATTATACTACAGAGCTATGATAATCAAAACAGCATGGTACTGGCAGAGAAACAGACACACAGACCAATGGAACAGAATAGAGAGCCAAGCTCTAAAATCACATGGACAGATAATTTTTGACAAAGGAGCCAGAAACACACAATGGAGTAAAGATAGTCTCTTCAGTAAATGGTGCTGGGAAAACTGGAAAGCCACATGCAAATGAATGAAACTGGATTACAGTTTGTCTCCATGTACAAAAATTAATTCAAAATGGATCAAAGACCTATATATAATACTCAAAGCAATAAGTTACATAGAAGAAAATATAGGTACCAAACTTATGGATCTTGGTCATAGAGGAAATTTAAGAACTTGACCTCAAAGGCAAAAGAAGTAAAGGCAAAAATAAATGAATGGGACTATATCAAACTAAAAAGTTTTTGCACAGCAAAGAAACTGACAACAAAATAAAGAGGCAGCCAACCAGATGAGAGATGATATTTGCAAACAATAGCTCCTACAAATATTTAATTTCCAAAATATATAAAGAACTCATGAAACTCAACACCAAACAAACAACTCAATTAAAAAAAAAAAAAAAAACTGGGCAAAGGACCTGAAAATACACCTCTCCCAAGAAGACACATGAAAATCCAATAGATATATGAAAAGGTTCATACTCACTGGCAATTAGGGAAATGCAAATCAAAACTACAATGAGATACCACCTCACACCTGTTAGAGTGCCCATTATCAACAAGACAAATAATAACAAGTGTTGGAGAGGTTGTGGAAAAAAGGGAACCCTCATTCACTGCTGGTAGGAATGCAGACTGGTACAACCACTATGGAAAGCACCCTGGCAATTCCTCAAAAAATTAATAGAACTACCATACGACCCAGCAATCCCTCTTCTGGATATATACTCAAAAAACTCAAAACCATGTATTCACAAAGATATATTCACCTCTATGTTCATTGCAGCATTAATCACATGGCCAAGACATGGAAACAACCAAAGTGTCCTGCTATTAAGGACTGGATAAAGTAGATGTGGTATATAAACACAATGGAATATTACTCAGCCATAAGAAAGGATGAAATAGGGCTATCTACAATAATATGGATAGACCTTGAGAATATTATGGTAGAAAGAAGTCAAACAGAAAAAGCTAAGAACTGTATGATTTCACACATATGTGGGATATAAAACTGAAACTTGTGAACGTAAACAGCAGTGTGGTGGTTGCCAGAGGGAAGGGGTTGGGGGAAAAGAAGGTCCTAATATAAGGTGACAGAAGATTTGTCTTTGGGTGGTGGGCACATGGTGCAATATACATATCTTGTAACACAGAAACCCACACCTGAGACCTATATGTTCATGTTGACCAAACAATTTAATGAATTAATATTAAAAAAATAAAACAAATCAATACAATTTACTGCATTAATAGGATCAAGGAAAAATAGCATAATCTCATTAGCTGCCAATGAAATGTGGTATTTGGTAAAATTCAGCATTCCTACTAAAACAAAAAGTACCTATAGCAAATTTTCTTAATTTTGAAATGTTGAGAACATTATTTTAATTCAGAAATGAAGCAGAATACACATTTTACCACATTTAATGTACATTCACTTGGAAAATATAAATGGTGCAATAAGACAAGAAAAATAAATATTTTAATAAATAGAAAGGAATAAACCTCTCATTAGTTTCATAATTAAATATACATAGAGATGTTTTAAATCTGCATAAAAAGTATTACAATTAATCATGACTTGTAGATGGAAAATCATGTCAAAATCAATTCTATATATAAACAACAAATATTTAGAAAACCACTTTAAATGTTTTTTGTAATGTTATTAACATCTATTATTAAAATGTTGAATTCTGTGTGACATTATCTAGTGATTTTGGTAGTCATGTTCCTGTGACTCAGAGATTACACTGCTCTTGGAAGTCGTTATGTACCCTTAGAAATGAGAATGTCACTGTTTGAAAACAGTAAGTTAGAGAATCAACTGGGAAGCCTCTTTGAACTATCCAGGACTCTAAAACGTGCCTTCCAGAAACCCTGGCAGTATAAAGGATAGAGGGGATACATAACTTTTACAGGGAACTATTCCCGGACTGAATTTTTATTAAGTTTCAGAGCCTTCCAATGAGAAGTCTGTGGGCCTAAGCACAGGGACCCAAGCTCCTGTGAGGGTGCCAGATAAAATCAGCCTGGGGCATCACTTCTGCTGTTCTTTCAGTTGCAACCTTCTTGAATTCCAAATATAAAAAGGAAATAGGAATATATGAGTCAAATGAGACCTCCAAGATCCAGGCAAGCCCAAGAATAATATTGCACAATTTCTCCTTATCATACCCAAATAATGCTGCCATTGAATATATATTCTTGTAATAAAATTAATGATTTGACAAACTAAAATAGCCCTGGAAAGTGAGAAAAGCTGTGCCTTCCTCCCAACCGGCTGCAGGATAGCAGAGCTGTAATCATAAATGAGACGTCCAGTGAGGGTTCTCAGGGGAGTCCTTTATCAAAGACTGCCATGTCACTACAGCAGCTTGTCTGGGGTCTTAAAGTATGTCTTGCTATATGAAAGCATCTGAACTTGTTTCTCTTGCATTCAAATGTTGCTGCACAATGTGAATGTGAAGTGTATATTTGCCATTTCATTTGTGATGTCCTTATAAAAGGAAATTTTAGATACTGAGAGAAAACCAAATTGTTTCATATCATGCCAACCTTGTTCATTTATTCATTCAGCAAACATGAAAGGAGCACCCACAATGTGCCAACACTACTTAGGTCCTAGAGATACTGCAGCGATTAACACACAACCAAAAACAGAGCAAAGCAAAACAACAACAGAAAACTCTGCCCGGAGAACTCAAATCCTAATGGTGGGAGACACCAAAGTAAAGAAATCCTATATAATAAAAGCCTAAAATGCAAATTGTCCCCTCGACCAGGAGTTTGACTGGGAGTTCCACCAGGAGTTTAACCAGGGGGCAGGGCCAGCCAGCCAACTATCCTCAGCCCCTCCCCCTGGCTGGCCCCACCCCAACCAGCAGTGGCAGCAGGCAGCCTGGGGAAGGGAGCCCCCCTCCCTGCATCCAGCAGCCACTAGGGACCCTACCCATGCATGAATTTCGTACACTGGGCCTCTAGTATTACTATATTACCACATTAGTTGGGGACAATTCTACATCACTGCGTAAGCAGTTTCTGTGATCTGCTCATGTAAGAATGTTGCCTCCCAGTCAGATGCAGTCCAGTTGAACCTTATGGAAACTCAATCACTATGAACTAAAACAAGAAGCCTAACTATATCGTAACCTCATACACAGTTTATCTCCTCATGCCAACAATCAAAATTCAGTAAGTAGGATCATCAAGAACATTATAAGCCACACAGATTAATTTAAAAAGTAAATTTTATAAAGTCATTATCTAATAATTAAATAAGCTTAAAACCATGACAGAAATGCTCGTGAGGAAGAAAGAATTTGACAACAGCATGCATTAACGTTGGTAGAAAATGAGACAAAATGAGACTGTGAAGGATTCAACTTCCTGCCTGTATGACTTTTCCCTGGGATGGTAGATCACTTTCAATTTTTGTGCTAGCCCTGGCTGCTGGGCCCTGTCTGCCTGGAGCCTCATGATTCAGGAGTCTGGCTCCTATTAAAAATGTGTGTGACTTTCCCAGGCCTGACCCCAGGCAGTACAAAGGATTTAGGCAGCAGGCCTCCAGGGCCAAGCTGACCTCCTGGTGCATGGGAGGCACTGCAGTCTTTGGAGAGGTGTGGTCAATGGCTGGGACACTCTGGTTGGTCGCACATTCCTAGCCCAGGCACCCTCATTCCTAGGCTCCTCATCTGAGGCTGTGGGCAGAGGTTTTCTTCAGATGCCTGCCTCTGCCGGGATCTCCTTATGAGAGGCAGAAAGGGGAGTCGAACCTTGAAGACACTTTCCCTGTTCAGACTCATTACCCGGTTCTTTTCCTTTCCTAATCCAACCCTCTTTTCCTCTCCCCAGACTCTGGCCCAGAAAACTGCAGGGACCTTTGGTGGGGCTCTCTCAATAAATAGAAGACTCTCACCTGACACTCCACCAGGGAGCCTGTCATTAGAGGAAAATAAAATGGGGGAAGATGGTACGTTGTGCAAGTTTAGCCAATAGCTTATACTGCCGCAGTAGGTGATTGAAACTGCAGTGCTGTCTTCATTCTGGCTCCTTGTTGCTTTAATGGGCTACTCCAACACCAGCAGGCTCTCCCTCTTGGCTAAGCTCCAGCAGTGTGAGGCCAAGCCTCACTTTGGCACTCAGGAGTATTTTTTCAGTGATGGGCACCTGCCTGAGCCAAGTTCCGGGTGACTGGCATCCTCACATTAGATTACACAGGTGTCTTAGAGGATGGTGTGGGAACCAGTTCTATGGGGGTTAGGCTGCCAGTGCCACTGTCTTCCCATCCCACATCATCTTAGCTCTGCTTTTACACCTGTATGTCTAAATTGTTCAGGTCTAGTGTGAATTCCCACCCAAGGTTCCTCAAAGCTCAGCCTTATCCAAAGACATACTCTTCTCATTAAGAGAACTATTTTGAAGAAAACAAGTTTAGTTGCCCAGTACTAGCAATAAAATTGAGCGAAAGGTGGTGTATCAGGGAAGAGAGAACTAGTCTTACTAGTATATGATACCAGGCTCATAAAAATGATGTATGCTTTGTCTATGTCTATAAAAATTATTCCACAGTGTCACCTAAGGTCACAAAGGAGACGAGTGGTGGCTGTTAAGTGCCTTAGGTTTTACTTCTAAGGAGTTTAACTCCTATGGATCAAGAAGTCCAGGCTACCATAGCTACTCCTACAATCTTCTAAGTGTCCTAGACCACAGGCAAATTCACAGATGAGAACTGTGGGAGGTTATTTTGTGGATGAGAGTAGTGAACCTTTTATAATTATTGTCACTGCAGTAGGGAATAAGAACATGACTTCATTAAGGAGAGACTATTGGCTTTGGAGTCAAACACACCTAAACTAAATTCCTGGCTGCACCCCTCGGTAGAAATGTGACTTAGTCAAATTACTTATTGTTTTATAGCTCTAAAGTCATTGTTTTCATGACAAGTAATATGCCAACAGCACCTAACAGGGTTATTGTGGCTATTAAAGAAGTTAATGTATTTAAAAGTTCTAACCCCACAAATGCACAGGAGCAGAAATTCAACAAGAGAAGGGCATCTTCTCCTTAAAGAAAGATAGATGTGGAAGGGCAGTGGCCAATCGTTGGCAGAGACAACTGCGGAAGCTTAGTTCAGTCTAGCAACTCTCAATGGAAATGCATTGATTTAGCAGAGTGGTATCTTTCACAAACCAAAACCAGGAAATGCAACTAGGACTCAGAAGGGATTAAAACAAAAATGTAAGGACATAATTTATACAAAAAGGAGATGATGCCAGGAGCGGAAGGGTCTGAAACCTACTGTGGGTTCTTGGCTTTGCTCAGGAAAGAATTCAAAGCAAGACAGCATAGAGTTGAAAATGAAAGTGAGTTTATTAGTGAATCAGTGAGACGGAGACAAAGCAGATAGAGCACCCCTCCCTATGGGGATTTACTTCTTTTTATTGCGGCTCATTGACTCAAGGGGTGGGGCATTCAATGAGGGGGAGGAATATTCAGGATCTTTCTGGGAAAGGGGTGGAGACTTCTCCGAAGAGCCCCAGTGGGCCATTTTTCATCCTTATATGGCTTTCCATTTCCAACAATGGTGGCTCTGGGTGTGTGGTTTATTTTGCTTACCTATGACAATGAGCTATAATGAGGCTAGGGGTTCTGCAAGGTGAAATCAAGCTGGTCTCTGTGGGTTCTAAGCCATAAATCTGTTAGCGGTTGGTCTTACTGTCTCCTTGACAGTTTCTGTAGCTTTTATTTTGTTGTTGTTAATCCTCACCCAAGGATAATTTTCCACTGTTGTTTATTTTTACAGACAGTGGAAGGAAAGGAGGGGGGCAAAGGGGGCAGAGAAAATTCAATGTGAGACACATCAGTTGGTGGCCTCCCACATGTGCCCCAACTGTGGCCGAGATTAAACCTGCAACCCAGGTATGTGCTCTTGACTGGGACTCGAACCTGAAACCCATTATTTCGAAGGCCAACCCTCTAACCACTGAGTACACTGGCCAGGGAAGACCATTTCTGTAGCTGTCATTGCTTGCAGCTGTTCAGCCACATACCCTTCTCAGAACAAGAGCGTCTCCTCCTTGGCTCTCTTCTTTTCTAGGGTTGCATGGCCTCTCAGCTGCTCTAAGCTCCTGGTTCTGTGCATTTCTCTTTGTACTTTAAGCAAAATGATGCTTTCAGCTGCACCAAAGTATCTTCTCAGTTCAACCACCTGGGGAGATGCAGCATCTCTATGTAGGCTATAAATCTCAGTTACCAGCTGGATGTAACTGGTGCAGCTTGGGTCAGACGTGCAGGCCTGGAGCACTGAATTTCAGCCAAGGTGGGTGGGCTATATAACTGTAGTAGCAGCTTTCCTGTGATTGCAGAATATCATGGAGAGGACATGGAAGTACTTTCTGCAACATGAACAGAGTGGAAGCAGAAGGAAAAAATGGGCATCTCTTCCAGAGAAAAGCCATCAGCATTTCATTTTCTAGTCATCTAATTCAGTACATATTTTTTACCTTGGAACCTGATGAAAGGCAATGCGTGGGCCATGTCAGCAATGCACTGAAATAAAACAGATAGCACAAATAACAAAAATGCAGAGGTAGGATTTCTACATAGAAGCCATTATGTGGTTAAAGGTGGGGCGAGGGGCTGCTTTGAAGCCATATGTATATTTAAAAATCTGAGAAAATGCTAATTGTACATTTTAAGGAAGGATGGTTTGCCACTGAAGCAAATTGTTAAAACCCACCTCATGTTCCATTCGATCCACTTCTTGCTGTGAAACTGAGTCTAAGGGCCTTGATACAATCATCTTCTAAGGGCTCTGCATTAAATATGTTGTAAAAATTATATGTAATTCTACACAAGTATCCATTATTATCATCTCACCATTATATATACTCACAAACATTTATATATATATATATATAATTTAATTCCTATTAAAAATTTTGTATATGTATTTTTAATAGGAATTAAATTATATATTTTACATTCTGCTTTTATATGCAATGAACATCTTTTCATATTTATATGATCAGTTTATAAAGCATAACATTTAATTGTTATTTAAAAATACATAAATATATACTAAATATTATAGAAATGTGTATATGTAAAACCACATAAATAATAAACATTTTGATTTCTAAATACAGGCTTGAACTATAAAACTTAAATGAACTTTCCAGAATATTCTCTGGAATATACCGTAGTTCTGAGGATCTAAATTTTTCCTTCATTTTATGAGTTTTTGTGTATTCTTTACAATATTAAAAACATATTCTTTACTAGTTAACTAAATTTTTTAATGTTAAAGGTTTGTATAATCTTATCTTTGCTGTTAAATTAGACTTGCATGTGATTTTTAAAAAACTGTGTAGTTTTTTCAAAGAACTTGCTCTTGGATATTTTTATTTTTTTACTCAGTATTGACTGTCTCACTCATTATGTCCTGCCGTTATCTTTATTGGTCCCTTGTTCGTGCCCTCTATATACTGCTAAAGTTGAAGGATATATTGTGCCTCAGGCACCTTCATTTTCCAGCTCCCAAGTCCTGTCTCCAGAATAAACTCTTGATGCAAAGACTTGAGTGGTGTTGGCAGCTCTGTGATTCATGTGGTGAGGGAATGGCCACCTTGCCCAGGTAGGGCCACAGCTGCCCACGTTGCCGACTTGCCCTGGCACCATCTGTTTGGCTGACCTACTAATCTGCCAGCCAGTTTTTATGAACACCAGAATTGTTTCCCATTGGATATTTCTTGAAACATCTCTTTACATCAATTAAAGACTAAAGAACAGATGGTGACTTCTTGAGACAGTGAAGGATTTAACCAATTCATTGCTGATACAAGGAACAGTGGTAACAACCAATTAAGCATCACGTGCTTTGGTTACTTTTCTTTTAGGTTGTCCATTTCCAGTATTAGGAGATTTCAGGTTCTAGAGTGAACATATGCTTCTCGGCTCCCGATGATGGAGACTTGTAAGGATGCCCGGGAAGTCAGCAAGCACAGGTATGTGTGTCAGTAATGCCAAGGTCAGGCCTTACACCAATGAAAATGATGTTCATCACCACTCAGGTACCAGAACAGCTCCAAGGACACTCAGCAAAACTTAGTGACTGTGATATATTTGAGACTATGTGCCAAAGTGTAGCACTGTGCCTGGCACAAGAAAACTCAGCAAACAGTAGCTAGCATTATACTGCCAATGAAAAAATTCTAGGAACTGAACAGCAGTGTTGTTGACCTTGTCATTCATTTTGGCATACTATTGGAATAAACTGCCTATACTTCTCTAATAATTTTACCACATTCATAACTCTATTTTCATGACTGCCTTACTTTCTTCTCTCTCTCTCTCTCTCTCTCTCTCTCTCTCTCTCTCTCTCTCTCTCTCTCTCTCATTTACAACTCAAATTCCTCAAGACAGAGACTCTGATGAGTCATGTTCTTCATTCATTGTCAGAGCACTCCCACTGGTTACTCTTGTGCCAAATTACTCCTTAAACTGGCCCTTAAAATGGACCCATTGCTACTCTTCTTAGACTCCTGATGCAATCCACCCTAGCCAGATTAACAGGGTCGAATGACAGAAAATGTGGGAAATTACATGCAAGGATCACCCTGGGACGGACTGCTTAGAAGAGACTGGTGGTCCAGAGTGCACTGAGTTTTATAGACTATTAAATACAGCAGGGATTAATTTTTCTTTTCCTCTGGAAACTGGTAATTTTTATAGGGGGTTCAAATCTTTAAAGATCTGTCAATGAACACAAAGCAATTTGCTTAGGAAGTAGTTGAATGATGACCTCCTTAGAGCCTTGGGAACCATATGGAAAATTTGCAATGGTTCACCAAGAATCTTCTTACCATGCATGTCTCCAGGTCCTTGGAGCCTGGCTGAACCACACCAGCTCATTTTGGAAACAATCTAATGACTAAGTAAATCCTCACCCATTGCTGGCAGGGTAAGATAGGGTAGCAGGGAGATTAGAAGGTACCTGTAGACAGACTTTAGTTCAAATCAGTGTTCCATCAGCAGCTAGCTGACATGTCCCTGGCCTTCTCTGAGTTATTCATCTGTAAAAAGTAGGTTGCTATGTTGTTTATGAGATACAGTAATGCATACAAAACACGTGGCACAGAACTTGGAACAGTAAATATTAGCCCTTTTCCCCTAGAAGCCGCCCTATTCTGAGCTTGCTCACTAGTTCTTCTGGCCTCCATTTACTGCTTACACAGTGGTGGGTTCTTCCAATTTTTGGATTTACCAGGTTCAAGTTTAGATGTACTCTGCGGAGATATGTAGCCACATTTTACACTGAGATGCTGGCACTGCAGCGTCTGCTGGTAGAAGTTGGCACGAAGAGCAGAAGATGAGCAAACTCCGAGTGACTCCTGTGATTGTGGAGGAAACCCAGGGAATCCTGGGCCAGGACTGGTGGCATCAGGCCCTGGACCAGACATGATGCCCCATATTGAGGATGTGGTGAACCCAGCCTGGAATCCACATGTGTGGAAATCATGGCCTTCGTTATGAATCGCTTTCTATACCTGTTTAGGATGCCTGATGCCACCTTGATTCTGATGCTCCGGGCCTCTGTGCCTTCCCCCTTTAAAGGCATAGGAACACCCTCCTTTGCTGAGATGATCCCAAAGAGAACTTGTATGCACAAACACAAATCTTGTATGCTTAATACTGACACCATCAACCTTTAAGTTGTATACTTTTAGAGATAAAAAGTTCTTTTGTTTTCTTTCTAAAGTTTTTTAAAAATTTATATTTAGAGAGAGAGGAAGGGAGAGGGAGAGAAAGAAACTTCGATGTGAGAGCAAAACACCTATCAGCTGCTTCTTGCATGCCCCTTACCAGGGATCGAGCCTGAAACCTGGGAATGTGCCCTAACTGGGAATCGAACCAGCAACCTTCCAGTATACAGAATAAAGTCCAAGCAACTGAGCCACACAGGCCAAAAAGTTCATACAGCATTGCCAAAGATCACCAGATGTTAAGGTTTTGTGATTTAAACAGAAACATATTGCCCTAGCTGGTTTTTCTCAGTGGATAGAGCATTGGCCTGCAGATTGGAGGGTCCTGGGTTCAATTCCAGTCAAGGGCACATGCTCAATCCCCAGTGGGGAGTGTGCAGGAGGCAGCCGGTCAATGATTCTCTCTCATCATTGATGTTTCTATCACTCTCTCCCTCTCCCTTCCTCTCTGAAATCATTAAAAAAAATAAAAATTTAAAAAATAAACAGAAACATACTGCTGGGGCCTCAGCTTATGCAGATGCCAACTCCTGCATGTTATACACATTCTGTCCTAGATTGTATCTGTCTGTAAGTAGTATACCAATTTATAGAAAAATTTGTGACAATGTAATTTTAAGTTTCTATATTAATACACACACACACACACACACACACACACATATATATATATATATACACACACACACACACACACACACACACACACACACACACACACACATACTAGTAACTAGAGGCTGGTGCACCAGTGGGGTCCCTTGGCCTGGCCTGCAAGATTGGGCTGAAACTGGCTCTCTGACATTTCCCGAGGGGTCCCAGATTGCTAGAGGCTGCAGGCCAGGCTGAGGGACCCCACTGGTGCATGATCAGGACCAGGGAGGGATACAGGAGGTTGGCCAGGGACTGTGGGAGGGCTCCAAGGCATTTCTGGCCCATCTTGTTCAGTCCTGATCGGCCAGACCCCAGCAGCAAGCTAACCTACAGGTTGAAGCGTCTGCCCCCTGGTGGTCAGTGCATGTCATAATGACTGGTTGGCTGGTCGACTATCTGCCCCCTGGTGGTCAGTGCACATCATAGTGAGTGGTTGAGTGGCCTTAGCATATCTTTAGCATATTATGCTTTGATTGGTTGAAGAGACAACCAGATGACCAGACCCTTAGCATATGAGGCTTTTATTATATAGAATATAGATATATATATATATCTTGAAAAATAAAAGTGCTTCTTATTTACCTTGGACTTTTTCATTGGTGTTATTACAAAGACTAAAACAAATTAGATCCTTGACATATATTTGTTTCATGAGTATACAGTGATCATTTTATTAATGTGTTTGGCTGTTCTTGGTATTAATAACCACTCCAAAATATTACTCCTACACAATACCATCTGCTTAGATTACAAGAGATTTTGATCATTCATCACTGGGTTGTCTACCTTCATATATATACATGAAGACTTTAGGTGCTCATTCTGCCCCAAATGTCAGGCCTTCCTACTCACACCTCCCCTCTGAACTCAAAATTGCAGCACAGCCTCATAAATTTGAGAAAAGTAAGACAAACCTGAGCAAAGTAGAAGGGAGGAAATGGTACACTTTAAATGCAGAATATCATAAAAGAAAAATATAGTAAAAATTCTAGATAAATGTAAGTACCCCTCATTTGTAAAATTGAATAAAATAGATCTATGGCAATTATTTTAAAACAAACAAACAAAAAACCAACAAAATGAGAAATACAATGCCCTAGGGAGGAATTAGTAAGCAGCATAAAATAAAGATGGAATATTTCTCAGTTCCTTTCTAAAAACACTAAAATCCAAAATGAAATAAAAAATAACATAAAACAGGAAAACCAAAAAGCAGTGTTCTTTAGTGTCAAGACCCTAAACCTTAAATAGCTATATATCAAACATTATCTAGCACTATATTAAAAGAGTAATAACAAATATAGTTCATATGGTTTAACATTGGCTATTCTATTAATATAATTCATCATAGTTAAGGATTAAAGAAACTAAGGTTATTTATATAACATTGATGGCAGGAAGAAATAAGCATTTCGTTAAAAAATAAATCACACCTGAAGATACCTATAGACTTGACTACATACAGATTTAAAACATCCATGTTATCCTGGGGTCACTGCTGACATCAATTTGTGTATATTTTTAGATAATTTTCTGTGCAACATGTATATATATGTAACTATAGCAATATACTGTTTAGTTAACTTAGAGGCCCAGTGCATGAATTTGTACATGGGTGGGGTCCCTTGGGGTGGCCTGTGGGGATCAGGTTCCAGCTCTCGCCCCCAGCCTTGCAGCCCTGCAGCCCTGCCTGGCACTCCGCTGTGGCCTGGCGCTGCCCCTTCACCTGTTCCACCATCCCACCTGCGGGGTGAATGATCAGGGCCGGGTCCCCCTGCCCCTCACTGCCGCTGCTGGTTGTTGTCTGCGGGGCAATCAGGCCCCCACTTGCACCCTCCTTGGTCTGGTGCCACCCGCTCACCTGCTCCACCATCCCTCTGCAGTCCCACTCTTGTCGGGGCCCATTGGGGCTGGCAGCGCCTCCACTGCCGCCCACTGCCAGCACACATTGCCGACGCCCGCCATGTTTCGTGCCACCCCCTGGTGGTCAGCGAACATCATAGCAAGTGGTTGAACTCCGGGTTGAACAACAACCAGAGGGGACAATTTGCATATTAGGCTTTTATTATATAGGGTTATCCTATAGTTATTTAGCTTTCTGTGTAAAACTAATTCCAAAATGTATTTGTTTAGAATAATACACACTTATTATTGCTCAGGAGTCAGTGGGCCCAAGGTCGGTGGGGCAGGCAGCACTGCTGAACTGAGGAAACAGCCTTGCATGCTTGGGGATGGCCTGGCTAGTGGCTGCTCTGTGGCTCTCGTCCTGTGCTCTACAGAGTTACATTGCAAGAGGGGTCCATACAGGCAGTGGAATAATTGCAGCCATTTTTTATTTCAAGAGTGTGAAAGGTATACTGTATTATATCCATGCAGTCTGATAAAATTTTGATGAAATTCAATATCTATATGAAAAGGAGAAAATGCTTAGTGATCCAGGAAGAGAAGTCTTTCCTTAAAATGATAAAAAAAAGTAGGATTCATCCCAGTAGTCAATAACATATGTAATGCTAGAGTGTTTTACGACTTGAATAAACTTAAGACAGCGATGCCTGTCTTACTAGGGAAGAACTGAGCAGACTGATAGACTGCCAGGGCACCCCCTCCTTTTGCCTCTCCTATCTGTACATCAAGTGCAAATGGACCACAGCTTAAACAGATTAGCTCCAGTGCTGCTTTGATTAAAGAGTATGAAGAAGCTTTCTAAGCAGTGAGTGGCTATATAAGCCCAATCAGAGTAGGTTTTAGAGAGAAGAAGAGGAGAATAATTTCAGATAATACAGATAGATATTTTCTAAGAGTTTTACTCTGAAGCACAGGAGACAAAGTGGGACAGTAGCTATAGAAATAGGACAAAAAAGCATTTTGCTATTTTTAAAAATATGAAAAAATAAGCATGCATATATGCTGATGGGAAATAAAGAGTAGAAAAGAAATAAATGGTTGTGCAGAGAAAGGAGAAAATCTGCAAGGAGTGGCATCTAATGTGAAAGTGGAGAAGTTGGTTTTGGAAAGACTGTAAAAATCATTGATAGCAGCTGGAAGTAGTGTGGGAGCACAGACCCCTGTGGGTGTGTCTAGTAGAGGCGGAGACTTGTGGAACATCTCAGAGCTGGCTGATCTTTTCTTACGAAATAGGAAGCAGTGCATCTGCTGAGAGTGAAGATGGGGAACATGTGAGCAGATTATTTTGTCCCCGACACCATAATAATATTTGTAAATGTTCTCGATGTGCTTGAAAAAGAATGTGTCCTCCAAATATTCTCTCCACAGTGTGCTGCATGTATCTATTACAGCAAGCTTTCTGATTGTCTTATTTATATATTTACTACTTTCCTTTGTCTTATTCATTGATTTTTTATAATATCTTTAAGATATTTTAATTTATTGATTTTTAGATAGAGAGGAAAAGAGAGGGTGAGAGAAACATCGATGTAAGATCACATTGATCTGCTGCCTCCTGCATGCCCCCCACCTGGGATCAAGTCTGCAACCCTGGCGTGTGCTCTCATTGTGGGTCTAACCAGCAACCTTTCAGTGCACAGGAAGATGCCCAACCAACTGAGCTGCACCAGCCAGGACTTGTTCATTGTTTTTTTATGTCTATAAATAGGAATAGTCATACATATTGTAGACTATTGTGATGTGTGAACTTAATTTAATGAAAATATATAAAGATATTTAGAACTTGGGCCGCATGAAGTAAACATTAGATTTTTCACCCATTCTTTTCTTGTTTGTTTGTTTGTTTTTCCATTGAAATTAAGAGGTGGCCTCCTCCTTCGTGAAATTTATCTTGTTTTATAAAATCTCCAGTCAGGGCTCTTATGAGCAAACGAGGACTCACTCTGGCTCTTAATGAGTGATGCACACAGGCCATTTATAATTAAATGCATACTGCCTGTCACTTGCAGGTTAAGTGCATAGTTCATGCAGTTGGACAGGAGGAAAAGTTTTATGAATGGTGCTCTCAAGCATAGTCTGTTTCAGCATATAAATATATTGCTGGGGGTGGGGGGAAAATTGCTCCTGGTAAGATAATACAGATGAGAAAGAAATGAGGGAGCAAACAGTTCAACATATAGCATATGCCATGACTGACACCATCAAGGTTGGCAGTCTGGCAGGAATCTATACCAGTATGACCGAAGTGCCATGACTTCTGATGCTGCTTTATCCTGATCATAAATTATTTCACCCATACTGATGGGGTAATTGATTTTGTTACCCATGAACAATGACCGTGCTCTTGAAATAAAGGGTTTAATGTAGGAAGATGAATCCCCAAATCTAGAAAAATTGTCATCAGGGCCCTCATTCTACACCTAAAACTGAAAGAGATTCAGAGAATTTCCAGGCAGAAACCAATGGCATCATAAACCAGATAAATGTTAGTTACTTATATGCTACTTTTCAATGAATTTCTGGATGGTGAGTGTGAATTTATGTGAGAATGAGAAACTCTTGAAGACTGTAGTCTTAAGAAGGGCTGGTGGGCTTTACTTCCAGGAACCTTACACCATGCGAAGTGTAGATCTGACAGGGAGCGGGCAGAGTAATCATTGTGATATAAGCTCAGGCCATTCTCTATCACAAAGGCCTGCTTTCAGGGAAAAGTACTTCACAGAACCTTGTCCCACCTGGGTGAAGGGCACTAACCTTACTTGAGTCCCTCTCTAACCTTCCTAAGCACCTAAGGAAAGCAGGAAAAGACACACTTGCTAAGATCAGAGCTAGGGATACCAGCCCACTAAAAGTGGAGTTTCAATCATGAAACTATAGAACACTTCTTCCTCACAAACATAATCACCACCATAGCAAGTCACCAGCCTAACAAAGTGGATTACAGCCTAAGCGGATTAGAAGCTCTATTTAAAGAGTTTTCAGGCAAGCCCAAATACAAGGGAGACAAAAACCAAGGGCACGAAAGGACTTCGAAGCCTCTAGTGCAAGTATGTCAAACTCAAAGGCTAGGTCACGTCAAATAAATGAGGCATGCGGACCATGGGCAGCGAGTTTGACATGCTCACTCTAGTACCTCTAGGCATAGACCAACTCCTAAACAGATTAGTTGGAGACTTCAACATCCCTCTTATTATTTATTTATTTATTTATTTATTTATTTATTTATTTATTTATAATATGTTTTTATTGATTTCAGAGAGGAAGGGAGAGAGAGAGAGAGGTAGAAACATCAATCATGAGAGAGACTCATCAATTGGCTGCCTCCTGCATGTCACCTACTGCGGATTGAGCCCAAAACCTAGGCACGCGCACTGACTGGGAACTGAACCATGATCTCCTGGTTCATGGGTTGATTGATGCTCAACCACTGAACCACACCAGCCAGGCTCAACACTCCTCTTTAAATAATTGATGCTTCAAGTAGCAGAAAAATCATAAAGGGCATAGTTGACCTGAGCAGCACTATTAATCAACATGATTTCATTGATGTTTATAGAAAACTATATTCAAGGATTGAAGAATACACTTTTTTTTTCCAGGTGTGCATAGAACATTTACCAATGTAAAATGTAGACCACATTCTAGGCTAAAAGTTATAACTTAGCAATTTTTTAAAAATTTTTATTAAAAAATAATTTCAAAGTCTGCTCACAGACCACAAAGAAATTAAACAAAAAATAAACAACAGAAATATAACTGTGAAACCCTCAAATAAAACACTACTGTTTAAATAGCATGACTCAAGGAAGAAATGTCAAGAGATTTAAAAAAATATTTTGAGCCAAATGCAACTCATCAAAATTTGTGGAATGTAGCAAAAGCTACATGAAATGAATTAAATGTATAAATTAGAAAAAAAAAGATTTAAAATCAATATCTTGAGCTTTCATTTTAGGGAATTAAAAAAAGAACACAATTTAACCAAAAATAAAACAGATAAAAATAAATAATAAATATTGGAAGAGAAATCAATGATGTTGAAAACAAGAAAGCAACAGGAAAAGACAATGAAACCAAAATCTGATTTAAAATTTTTTTTTAATTTTTATTGATTTCAGAGAGGAAGGGAGAGGAAAAGAGAGCTAGAAACATCAAGGATGAAAGAGAATCATTGTTTGGCTGCCTTCTGCATGCTCTCTACTGGGGATCAAGCCCATAACCTGGGCATGTGCCCTTGACCAGAATAAAACTCGGGACCCTTCAGTCCGCAGACCGACACCCTATCCACTGAGCCAAACCAGTTAGGGCCCAAAATCTGGTTCTTTGAAGATACCAATAAAATTAATAACTTTTATCCAAGCTAACATGGAAACAAAGAGAAAACATAATTTCTATATCAGAAATCAAAGAACGTTGACTATAACAGATTCTGTGAACATCAAAAGGCTACTAGAGAAATCATATAAACACTGCTATGTCCACAGATTTGATAAAAAAATAAACCAATTCCTTCAAACATTCAAACTACCAAAGATCACACAAAGATAAATAAATATCTGAATTAAATAAATTGAATCAATTAATAATAACCTTGCAACAAAGAAAGCACGAGTCCCAGATGGTTTCACTTGGTGATGTCTATCAAACTTTTAAGGAAGAGAAAATGCCATTTCTTCACAATGCTGTCCATAAAATAGAAGCAAACGCAACACCTTCTAACTTATTCCAAGAGGTCAATATTATCCTAACACTACAACAAGATAAAGATATTATACAAAAATCAGCAAAATATCATCAAATAGAATCCAACAATATTAAATATAATTATATACCATGTCCAAGTGAAATTTATTGTAGGCATTCAGGACTGGGTCAATATTTTAAAAATAATTTGATTTAATCACCACATAAAAAGGCTAAAATTATGAGATTTAAGAAAATACTGAAAAGAAGGATCACATCCATTTATAACGAAAACTCTCAGTAAGTTAGAAATAGAGTGTAATTTCTTCAACTTGTCAATAAATATCTGGGTTGAGGAGAGATAAGGGGAGAAATGGGGACATCTGTAATGCTGTCAACAATTTAAAAAATGTCTCTAGTTAATATACTTAATGATGAGAAATCAAGATTCCTGTATCCAGCTCTGACTGAGTTGCTTAATTGTTTGGAGCATCATCCCACACACCAAAAGGTTGTGGTTCAATTTCCTGTCAGGACACATACCTAGGTTGCAGGTTTGATCCCTGGTCAGGGTGCGTACAGGAGGCAATCAATCAATGTTTCTCTCTCATATTGATATTTCTCTCTCTCTAAAATCAATATACATATCCTCAGGTGAGGATTTAAAAAAAAATAGGTTACTCTATATAGCAAAGCTACCCTTGAGAATCAAAGGACATATAAAGAGCTTTCCTGACAAAAATTGCTAAAAGAGTTCATCACCACCAAGCCTGTATTACATGGAATGTTAAAGGGTCTACTTTAAAAGGGAAACAACAACAACAAAACATCAAACATATGAATTTAAAAAGTGGCAATGATAGATTACACAATGGTACCAGAGTAAGTGGAAGCTACACAGACATGCTCCCAGGACAAAACTGGAAATACAACTAAAATACAGAAAAACAACTCTGAATAATCAACTAGAGAGAACCCTGATAACCAGGGATGGAAAGTGGAGACCACATAGATACTGGTAGGAAGTATGAAGTCACAAAATGGCTGGTTGGGCTCCCATAGACAGCAGCTGAAGTTCCATAGGAATATCTCAGCTGTGAGGTGTTCCCACTGAGAACTTCGGAGTCTAAACCCCAAAATGGTCTCCCCAGCCCAGATCACCAGAACTGAGAGAGGTACCCACATAATGTCTGGGTGTGAAAATCAACCAGGGTGCTATCTGCCAGGGAGAGACAGCTAGAAATTCAGTCACCCTCTTAAAGGGCCAACACACAAAATTTTGTGTGCAGCCACTTACTTTTTGGGCTCCATCAGAGGGAGTGCAGAGTGGACTGGAGCTGTGTGAGCAGAAGCCAGGGTTGGGGACTTTGTGATTAGTCCCCTCAGAAGACAGACACCCATGTTTCCTATGCTGAGTCATTCTCTCACACTGTGGAGGACATCGTTATCCAGCAGACCCTTCCTATCCAGGCTATTTTTGCCTGGGGTGGAGGCAGTTGCCACACCCTATTGGAAAACATTTGCTCTACCCTTTGGAGTTTCTGAAGCCCATTAAGAGACTGAGAATAACAGTCAGCCTACAGGCAGAAGCAGTTACTGAACCCTATTGGAAAAACTCTAGCCCCTCCCTGTGGTTGACACCCTGAGGCTAATCAAGATTATATATAATCAGACTGAAGGAAGAGGTGGGTCTCTGGAGGTTTTGAGTTTTTGCTTGATTTAATTCAGGGTCCTGGGTTAGGAAAAGCAGACAAGGGTGCACGTCTTGGTCCTTTCCAAAGACAACCAGCCCCATCAGGGGGAGCCACAAGCTGTGGATTGCTGATAGCTTCAAACATGGTACTCAGAGCCAGTCACAAACAACATCTGACATTGTCCTGCACCAGAGGTTGTGAGTTGTAGCAGATCTACCTAATACACAGACACAAACTCAAACACAAGCCAAAATGGTGGGACAAAAAAAAAAAAAAAAAAAAAAAGGCCCCAAATCAAAGAGCAAAAGAATTCTCCAGAAGAGCTAAATGAAATGGAGATAAGAAATTTGTCAGACATTGAGTACATAAAAATGATGGCAAAGATATAGTAACAATGAAGAATGACATAGCACTAATAAAGAACACAGTGAAAGGAATACATAGCAGATTAGGGGAAGCCAAGGATGGGATCACTGAATTAGAAGGCAGGATAGAAAAAAATCACTCAATCAAAGAACCAAAAGGAAAAAAAAAAAAAAAAAAAAAACAATTAAAAAACAGGAGGACAGCTTACTAGAGCTGTGGGACAACATAAAACAACAGTATTTGCATAATAGGAGTGAGCAAAGGATAGATTATATGTTTGAAAAAATAAGGGTAGAAAACTTCCCTAACCTGGTTAATGAAAAAGTCATACAAGTTCAGAAGGCACAGAGAGTCCCAAGCAAAAATAACCCAAATAGGCTCATGCCCAGACACATAATAATTAAAATGCCAAAAATTAAAGGCAAAGAGAGACTCTTAAAGGCAGCAAGAGAAAAGCAATTTGTTACCTACAAAGGAGTTCCCATAAACCTCTCAGCTGATTTCTCATCAGAAACTCAACAGGCCAGAAGGAAATTACATGAAGTATTCAAGGTAATGAAAAGCAGGGTCTGAAAACAAGATTACTATATCCAGCAAGACTATCATTCAAGATAGATGTTGAAATAAAGAGTTTCCTAGACAAAAAAAAAAAAGGCTAAAGGAGTTTATCACCACTAAACAAAAGACCCACCTCAGAACAAAAAACTTGCACAGGATGAGAAGGAAGGGATGGAAAAAATGTAGGAGAACTTAGCAAACACTTGAGATGTGTACCAGATCTGGACCAGGGATGACCTGAAGTGGGTGATTATCTGGTTACAGTGGTTTTAAGCATATTACCCCAAATTATTTAGTGCTCCTACCTTCAAGAGGTGGAGCTTTATTGTACTTAACCTGAGTGTGGGCTGGACTTGGTGACTCACTTCTAATGAATAGAACACATTAAGTCTTCACTTATCATTATTTTTAGGTTCTTGGAAACTGCTACTTTAAGGGAAATGACATATAACAAAGCCGATTTTACTGTAGGCTTGTTGATATAAAGAAGTTTCTGTGGCATATTTCTGGTCACAAAAATATCACCAAACTGCTAAATAAAGACTCCAAACACTTCTAATATTAAACATTCAGATACTAGTAAATGGGTTATACATACATTTAAAAAGATTAATGAAAATAAGGTCATTTTTTATTGATTTATTTTTGAGAGAGAGATTTGTTGTTCCACTTATTTATGCATTTATTAGTTTATTTTTATAAGTGCCCTGATGGGGATCAAACCTGCAACCTAGGCTTATAGGGATGACCTGTTAACCAAGTGAGCGAACCAGCCAGGGTCAAGATCATTCTTTTCTAACCTGCTGATTCTAGTTTAGGATCATTGGTGGCCAGAGCCTCTCCTGGCAGCTCAGGGAGCCAGGACAGGCTTCCCTAGACAGGACACTTGTCTATTGCAGTGCACACTCACATACACACCATATTCACTTGGACTGGGACAATGCAGACATGCCAATTTACTTCATGTGCACATCTTTAGGGTGTAGCAGAAAACCAGAGTTCCTGGAGAAAACCCACACAGGCATGAAGAGAAAATGCAAACTTCACACAGACAGTGGCCCCAGCCTGAAATCAACCTTTTTTCTCATCAACAGTATAACCAAAGGAAGTTGAATGAAATGCTGTTGAATCTGAGAACCTGTTGTAAACACAACTGATGACATTTCCCTTGGATTCATTGATAAAAAGACTGTTACTCTTGTTGGGGGCTCTCTCTTGGATCACTTGCTCTGAGGAAGCAAGTTGTGAGGAGCCCTATACAGAGACCTACATGTCAGAGAACTTAGGTATTCAGCCCGCAGTCAATGAGGAACTGAGGGTTGCCTGCAACCAACTGAGTGAGCTTGGAAGCAGGTCCTCCAGTGCCACATGACTGTAGGCCTGCCAACAGTTTGATTCTGACTTCATGAGAGATCTTGAGGCAGAACTATCCATCTAAGCTTCTCTAGAACTCCTATTCCACAGAAACAGTGAGATAATTAATGTTGCTTGAAGATGTTAAGATTTGGCCCTAGCCCCATTTTGGCTCAGTGGATAGAGCAGCCTTGGGCAAACTACGGCCTGCAGGCCGGATCCGGCTGTTCTATCCGGTTCTCTTGCTCTCCCCTCCACTCCTTTACTTTGAATTTATATTAGTTCACACAAACACTCCATCCATGCTTTTGTTCCGGCCCTCCGGTCCAGTTTAAGAACCCATTGTGGCCCTTGAGTCAAAAAGTTTGCCCACCCCTGGATAGAGCATCGACCTGTGGACTGAAGAGTCCCAAGTTTGATTCCAGTCAAGGGCATGTATCTCAGTTGCAGGCTTTATCACTGGCCCCAGTTGGGACACATGAGGGAGATAAGCAATAAATGTGTCTCTCTCACATCTATATTTCTCTCTCTCTGTCTCTCCCTCTCCCTTCTACTCTCTTAAAAAAAAAATCTATGGGGAAAATATCCTCAGGTGAGGATTAACAAAAACAAACAAACAAACAAAAAGATGCTGAGATTTAGAGTAATTTTTACACATCTCTGGATAACTAATATACTGACCTATCTAGAAAAGGAAATATGTAACAGGAGCTTTTAGAGGGCAACATTCTTTAAATATTGATTTTTTTTACCTCCTTTATAAGTTTAGTCTTTATCATAAAGTATGAACACTTTTTAGAAGGGGCCTTTATCAGGCTGAGTTACATAAAAACCCCTTAGGAGGGTCTTTCTCCATGCCCCATACAGAGTTTGACATGGGGACATATCAAACCATGCCCATCTTTGTTATTCTTTTCCCTTTTACTATTAATAAAGGATAAAAGTACTTGCTGTTCTGGAAGAAGACTAATTTATGGGGGGGGGGAGAAATAAACAAATTAGAGTTGATAATTCTATTGTGATAAAATGTTTTGATGCAAAAATTACATTGTAAAGCTGAGTCATATAATTTCTGAAGGAGGCTTTTTAGTGTACATTGCATATTAAATGCATTTGTATGTGTAGTTAAATTTTATGAACAGTGACACCTTCCCATTCAAAACGCCAAGTCCTGTTGACAAAGAGTTCAAGAGGGACTGAAATAAAGCAAAGGGAAGAAATCTGTGTAAAAATTTTTGATCTGGACCTACCTAATACATCAAGTCATGTTGGGGTCATATTCAGAGACTCTTATCAAAATCAGTGTGTCCCCCAAAACCATATGTTAGATATTATCCATTTTATATATGCAGCCATAAAGAGAATTTTTAAAAATCTTAAAAATATTGTATTCCAAACTTTACTGACAAATTTAGGTCCTTCTTGATGGTAGTAGAAAAAAGAGAAAATATTTTTTTATCTATGATTCCATTTGCATGTGATAATAGTGGCTTGGATGAGAGTGATAGTTATGAAGGTTGTAAAAAGTGAAAAATCATTGCTATCAGGATGTTTCTGAAAAGAGAGTTGACAGGCTCATGAATCAGATGTGGTATGTAAGACAAACAGAAGAGTCAAGGTGGAAATCAAAACTTGGCCTGAGGAGCAAGACAATCTGTAGTGCTATTAACTGTAATTGAGAACACGGGTGAATTAACAGGTTAGGTGATGGTGATGGACAGGGAGTCAGGAATTGTCTTAAACTTTCATTGCTTACTAGAGGCCCAATGCATGAAATTCATGCAAGGGGCTTGGTCCCCCCCACCGTTGCCACGGCTTCGTCTGAAAGGATATCCGGTCTAATTAGCATATTACGCTTTTATTATTATAGATTTACACCTAAATATAAATGTCAAGTATATAGTTGGATTTTTTAAATTAAATTTATTGGGGTGACATCTATAATAATAAAAGTGTAGTATGCTAATTAGACCAGATGTCCTTCTGGACGACCTTCCGGATGAAGCTGGGGCTGCTAGGGAAGCCTGGGTCCTTGGTGCTAGAGGGAAGCCGGTGCTGGCAGCCGGGGGAAGGAAGGCCTACTCTTGCACAAATTTTGTGCATTGGGCCTCTAGTTGGTTAATAAAATTATATAGGTTTAAGGTGTACAAATCTATAATACATCGTCTGTATATTGTTGCAGTTGGATTTACAGATCCATAATTTAAGGCAGAAGTTGTGTGGGAACCACAGCAGGTCCCCGGATAGTCAAGGTCAATGGGAGCACAGAGGGCTTGTTATCAATACATCAGAAGGAGCAAATGCCACTCTGGGCATGTGCCTAAATGGAATGTTCAAGGACTCTAAGCCTGGGAATCCTAATCAGGCCAAGATACCATGACGGTGTGCAAAGACACAAGGTATACTGTGCCCTTCAATAGCCAATATGATTGATGTAACTATTGGCACAACATTTCTACTCAAACAACCGAGCTTCTAAGGAGCTTGAGAGCATTGTTGCTCAGCCAGTTCAGCATAAACCCAAGGTAGAGTAGAGTTTATTTCAAAGAGGTGTGTAAGTCTTTTGTCTAATGTGTGGGGCAGATGACTTATCTCTTCAGTTTTATAGGCCTTCAAATTTCGAGAGAAATTGAACTTGAAAAGATATATTTAAGGATTTAAATTCAAAGAGCTTCATTTATACCCAAGCCTAATCCCTGCCTTCTGGTGTTTACACACTTGTCTAGACCCCTCCACCTTGTATTAGGTTGGTCTATGTGAACAATAGAAAAAATGGCAAAAGTGATGACATGTTACCTCCAAGGCTATATTAGATGACATCATGGCTTATGCCTAATTCTCTTGGAATATCCCTCTGGAGAAATCCAGGTGCCATGTTCTGAAGACACTCAGACAGCACAGTGCAGTGTCCCTTGCCAAGGAAACTGAGGCCTTCTTCCATGATCCAGGAAGAAACTGAGGCCTATTTGCAGTAACCACATGAGAAAATCATCTTGGAAGCAGGTCCTTCAATTTTAGTTCAGGCTGCTGATCATCTTCACATTAGCTGAGAGCTAGAATAAAATTTCATGAGACCTTGAGTTAAAACTATCCACCTAAGCCACTGATCAAGACTTGACCCCCAGAAACTATGTGAGCTAAATAATAAAAGTTTGCGGTTCCAAGCTGCTAGTTTTGGGGTAATTTGTTATGCATTGATAGACAACTACTAAAATAGTGTTTAAAGCCATTGGTCTAGGGAAAGCTCTTAGAAAGTGAAGGTAGGTAGAGAAGTCATATTACCAGGGATCTGATGCCTAAGGCCTATTAGTATTTAAATATCAGATACAAGGGGAAATGATATAGCTATATGATTTTGGCAAATTACTGGCATTTATTTTCCTAATGCATCAGATGGAGATAGAACAGCCTACAGTGTTGTGGGTGAAGATTAATGGGATAAATTTGTAATGTGTATAATATAGTGTCTGTATATAGTCTCAAATGGTATTATTTTTCTTCTTCCTTATACCCTACTTACCACAGTTTTAGGTTTTATCCTCATAAACAGGACAGAGTTTCAGATGTTCAGATGAGCATCATGAAGTGTGTAAAATTTTCAGAATTATTTTCAAGTTAGGTTGATTATACTCTTTGTAGATACCTTCCTTCCCCCTTAAACTGGTCAGTAAAATAATATTATCAAAATGTGCATCTAACTATTTATAATTATATGCAAGAAATATTGCTGTAGAAGAAGCATATTAAGGAGTTTGTACAGAATGATTTCAGTGTTACTTTAGCATTACTTTTGCTCATTATTATTTTGTCTGACAGTTGAGAAATTTCTATTCAATAGTATATTTTTTTCTAGGTATAACATCTGGGGAATTTTTTTTAAGCAATGAGAAGTTAGAAGGTATCTATTCAGAACAGATGGATAGAAAATCTATTTTCCTCAGAAATTATTTAATGTCACATTTAGATATACTGTACAGCTGAAATTTGAGATTAGCCAACAGGCATCTGACAATTTTTATCCTTATCTGTCAGTCAAATGCTTCAAAAAGACTTAATTTTGCATCTCATAGTGTACTGGCAAAATTAGATTTTTGTTGATGGGAGCAGAATGTAGGGAAATTATTTATTTTTGTATGATTCCCTTAGAAATCCAGAATGAAAATTCTATAAAACTGTTTCTTATAATGTTGTAAAATAGACATTATGACCAGATTACAAATTTAATTTTAGATGATGATGCTTATATTTAAAAAAGAAAAGTGGGCTCCAGGAATACTTAAATATTCTTTTATATAAGCCTACCTAGAAAGGGAAATGTAACCTGGCAGGGCAACAGCCTGAGTCTTAGATGGAGATTGTGTCCACCACATGCACATGGTGCATTTGAACTGCTAACAGGACCTTGAAATCACTTTTTGTTACTCTTTAGCTGTGGCATTTCCAATCCATTATCTTCCATTTTCATGGTATTTTAAGCAGGTAGAAAATATGCTATAATAATTTAACTTTTGTTTCCTAAAATATAAATTTTATGTTAGGCCCTAGCTGGTGTGGCTCAGTGGATAGAGCATCGGACTATGGACCGAAGGGTCCTGGGTTTGATTCCAGTCAAGGACACATGCCCAGGCTGCGGGCTTGATCCCCAGTAGGGGGCATGCAGGAGGCAGCCAATCAATGATTCTATCTCATCATTGATGTTTCTATCTCTCTCTCCCTCTCCCTTCCTCTCTGAAATCAATAAAAATATAAAAATAAAAATAAATTTTATCTTAGGAAAAAGATGTTTAATGGGGGAATAGAATAAATATTTTTTAGTGTTTCTATGTGAATTAGTTCTACTTATCTGAAAATAGAATTTGAGATGAAGGTTTATGAGCAAAAATGAAGAGAGAGAGAGAGAACTCATGGACAACAGTGTGGTGATTGGGGGGTGGGTGGTTGAAGAGGGCCCAGAGAGGATAAATGGTGATAGAAAAAATAAAATAAATTTATAAAAGCAAAAAAAACAAACAAAAAACACAAAACAAAACAAACAAACAAAAAAACCCACCCCAAAACCCAACTTATGTTCAAAAAATTTATCAGAATTTTTCCATGAAAGTATCTGTAAGGGGCAGGGAAACATGATTGGGGAGAAGAAAATGATAAACTGTGAAGCAGTGTATCAGAGACATTCCAGAGCTGGACTTAACCTTCTTATTTGTCTCAATACCCCTTCATTAACTAGCCATTGGATGCAGCTGCCAGTGGACTGATGGAATCTTTGTACTGCCTCAAGAGAACCAATTGCTAAACATTCAAGAATTTTGCAAACTGGTTATTAAACTGTTGCTACCTTGAAGTCAGCCAACCTGGGAATATTGATTTGCTTTTGGAGCACAAGTTTACCAGCATGATTTTGGGTATATTCTTGGGAAGGTGGTTTTCTTCAGCAGAAGGAAAAGTCTGGGAGGTTCTCACCTGTGAGCCATTAGCTGGAAACAATCCCAGAAGCCAGGGCAGTGAACGTCCTAGTCATGAAAGGGGAGAGTTGGGCAGTGCAGCATGACATACTCAGCAGTCCACACCATTTACTGCCCAGATTCACTAGTTTTGTATAGTAAGTTCACCCCATCTGAGAAAGATACCTCCAGAATTACAGGTGGTCTCTTTACCTTGGGTAACTTAGACGATGAAGATTAGTTAGTAGACCGTGAAGTCACACATATGCTCATCACTCTTCCTCTCTCTTACAATCCTTTGTATAGTCTCATTGTGCTTGACTAGCACCTCTGCTAGTCTAGGTGGATAACTGATGGGATGAACCTTATCTTCAAAATTGAGAACTCTTCATGCCTAGCTGCTGTACCTATCAACTTAACATCAAAATTGGTAATAAAGTACTAAATGACTCCCCAAAGGATTACCTATGTGCCAAATTTATTTATTTCTGTCCCCATAAGCCCTACCACTTCCTGATGGTCAGAGTGAATTACCTCTGACAGAATGTTGATTCCTCTTTTTGCCTCTGATCTCTTGGCACAAAGAACCTAAAGTGAGTGGGTGGAAGCCTGAAAATAAAGTTGAATGGGACTCTAACTATGTCCCCTGGTGTAAGTGTTACCTCTGTGGAAACCAGAAGCTGTAAATCCTCAGAGTCTAAGGTAATAGAGAATGGAAGTACAAGTTTCCTACATGAGTTTTTGCAAGTGATAGTAATTAAGGATACTCCTATTGCAAACTCCTTAGTTGTTTGACTCACATATTCTACTTATTGGAGACCTCACACGCTTCCATCTCCAAACTGGTACCTCAGTTGGGTCAGGGCAGCTTTGAGGTAGTATATGTATATATGTATTATGATAGTTGTGGTCCTTTGTCCACTGACATATCTCCTTTGGTGTGAAGTTGATCTCTTGTTCTACTGAGTTGTTATGCAGGATTCTGAGTAGCTGCATCAGATATCTCTAGATAGTGTGCCAACTGAGGCCCTGTGGGCAAGAAAGAAAAATTTATATTCAGAATGTAATTCTAGTCAAGATAATAGCTATCTTTTAAGGTAGAGAAATCCAATGCAATAAGCCTACCACCAAAAAGTCTTATAGGTAGATAACTTATTGGGGTATAGAGCTGGTTTATGTTGTGGGATTTTGAACATTTACCAGAAGTAGTAGCTGTATCAGTCTTAGTAAATGGAAACGTGCTAAAAGGACCATGTGAAGTTTTCCTCTCTTACTCAATGGCTACTCTACTCATGAGCTCATTGTATTAGAAATAGGTTACTGGTTGGCAAGAGTTGATTGATGCCAAATGGTGAGTTGCTCTGCCTACTCAGTAGCTCAGTACTTATTCCATTGAGTATGTTTTCTAGTAGGTATAGATATACAATAAAATGTCTTGACCACTTCCATTAGTGCATCCACATGCCTCTTTCCCAGCTCTTTTTGTCCTCAATCTTCCAACTTTTTTCTCCTATGCCCATAGAAATCCACACAGTCATCTGCCATTGCTCATTATTCCATTAGCATTCTTATCTTAAACCACTTCCCTTTTCATACAAGTATATAACCAGATGTCTGAAGCTTGGACTTTTTCATCTTATCAGCTTTTCAAAAGGAGTCCCCTCATGTGGTACCAGGTATGAGCTGAAGAAGCACAGTGCAACATTAATAAAAGATATGGAGGTCTAGATTATCTGCTCATGCAGCCAAGCCATCATTCTGGACATACCACTTTCACATTACAGTGGATTGTTGTGGACTGGTCTAACTTATGACTTTATGAATTCGACAGGGTATAGCTATGGCTACGTGGTCAAATGGTATCCATGGTCAGACACTGTAAGGATACATTAGCAGATCAGCTGCTAAAGTATTTGTCAAATGGTATATAGTTGTCCACTGCAAGGCAGGAACTTGCTTCAGATCTCCTGGGGTCTAATTGTAATTTTTCTCTTGGTGAATTTAATAAGTGCCACATGGCGCATTTATAATCAGAGTGGAATATTCCAGGTAATATGGGCCATAGGTATAGCTCTTTTGTGCATTGGGCCCTATTCAAACCTGGCAGCCTTCCAAGCAAGTGTTTCCTTCTCAGTGGTGGGAGGAGTAAGATGACATAATATGCCCTTTACTTAAGGAGGGATATCATGTCATGCCCCAAACTTCTATACCTCTAAAAGTTTCACTGATGTGGCACACACCCTAGCATTTCTCTAATTTATCTCTTACCCTCTGGAGCACAAGAAACACAAAAAAGGTCTCCAATGTACTTAGCACTTTGTGTGCATTTTATCTGGTTAATATGATGCCATCAATGAAGTAGACCAATGGAATGTTCTGCATGATATCCAAGTGATCCAGTTCCCTTCAGACTATGTTATGCCAGAGTATAAGAGAGTTTATACACACTTAGGACAAGACTGTAATGTATATTGTTTCCATCCCACATTCATGTGAATCACTTCTAATTCTCTATCCCCAAATGGCTGGAGATTGGATGTTTTTGCTAGTTATTCCCCTGTTACAGTGTCCATTAGCTCCAGAAAAAAATCCCTTCTGGCAAAGTTACTGCAATTGAGGTTACTGTTTGGTTGTGTTTAGAGCACAGCATCATCAGTTGGCACAATACATCTTGTGTTTGAAGGGGCCAGAATAGTGAATTAAACAGACTATTATGAGGACCCCCATGTCAAAATTTAAGTCATTAAAGTAGTCACTAATCTCTAACACCCCAGTGTGTGATACTTAAATCTTTCTTTTTATAATTTTAAATATACAGAAGAATTGCAAAATAGTATAGAAAGTTTCCATTACAACTCACCTAGTTTACATAATCATGTTAATATCTTTCATAACCATTTATCAAAACTAAGAAATTAACAATGATAGAATACTATTATTCAACTAGAGACTTTATTCAGATTTTACCAGATCATGACCTTTGTTGTCATTGTTCCAGAACCCAAAGCCCCATACCACATTGCATTTAGGTTTCATGTTACTTTATACAAATTAAAACCACAGGAGATGCATGCATGTCTAATAGAATGACAGAAATGGAAAAAAATGACAATACCAAGTGTTGGCAAGAATGTGGATCAATGGGATTTTTATGCATGCCTAGTGCAAATGCAAATGGCATAGCAACCTGGGAAGATCATTTGGCAATCCTATCTAATAAAAGAGTAATATGCAAATTGACAATACCTCTGCTACACCCACAAGCCACGCCCACCAGCCAATCAGGAGCGAGTATGCAAATTAACCCAACCAAGATTGCTGTGGCCACAGAGCGAGCAGGAGGCTTGGGTTTCCCCGGCAATAGAGGAAGCCAAGCTTCCTGCATACCCTGGCCAGCCCAGGCCTCCACTCAAGGCTACAAAGTTTCAATTATAGAAGATAAATAAATCCCAACAAAAATGGCTGCGGCCACGGAGTGAGCAGGAAGGTTGGCTCTGCTCAAGGCTACAAAGTTTCAGTTATAGAAGATAAATAAATCCCAGATACCAGGGCCTCTGCTTGGGTCGCTGGGGTTGTGGCCGTCCTGCAAACCACCACAGGCCCCTCATCCAGGCCACCCCACACCCCAAGGGAACCCCCACCCTGATCCAGGACACCCTTCAGGGCAAACCAGCTGGCCCCCACCCGTGCACCAGGCCTCTATCCTATCTAATAAAAGAGTAATATGCAAATTGACCATCACTCCAACACACAAGATGGCTGTCCCCATGTGGTCAAAGATGGCTGCCCCCATGTGGACCCAAGATGGCTGCCACAAGATAGCCAGCAAGGGAGGGCAGTTGGGAGGGACCAGGTCTGCAAGGGAGGGCAGTTAGGGGTGACCAGGCCAGCAGAGGAGGGCAGTTAGGGGTGACCAGGCCTGCAGGGGAGGGCAGTTAGGGGCAAACAGGCTGGCAGGGGAGCAGTTAGGCATCAATCAGGCTGTCAGGGGAGTGGTTAGGGGGTGATAAGGCTGGCAGGCAGAAGCAGTTAGGGGCAATAAGGAAGGCAGGCAGGCAAGCAGTTGGAAGCCAGCAATCCTGGATTGTGAGAGGGATGTCCAACTGACCGTTTAGGCCCGATCCATGTAGGATCGGGCCTAAACAGGCAGTCAGACATCCCTTGAGGGGTCCCAGATTGGAGAGGGTGCAGGCTGGGCTGAGGGACACCCCCCCCCCCCAACCCCTGTGCACTGGGCCTCTTGTTTCATATAAAGATAAGCCTGTTAGGTGGCTTTCTCTCTCTTTCCCCACCCCTTTACTGCAAACGCATTTTCCTTGCCTCTCTTTCTCCTTAGGTCTAAAGGCCCCTCTTTTGCCTCTGTAACTTGTTTCCTGAATCCATTTCTTCTACTTCTGTGGCTCACTTCTATCTCTGTGGCTTTCTAAATAAACTTTTGCTTGTATGTGAATACTGGCTCTAAATTCTTCCTTAGCCAAAACTCAAGGGAACCGAGGTCTTGTCCAACTCCACAGGTCTAACACCTGGTGCTATTTCCCTGCCAATACTTAGGGACTCAAGCACTAAGTATGGTGAGGCTCCAAGGTAAAAGGAATCTATTAAGATAAGAACTGCACCTGCCCTTTGCATCAGCAATTCCTAGGTAAAAGCTTAGAGAGCATTAATTTGAAAAATGGATTTTTCATTTGCGGGGCTGACTATGTCCCATTGAAATCACCAATAAATATGATTCTCATGAAAGGGGTAATTTTAAGGACTACTAAAGAAAGAACCCACGTCCCTGGTGAGGGGTAAGGAAGAGGGTGGCTGAATTGTGACAGCTGAGATTATGACTCCTATGTTTGGGAGCTGATTCACCTGCCAGTCAAACAAAACTCGGTCCAGAGCAAAACATTTGAATGCAGAAGGAAGAGATGTCTCAGGAATACTCAGCCTTTCCATCCTACGCTGAATCATCCTTGGTTCATTTGGATTCATTCGTGCCATTTATCTTCGTGGATATTCAGGGGAAGCAGGGTCTTAAAAAACTCATACAACCCAACAAACGACCTGTTAGAAATGTAGAATATAGGGCCACACAAAACCTGTACTAAAATTACTAGAATGTTTACTGTAGCTTTACTTATAATAGCCCCAAACTGATAAAAACTCCAATGTCCATCAACTGGTTAATGGATAAACAAATGGTGATACAATATAATGAAACTGCTCAGCAATAACATACATGCATAAACATGGGTGAATCTCAAGTCTTGCACAAAGGTACATATTATGTAATTCCATTTAAATAGCATTATGGAAAAGATCAAACTATTGGAAGAGACATCAGAACAATGTTTGCTATGAACCAGAGATTGGTGAAAGGAACTGACTAAAAAAGAAAGGAGGCAAGCTTAGGGGGTGATGGTGATGCAGGTATTCTGCTGAATTTTAACGTTTACGCTTTAGCCACTTTGCTTGCCCTACATGAGAACCTGTTTTTACTAACTAAAAGAGATCTAAAAAGGATTTTCTCTTTTCCAACAAAAGGCAAAAAGCACAAACAGCGCTCAGTGTCTGTTTTGCAGCGGCCTGTACAGAGGCAGCACCAGGAGCAGTGAAAGGGGGGCCAGCTCCTTCTCTGGGAACCTCACTCAGCATCAAGCCGCCAGCACGTTGAGCTGTTGTCTGTGAGCATCTGCACTTTATTTCCATTCATTTTGTGCATCTGTTAGCAAGATGGGTCCGACATTATCAGAAAGGCCTAAGGGAGCTCCTTAAGGGTTTCATGTTTAGCATAAAAGTGAGCATAATTATTTTGATCACAGTGAATGAAAGACATTGTGTGTGCATTGAATTTTGGGTCCAGGAGGCTAAAAATTATTTCCACATAGATTAATGATAATTGCTTCTTCACTTTGCACCATTTTGGCTTACAAAAGTTTTTTTCTTTTTAAACATGCTCCATTTTCAGGAAGTGGGTGAAAGCAGTAGCTTATATTTTTACTATGGTGGTGGTGTTTAAATGACTGTATATATTTGTCAAAACTTACCAAATTAGGATTGTGTGCAAAGGTAAATTTTATTATGTAAATTGCAACACAATAGACCTGACCAAAAAGAAAAGAAAGATGTAGCCATCCACACTTATTGGTTCCATTTTGCATGCCTTAAAATGAGAATCATTTCCTAGAAAGAATAATGGGTCTTAAGAAATTAACAGTTCTAACAAAGCACAAGTTCATGCTGCTTTTCTGCATGAGCACTGCGCAGGCTTCTCTTCAAGTTTCTCAAGGAAGCTCATGCTTTTAGAACCAGCAGTTCTAGTCACCTGCCCATGGAGGACTCAAAATGTGCGGTGTCTTCTAGTTGTTTTATAGTCAGACTTGTCCAGCTCTAAGGCTTGTAGTAAACATTTCAAGACAAGACTGCTCTTCTCCTTTTCATCATTTGATCCTATTAGATGAAAGCTGCTCTAAGTTCCCCATCTCTAGGTAGAGTGAACTCCCCTAGCCTACTACTCCATGCCTGCAAACATTGAGCAAAGTGGCATTTCTAAATTGCAGTGACTGAAGTCTTAAAGAAGCAGGCTACTTTACGGGGCCAGTGCTCAAATGTGCCCTTGACACTGAAGTTCGGTCCATCTATTACATTTTACCAAATGGTAAATTGAAAATCGGAACTGAGCTCCTAGGTAATGGGGGCATCCAATGCCTGCCTGACATTGTTTCTAAGCAAAGGCCATGCTTGCAGATGAATACCATCTGAAGGGCAATTAGGAGTTTTAAAGTCAAATGGCACTTATATGGCATTGTACAGTATGAAATTCTGAAAGCTTTTTGATAAATGGCAGAAAAGGAGATGAAATTGAATGCCAACAATAGAAAATGTGACTCATATATGAGATATGATCCTTCTCGAATGGCCAGGTTCGGACACTGTGGGTGTCTCATGTGATTGCACTGTGGAGAAATGATAGCTGTCTTGGTATTTACAGGGGAGCTGATGCCTGAAAAGCTGGAAGGAAATCTCTCGGTAGTAAATGTAAGCATATTTCAATTGAATAAGATCATGTACCTAAGTGGTTAAGAGTTTGGGATTTGGAGTATGGCAGACCTTGATTGAAATGTTAATTCCGCTATTTTCCAGTAAGTGACATTAGATGAGTCATTAAAAGCTCTCTAAATCCCCATTCTTTCCTTTGAAGGCAGAGAAGACAAACATTATCTAACAAGGTAAATTAAAGATGGCATAAAATATAGTGTGGTGCTGGCTCACAGAAAATGCTTAAGAAGTAGAATTCAGCGATTACAATCATCAATAGTATCATTTTTAAATTTTACCTCAGAACTAAAAGGATGTGTCCACTCAGGTTTCAGGTGTACATTGAGTAGGTCAGAATATTTTTGTTTCTTGATAAGTGCTGGTTGGATGTTTGTAGATAAGTTTCGCTCATCTGCATCACCCAGATCTACTGAATGAAAAATAACAGCTCTGTGTAAGCCAGAGCAAGCATCTGAATATTGAGACTATGGAGGATAAACTGTTTATTCTATAAATATACTATAAAATATAGTTATTAAAATTGATGTAAAAGAGCATGAATGAGTTATTTGTCCCTCCAAGAAATTAAGAGAACAAAAAATAAAAAAATATAAATTGCTAAAATAACTAGAGATACTGCTGAATCACAAGAAGATATGTTTTCTATTTATTTCTCCCAGTCCATCATATATTCCAACTATAAACCCACAAACTGATTGTCTAAAAGGGACCACCATATATAATCAGTAAAAATTAAACGGAGGCTCTAATTTTTTTTCCCTTCTTTTCTTTTATTAATGTGTTTCTTTTACCAAAATGTATCTTGTGAGAGTTTAATTTTGTGTTCCCATTTGAGATGATGCTTTGAAAATTACTGGCTTACAAGGCAGATAGTGGAGGAAATCTCACAATTAAAGTCTATATTATAGGATGAAAGTATAAACAAAGCATCTAACCACCTGTTTCCCTACACTCTCACCATTAAATTATACTTAAAGCTAAAGGAAAAATTTTATATCATCACTGGATGTACTGTATATGCCAAGACTTCAAACAATTTCCCTACATATAGAAGAGGTCTAATAGAGAGAGAACTTTAACCAGGGGCTAACTTGCACCTCACACTTACCAGGAACTATGTACAGGAAATTCTCAAGAATCTGGTTATGGTTTTTCATCTAGATAGGCAAGAGGGCAGGTGGAAGAAATAGTACTTGAAATCCCTCTTGGCACTGCTGATGGGTAATACTGGTGAGTCCTTGTTTGGGGACAGTGAGGGTTCCAGCTGCATCCTCAGCCACAGGAAGCAGTCCTAGGATGGAGAGAGTCTCTCTTCTGTTGTGGCAGCAATTGACCAGAAGAGATGCTGTTCCTGTTCAAGCAAAAAAGTCATATAGAGAAATCATCACAGCTCAGAGACTTTTTCAACAAGCAAACCAGAGTGGAGACAAATGCCCTAGCTAAGCAGCCCACATAGCCTGCTCCTGCAGCACAGTTTTGGACCTCAGAATTCACCATGTCAATTTGCACCAACCAACTGTTGAGGTTAAGTTCTGATCAAAGGATACTATTAGAAACCAAGCAGTACTACAAGGAAAAAAATAAGTATGAGTCCACCCTATATATGGACAAACACTTAAGTGATCTGGATGAAGATCCTTTTATTCAGAGTACTCATTTAACAAAAAAACTGGCATAAAACCCATGAAAAGGTCAACATCAATAAAGAGGGAGAATTATGTAACTAGAAAGATGCAGAAGAATATGTATGTGTATATGCATCTCCAGTCTCATATCCATATCTATATATTTTTTGAAGTATATATTTTATTGATTTTTTACAGAGAGGAAGAGAGAGGGATAGAGAGTTAGAAACATCAACGAGAGAGAAACATTTATCAGCTGTCTCCTGCACACCTCCCACAGGGGATGTGCCCACAACCAAGGTACATGCCCTTGACTGGAATTAAACCTGGGACCTTTGAGTCCGCAGGCCGACGCTCTATCCACTGAGCCAAACCAGCCAGGGCTCCATATCTATATTTATATGTATATTTTCAAATATGTATATGTATATCTAATATGTCTATATCAAATTATAAAAGTTGCCTGCCTTATTCAGATTTTGTGTGCTGATGATATTTCTCAAACTAGACTTTATTAGAGGTTATAAAGAACAATGTGAAGATTATTAGTAAAAGGTACAAAGACAAATACTTATCAGCACCAAACAAGATGTTCTGGGTGACATTCCCATGGGATATGTCCTTGCAGAAGGCAAGCAGCCAGCTCATACAGAGGAAATAATATCAGGACTGTTTTGTGTACATACATGTTTATATACTTATGTAGACCACTTCTGTTTATTGCCCAAGTCATCAGTAATCTTTTTCTTTAAATATACTTTTATTGATTTCAGAGAGAAAGGAAGAGGGAGAGATAGAAACATGGATGATGAGAAAGAACCATGGATCAGCTGCCTTCTGCATGCCCCTTACTGAGGATTCAGCATGAAACCCGGGCATCCACCCTGACCAGGAATTGAACCGTGACCTCCTGGTTCATAGGTCTACCCTCAACCACTGAGCCACACTGACCGGGCAGTTGTCAGTAAGGTTTGATTGCTACAAGCTGTAAAAGCATATCTGAACACCAACTTGTTTCCTGTTGTGGCTGAGACATATTTTAGACCAAGATATGGCTTTACCATAGGAGCCTTTTACACTTAGGATTTTCCTTACAGAGTTGTAAGAAAGCATTGCCCCTGACAACTGGCTTTATTAAATTGTAAGTTTCTGTTTGAAAACAGTAAACACAGGTCAAGTGGCCAGGCATATTATCCCCACATACGGATTTTCTCAAAGCAAATGTAAAAACGGTCAATGCTTTTAAAGCAGGGTTAGCAAACTTTCTCTATAAAGGACCAGGTGGTGATCCTTGAGGCTTTTGTCCTCACTGTCAGCTCTGCCGCTAAAGGGCAAAGCTACCACAGGCAATATGTAAACGAAGGTACATCATTGGGTGACAAAGACAGACAGTAGTCCAGTTTTGTCCCTTGGGCAATAGTTTTCTGACCCTGATTTAGCAAGTATATGTACCATATGGTCTAACTAAGAAAACAAAAAGCAAAATGGATTTTGCAATTGTTTATGGAATTGAAACTTTTTATACTGGAGCAGAGGGAGGAAAAATGTAGATGACTGAAGAAAAGAATACTATATCCAATAGTGTGGTTAAGGTAATTTTTTTAGAATCACTTCAGAATTGACACTTTGAAGGGGCAAAGCCACGTTCCTGCAAGAAGGCCAACTAAAGTTCTGTAACAAAAACCTAAAAATGCTGAATAAATTGTACTTTTGTAAAAAGACATAACAAGGCATTCCAAAACCTAGGAGAGAAAGACAGAGAAGATAATCTTCAGTTGCTAAACACAGAGAAAACAGAAAATAAAATTGTAAGTGACTTTATATTACAGCTGGGGCTTATATTGCATGTGGTGTGTGTATGTGTTGGAGGAACACTTCGGGAAGTACTTTTACTAGGAATCAGAAGGTTATTTTTTTATGTTTATTCTCTTTATTTTTCCCCTTAATGCCAAGATACCAATAGACGATACTAAAATGGCACAGGGCGCATCACATAGTGGATGCTGTGGTACACTACACAGATCCGCCTGCAGAACCAAGGCGCTCACACATCCCCCCACTGCTGACCGTGCTGGCAGCCAGGACTCAGAGCTGTGTATCACTCCAGGAATTGCTCTTGGCTAAGTTGACTTGCCAAAACTTTCACCTTCTTCAAAGGGTCAGCCTAAACCTATTACCAGACAATGCAAAAGTTTCAATATTCAACACCTTTATGTCAGTTTGGGAAACCTGTCTTTCAGCTCTTTAAGGACCATCAGAGGGTGCCCCGTTGTAACTGAGTTGCAGTTTATCTTTCCTTTTGTTCTATCCTTCTTTCCTCACTTCTTTTAGGAATTGTTCTCAAGGGTCCATAAATCACTGTCTGAAATTATTTTTCCAGGAAACTGGACCTGACACAGTCATCACCCAGCTTTATATATTAGCATTATTTCTTATTTACTTAGATAATTCCCATGAACATTTTGGTAGTTTAGCACATATTTATAAATCCATGAACATTATATAGTAATTTTGTAGTCATTTTAACTCTAAGTCTGGTATAATAGAAAATATTCTGAATCATATTTTGTACTCAAATTGTTTTGGGGCTTATGTTTGCAGAAATGTTTAGCTCTTTAAAATATGACTCAAAGCAAATATGTCAAAGAGCTCTGCCCAGCCAGTGTGGCTCAGAGGATTGAGCATCACTCTATGCACTGGGGAGTCGAAAGTTTGATTCCCGGTCACAACACATGCCCAGGTTTTAGGCTTGATCCTCGTTAGGGAGCCTGCAGGAGGCAGCTGATCAATGTTTCTACCTCATCAATTTTTCTGTCTTTCTTTCCCTTTCCCATCCTCTCTCTGAAATCAATAAAGACATATTTTAAAAAATATTAAGAGCTGATACTTTTCAAACACAGTCATATGCATCTCTGGTATATCATTTCCTGTGTACTTCTTTATATTGAATGCTTCAGGATTAAATATTTTTAAAAAACTAAACCAGTTTATTTTTTTTCTGTCCCCTATTTTCTTTTCTTTTTTTTAAAATTAATTTCTTTATTGATTAAGGTATCACATATTTGTCCTCATCCCCCCATTCCCATCCCAAACCCCTCCCCATGCATGCCCGCAACCCCCTGTTGTCCGTGACCATTGGTTAGGCTTATATGCATGCATACAAGTCCTTTGGTTGATCTCTCCCCCTTACCCCCACTCTCCCCTTCCTTCCCTCTGAGGTTTGACAGTCTGATCAATGCTTCCCTGTCTCCGGGTCTGTTTTTGTTCATTTGTTTATGTTCATTATTTCCCCTAGATGAGTGAGATCATGTGATACTAGAAATACACTTATAAGAACCGAAAATGAGACAAGCAATAATGGTTATGCTGAGAGGCAAATGAATCAGTCTGTAGTGAGTTTCTTTCTGGGCCAACAGTTCTTTTGAGTCCCAATTTCAATGTCAAACAGTTCCTTATGTGTACATGTCAGCAATGATATTTCAGTTCTGGATGGTGAACAAATTGTGGTAATACAGGTCTGACCCTCTCTGGTTTGGTCCTGGGCAACCTGCTGCGACGCACAGCTGCTGACTGCTAGTATGGCAAGGCGTCGTCAGCATCTTCCATCTCTGGACTGTTTCTCTTCTGTCTTCATGGCTGGAGCAGTCCTGTCAATTCCACTCTGTTGCAGGAATCCACATGGTCTTGGAGTTGTTTTCTGAAAATTTACAAACATATTCTCGACCAAAAGTTAATAAAGGAATCTTTTCTATAAATTTGACTTGGGATCCTTTTTCATTTTTTGCCCAAATGATTTTCCTTTGGCTTATTTTGACACCATGTGTGTTTTTCATGGGTGTCTTACTGTTAGCATTACAAATGAAAGTTAATTTTCTAAAGTAAAAATTTTCTAGCCGAAACCGGTTTGGCTCGGTGGATAGAGCGTCGACCTGTGGACTGAAGGTCCCAGGTTCGATTCCGGTCAAGGGCATGTACCTTGGTTGCGGGCACATCCCCAGTAGAAGGTGTGCAGGAGGCAGCTGATCGATGTTTCTCTCTCATCGATGTTTCTAACTCTCTATCCCTCTCTCTTCCTCTCTGTAAAAAAATCAATAAAATATATTTTAAAAAAAATTTTCTAGATGTAACTTACTTACAGTATATTTTTCCTTACATGATATTCTTCTACTACCCCCCCTTTTTTATTTAAATATTAGGAGGCTTTTGGAAATTTTATAATGTAGTCTTGATAGCTTTTAAATTTTAATTTTTTTTGCACTAAAATATGACTGTTTTAGGTTAATTACATGTTACACAATTTTACCATGAGACCAACTACCAATAAAAATTTTAGTTAACACTTTAGGAACAGCTTTTTGTCCAGTACCATTATTTTTTCTAGAATATTCGCGTATTTCACTTAGCCAATTTAAATTAGTCTGAGAACTTGACTACTATTTTACTGTCAAATTTAATACTCTAACAACAATCTTATTTTACCCTGTAAATATTAGTGGAAAGGATTATTTGCCTTCTTGAGTAGGCCCTGAGCATTCCTGGCACTAGGTTGGATTTAGATATCAAAAACCCACTTCCCCACACCATGGGTACAAGACAACTCAAACAAGTCTTGTTGCAGTGAGAGGGCAGCTGCTGTCAGCCAAGTCTCTGTCTGTTACCTGGGTCCCGATTTGAGCTGGACATGGGAAGCGAAGCAGCCATGGGGGCAGGAGACCTCCCTCAGAAGGGGTGAGGGTTCAGGCCCCTGCAAAGTTGAGGGGGTGAGGGTCTGTGCCCCACATCTGTTGCCCCCAAGTTCTCTCCTGATGGCCCCTCTGCGACTGTGCCTGTCTTAGGTTGTTCCTTCCCTGAGGAATCTTACCCGTCTCTGGCTAACCAGCCATCCTCCGGGGCCAAGCAGTGTGATGTGAGGTTCAGTTCTGTCTCCTTGGTAGCCTATGCCCCCATGGCCTCCATGCCTAGCACATTCCTTGGGACCCCCTCGCCTGCTGGCGTGGCCCCGGCACTAATCACATATCTTGGGGAACCCAGGTTTCTTCTCCAGGGAGGGCCCAGCTCACCCCACTGGGTGAGAATCAGATCCATAGTACCAGCCACCACGAGGCTTCAACCTCAGCATGAACAGAAAGCACAGGCAACAGCTGTGGGCAATTGGATTGTGAGAAGAGGGTCCCTCTTGGCCAAAAGGGCAAGAGGGGCCAATATAGAATGCTCAGGTGCCTTCCCAGGGGGCTCTCTACACAGTGGAAGGGATTAAATCCTTTCATGTTCTTTTTAAATTGCTGCCAGACATTCAAAGAATTAGTTTGTAAGTTTGTTTGGGATAATTGTTCATTATGCTGTTGTAATTCTAAAATATCAAGAGATGTGTTACCTTTGTCTCCAAGCACCAAAAAGATGATTTTTTATTTATTCCCAAGGGTGTGAGGTACTATTATAGGTAATGGGGGTAATACAAATCTGGGAAAAATTATAATGACATTGTAGAATAATATCATGTAAGGATATTCTTTACTCTAGGCCATGGCAATTCCATTTCAAACTGGTTGTCAATTTCTTTTTGTATAGACAAGGTCTTAGTTACATTTTCTGCACCTCTCCCAGGAGCAAGTAGTGATAGTCCCTTCCTTTGGTGTCCATGCAAGCCAGAAACCTCTCTTTAATTTTACACACAAAGGAGCAGTGGTTTGATTTTGTGTCATACAGAAGGGAAGCTGGGTGGCCACCCCTGTTTAATTATACTTCCTTGCCCCACCCATGGTCCTCCTGGATGACCAAGGTGTTTGGTATTATTGGTGACTACATTAGGTGGGGGATCAGCCCATGTAAGGGCTCTTACCCATGAAGGGTCAGGAATATAAGTTCAAAATACTTCCCCATTTTCCCCAGGTAATATTACCGTACAGCTTATGACTGTTAGCATGGCAAGAAAGACGTTCTTAGGCGTCCTTGGGGTTCTGGTTACCTCACAATTTCTTTTCTATTTTTTTATTTTTTTATTATTTTTATTATTTTTTTTACATATGTGTCCTTAATCCCCCATTACCCCCCACTCCTCACTCATGCCCCACCCCCTTGTTGTCTGTGTCCATTGATTAGGCTCATATGCATGTACGCAAGTCCCTTGGTTGATCTCTCTCCCTTACTCCCACTGACCCCCTCCTTCCCTGAGGTTTGAGGTTCTGATCAACATTTCTGTCTCTGGGTCTGTTCTTGTTCATCAGTCTATGCCGTTCATTATATTCCACAAATGAGTGAGATCATGTGATATTTATCTTTCTCTGCCTGGCTTATTTCACTTAGCATAATGTTCTCTAATTCCATCCATGTTGTTGCAAATGGTAGGAACTCCTTCTTTTTTACTGCAGCGTAGTATTCCATTGTGTAGATGTACCACAGTTTTTTAATCCACTCATCTGCTGATGGGCATTTAGGCTGTTTCCAAATCTTAGCTATGGTGAATTGTGCTGCTATGAACATAGGGGTGCATATATCCTTTCTGATTCGTGTTTCTAGTTTCTTGGGATATATTCCTAGAAGTGGGATCACTGGGTCAGATGGGAGTTCCATTTTTAGTTTTTTGAGGAAACTCCATACTGTTCTCCACAGTGGCTGCACCAGTCTGCATTCCCACCAGCAGTGCAAAAGAGTTCCTTTTTCTCCACATCCTCACCAACACTTGTCGTTTGTTGATTTGTTGATGATAACCATCTGACAGGTGTAAGATGGTACCGCATTGTTGTTTTGATTTGCATCTCTCTGATGATTAGTGACTTTGAGCAAGTTTTCATATGTCTCTTGGCCTTCCTTCTGTCTTCTTTCAAAAAGTGTCTATTTAGATCAGTTGCCCATTTTTTTTATTTTGTTAAGCGCACACAGAAGGCTGTTTACCACAGGGCAGAAGTGGACCTCCTGCCAACACAGTGCAACTGAGCACCCCGGTCTCCCAAGCAGATCAGGGCCCCTGAATCTCCACGCAAGAGGCAGCAATGAGCACCAGTGACTAGACTCTGTTCCTCATTGCATGTGCTTAGGATCCCTGATTCCCAGTACATTCACACTAAGAGCCAGTGACTCCAATTCTTGGCGCATGTGCACACAGGGACCCTGATTCTCAGTGTGAGGTAGCACCAAGCAACATAGACTCTGATACTCAATTCTCAGCATGAACACCGGGAGCCTCTGACTCCTGACACACAATAGGGGACTTTGATTTTTGGCACATGTCAGTGGGTCCTCTGTTTCAACATGGCGCAGGCCTCACTAAGTCCCTGATTCTAGGTGTACACACGAGGCCACACTAAGTGCCTGTGACTCTGACCCAGGGTGAGCGTGGCTTCCACCAACCCACAGCAACCACACGTCTTGGTGTCAGAGCTCTTCAGTGACACTTGGGGGGTGCAAAACTCCCACTGCACACAGCCCAGGCCCCCTCAACTTGACATTTGAACCTTCTGGTGATAGTCAGAATGGGGAGACAACGAAGCAATCCCCAGAGGAAAGAAAAGGAGGAATTGCCAAGAAAGGAAGTAAGTGAAATGGAAGCATGCAACATGACAGAAAAAGAATTCAGAGTAATGGTCATACAGTTCATACACCGATGGATGAAAAAATCAACAACCAATCCAAAAATTAGGAAGAAATGAAAAATGATATAGCTACAATCAAAAACACCATGGGGAAAAAACAAACAAACAAAAAAAAAAAACACCATGGAAGGCTTCAACAGTAGACTAGAAGAAGCAGAGGACCAAAGTAGTGAGTTATTTTAATTTGATGCTGGATGAATAGTCAATAAAGACGGTCCATATTAATTACTTTGGTTCATAAAGATTTAGTATCTTTCTCAATCTCACTGCTCCTGTGAGGTCCTCCTAAATCCACATAACTTCTAGGATCATCATGTTACTTTCTACAAACTTCAAACTCTTACACTAACTCCCAATTTGACACTGATTTGTCCCCTACATCTACTTATTCAATGTTAAGTAATCTCTATGTAAAGTCACCAGAGTCCCTGTAGAAGTTTACCGTCAATAAGGTCAGCCCACTGAGACCTCCTAATGGCCTATAGATTTCAAAGTATGTTGCCCTCACTTGAATCTCAGGTTGATTCTTATGGCGCTGGATTAGGCCGAATTTAAATTACAATCCTATAACTCTTATTTATAATTTTTTTCCTAAGATGCTATGAGTCAACATAAATTAATCAAATCTAATAAAATTAAACTCTCTTTAACTAAAGCTGTTCAAGTAAATAAATATTATAAAGGCCCAGGAGTCTCTAGTCTTCTAGATGAGATATTTGTAGTCAGTATGTGCCCTCCTTAAAGATAAGTGTTTCAAGTCTCTTAACCTCTCCATGATCTCACTGGGTCTATTCAGTCATTTGTCCTGGAAAAATATGAAAAGGAAAATAAGATTTCAGTTTCCTTTTCAAATGATCAGTTTTTACACCCATCTTCGCAGTTGTACTTTTCTATGGCAACTTCCCAGCCAGACACTGGTCCTTCACCATTAACTTCATCCACTATGCTGGATGGTGTTGATGGTTTTCTATTGTACAGTCCAAGGGGAAGAACCCTTTGCTACTCCACTGTAATATCTGCCTTTATTTTTCAACTCTGGCAGACAGAATCTGGAATCGCTTTATCATAGCTCCTTCATCAGCCTCTTAAGGGGACATTTATGAATGGTGGACTCATTTGTCATCAACTAATTGAAATACTTTCTTTACAATGCCATCTCTATATGGTGCACTTTTTATCCTCTACACTGTACTGCACAATGGTAAGTATTACAGTGTATATCTTTTATACACATCACATGAGAAAAGAGTGGATACACTGAGAAACCATTCTACCTAATAAAATTGTCCCTTTATGCTCCCTGACCTACAGATCATATTTCCCTCAATCCCTTCCTGAATTACTTGGCTCTTGTATATATATTACTTGGCAATCTAATAAAGAGGGAATATGCTAATTGACACTCACACCATCGCAAAGATGGTGGTGCCCACAGCCAATAAGGAGGGAATATGCTAATTGACTGCTCCACCCTCAAAGATGGTGGCACCCACAGCCAATAAGGAGGGAATATGCTAATTGACTGCCCGCCCTCAAAGATGGCAGTGCCCATGCCACAAGATGGAGGCGCCAAGTCCCCTCAGCCCCGCCAGGGTGGCAGGCAAGCCACACGCCTGCCTCCGGAGTTCCCCAGTCCCCTCAGCCCCCCAGTCACCCAGGGCCGGCCTGAGGCACAGGCAAGCCTTGGCTGTCAGTTGCCCAGCTGCCCAGGGCCGGCCCGAGGTGCAGGTAAGTCTGAGATGGTGGCTGCGCAGCCGTGCAAGGCCGCCCGAGGCTCAGGTAACCAGGGCTGGCCGAGGCTTGCGCTGCTGGCAGTGGCAGAAGCAGAAGTGTGCTGGGGGCATTGTCCTCCCCTGATTGCCATGTTGCCTCCCGCCTCTGAGGGCTCCTGGACTGTGAGAGGGGGCAGGCGTGGCTGAGGGACTCCCCCCTCCAGTGCATGAATTTTCATGCACCAGGCCTCTAGTATGTATATGTGTGTGTGTGTGTGTGTGTGTGTGTGTGTATGTGTGTGTGTGTGTGTGTGTATAGATAGAAAGATAGATAGATTTCAGAGAGCAAGAGAGAGGGAGAGATAGATAGAAACATTAATGATAAGAATCATCATCTGGCTGCCTCCTGAATGTCCCCAACTGGGAGCCAGCCCAAAACCCCAGCATGTGCCCTGATTGGGAATCGAACGGTGACCTCCTGGTTCATGGGTCAAGGCTCAACCACTGGGTAATACTGGCTGGCTGTGACTCTTGCTTTTTACATTCAGATGAACCCTCTCCTGGAACTCAGTGGACTCATTCACTTACATTCTCTTCTACCCCATGAAATACCAAGTACTGCTCTGTAAAATTTTCCCTGAAGAATTTGTTCTCTGATTCCCAGAATACCAGTACAGTAATGTTTCAAAGCTGGCTAGGATATAAACATGCACCACTTCTATTCTTAAAGAGCACCACTTATAAAATAAGGGTTTTAAATCATTATCAGAGGAAAAGAAGCTGCTATTTAATGCCAAACATTTGACCACTTAGTACATTTAAATATTCTTTATAGTTGATATGATGACAAAAATATCTATGGTACTATAAAAATGTTAGTACTTTTAAAAATCTAATTGAGAAAAATATACCTGCACAAGTAATAAAAGGAACACCTCCCCCCCCTCAAAAAAAAAGAAAGAAATATTCTTAATAAGAAGACCTTGGGGGAAAATGGAATGTGGTATATTTCATGCATTACATCCAAACACAGGGAGTGAGGCCACAGTGAGCAAGTCTTTTTTTTTTTTTTTTTTTTTTTTTTTTATGAAACCACTTTAATTAGAGCACAGATATAATTTTGAATTCTGATTTCCTAACTAATGAATTTTGTGACCTTTGTAAAGTAATTTAACTTCTTCAACCCATAAAGTGGTTAGTCCATAAAAATGTAGCAGAGTTGGTGTGGCTATCAAATAAAACATTCTGTGAATGAATTTAGCAGAGTAGTTAGCACATGTCAGGCCATCTATCTTGTAATATATTATAGCTTTCTATAATACATTCACTGCAAATATAAAAATCCTTGAACATATCTCTTAGAAGGCATCCTTATTAGACAGAGAATCACTAAACATGATAAAATAAGCATATGGGAAACATAAGCAGAAATAAATGCATTTATGAAAATGATGCCTTCACATAAAGCACAATTTTCTTAAGCCAGCAGCATAAAGAGAGATGAATTTCAAAATCTTCCTAAAAAATAGTCATCCATTTAGAAACTATTGAACAGTAGAAACAGCAAAACACATGAACCAGGAAACAAGCTATATCTTCTCTGACCCTCAAGTTCCTTATCTATAAAATTTCTAACACTGTTGTCTTGAACAGGAATTAAAGGTATACAATATTGGGGGCATGTTGGTACAAACCATAGAGTGCTACACAATGCATGATGTCATTCAGTCAATCCAGTAGCAATCATTTAGTAAGTGCCTCCTGAAAGTTTTATTCTGGGTTTATTGCTGTCAAGCATATCAGGAAAAATGCTACCAGATTCTGTGATTTCAACATACTCTTTAGAATGCATGATTACTGGAAAGTTAAATTGTAATAACAGGTGTTCATTAATCTAGCTAAATACCAGGAGAAGAAAGCTGGCCCTTCAGAGGAAGGGCAGTCATTCATTCAAGGCTTGAGTCTGCAAATGTGTCCCCATCCTCATAAGATGTTTAAACTTGAAAAACTGCTCAGAGTTGGTTAAGTTAAAATGTTTCTTCATTTTTTCTTGAGTGATTCAGATTTTGTAACTTCCATTTTGTGTCTAACCCACACCTCACTAGATTGGTCATGACTTTGTATAGACAGCTTTAGTTTTCTCATACTGCTTAAACACCCCTTTCCCCCAAATAAAAACAATGTTATTCATAAATCCCATATACTAAAGGGTTAGTGACATTTCTTCCTTACTAAAATCTACTACTTGCTATTGATGCAAGTGATAGCAAAAAAACAAAATTGGCCAAATATGATTACTATATGATATAGGCCCTATAAAGCTACTTAATAAACCTAAGCTACACATTATTGCAATTACAATGCTTTGTAAAAGAGACTACATTCTTCTGATGTCATCAGACCCTTGCAAGATCTTTCAGTCTCTTGAATTCCTACATAAAAACAGACAGCAACTACATAAGGAAACCAAAAATACATGGACAATATTTACACATACATATAGGTTTCAAGGTATTTCCATGAACTGCAAAATACACCAATAGCCACAAGACAGGCCTTGCACCACTGTTTATACTGGAAGAAGACAAAGGAAGCAGTGAGGGTGGGATTCATTGGAACTGAGAAGTCGCCTCAAAGAGTCAACAAATGTTCTCTGTACAACATCATGGGCCAACTTGAGAAGAGCAGCTGAAACTGGGAAGGGGCTTGCTCTCCAGAAACCTGGCCAGTGCTAGGGGCCAGGGGAAGAAGTACTAAAGAACCACAGCAGCCTAGCCCCTGAGAACTCGCAAAGAAGATTCCAGAATCTTTTTGTGTGTGTCCCCCACTCAGCAGAAACTTCTGGAAGCTGGATTAAAATTGAGCATTGCCTCATCTAAAAGATCTGAAAAACTATATTAACATTAAAAAACAAACAGAAAGACCTCAATTCACCATAAACCATACTATTTATTTCTCTCTGGTCAAATAATAAAGATAACAATAACAGGAAAAAAACATATTTGGAGCAATAAAATAAGTGTGAAGTTAAATCTTAATCATAGGTCTTATAAGACAAAAGTGAGAATTAGGAGCATACAAAATTCTTTACAGACTTTGGGAGCAAGCTATAAAGATGTGCCCACAAAACAAACTGAAACTATTGCTCATTACTTTAAAATGAGCTAAAAGACATTAAAAGGATTTAGGACATGAAGGGAAATTTGAATAATTATCAAAAATCAGAGGATTACTGAACTCAAGATGAATAATGAACAAATTATATGAGAAATTAAGGCAAAACTGGAAGAAACAAATGAAAGAAAGAAAAAAATAAATACAATGTCTTAAGAAATGGAAAATTAAAAAGAAAAATTTTTTAAATTAGAAAGAAATGGAAAGATTAAAAGGCAGCAAGAGTGATAAATACTGGTGGTGAGCAAAAGACATTGCCCTAGGAAAGGAAGGGCAGGGAGGCAGGAACAAATGCAGGGAGGAAGAAAGGGAGGGTGGGAGGGAGGAAGGAAGGAGAATCTGCTCCATGAGGAGGTGGTTTAAGAAGGGGCTAACCAGGGCAGTTAGTGTTGAATGGGCAGGTGAGAGTCCCGAGTGACAGACTTGCACATGATGGAGAGAGACTCTAAATTCATTAAATAGATAAATCAATCAGCCGGGTGAAAAGCCTATCTTCTCACAAGAGACTCTAGAAAACTGAATGTACACTTTAAATAGGAGAGCCATTCAGTATCTGCAGAGAGGTACAGGTCATCTCAGGTAATTGATTCTCATCCACCTGATTCCCAAATTCAGTTAATTTCTTATCTAGGGTTGATCTTAGCTTCATGCAAGTGCACATGAGAACATGTCACTTATTTTTACTTGGTTTTAATAGTATTTAATGAGAATAACTTATGACAGAAAATGAAATGGCAGGGTCTTTATTTACATGCAAAATATCAATTAATTAACTTAAAAAGAGTACATGAATACCCAGATATATTGTTTTTGCAGATGTTTAAACTCATCACAGTATTCTACACATTTTGTATGTCCTGCAAAACACATGTAAATCCAAGCAAACAGATTTCTTCAGTGGAAGGCATAGATGACTTTCAACTGCTCAGGCAGCAGCAGGTGAAGACATGGAAAAACCCTGCACATCTGTTCATGCTCTGGAGGCTTACATGTGATTGCTACTCTTTGCAGATTCCTTTAGGGCTAAATCTTTGAGATGAGTGAAGAGTGCACGCCTGCTATTTTCTTAGCCTTATCTTATAGAAATTTATGACAAGTTGTGATAGAATCATTGGTGTGCAGCAATTCAAAACATCAAGATAAAGGTGTAAGGACCAGTGTTTTTCACTAGTGAGTGATCTGGAAAACGACCTGTCAGCTAGCCTAGTTCACTCATTTTCCAGGTGAGAAAACTGAGGTCCAGAGAAAGAAAGTGATTTACAAATTGTAGGCTTGCATGGAATATAACAAGTTTCTCTGATTGTTTTATGATGGGGTAGATGTATATTTATTAACACACAAAAAAAATTTCCAGCCTGGCCAGTGTGGCTAAGTGGTTGAGTGTCAAACCATGAATCAGGAGATCATGGTTTGATTTCTGTTCAGGGTACACACCGGGGTTGCAGGCTCAATCCCAAGTAGGGTGTGGGCCAGAGACAGCCTATCAATGATTCTCTTAACACTGATGTTTCTATCCCTGTATCCCTCTTCCTTCCTCTCGCTGAAATCAATAAAAACATATTTTAAGAAATTTTCCACAAAGATATTAAGCAGTGTGCTCATTTTAATTCTGTAAAGACATATGCCAACATTTTTTTCTGAGTCCTTTTTTCCCCTTGAATGTAGTTATCAGGTAAATGGTTATAATTTAACATTCAATTTTGCTTGTATTTATTTCCTGATTGTTATAACAAATATGCATTACTTGTATAATGAAGAAAGACCCATAATATTAGCAAAGTTAAGAATCAGTTTAAACTGGCCAACTGCTGAGGCTACAGTATGAATTTTGGAAAAGCAATTGGCATGGTGGATGTTTAATAAGCTTGCAGTCAGCACGTCCCAGAAGGAGTGGAGAAGGCATGAGTGCTTTGCAACTCAAAGTGTGGCCCAACAGCAGCACAGGCATTACCCAAGACTTGGTAGAAATGCAGAATTTCTGAACTTAGCTTTATTAAATCAGAATCTGCATTTTAACAAGGTCTCTACATGTTTCATAAGCACATTACAGTTTTAGAATCACTATTCCAAACTAGGGCATAAACACTAATTGCATCCAATCACTCACTGAGTTTGAGGAGGCATACGGAGGAAAGACATGAAGGGGGATTTCAAGAGGGCTGCAGAGTAGGTGGAAGCTATACCTACCTGCTCCTGGCCCCAAACTGGATTTATAGCTAAATCATAAAGCAATCAACCTGCATAACCAACTGAAGGGTAGCTGAACTGAAATATTATAACCAAGTAGTTGCAGAAAACACAGAGAGACTGGTAAGAAGGACAGAAATGCAGAAAGGGCTGGCACCCACACCCATTTGCAGTGGCTGAGAGATATCTTGGCTAAAATACTCCCTCTCCCCAGGAGTGAGGGTCTCAACCCCACCCAGGAATCCCCAAACCAGAGCAACAAAGGAGCCTGCATAGCATCTAGTGGTGAAAGTCAGTGGGGATTCAGTCCACCTGGGAGAGAAGGGAGTCTGCTGGAGACCCAGATGCCATCTTCCTAGGGTGGAGCACTCCTATTGTTACAGCACCAGCCTGGGGAGTGCACTGCCCATACTCCAGCTAGTGATGACACAACTCTGCCAGTGATGACACCACTCTGTCACACTCAGGTCCTGCAGAGGGGTCTGTGGGCTGCACCCAGCAGGAAACTTTAGGGAGCTCTTTTTCTTTTTCTGGAGAAGTTCTTGGCAGAGATTCAGACAGTAACTGAACTGTGTATCTTTGGAAAGAGGACCATTCCTTTCCACCTCAGGTGCACAGCCAGCACGTCCCACCCCCTACACCTGATTTCTGTGTCCAGGAATCAGATGGACAGATGCTGGGTTGTGTGAATACATTGGTGAGTGAGGGGTGGGGGGCACTTCTATCTCCCATGTGAGCTCAGCTGAAGCTATTCCAGAAAGGGGAAGAAGTGCCCACCTTCCTCCTACAGGCTATGGGCAATACTCCCAACAGGAGATTATTTGCATGGGTCCTCCCAAGTCCAGGTACACCATATCACCTCCCACCAGTCTGTGCTCAGTTCCACAGAGGGAAAGGTGTGCGGCTGAGAGCTGGGGCAGTTGGAGAGTGTCTTCCTCAGAGGCTGGCTGACCCCACAGGAGGGGGATGAACTACTTGCCCTGTCCTGTGAGCTTGGCCAGCACCATCCCCAATGGCAAACTCTTTTGATTGATCCTCCTGAGCCCCAGTGGCACCACCCTGTTGACTTTGCTCCTGCAGAAGGTATGGCTGGCTATACCTAAATTGAGCCTGTGGTGAGCTAGAGTTGGTGACTCTAGTAGAGACTAAGTGGTTTCTGTCTGGAATAGGGGCCACTTTCCCCTCAATGAGTGCCTGACCACATGGCCCCCAACTAGGAAAGCCACTAGCCCTATCCTCTTGAAACTGTTGACCACCCTATGGAACTTATGACCTGCAGAAGGGTCTGTGAATCATGGCCAGCCAGGGCGCACTCTAAAGTCTTTCTTTGGAAGCCTGTGAAAGAAGACTAGGCAATCTCTGGGTGAGACAGAGTAGCTGACAGGTGGAGGCAGACCTCAGGGTCCTCGGACATTTTATAGATCTTCCCATAGCTCTAAACTGTAGGAAACCAACCCTTGGACACAGATTTGCTCCTCCCATGCATACTCATGCCCAATAGATGCAACCACAAACAGTGAATAGCAAGGTACTTCCAGATAGATAGCCCAAGGCTTATTTCACACAAAATCTGACATTGACCTGTGCTTGAAACCTACCCAAGTGGACCCAGAAACAATACAACCAGTAGTGGGCTTCAGACTTACACCAAAGCTCCACCTAACTAGCCACATAGTAGCACACCCAAAGGAAGATTTCAGCAGGCACCAGTCCCTGCTGGGAAAACTTCACCTCAGGGGGTAGCCCCTGCATAGTGGCTCATACATGGTGATCAAAGTTTATCCTAATAGTCAGTCAGCCTGAAGATTAACTCCAACCATGAAAGGGCCAACAACATTCAAGACACAACTACAGCAGGAAGGTGATATAACCCACAAGAAACATTCCTGGAGCACTGAGAAAATATGATCAGGAAGATTTGCCACTGAGACACCTACATTATAAATTCATCATAACACATTTGTGAATCATAACAGATTAACCTAGTACACAGAGATAAAATGGGGGAACAAGGAAATAAACAAAAACAAAACAAGAGAAATCCCTAGAAAAAGAATTGAATGAAATGGAAACAACCAAGATACCAGATGCAGAGTTTAAAACAATGGTTGTAAGGATAATCAAGCACCTTATGGGAAGAATGGATGATCTCAGTGAGAACATAAACAAAGTGATAGTGACCAATAAAAAGGACATAGAAGCCATAAAAATGAACCAGTCAAAAATGAAGAATATAATATCTAAAATAAAGAATATACTCAAAGGAATCAGCAGCAGTTTATATGAAGCAGAGGATCAAATCAGTGATTTAGAGGGCAAGATAACAGTAAGTCCCCAAGCAGAGCATCAAAAATATATATAATTGTTTTTAAAAGTGAGGAAAGTCTAAGGGAACTATGGGTCGACATCAAGTGTAACAACATCCACATCATAGTGGTAGCAGAAGGAGAAGGTAGTGAGCAAAGTATGGAGAACCTGTTTAAAGAAATGATGGCTGAAAACTTCCCTAACCTTGGTGAAGGAAAAAGGCACACACATTCAGGCAGTACAGAGTGCCAATCAAGATGAACCCAAAGAGATTCACATAAATACACATCAAAATTAAAATGGCAAAGGTTAAACACAAAGAGAGACTATTAAAGGCAGCAAGAGAGAGACAGTGGCCTATGAGGAACTTCCCATAAGGCTGTCAGCTGATTTCTCAACAGAAACACTTTATACCAGAATAGAGTGGCATGAACTCTTTAAAGTAATGAAAAGCAAGGGTTTTCAATCAAGACTACTCTATCCTGCAAGGCTACCATTTAAAATGAAAGGGAAATAAAGAGCTTCCAAGACACACACAAAAAGGCTAAAGGAGTTAATTGCCACCAAATCAGTATTGCAAAAATTGTTAAAGTGCCTGCTTTGAGAAGGGGAGAAATATATATAGAGAGGAACATTGGTATAAAAAATAAAATCAATATACAAGGTGTCCCCCAAAAGTGTATACACACTTTACCAGCTGATAGCTCAATTTTGAAAATGAAATATATTTTAATAAACACTGTCTTTATAATTACTTCAAGTGTGTGAATACATTTTGGGGGGATACCCTAAATAAGTACCTATCGATAATAACCTTAGATATAAATGGATTAAATGCTCCAATCAAAGCGCATAGGGTAGCTGATTGGATAGGAAAATATGACACAAGAGACCACTTCAGAACAAAAGATTCACACAGGCTGAAAGTAAAGGGATGGAAAAAAATATTCCATGCAAATGGAAACAAACAAACAGAAAGAGCTGGGATAGCAATACTTATATCTGACAAAATAGACTTCAAAGCAAATACCCTAATAACAGACAAAGAGGTCACTACATGAAACTAAAGGAATCAATCCAACAAGAGGATATAATTATTAAAAACATATATGCACTTTCATAGGAACACCTAAATATATAAAGAAATATTAGTGGACATTAAGGGGGAGATTGACAGAAATGCAAACATAGTAAAATATTTCTAACACCCACTGTCATCACTGGATAGATCTCTCAGACAAGTAAATCAACAAAGCAACAGTGACCTCAAATGATTGGTTGGATATAATTGTTATTTTCATCTCAAAGCAGCAGAATATAGATTTTTCTCAAGTGCACATTGAACAATCTCAAAGATAGACCACATGTCAGGATGCAAAATAAGTCTTAACAAATTCAAGAAAATTGAAATTATATTAAGCATCTTCTCTGACCAAAATTGTGTGAAATAAGAAATGAACTATAATAAAAAACCTGAAAAATATTCAAACACATGGAGGCTAAATAGTATGTTATTAAACAATAAATGGCTTAACAATGAGATCAAGGAAAAAATCAAAATTTACTGCTAGCCAGCCAGTGTGGCTCAGTGGTTGAGCATCAACCTATGAATCAAGAGGTCACATTTCAATTCCCAGTCAGGGCATATGCCCTAGGTTTCAGGGTCGATCCCCATTAGGTGATGTGCAATATCTTTTAAAATTTACCTAGAAACAAATAAAAATGAACACACAACAACCCCAAATTTATGGAACACAGCAAAATCAGTCCTGAGAGAAAAGTTCATAGCATTTCAGGCTTACCTCAAAAGTCAAGAAAAATTTCAAATAAGCAATCTAACCCTACAACTAAACTACTAGTAAAATAATGCTAAAGCCTAGAGTAAGTAAAAGGAAGGAAATAATACAATTTAGACTGGAAATGAATGAAACAGAGCCTAAAAAAAGACAAAAGATCAATGAAACCAAGAGGTCATACTTTGAAAAGATAAAGAAGATTGATGAACATTTAACCAGACTCATTAGGAAAAAAAAAGAGAGAGGACCCAAATAAAAAAATAAAAAATGTAAGAGGAGAAATAATAAATGACACCACAGAAATACAAAGGATTGTAAGAAAATACTATGCCAACAAATTGGACAACCTGGATGGGATGGATAAATTCCAAGAAACACACAATTTTTCCCAAGCTGAATCAGGAAGAATTAAAAATCCTGAGTAGTCCAATTACAACTAATGAAATCAAAACAGTAATTAAAAAAAAAAAACTGACAACAAACAGAACTCCTGGATCAGATGGCTTCACAGGCAAATTTCATCAAATATTCAAGGAAGAACTAACATCTATCCTTCTCAAACCATTCCAAAAAAACTCAAGATGAGGAAAGACTTCCAAACTCCTTTTATTATCTTAACTCCAAAACATGATATAGACACTGCAAAGAAAATTATAAGCCAATGTCCCTGATGAGAATTGATAAAAATCATACACCATGATCAAGTGGGATTCATTATGGGGATGTAAAGTTGGTACAATATTCACAAATCACAATAAAAAAAATGGAAGATAAAAATCACATGATCATATCAATAGATGCAAAAAAGCATTTGATAAAATCCACATATGATAAAAGCTCTCATCAAAGTGCATATAGAAGGATCAGACCTCAATATAATGAAGGACATGTATGACAAACCTTCAGCCAACATCATATTTAATGGGCAACAACTAAAAGAGTTTCCCTTGAGATCAGGATCAAAACAGGGATTTCTGCTTTCATCATTCTTATTTAATACTAGAGGCCCAGTGCACGAAATTCATGCAAGAGTAGGCCTTCCTTCCCCCTGCTGCTATCACCGGCTTCCCTCTGGCACCCAGGACCCAGGCTTCCCTCCAGGTGCCAGCAGGCACCTGGGACGCAGGCTTCCCTTGCAGCCCCAGCTTTGTCCGGAAGGTCATCCAGAAGGACATCTGGAAGGATGTCCAGTCTAATTAGCATATTATGCTTTTATTATTATAGACTAGAGGCCCGATGCACAGTTTCATGCACTGGTGGGGTCCCTCAGCCTGGCCTGTGCCTTCTTGCAATCCAGGATCCCTCAGGAGATGTTGGACTGCTGGTTTCTGCTCGATCCCCACAGGCCACCTGTGGGGATGTAGTAGTGCAGGAAGCGACAGGCAGCTGGAGGACCCCGAGCCCGGGCCAGGTGCCATGCTGCTCCCACTCATCCTGGCCCGCTGTGTCTGCCACCATCACCACTGCTGCTTGGTAACGCTGCTGTGGAGGCTTGCACTGCCGCAGCTGCACTCGCTAGCTGTGAGCCTGGTGTCTGGAGCCCTTCAATCAGCTGAGCAGTGGTCCCACTGTGGAAGTGCACTGACCATCATGGGGAAGGTCCTGCATTGAGCTTCTGCCCCCTGGTGGTCAGTGCACATCATAGCAATCAGTTGACTGGTCGTTTGGTCATTCAATCATTTAGGCTTTCATAGATAGATAGATAGATGATAGATAGATAGATAGATAGATAGATAGATAGATAGATAGATAGTACTGGAAGTCCCAGACAGCAATCAAACAAAAAGAAAAAAAAAGGCATCCAAATTGATATGGAGGAGGTTAGTCTATCATTATTCACAGATGACATGATATTGTATATAGAAAACCCTAAAGACTTCACCAGAAAACTAATAGATCTAATCAGCAAATTCAGCAAAGTAGCAGAATGCAAAATTAATATTCAGAAATTTGTGGTAATTTTATACATCAATCAGGAGCTATCTAAAAGAGAAATTAAGAAAAAAATCCCATTTACTATTGAAACAAACAAACAAAAATAATGTACCTAGGAAAAATTTAACCAAGGAAGTAAAAGAACTGTACTAGGAAAATTATAGAATACTGAAGAAAGAAATAAAAAGTATACAAATAAGTGAAAGCATATTCATGTTTGAGGATAAGAAAAATTAACATAATTAAAATGCCTGTACTAATCAAAGCAATCTACACATTCATTACAATTTCTATTAAAATACCAAAGGCATATCTTAGAGATCTAGAACAAATATTCCAAAACTTTATATGGAACAACAAGAGACCCCAAATAGCCTTAGTAATTTTTAGAAAGAAAAACAAAGTTGTAATGTATAACACTATCTGATATCAAACTATACTACAAGGCCATAGTAATCAAAATTGTGTGGTACTGGTACAAGAGCAGGCATATAGATCAATGGAACAGAAAAGTGATCACAGAAATACACCCAGGCCTTTATGGTCAATTAATATTTGACAAAGGAGGCAAAAACATACAATAGTGTAAAGATAGTATCTTCAATAAGTAGTGTTGGGGAAATTGGACAGATACATGCAATAAAAATGAGACTAGACCACCAATTTACACCAAATCCTAGAGGAAGACATAGACATTATAATTTCAGACATTTCTTGTAGCAATATTTTTGTAGATGTTTCTCCTCAGCATGGGAAACAAAGAAAAAATAAACAAATGAAATTAAATCAAACTAAAAAGCTTTTTGCACAGAAAAGAAAATCATCAAAAAAATGAAAAGGGAATCCACTCCATGGGAGTACATATTTGCCAATGATATGTCTGATAAGGGGTTACTTTCCAAAATATATAAAGAACTTATACTACTCAACACCAAGAAGACAAACAACCCAATTGAAAAATGGGCAAAGGACCTGAATAGGCACTTCTCCAAAGAGGACATATAAATGGCCATATGTACATGGAAACAATGCTCAATATCACTAAGCATCAGAGAGATGCACAAATTAAAACCACAATGAAATATCACCTCACACCTGTCAGAATGGCTATGATCAATAAATCAACAAACTTTAAGTTCTGGTGAGGATTTAGAGAAAAGGGAATTCTTGTGCACTGTTGGTGTGAATGCAGACTGGTGCAGCCACTATGCAAAACAATATGGAGTTTCCTCAAAAAATTAAAAATGGAACTGCATTTTGACCCAGCGATACCACTTCTATGAATATTTCCAAAGAAGCATAAAACACTAATTACAAGGAATATACGCACCTTTATGTTAATTGTAGCGTTACTTAGAATAGTCAAGGCCTGGTAACAGCCCAAGTGCCCATTAGATGAGTGGATAAAAAAAGTTGTGGAACTTTTATACAATGGAATACAACTTGGCCATTAAAAAAAAATTCCTAATTTTTGGAATAACATGGATGGATCTGGAGATTATGTTATGTGAAATAAGCCACTCAGAGAAAAACAAATACCATATGATATCACTTATATGTGGAGTCTAATGAAAATAAACTGATGAACAAAATAGAAACAGAGGCATGGATGCATGGAACAGACTGACAGCTATCGAAGGGGAATGGTGTTGGGGGACTGAATGAATGAAGGTGAGGGAATTAAAATACACACACACACACACACACACACACACACTAGAGCTAGAGGCCCGGTGCACAAAATTCATGCACAGGAAGTGGGGGTCCCTCAGCCTGGCCTGTACCCTCTCCTGATCCAGGACCTCTTGGGGGATGCCTGACTGCCGGCAGTTGGACATCCCTCTCCCAATCTAGTACCGCTGGCTCCTAACCGCTTGCCTCCCTGCCTGATTTCCCCTAATCACTCTGCCTGCCTGCCCAATCACCCCTAACCACCTCTGCCTGCCTGATCACCCATAACCACTCTCGTGCCTGCCTGATCACACCTAACTGCTCGCTTGCCTGCCTGATCGCCCCTAACAGCCTCTGCCTACCTGCCTGATCGCTGCTAACCACTCTGCCTGCCTGCCTGATCACCCCTAACTGCCTCTACCTCAGCCCCTGCCACAGCAGCTTCATCCAGAATGATGTCTGGAAGGTCATTCGGCTGTTCAGTCTAATTAGCATATTATGCTTTTAATATATATATATATATATATATATATATATATATATATATATATATATATATATATAATTATTATTATATATACCCTATATAATAAAAGCCTAATATGCTAAGTGTCCGGTTGACCTGTCGGCCGTTCAACCAATCAAAGCATAATATGCTAATGATATGTTAAGGCTGCTCAACTGCTCGCTATGACATGCACTGACCACCAGGGGGCAGATGCTCCGACCGGTAGGTTAGCTTGCTGCTGGGGTCTGGCTGATTGGGACTGAGCAAGACGGACCGGACATGCCCTGGTGCCCTCCCACGGTCCATCCCCAGCTGGCCAACCTCTCGTGTCCCTCGCCAGCCCCAATCGTGCACTGGTGGGGTCCCTCTCGCAATCTGGGACCCCATGGGGGATGTCAGAGAGCCGGTTTGGGCCGAATCCTGCAGGCCAGGCTGAGGGATCCCACTGGTGCACGAATTAGTGCACCGGGCTTCTAGTATATATATATATAAAATAGATAGAGAAAACAGTGTGGTAATAGCTGGAGGGAAACAGGGGTGGGAGTAGGTGGAGGTGGGCAAAGGTGGGGATAATGGGAGGAAATAGACTTTGCTTGGAGCAGTGGGCATACACTGCAGTGTGCAAATGATTTTTGGTTGAGTTGTGTTACACTTCTAGCCTAGATTATAGGATTGTAGAACTTCTCTCTTTGACAGCTTCCTTATTTGTAAATGCTGTTAATAGTCCCTATATCTCATGAATATTTTGAACATATTGTTAAATATGCAGCAATGCACAAAATCTGTAGGAGATAAGGGCTCATTAATGCCATTTCCCTTTTCCTTATTGTGAAAGTATAATGGGCCCTGACAGGTTTGGCTCATGTTGATAGAGCATTGGCCTACAGACTGAAGCGTCACAGTTTCGATTCAGGTCAAGGGCATGTACCTTGGTTGCAGGCACATCCCCAGTGGGGGGTGTGCAGGAGGCAGCTGATCCATGTTTCTCTCTCATTGATGTTTCTGGCTCTCTATCCCTCTCCCATCCCCCCTTTTTTTTTAATATTTTTAGAAAAAAGCATAATGGGACATTTGGTGGCTTATACTTCTGTAGCAAGGAGAGGATATGCAAATGCAGCCAACATATTATGTTGCTTTGGGCTATGGCTTTATTTTCAAATTTTATTAAGTGTCTCTAGTAGTTGTTCTAATACAAAATCTTGTAGAACTCAGACCTTGGCAAGTAGGGGTTGGACACTTTCCCTTCCTAAAAAGGACGGTAATGATAGGTTTTAATGGCAACACAATTAGAGCTTTTGATATCAAATTAATTTTCAATGATAGTGTTGGTCTTGGCAGAGAATACCGAATTTATGAGATAAAAGCCCCATGAGTATATGCACACACTCTTATAGCTTTTTATGCTAAATTGAAATTCCTGCTTCATTTCCATTTCTAGAATCAAAGATTAAGGATAATAAAGCTTTTTAGCTTAGCGAAATTAGTTAAGTGCATTTTATTACATCAAGTCATACTTAATTATAAGCCATACTTGGCAAATTCTCTCCACTTTAAATAATTGTTCACAAGATAATAATTTTATGAAATTTGTGTACATAATATGGAAATATGGTACTAAATTAAAATTACAGAATTTTAATAAATTTTGAGCCTGTATTTTACTTGTAACCATTAATGCACTTAAGCCCATGTAGTTAAACTAGCATGAGTACTAAAACAAAACCTTATTTTTGTTATATAATAAAAACATTTTACATTTTTGTAAATAAAAGCAATGCATATTATTTTGAATGAGAACATTTGATGTGTCCAAAATTTAGACCATTCCAGACAATAATAGTGTCAGAATAATTATAATGAAAACATAAAGCCAATAATTAAAGTGATAAATGTTGACAGATAATCCTATATAATAAAAGGTTAATATGCAAATTGTTCCCTCGGGAGTTCGACTGACTGGGAGTTTGACTGACCAGGAGTTTGGTTGTTTGCTATGATGTTCACTGACCACCAGGGGGCAGTGCGGAATGAAGGAAGGTCCTAGTTGGCAGCAGGAAGGCCCTGATGGCCCTGATTGCCGGCCAGGCCTAGGGACCCTACTGGTGCACAAATTTCATGCACTGGGCCTCTAGTTGGATATAATATTAAGGCACAAATTCATCTCCACAGAATAGATATATGTACTAAAGTTACCAGTGTGACACAACTGGGTAACAAGTATGAGACCTTTGAGATTATTTTTACCTTATAGAATAATACAATTTTATTTTTTTATTTTAACTATTAACATACTATCAATCCAAATAATGTTTCTCACATTTCCTTTCAAAAGGAGGCCCAGTGCACTCGGGAGGTCCCGCAGCCTGGCCTGAACCCTCTCACAGTCAGGGAGCCCTTGGAGGATGTCTAACTGCCATCAGTTGGACATCCTTAGCTCTGCTGAGGAGGCAGGAGAGGCTCCCGCCACCGCTGCTGCACTCACCAGCTGTGAGCCTGGCTTCTGGGAGTGTACTGACCACCAGGGGGCAGCTCCTGCATTGAATGTCTCCCCCTGGTGGTCAGTGTGTGTCATAGCAAACGGCCATTCTGCTGTCTGGCCAAAACTGGCTCTCCGACATTCCCCAAGGGGTCCCAGATTGTGAGAGTGTACAGGCCAGGCTGAGAGATCCCACTGGTGCACGATTGGGGCCAGGGAGGGATGTGGGAGGTTGACCAGCTCGGGAGGGACCACGTGAGGGCTCCAAGGCATGTCTGGCCCATCTTGCTCAATCCCAACCAGCTGGACGCCAGCAGCAAGCTAACCTACCAGTCAGAGCATCTGGCCCCTGGTGGTCAGTGCACATCATAGAGAGCAGTTGAACGGCCATAGCATATCATTAGCATATTACACTTTGATTGGTTGAACAGCCAAATGGAAGACTGGACAACTGGACACTTAGCATATTAGGCTTTTATTATATAGGCTATGTGGTTACAAATGATAAAATTTTATGAATATTGCCATTTTTATATAACTTTATTTTTAGACTAGAGGCCCGGTGCACGAAATTCGTGCAGGGGGGGGGGTGTCCCTCAGCCCAGTCTGCACCCTCTCCAATCTGGGACTCCTCGAGGGATGTCCAACTGCCCATTTAGGCCTGATCCTAGAGGGCCTAAACAATCCAGGACTGCTGGCTCCCAACTGCTCGCCTGCCTGCCTTCCTGATTGCCCCTAACTGCTTCTGCCTGCCAGCCTGATCACCCCCTAACCACTCCCCTGCCAGCCTGAGTGATGCCTAACTGCTCCCCTGCCAGCCTGATTGCACCTAACTGCCCTCCCATGCAGGCCTTGTCACCCCTAACTGCCCTCCCTTACAGGCCTGGTCCCCCTCAACTGCTCTCCCCTGCAGGCCTGGGTCCCCCCCAACTTCCCTCCTCTGCCGGCCTGGTCACCCCTAACTGCCCTCCCCTGCAGGCTTGATCTCCCCCAACTGCCTTCCCTTGCAGTCCTGGTCTCTTCCAACTGCCCACCCCTGCTGGCCTGATCACCCACAATTGCCCTCCCTTGCAGACCTGGTCCCTACCCTGCTGGCCATCTTGTGGCAGCCATCTTGTGTGTTGGAGTGATGGTAAATTTGCATATTACTCTTTTATTAGGATAGAGGCCTGGTGCACGGGTAGGGGCCGGCTGGTTTCCCTGAAGGTTGTCCCGGATCAGGGTGGGGGTGCCCTCTGGGCGTGGGGTGGGCCTGTGGTAGTTTGCAGGCCAGCCACACCCCCCGGCAACCCAAGCAGAGGCCCTGGTATCTGGGATTTATTTATCTTCTATTGAAACTTTGTAGCCTTGAGCGGAGGCTAGGGCAGGCCAGGGAGGGCAGAAAGCTTGACTTCCTCCATCGCCAAGGAAACCCAAGCCTCCTGCTCTCTCTGTGGCTGCAGCCATCTTGGTTGGGTTAATTTGCATACTTGCTCCTGATTGGCTGGTGGGCGTGGCTTGTGGGTATAGCGGAGGTACGGTCAATTTGCATATTACTCTTTTATTAGATAGGATATTAATATTCCATAAAACACTTACTTATTCTTTTATTTTTAAGTATTAAATTGAATACTATTTATTTATATTTTTTTGAATTAAACAGTCCTCTATAGATGGAAATCATGTGGTCTCTAGAATTTTCCTTTTAGAAATAATGATGCAGTACTGTCTTTGTACACTTACCATTTACACACATGCAAGGCTAACTGGAGGATAAGATCCCATATTTATGTAGAAAATCTGAGCTAAAAGGTATATGAATTTTAAATTTTGATTTCAGTTCTACAGAGATTTAATTTTTGATGCACTCCATAGAGATTGTACTAATTTTTACCCTGACTAATAATATATTAAGGTTTCTCTTTTCTCACACACTGACCAATACCGTGTTATAAAACTATTGATTTCCTACCAGTATTATAATTAAAGTATTTTTCTGGGATTTTTAATTATTAAAATTAACTTTTCACTTTGAAAATATTACAGACTTTCAAAAATTACTAAAAATTTAGTGTAAACATCATCAATACTCTCAGATATTAACATTTTACATAAGCACAATACATTTACAAAATCCAGGAGATTAACATGTTTAGAAAACTATAACTTAACTTACACACCTCATCAAAATTTTACCAAATACTCTACTAGTTTCTTTATATGGATCTGGAATTAAATTTAGGGCTATATATTGCATTTAGTTGCCATAATACCTTAGTATCCTTTAATCTGGAATAGTTTCAAGATCTTTATCCCCTCTTTCAACACCTTAATATTTTTTAAGAGAACTGCCAAGTTATTTTGTCTAATATCTCCAACTTTACCTTGCCTCATGTCTCTTTTTGACTAAATCCTGTGGTAAGAACACCACAGACATAATGGTGTGTCTTTCATTGCAATCACAAGGCACATGATGTAGATTTCGTTCAGCTACTTAGGATGTAAAACTTGATCACTTGCTTTATGGTCCCTGGCAGGTTTTCTACCGCATTGTAATTTTCCCTTTGTAATGACTGATCTCCTCTGGAAGATACTTTGAGATCATGCAAATATTTTTAAATCACACATTCACCCACTAATGTAGAATCTATAGGTGAAGATAAATGGCAATTCTCCATGTCTACATAGAGTAGGTAGAAATGTACTTGAAGGAGTTTTCCTTCCTCACCTCTTTACTTATTTTTTTGGTTACTGATTGATTGACTCACTTGCTCATATCAGTTTGGACCTATGGAATCTTACATTAGTCTATGGTTAGTGATTCACTATTTCCTTTTTTTGACTGAAAAAGTTTCATATTTGGCTTTTAAGAGCTTCTTCATGCTAGTCTCTGTGCCCTTTTAACATAGCCCAATCATTTCTGAGTCTTTGCTTTTCTTATAGTAAGTGAGATTTAGCCAATTTAATTTTACTTTCAGTGAAACTGTTAAACTTTTGTCCTAAATTTTTCATTTAGTTCATTTTTCTTATTAATAGAAATTATTTTCATAATTAGGCAATTACTTCTTTGTAATATGATTTGTGAAATGTTTTGCAGTTGATATTTATGTTTTTATTTTCTTAAGTTTTGTATTCATAAATTTGATTTTAATGTAATAAAATTTATGAAGTTTTTAAGGCTTCTGGGTATTGTCTTTATAACTGGATCAACCTTTCCCACTCCTATATTATAAAACATTTTTTCCTGTCAGTATACTTTTTTAAAGTACAATTAGCAGATCATTTTTTAAAAACATATTTTATTGATTTTTTTACAGAGAGGAAGGAAGAGGGATAGAGAGTTAGGAACATTGATCAGCTGCCTCCTGCACACCCCCTACTGGGGATGTGCCTGCAAGCAAGGTACATGCCCTTGACCAGAATGGAACCTGGGACCCCTCAGTCCACAGGCTGACGCTCTATCCACTGAGCCACACCAGTTAGGGCAGCAGATATTTTTTTTTTTTACATTTATATATTCTATATTTTTGAAGTGTTTCTTAGTGTAAAATGTAAGTTATATATAATTTTTTTTCCTCTAGATGATTACTTTGAACTGAAAGAAGACCAACATTTATTGCTTAATTTATTAGTTCTGGTTTATTTAAAATTCTATCTTTATTTAATAATAACATTTTGTGTGTCATTGGTTTTATTTTTGTTAATTTATGCCTACTTACAATTTTGTATAACACATATTTTGTCTAGTTTTAGAATGCATTTTAATATGCTAATCAGATACCTTCATATTACTTATCTTTTTCATATTTTTATTAAAATACTTTCCATATGAAATGTAGCTTAAAATGTATTATTATTACTGGAGTGACATTCAGTTAGGGAGAACTGACATTTGTACAAATATGAGTCTTTTAGTCAAGATTACTGTATTACTATCTATTCAAGTTTTTCTTTGAGTCTTTTGAGAATGTTTTAAAATATTCTTTATATTCATTCAGAGAGTGTTTCTTGTTAAGTTTATTAAGAGGTATTTATCAATGTTTAAATTGTTTCAAATAAGATATTTTCTAATTATTTTGTTTCCATTTTTTGTTGTTTGTAAATTAGAAAACTATTGATTTCTACATATAGATTTTGTATCTAGAAATCTATCTGAATTTCATCATTGTAGTTGCTTTTATCAGTTGAATATTGGGTTTTCCAATTATATATTCACATCAGTGACAAATAGTGAGAGTTATGATTCCCTTTCTCATTTCATATATCTAATATTTTCACTTGTCTGCAATGGCTGACATTTTCAAAATGATATCATAATGATGATAGTGCTGGCTATCCTTGTTTTAGAATTTTAATAAGAATGCTTCTAATGTTTCCTTGGCAAAAAGAAAAAAAGTGAGTTTTAGGTTTTGGTATCTGTATCTCATAATGTTTAAAGAATATCCATGTGTTGTTATTTTATTGTTTTAAATCAAGATACATATTAAATGTTATCAAAGGCCTTGAAATATCTATGGAAATGATTTTATGGCTGTCTCCTATTACCATTAGTATGGCAAAATTAATAGGTTATACATAGTGCTATTGTTTTAACATGTAATTGAATAGTGTTTGCTAATATTTATTTAGCATTTTCATTACTAAACATAATGTTTGGCCTTTAAAATTTTTTGTTGCATTTTCATATCATTATAAGAGTAGCTTCAAAAAGAGATTTTGTTTCTTTTTTTATATTGACCATTTTAAATAGCTTTGGGATTTTCTGATCTGTAAAAGTTTTGGTAAAATTTCCCTGAAAAAAAAATGTCTGAGTTAGGTGATTTTGAACAGAAGGTAGCCTTTTCACAACTCTATTTTTCCATAATAACTGGTCTGTAGACATTCTGTGTTGAAGTAAATTTAGTTTAGTGTAACTTCCTTTAAATGTTCCTATTCCCGCCCCCTGGGTTTTCAATTTTCAGACTTTAACAACACAAGTCTTTTAATTAATATTTTAATTTCCTCAAAATGTGGTGATTTACTTTTCACCATTTATTATTTTATGCATTTGTGCTTTCTACTTTTGCATGATCTAGTTTACTGGTTTGCTTAAAGATTTAGGTGTGATTTATTTATTAGTTCTGCCACCTTTTTTATTTCTATTTGACTACATTCTGCTTTTATCTTTATTAAATCCATCCTTCTGCTTCCCCTAGATTGTTATTGTGTTTTTTTTTCTATTTTCAATTAAAACTTTATGACTTTATCTCATAATTTCTGTTATGAATAGCTTTTGTGATTTTTAAACATTCTACAACTTGGGTTTTGATATTTTCTTACTGTTTTAAGAAGGTTTCTTTTTGTAATTTCCAGGTGTTAGGGACTTTTGAGTAATTTACTTTGTTATTACATTGTTGTTCCAGCTCAGTATATCAGAGCAACTATCTCTATTATTTCTACTTTGAAATACAGAGACTTTATTTGTGGCTTAGTATTTGGTCAAATTTATCAATATTTCATGAACATTTCGTCAGAAGATGTATTCACTGATTTTGAAAAACAGAGTTTTAAAACATATTATTTTAAGGTTTTTAAATGAAGTTTGGACTAATTCTGTTAATTTTCCAAAAACACGCATATTGTGATTTTAGAGAGAGTACATGGCAGATAATTATAAGACCAACTGGTGGATAGTTTATTTTTACATTGTTTGAGTTTTTCAAATTCAGGAACATTATCTTACTTACTTTATTGAATATTTGTTTATTGTTTCTATTTTAACTTTTCTCACTTCCATACACACACACACACCCAGAGAGAGAGAGAGAGAGAGAGAGAGAGAGAGAGAGAGAGAGAGAGAGAGAGAGAGCCAATATACTCCCACGGACTCATTTCTATTAGAAAAAAATGCTTCTTCTTAGAATGCACATTTAAAATTGTTAACATTAAAATATATGATTGTCTAACCACTATGCTGTACACCTGAAACTGAAACAAAACAATATTGAATGTAAACTGTAATTGAAAAGAAAGAAATAAAAATAAAATTGATAACATTAAATACATGGATACTTAGTACCACATTGCTCCAAAAAAAAAAAAAAAAGCATTGTATTTTGAAAAAATGTGCAAAGCAGATCTGCTTACACTAGTCCTGTTTCTCTTCCATCCTCAGCTGCTCTGTTGGAAAGATGGTGGCTAAGGGACTGGAGGTCAGGACCATGATAAAGATCACATATCTACATGTCATTATCTATGGCACCCAGGACTTTTACATTTTAATGTTATTTTCTTGAGGCTCCAGCAAAACACTTGCATCGAGTGCTATTTCACAAGTTCTCCAGCAGTGAAAGCACTACATCCAATCAGCAACATCAAAATGTCCTAACTTGTCACTATAAGCAGTCGCTATTATTGGCGTTAGCATTACTATGAAATTCCTTACCTCTACAGTGTGCTATTTTGCATATTTCTTGCATTCAGGATGTACTATTATCATAATTAGAAAAATGCACTACAACCAAAATTCAAGATCGTAGGGACCACTTTGTAAAGCATAAGATTTTCTAACCACTATGCTGTATACCTGAAACTAATAAAAATAATATTGAATGTAATTGAAAAATAAAATTTAAAAAATGCAAGCTAGTATGATAGAGTTTGGATATAGATGAGTAGCCACTGGTCAGCCCTGACTTCTGCAGCCCTTCCCACCAACAGGTACTCTGAAGGATGACCTGCTTAAGTAATCTGGAGGCAAATCCGGTGTTACTCACCTAAATATCTCCATTGAATAGAGCTGTCTGGGCGGGGTTGTGAAAACTTCAGGGTGAACTAAGCTGGTCCATAGGCCCAATTCCCAACCTCTGCAAACATTTGAAGTATAATATTTATAATTTGGTCTAATCTATGATTAAAAAACTCAATGCCTCTATCACAGAATTTCCTGACCAGCTCTCATACTAGGCCAGGCAAAACTAGTCTGACTGCTGCTCAGATGGAAGAAAGCTTCTCTTGGAATCGTTTATTCAGGCTCCACAGAGAGCTCTCAGGAGGAAGACCTTTGGGACGTGGATGTCAGCAACACACAGGGAATTCCACTGAGAGAGGCACATTGCAGGTAACATGAAAGGTCAAGGCCCTTGTGGGGCTTGGGAGTCAGAGGACATCTTAGGTATGTTGCAGAGTTGAGTATTTACATCCTGGAAAATGACCCGCTTGTCTTATATGTATATCCAGCACTTTGGGTTTGTCTTGTGGGCATGCATGTTACTGTCAGACAGGTGTGGAAATAACTTGGGCAAATAATGAAGGAGAGTGATGCTGGTTTTGAGTTGTGCGTGTCCCAGGAAAGCAAATGACTCTTTTTCTTAGGAAGTCCACACCTATGACTGTTGCAGTCATTCACTGAAACTCACACATGAAAGGGGAAAACACACAGGAAATCACAGAGAAGGAAGGATTTAGCCTTAACATAAAGTATTTGGATTCGCCCCAACTTCAGACCCCAGTGCAAGCCTCTCTGGTCTTTAGGGGGGATGAGGTTAGATGGCCCCTTATAAGCTGACTGGAATGCATCTTTATAGACTTGCCTTTCCTCAGGACCCCACTTCTTGCCCTGCCTCCATTTAATACTACAAGTTCCAATAGCACCTTCCTGAGTATGGCAGCTTTAGGTTGGTTTGTTTTTATTTATTTATTTGCTCTGAATTTATACATATGCTGACCCTCTACATAAAATATCTTTCCCTACTTTGTTCTCCTTGAAACGCCTATTCACCTTCAATCTACAGCATAACAACTCTAGTTGCCTAGAGAAATGGATTGGTTAGAGGGGGCATTTTTAGGGAAACTGTAAGGGAGTTAAGGAAGTGGTAGAGAGAAGGGGAAAGGTTTGAGGAAGGATGGGGTCTCAGATAATCTAGAATGTCCCCATGCACAGTGACCTCTGGTTCCACATCTCCACCTGAGGCAAGGAGTCCCATGCTTTGTATTCTCAGAGCAATCACTCTTTACCTGTCAGAGGCCTCCTGGGCAAGTTGAAGCCCACAGGCTGAGGGAAGTGCCCCAGAGAAAGGGAACAGTTGTCAGTTCTTAGCAACTAAGACTTAAGTGTACCAGCCTGTCAGCAGACTCTGGGAGAGATCCCAACAGTCTCCACGCTTGCTCTAACTGGCTCAAGGAAAAAGGAGAGAAATAATCAGTTACTGCAGAAAGAAAAATGAGTAGTAATTAATCTTAAAAGCAGTGTAGTTTTCTTTTTGTTGTTTTATGATTTTCAAATACAACTATTTGTCCATTACATAAAAATATTTGTAAACTCACAGATCAGCATATTTTTTGTGTTTTAGAAAAATATATAATTTCTCAATTAATATCCTCCAACTAAATGGAATTCTGCTTTTCATGGAGCTTTAGGCACATGACATTTTGTTTTCCAACTAAAATGAATAATCCATTTATAACATTTTTCAAAAAATGAATAGTTGTATTTTCACTAGATATCTCAAAGCAGTAACTGATAAAATTGAACCAAGACTGAATAGGACAAAAGTAATTGCAATTTCACTAGATGGCATGCCTTTTAAAAGACAGACCTGGGGCACTAGATTATGAGGAGATGAATCATCTTCCTCAAATATCTATTGGTGAATGAAAACAAAATTCATATGGATTTCCCTGGAGCCTGTCTTGGGGTTTCATAATCACATTAACTGCTGAGAGGTTCAGAGAAATAGTTCAATATCTACACATTCAGGATTTCTCCCCAAATCTTCAAGAAAATCTTTACCAGTTTGGTGAAAGCTCTCTTTGGGTAATAAAGGTACAATATCCTAAAGCAAAAAAATAAAAAAAGAAAGAAAGAAAATGATAGTAACTTTGTTATTGTCCCTATAGGACAGAGTTTATGTGTTGAGTGCAAACACAACTTGGATCACACAGATAAAAGGGAGCAATTACAGAATCAGGAAATAGTATTCTCAAAGTGTTATTTATTAAAATTATTGATCTCTGAACATAATTTCCAAATAAAACCCTTCTTTTTGCACTCTTTTCACTAATCTATTAATTAGTAGACATTCGGTACAGTGTTTTATTCATTAGTTGTTCATGTACAGTCTCTGTTGACTGAACGCTTCAGTAGTCACTTGCAGGGAAAGGAGAAAGGGCAGACACACCCGCTTTTAGTGAGTTTTCTACATCTTGTGTAAAGGAGCTTCACAAAAATACTTTATGACTCTGACCTCCCTCTGCACTCCAGTAAACAAATGTAAATTTACTTTCTTGTTATTATTGGGAGCCCAAATCCTCCTAAGGCCTGAAAATACCCTGGGATCTCATAGAGCATCAACACTTTGAGAATCCCCTCTTTTTGGTGGTTACCAGTCCTCACTGGAAACTCTTGAGGTCGATATTGTTGCAGACCCAGACCCTTTGTGAACCATATTGTGTCACAGGATTCTTTGGGGAATACCAGGAACCCTGTGCTTAGGGTCCACGCCTCCTAGACTTTATATATTCATGACCTCTGCTATCTTGCCAATTTACCCAACAGCTGCCACCAAGGAGCTTATCTTCCCCTGCAGTTTTAGGCCCTCGGGGGCATTCTGTTCTTACTCAAATGAAGAGCCACTTAATCCTTGTTTTTCTCAGAAAGATTGTTTTCTCAGGAATATCAGTCTCTTCAATGAGCATAGACTTTTACAAATGTAGGAATGTGTATTGACTTCGAAGTGGTTTTCCTATTCCACCCTGAATAAAAATACAAGATCAGAATAATTTAAAAAAATACAAACCTTTACCGAGTGTGAATAGCCCGGTTGGGGTGCCTTAGTAGTTGAGATTCAATCCATGAACCAAGAGGTCACCGATCACCAGTTTGATTCCTGGTAAGGGCACATGCCCATGTTGCTCCCCAGTAGGGGGTGTGCAGGAGGCAGCCTATTGATGTTTCTCATCAATGTTTTTATCTCTTTATCCCTCTCCCTCTGCCTCTCTCTAAAAAAATAAATTAAATTAAATAAATTTTAAACAGTATGAATATAGGGAATAGTGGGGAATGACTGGCGATAGATTGGGAAGGGAAAATGCAGAAGTAAGACACAAATTGATCCTTGATGGAAACAAAAACACAATTGGTGACTTAAAAAAAATTGTCATTTATCCAATTAGGGGAGGAAAAAGTGTAATACTACTTTGGTTTTATATCTTTGCAGGCTTTATTCTTCCCATTACTAGTGTTAGTATACATTGATGCAACCAAAAATGGAGAGCAATTTGGCCAAGGCTTCAGCGGACCATGGCCTATAAGCTGTCAGAGGACTCCCTTCCTCCCGCCTCCCTCCAGCAGCATAAGCCTTGGGGGAGATTGCTGCTCTCTCCATGGTGGAAACAGGCAGGAAGGAGGTGAGGAGGGTGAAGGTGCTAGATGACTGGGGGAGGAGTTAACATGTACTCAGCTGGAACTACCGTGTTTCCCCGAAAATAAGACATCCTCCGAAAATAAGACCTACTTACAGGTTTCCTTCTGAGTGAAATATAAGGCATCCCCCCAAAATAAGGCCCCAGGCTCTGTCTCAGACTGAAAATTAATTTACCGTAAACTGGTCGCTAGGGCTGCCCCGACTGGCGTCTAGCAACCAGTGACATTACGAGGAGTCCTGATGTCACTGCTGTGTGGAGGCAGAGCGGAGGTCGGAGTGAGCGGTGAGCACGGGGCGGGAGAGAGGAGGAGACTTTCGCAGATGTGTGTAGAAGAACAGGAGGATTAGAGCGGACGGGATGCGGCAAAGGTGGTGAGTGCTGGTCTGTCTCTGGTGACACTACCTGATGCTCGGGGCTGCCTTCATGATGACTGAAGGTTCTCAGTCAGTGGCAGACCCTGCTCCAGCCTAGATCCATGCCCCCAGCAAGCCCAGTGACAGTCCTCAGTCAGGCCCCAGGGGGTAAATGTCTGATAAAGGGGTAGGGGGGATGTCTGGTGAAGGTGTTCAGTGGCACAGGGGTGGGGGGGGATCACTTAAAATGACACAGGAGGATCAGAGGGGGCAATCAAAATGACACAGGAGGATCAGAGGGGACAATCAAAATGACACAGGAGGATCAGAGGGAACAATCAAAATGACACAGGAAGATCAAAAGGGGTTACTAAAATGGTAATCCCCCCTCTGATTCTCCTGTTCCATTTTGATTCCCCCCTCTGATCCCCCCTGTGTCATTTTGAGTGATCCCCTTCCCCCCACCTTGATACCCCAATTCCTTTTTTTTTAACTCCTAGAAATGAGCGCAAAAAGAAAAAGCTACTCCGTGGAGTACAAGAAAGGAATCATGGAAGACTCTTGGGGCCAAAATCTTACTGCTTTCTGCAAAGAGAAGATGTTGAGTATCTGATTGGTCCGAAAATGGCAAGCAGAGTATGGTAACCTCACTGAACAAGTGGACAGGGAAATGCTAAAAAGTGCAAGTGTGGATCAGGTCAGCAACCATTATTTTCTGAGCTGGAAGACCTGGTCTGTGAATGGGTTGTTGACAGGAGAGCAAAGGCTTTGGTTGTGAATAGGGCTCAGATTCAAGAATTTGCCCTTGCAATGGCACCACAGTTTGACATAGCCCCCGAAGACTTCAAAGCATCACAACACTGGCTGGATAATTTCCTTCAGCGAAGTGAACTGTCTTTAAGAAGATCTACCAACATTGTTTAGGTTGGAAGATACTCAAGTTATTAAGCGAGCACTTGCATTCAAGTCCTTTATTGATGATGCTGACTTCTCTAAATACAATCTTTCCAACATGACTGCTATGGATGAAACTGCAGTGTTTATGGGTCAATCATCTCAAACAACAATTGAACAGCGGGGTGCCTCCTTAGCGTACATTCCCTCCACTGCTTACAAAAGTGCACGTGTTTCCTGTATTTTGGCAATTCGTCTGGATGGCACTAAAATCCCACCTTTAATCATTTCTAAGGGCAAGAAGGAAAAGATTGAACGTGTTTTGGGCATTTTTATTCTTGAAACTGAAAAAGCCTGGGCCACACAAGCAGTTATAAGGAAGTGGGTCGATTTAATGCTGCCGCTTATTATGCGAGGGAGCCAAAGAGGTCTGCTAGTCTGGGATGCAGCCAGCACTCACCGCGCTAAAGACATGAAGACATTTCTTCACGAAAGAAAAATAGATCAGATAATGATTCCCGCAGGAATGACGGCCTATCTCTAGACTCTTGATATTGCAATAAACAAGCCATTCAAAGATAATTTGTGCATGGAAATTAATGACTACATTGAAAATAGAATGGAGAGAAATCAGCGTGGAAACTTTGTGAAACCTAAACTGCAAGAAGTTGTGACTTGGGTGAAGAATTCATGGGAGAAAATCACTGATAGTTGCATTGCAAATGCACTGCGAGCAGGCTACCTTGACAAGAAGTACTCATTTGAAGACAGTGCTATTGCTAAACATGAGAGATTTGGTCCACTGATTCTGAAAGAAATAGAGTCACAAGAAATTCACCAGGAAATTCAGGAATTGGATTGTTATGATGATGTTCCAGAAGATGATGACATGATTGTCATTGAATAAATGAGTAAATTCTTGATACTGTAGGATTCACAGTTTGTCTGGTTTGTTGACAACTACCGTACTACCGTACCGTATACAGGTAATAAATTTCCTTTATTTTCATTTAACAATAAATGTTACCGTATTCTTCTTCATGGAAAAATAAGACATCCCCTGAAAATAAGACCTAGCATGTCTTTGGGGGCAAAAATTAATATAAGACACTGTCTTATTTTCGGGGAAACATGGTAGTAAGAGCACTGACTGCCTGAGCTTGACTCTCGCCTCTGCCTGTGGTTTTTGGCCAGTTACCCAAACTCAGAGCTTTAGTAGTCTCCTCTGTAAAATATAGGTTATTATAGGACCTACAACATAGAGTTGTGGCAGTAATTAAATGAACTACTCTATGTAAGGCACATGTAACAGTGGCTAGGCATGTTCAGCAGTTAAAAACATAGGCTCTTTCTGCTGTAGATGAGGCCTTCTTTGCTTCTTGAATGATGGACCTACGAGAAGAGTGGGCTTTTTTTTGGGGGGGGGGAATCAGCCTACTTGTATTTTTTCTTTCATTATAATTTGTGTTTTTTAGGAATCTAGAGCCCATTTTGAACTCTTCCCTTCCCTCTCTCTCTACTCAGGCTCCTCAGATTTTCAAGCATGCATGTTGGCAAAGGTATTGCTTAATCAGTCTTTCCTCTCTATGCATTTTGACACTGTTCTACATAAGACTTCACTGAATTACTATTGTCACATTCTTTCTCTAATCCTATCCCCCTTAAAATCCATCATCCACTGAGCAGCATTCTGGCCAAATCCCTTCCCTTTTAAACCTTTCACTGGCTCCCCAACTTCACTAAAATAAAGTCTACACTCCTTTTAGCTGGTGTGCAAGGTTCTGCCCACATCTATCTCCTGTCACTCCACTTGTCTCACACTGTATGTGCCAGCAACACTGAGATCTTATTTTCTCACAAATACCTGTCTCTTACATTTGTAATTTCCTCAGGAGTTAATATTAATGATAAAATAGATTGAGTGTGTGTGTGTGTGTGTGTGTGTGTGTTTGTGTGTGTGTGTGTGTGTCTATAGGCAGGTACAATTTAGAGTTAAGGTTACTTTAAAATTTTTTAATTAAACAAGGGTTAAAGTGACAAAATAAAACATCATTCTCTCAAAAATATCCCCCAAATCTTAATTTCCTAACTGGGTTATTTCTCCATGGCAGGCTGAACAATTTGAAAGCCTGGGTTCTGACCTACCCTATGCAGGAGTATAGAGTAGATCTTCAGTTAGGAGTGGAGAAATAAATGAAACTCAATTGACTAAAGAATCTTAATCACAGTAATGACCAGGAGGTTCTTAGTATATCCCCCCACCAATGAAATACCTGTTCCCTTTTTCATATTTTCTATTTTAATTTCCCAAGTAAAAACAAAAACCAAAATAAGAGTTATTCTTATTTTGTAATTTTTCTTGCTATCAAGTCTGATTCAACTATTGATTGCTCACAAATAAGCTATTGATATTTAATATATGAAAGCGTTTTCCCACTTGATCATTGTATAGAATGAAAATGGTTGCCCAACTGGCATGGCTCAGTGGCTGAGCATCGACCTATGAATCAGGAGATCACAGTTCAATTCCAGGTCAAGGCATATGCCCAGACTGGGGGCTCAATCCCTTATGGGGGGCATGCAGGAGGCGGCCAATCAATGATTTTTTTACATCATTGATGTTTCTATATCTCTCTCCCTCTCCCTTTCTCTCTGAAATAAATTAAAAATATATATATTTTTTTAAAAATGGTGTGTATCTTTAGTAAAAGAGGGGACTATTCTGTGTTATATTTTAGTAATAAAGTGTTAAAAAGAAATGCCATTATAAATCATAAAAAGATGCTTAAATTTATTAGTATTCAGAAAATGGAAATGTAAACATGATAAGATATCATTTTAGTCTTAATAGTTTGATAAAAATTATAGTACTGGCTACTGCCATATGTTGACAGGGATGTGGGGATATAAGAACCTCATGCATGTTAGGTGGTCATGAAGTTTAGTAGAGCCAATCAGAGGTATAATCAAGGTACATACTTCATTTAAAGTAAATAAATAACATAGGTTCACTGTACACTTGCAATTCTGCTCCTACATATGTAGCTTTCTATACACCCTATAAAGAGGGGTCTATTAGTAAACAAGGATAGGGATGGTCACTGTTCCTTTGTCATTGGTGGCAGAAATCCAGAGGCCATCAGGGGTCCATGTGGAGAATGAGCATAATATCATGTCATTCCAAATTCAACACAATTCATGCACAGGCACCAGTGTGGACAGATCTAGAACTTTAAGAGCTGATTGAAAAATGTAATAAGCAGAATGAGATATTTGGTTTGATGTGCACCTATGTGTCTCTTTTTGCCCCAGTTTCCTCATCCATAAGATTAGGATAATGATAGTGCCTATCTTACAGGGTTGTCATGAGCATTTAATGAGTCAATGCATGAAAAGCACCTAGATTAATGCCTGGGACACAGCAAATGTTCTGTAATACTAGCTATTACTCAATTTATTTTATTATAAAAATTAGTGGCACATGCAAACAAAACACCATTTGACATTTGAAATAAATGCATAGTAGTATAAAATATACATCAAAATTCCCCAAATTTATTGCTTATGGGGAACGGGAGTAGGAAATAGGGTTAAAAAGGAATAAAGACAGAACTATCACAAGAGAGAGTGATGTGTCAGAATCTGAGCAATGTGATTAAACCTTCTGCACCTGAGTTTTCAAAAAAGATAAAAGCTATCCAAAGGGCTTGCTGGCCGGGCATGAAGTTAAAGTTATTTTAGCTGCAAGCGAAATAACAATTTCATCAATAGGTGGTGTTATTGCTCAAAACACATGTTTGGAGGTAGTTAGTCCCAGAGTCAGTTGGGTTCTCAGTGGTATTGTATATCTGCATTCAGTCTGCATGGCCTGGATTTCATGCTCTGGCTTTCTGCCATGGTCATAATACATGCCATGTCTTAGAGTCCACCTGATGGGGAAAGGAGTAGACTTACTTAGAACACTTTCTCTCTTTTAACCAAGAGAAAATCTTTACCAGCACATCTGCCATCAGCAACCATATGACCAACTCAGACCAAACCCATGACTCAGGTAGACTGGTGAATTAAGGCATAGCTGTGAGGAAAGGGAAATGCTGTATCTGATATCGACGGCCCCTCTGATGGAATGGTGGCTCTTCCTATAATGCAGAAGGAGTTGGATGGCTGCTGGGTAGGCCACTGAGAGTGTCTGCCATGTGAGAATGAGGACATGGGAATATAAATATGAGATATCCTCATGCTGAGTTAAAATCATTACTTCACCACTTACAGGCCTTCACCCTTATGGAAATGATTCAAACTTTCTGTGCCTCATCTTCCCCATCTGCAAAGAATGAATAATTCTATCTACCTCATAAGTATGCACTAACACATGCTAACTATAATTACTATTTGTTAGTAATTATTAAAGTGACCAAGGGATTGTAGTCTTTTGGATCTCCATGCGAAGCCCAGGATTGTCACCTGTTGCAAGGGCTATCCACATGTGTTAGTGCTCATATGCAGGCCTGATCTGGGCTTTTAAGGGATACTTGGCAATATCTTTCTGTTGTCACAATTATCAGGGGAGCAGGGTGAGTGCTATGGGCATCTAGTAGCAGAAGAGGCCAGGGACACTGCTAAACATCTTACAATGCATAGAGCAGCCTCACAACAATTATTCAGTCCATAGTGTTAATACTGTCAAGATAAAAAAAACCCTTTAATATATATAACTGACTCTGAAGTAGGTCAAAACGAACATTTTTAACCATCTATATCAACCATCTTTTTGTCCACAAAATGCAGATAATCACCCCTTTCATGTTGTTGAGAAGATTACAAATCCTTGAAGAGCATTTCAAACAGAGTGAGCAAACAGTTCTCAAACTGTAGCTCAGCTTCTTCAACCACTAAATGTGATAATAATGCTTCATTGTAATGTCACTGTGAGGATTAAGTAGAATGTTTAAGGTTCCCGGGACACAGTAGGTAATGCTAAGTATCAGATGCTTTCTTCTCTTCTCATTAATCTTCAAGAGGCAGAACTTTGATCCTCTCTAGTGATGAGGTACTGAAGGAGCTACTAAAAAAATGTGACTTAAAGCAAAGCTTGTATACTTAGAGTTGAGAAGGTCTTTCACTACTCAACTGTCACAAGATATCTCTCATGAATTTTTAGATGCATCAGGCTGTAGTAAAAATTTGTACATTCAGTTCCAGAGTCAGAAGCATAAATTAGAAGGAGAACAAGATCAGTATGTAATTTGCTTTCCATTTGATTTTTATAAGGCTATTATTTCTTCAATGGCATAGCAGCAGTGTGTAACATGGAAGTTGCACATGCTTACTGGTCAACTCACTGTAAACACCACTGTGCATAGTTACTATAAAATCCCCTTTTATTCATGTAATGAGTCTTGGTAATAAACCAGCAGCCAGTGATTCATTTCTTTGTGTTATTTCACGCAGTACTCCTTTGAGGTCTGAAATACAAAAAGCAGCTACTTTCAAAGGGAAATATCGCAGAGAAGAAAGGCTATCAATGTGCAGGTGAAAACCAAATGAGACCCGATGCTAATAAAAGCTCTGAAGCTTGACCCTGCAGACACCCTGCACCTTGCACAGTTTCTAACTCAGACAAGGTGTAATGGCCAGCATAAACCATGCTTACATCCCATTAACACGCGAAGATTTCAAAATTGCCAGCCAATAAAATGGAAGAGAACCTGTGCAACCAAATGTAGGAAATGAAGATAAAAATTGGGTGAAAATGTGGTAATTATCATTGGGAGGAAGGAATGGGTGTCTCAAGAAAAAGCACCAGAGACCAGCAGTGAAATGGAAAAGAAAAACTCATTGTGGCCATTCTAAATGCCATGGAATCAAGCCAATAGGGTTAATGAAACCAGCCTGGGCTTTTAGTGTTTCATTTTTTGCTGTTTCTACTATTTTTGTTTGCTTTTAATCTTCTGTAATGATTATAAAGGCAGACATCCAGGATAATGAGAAACATGCAAAACACAATCAGTATCTGGCTTGTATTATTTGACAAAAATATGAATAGATTCATTCTTTCCTCCCCTTTCTGTGTATCACTAGTGTTAGATAATTTACACATTCCACCACCATTATCTCCCTTAAATACTTAGATACATTTTTCACTTAGGGGTTCTGCTTTATATTGAGCTAAAACACCATTCTTGTTTTTTTCTTTTGTTTGATTCATTAGTCCTATTTTCAATGCTTGAGTTCACAGGGAAGACCTTCTGTTCTTTACAGAACTTCTCTCACTGTTCTGATGATACTGTCCTCAGATTTTTCCAGGTGGTTGAGAATTTCTTAAGAGAGTCACACATGGAAGCAAAACAAGGTTTTTAAGGTGACCTTAGAGCAGATCTCAATACTCACTCTAATCACTGGGAGGTGTTATTGAAATTCAGTTTCTGATTCATTAGGTAGGGTTGAGGTGCTAGATTCTTCATTTCTAGCAAGCTGCCCTGAAGATGCTAAAGCTGCTAGTTAGCCAACAACTATGAGTAGCAATTGTTTAAAGATGCAGATTAGAATATATTACTAATTTTCTCATTCTGAATACTATTCATCTGTCAATGCAATATAAGACACAGGTTTGTTTATGCATGTGAAAGAGCCTAATCACCTTTCCTAGACCCTGTGAAGACAGAGTTTTCCATTTATTAATTCCTTTATTAATTCTTTTTGCATTCATCATATTCTCTGTTCTCAGGAAAATACACCTTACTGCTCAGGTAAGTAGATCTCACTATCACTCATTACTCAGGACAATCCTTGAGCTTATCTTTTGTAAGTAGCTCATAGCTCCCTACATATCTGCTCTCACTGCCATTGGTGTCAATGTCTTTACATTCTAAAGCAAACTCGGTATATCCCTGCCCCACAGTGTCATCTCCAAAAAATGGTAATGCCATACACCAGGTGCCCAAGATAGGACTATTGGGATTACTTAGTATTTTACTCATATCATCTCCTTAGTCAATAAATTTATTGCCAAGACTGGATGATGATACCTCCTAAACACCTTGTAGTATTATACATGCTGCAGATCTTAGGTTAAGGATTATTTCCCCCAGGATTCCATTTCTCCCCTATCTTCCTCATCCATAAACACATCTACACATTCAAAGTTGGCTTCTTCTGCTCAATTCTCACAGAGATACCCATGAGTCCCCTCTCTTAATCTTAGCATAGTTATGATTATAGAGGCTTTATATGTTTTTCTTTATATGTTTTCCACTATCACACAGAGTAAATGTCTAACAAGAAACTACTGAATATTTAATAAACATTGAAAAAACGTATGCTTGCCCGGCCAGTATGGCTTCCTGGTTGGGTGTCTACCTATGAACCAGGAGGTCATGGTTCAATTCCCAGTCAGGGCACATGCCTGGGTTGCGAGCTTGATCCCCAGAGGCAGCTGATAGATGATTCTCTCTCATCATTGACGTTTCTATCTCTTTCTCCCTTCCTCTCTGAAATCAAAATTAAAAAAAAAATTTTTTAAAGAAAAAACTATGCTTGACTTAGCCCTGTTTGTCTGTCTGTCTATATTTAGGTGAAATTCACTCACATTCATTTGAAATGAAGCCCAACTTAGTTGCTTATAACAACTTTATTTCTCACTTATAAATGCTTTTTGTATAAGTGGAGATTATTAAAAATGACTTTTTCTATTAATATGTAAAATCTTTTTAAGTGACTCTTTAATCTGAATAATGTTAGTGGATGGTATCCTATATAATAAAAGGCTAATATGCAAATCAACTGAAAGGCAGAATGACCAGTCACTATGACATGCACTGACCACCAGGGGGCAGATGCTAAACACAGAAGCTGCCCTCTGGTGGTCAATGCACTCAGCCAGAAGCTGGGCTCACAACTGGCGAGTGCAATGGCGGTGGCAGGAGCCTCTCCCACCTCTGCAGCAGTTGGACATCCCCTGAGGGCTCCTGGACTGTGAAAGGGCACAGGCTGAGGCTGAGGAACTGACCTCCCCCCCTGCCCCAGTGCACAAATTTCATGCACCAGGCCTCTAGTTCATACATAAAATCTTTCACTTGCTCTTAATTACAAAAATAAAATAATAATCACAGATCAGCAAGTTCTAGATTTTGAAAGGTTGTACTGAAGCCCACTTCTTTTGATGAGTGGAGGGTGACCTCCATGCTTTTCTGGAACCCTGTTATCTGTGTTCACACACACACACACACACACACACACACACACACACATACACACACACACAAATGTGCTGCATGCTGGCACCAGCTGTCTCTGAGGATTGTGAACCAAGAGAAAAGTGATCAACTATCCCAGTTTGCCCAGGACTTGGGGGCTTCATAAGATGTGGGACTTTCAGTGCTAAAATCAGGACAATATTGGGCAAACAGGGATGGATGGTCACCATAGCCAGTGTTTATTGCATCTGGGGTCCAGCTCTACCTATAACATCCGCCTAACACCAAAGTCCATAAAAGCCAGGCCTGTTAAAAGAAGTCACAATAGCTGGGGTTGTTGCTCTTTAGAGACAAAGGGGAATTTGACTTGACAGGCTTCCCTGGCCAATCTGGACCTTCCAACAGATTTATTCCTTATTACCTTTTGTTGGGCTCATGGAAAACAAAAGCCAGCCATAGTAGAAGGACACCTATTGTTGTTTTAAGATGAAGACTTTTTTCCTAATATTTATTAAATAGCAGATTCTATCCTTTTCTACACTATCAACCATGGCTGTCATCTGATGGTAATAATTTAACCAGTTGCAACTGCAATAGCTTAGTAAACTGTTTGCAAAAATTAAACCATAAAATGAAATAGAAATTGGATAAATTCAGAGGCACATGCTTCTCTAATTAATATTGCTTCCGTAGATAATTATAGGTTCCTTTTGGCAACATTCCTTTTACTTAAATCTTGTCTGGAAGTAACATTTTAAGAAAAAAGCATTACATTTTTAGAAGGAAATAACTTAGTTTCCTCAGAAATGTCTTCACCTTAAGTATGTAGTTTCAAAACAGGGTTCTGTTAAGAGTAGAAGTTTACGTACTTAGTCTGGTTTTCAAAGGCTTCTTTAGGTGACCTGAAAATAATTATCCCAATGACTTTCTACATCTCCCTATAAAACTTTCTCTATCTCTGCTTAGTAGGTCAACAACTTTTTTTCTCCAGACACTATTAGCACTGTGTTTTGCATACAGTAAGGACTCAATAAATGTAAATCTGGATGAATAAATGAAAAAAATAAAATCTGGCAGAATATTTGGAACCTCTACCCCAGAACTCATCTTGTTATCATTGCCAAGCTGGCAGATTGTCTCCAGTTCTCCCTTTCCCAAGAGCAACTCTGTTGCTCCTCCTCTTTTTTCGAACTTAAAGATACCCAAAACAAGGACTCCCTTTCTCCAAAGGACTATGCTAAAAACTCACACTTCTCTCTACTCTTCTTTAGCCTGTTCTACTCCCTAAATCAAATTTATGTTCAAATATTTAATTGTTACCTACTAAAAAAAAGTAGAAATAAAAATTTTTATTAAATTACTAGAGTTTACACCAATAATCATAAAATACCTGGAAGTACTTTAAATGTTAAACAAAATGGATGTCTACATGGTAAAATTTCAAGTACTGAAAATTGATAGTTTTCAGTTTGCTGAGGCAGAAGAATGAATGTGTGTAGGGGTGTGTGTGTATGGGTGTCTGAGTGTGTGTGATGTGTGTATTCCTAGTGAGACAAATATTTCTCTTCTGCCATTAGCAAAATCTAAAACATGAATAAGAATAAGGATTAAGGGGTGGTGAGAGGACATGTACAAACAATGGCTGATGATAGAGAAAATCTTAATTGAACCTTCAATTAACTGGATTGTTAGTGGTAGGAGGTAAGATTTGCTATACATTGTTTTTATTAAAAAGTGAGAAATTTAAGGAAACTAAATAGTCACAGGAATATTTCATTTAAATTCTTGAGAGTGCACTTCTGAGGTCATAATAAATTCACTTAATTGCCTATATTTTCTATTTCTGAAGTTCTGACAATGCCCTAAATGACGACCCTGAGTCCCAACGTGGGTTGTAGTGATGAGACAATGAGATAATGTGTGTGAAAGTACTTTGCAGATTACAGTGCACTGCACAACTCCAAGGAAGACCTATTAATGCATACCCATCTCTAAAAATTAGCATTTCTTCATAAAATTTTGATTCCCTCTTTCTGGAATTACTTAATGTAGCTGAATGGCCATGTTTTAAGAATGGCTATAGAAAGAGTTTCTTAAACGGTCAGAGGTCTGTCTAAATCACTTCTGTTATTCCTTCCACTGCTGATATTTCATAATCTATATATATAAAAGGCTAATATGCTAAGTGTCCCTCCGCTTGTCCGACTGGTTGCTATGATGTGCACTGACCACCAGGGATCAGACACTCAAATCAGGAGCTTCCGTGATGAGCACAGAGGAATGGCGCTGTGGAACTAGTGCCCACAAAGCAACACTTGGCATCCCCCAAGTGGGACACAGGCCCTGCCACCACCCTAGAGTGACAGCCCACCAAATTACAGCCATTGCTGCTAAGACCCTGTGGTGCAAAATGTGGCCCATAGCCCAGCCCAGCCCAGAAACAGTGGCTGTGGGCATTGGGTAATGATGTTATGTAGCAAAGCCCGGATTCCTCTCCATGGTAAAGACTAGCCTCCTTGGAGTTTCTTCATCCCAGGAACATGACTTGCTTTATAGCCAAGTGGAAATATTTCACACTTTAACCAAATGTCTGTGAAGCGTTTTCTCATGCCTCCTCTCATTTGATCCTCACAGAAGTTCTGGAGTAGGTAGATAGGAGACTTGGTGGAATCATATTTTCTTTTCATTAGCAGGAAAACTGAGATTTAGAAAGTTTAGAAACCTGACCTGACTGAAAAGAAGTAAGAAATGGTGCACCTTGAAAATGACTTCAGGTTTTCTCACTGCACAGAGTATAGTCAAACACTGCTGCAGTTAAATGTTTTATCCTTTGTTCTCCCTGTGTGATCCTATATAATAAAAGCCTAATATGCTGTGTCCGGTCATCTAGTTGTCCATTCAACCAATCAAAGTGTAATATGCTAATGATATGCTAAGGCTGCTCAACTGCTCACTATGATATGCACTGACCACCAGGGGGCAGATGCTTCGACCAATATGTTAGCTTGCTGCTGGAGTCCAGCTGATCAGGACTGAGCGAGATGGGCTGGACATGCCGTGGATCCCTCCCACAGTCCTTCTCTAGCTGGCCAACCTCCCACATCCCTCCCCAGCCCAGATTGTGCACGTGTGGGAGTCTCTAAGCCTGGCCTGCACCCTCTCACAATTCAGGACCCCTCGGGGGATGTGGAAGAGCTGGTTTCAGCTCGATCCCACAGGCCAGGCAAAGGGACCCCACTGGTGCATGAATCCGTGCAACCAGGCCTCTAGTCTACAATAATAATCTTCTTTGTGTTGATATTTACTGCTGTGTTGCTGACAAATACCTGCAAGAGAAGTTGGGGTGCTTCACTGGGCTGGAAAAAGTTTAGCTACGTCAGAAAGCAGGTGTAATTAAGCAAGTTTATTCTATATAAATAAAAGCCTAAGATGACTTGTGCATGCATGGTACATACAAAACTCTTGCTGGTGCCAATCGCACGCGTGTGTTTCAATCTGTAATTGTCGATCGTGAATTTGATTGACACTTCTATTATAGAGAAAGGGCAAATAGTGATATCAAAATATTTCTTCTAATTAATTTCCTTTTAATGTGCATGAATTCGTGCCCCGGGCCACTAGTACATGACTGAAAGAGATACTAGTATTTCAAAAATTGCTCTTTTGACCATTAAACAAATCTAATTTATTTCTATTTGTAACCAAACTACCTTCTGCCAAGTGATATAGTTTTGAAAGTACCTTGTAATGTGCTCTAGTCCAGTGACTTTTCATCAAGTTGGGATGTACACATACTGATGTGCTTCTCTGTGCTTCTCTGTACTTGACCCTCCCTTCTCAACAGTCACTGATCTGTCTTGGCCAGTAAGTGCCAACTATTTCCAGTAATAGCAGTGAGAAGTAGGGCTGGAAGGTTAGCTTTTAGGATTGGTTCTCTGGAGGGAGTATCTCACTGAGAGCTGGTGCCACTCACTATGCTAGCCTATAGCTGATGCATTCATTTCACAGGAGACCCTTGGTACTCGTGGAGATGAAGGGATAATATTAGCCTCTTTAAAAACACATACATTTGCTGTAGAGCTCTCTCCACTTTGGGGATCCTCTAAGAAATTAAGATGGAACTTTGTTGTGGTTCAGGGAAGGCATCCTACCATTGCATTCCTCTGAAGAATTTCACCTTGTCTACTAGTACCAAACAAGTATATTAAAAAAAGTTACTCTAACTTGTATAGCACAACCACTGACAATCAGAACAGATGCTGGTCAGAGCAGCAAAGTGGGGTCTGTGTCATTGTTAGCTCTCCAGTTCATGATTCATGGGAAGTCCTTTCAGAGTGGTGCTAAGGGGCTAGGAGGTGGGAGGCACTCAGGGTTCAGGACAACTGCTGTGTTTCTATCAGTCAAAAGGATTTCCATTTTAACAACCAGCTGAGGCATCCTGGGGCTCACCAGCTAGGTATTAGTCCTGCCAGTACCTGGTGGTGTCTGAAAAGAATATAGATCCTCATTCTCAGGTGCCAACAACAACTGAAACCCATGGGAACTTCTGGTGTCCCCTTCCATAGAATTGTGGAGGACAGGGACAGTGGTCTGGGGACTTGTGCTAAGAGATGTATGCATAGGGAAACTACAACTATGGCCTGCTTCCAAATCTGAACTTCTCCATATACTAGCTGTGTGACCTTAACTAACTTACTTAACTCTCTATTTTTACATTCCATTTTTTTGTAAAACCAGAGTAATACTTCTACACATACATTTTTTGGAAGATTAAATTTGTTAATATCTATAAGGTAAGTATAATAGTACCTCACACAGTAAATGCTATGTAAGTATAAACTGCCATTACTTTGTCACTCTTGTCCAAAATATGGATATTATCTGTAAAACTACTAATCTCACACTTTATCTAGTAACCAGTACTGCAGACCCCATCACACATGTTTATACCTCCAAACTTTGATAGATTCCTCCTGTATTTCTTTTCTTACATATCCATTGTTGGCACTTAGTCCCATGATAATGGAAAAGTCAAGATTCTATACTGCTTACATTGTAACATGCTTTATTTTAATTCTTCTTTTTATAAATTTATACTTTTTCAGAGTTTGACTGCTCTCTGTCTCTCCTTTAGAACTAGGGATGGGAAAAATTCTATTTCATTGTACCTAGAGCAAGGCTAATTTAGCCTCACAGTGTAGAGAGCCATTGCACTTAATGGTACTCTATCTCTATGAGATGGGGGCCCTTCATGTAGCCTTGGATGAACAGGTGTCATGATACAGTGTAGTGTGCAAAATGAGGCATCCATTAGTGTTCATGTTAGTGGGCATTGAGGCTCCATAGTTTTCTGCCCCATGCTATGGCAACTTTCTCAATAGCTCAATTATTTGGACTTATGATCCCTTTCCTTCTTCTCATACCACATGTACCACATAATTTTTATTCTTTTACATTTTTAAATAACTGGAAAAGTGCTGGGGTGAAGAAAGAGGTAAGAGATGCATATGCTGGGCTTAGAGATAGTAAGAAAGAACTCATTGAGCTTGAGAGGGGACTAACCTGTATAGATGCCTACACAGGCAGTGGATGAGTTAGAGGGAGTGAAATTATGGAGACATAATCTGCTTTTTGGTTTTTGCAATCTTAAATGGTATTAATTTAAATATGAGCTATTAACTCCAGTCACCTATGCATTGGGGTGGGAGACCACAAGTAAACATCAAATGAATCTGATTTCCTTGGTAGGTCTGGCTAAGAAGTTGGGATGGGTGTGCCTTTGCTTAAGGAACATAACATATGAATACACTATGACTTTTCTTTAGTTGCTATTTCTTCTACTGTGTGAAAACTATAGTGCATATTCAGTCTATTGTCAGACCAGGTGTTTGTCTTGATTATTATAATAGACACTAGAGGCTCAGTGCATGAAATTCATGCACTGATAGGGTCCCTAGCAGCTGCTGGCTGCCATCCAAGTACTCCCTTTCTTCCCCCAGCTGCCTGCCACCGCTTCTGCGGGGCCTCCTGCCACTGCCACCGCTAGCAGGGGCCTCCCTCCCTTCCCCCAGCCAGCCCAACCCCCTAGTCAAACTCCTAGACGACCTCCTGGTCGAGGGGACAATTTGCATACTACGCTTTCATTATATAAGATGATATGATTAGGTTTATTTCTTCTTTTTTCTATCTAGCCCAAAATGACCAATACCTTTAACCTCCCTACCTGCTTTTCTGTGAGATATAGCATGCTATAGGGTCTCTGGTATTGAATGTTGGCTTTTCTGAGTGCCTATATTCTCAATCTTTGTTTCTAGATTTGCTACAATAATTATTGTTTTATAGAAAGCAAAATAAAGGTAACATTTGAGCAATTAGAAATATAACATTAAATTTTTGTCAAAGGGACCAGTTCTTATTTTATTTTATTTTTTTAAATATATTTTATTGATATTTCACAGAGAGGAAGGGAGAGGGATAGAGAGCTAGAAACATTGATGAGAGAGAAACATCGATCAGCTGCCTCCTGCACACCTCCACTGAGGATGTGCCCGCAACCAAGGTACATGCCCTTGACCGGAATCGAACCCGGTCCTTTCAGTCCGCAGGCCGACGCTCTATCCACTGAGCCAAACCGGTTTCGGCAAAGGGATCAGTTCTTATATTAGATATAAGAATATTATCAAATATATCTAATCTAATAATATCATATATATATATATATATATATATATATATATATATATATATTGTCAAGATTAATTATTCTTTTCTACCCAGTGTTATGGATATATAACTGACATACATCACTGTATGAGTTTCAGGTGTACAATACAAGTTTTTACTTACATATATTGTAATATGGTTACTACGATAAGTTTATTGTGTTTATTCACTATTTCATATACATGTAATACAAAGATGGACATTTTTTTCTCATATAATGAGAACTTTTAGGATTTACTCTCCTGATAACTTTCATATACATCATACAGCTGTGGTAACTGCAATCAACATGTTATACCTTATACCCCTAGTACTTATAAATCTTTACTTGTTGACCACTTTCCTGCAATTCCCCATTTTTGTTTAACCTAGAGTGACTCTTACTCTAGCTCTAATCCTCAGACTCCTCCTCTATGACATGTAGGATTTGGATCAATTTGTTACTAGTCATCTTTTATCTCTATGCATTATGGTACCCAGTAAGTATTTATTTTATTCAGCAACCAAGAAATAAAATATATCCAGCTCAGTCCATTGTGAGGACCTGTAGATGCCTTTTCTCCCACACTATATGGTGTGTGTAAATATTTCAGAAAAACCATCAATTGCTGAAGAGCCAATTTATTTTGAAAATTCATTAGTATTATTTGCTCAATGTAATAAAACTTGGTGTTTTATATTTCTCAAACGAGGACTATATTGTAGCTATGTTATTTTGATATAGTAATATTTTTTGTTCCACAAATCTATAAAAAGGCAAGGACTCGTTGTTTGGGGCACAGTACAGACCTGGGTAGTAGTGCCTTTCTTGGCAGTGTATTAATAGCACATTAATGTACTATTCATAGAATTTACCTCTCTCTTTTCATTTTATTTATATTCTTGAATGTCTACTCCAGATTATAATTATGTCACTAAATCTCAGGATCATAATGCATGCCAATTGCCTGACTCTAAATCAAATCTACAAAAGCAAGTTTTATTTAAGGAGGATTATTGAAGCTTGAAAAATACCTTTCGAGAGTATTTAGGCTGCATAAATGGGACAATCAGTAACGGTTGGTCTCAAAATGTTTTTGATATTATCCTTCTGTAATTTAATTGGTTGACATAGTACCCTATCAAATCACTTCAATAAGAGAGGAAGATAAAGAGAGAAAGAGAGAAGGAGGAGGAGAAGAAAGAAGAGAACAAGATTTTTTATTTTCTCAAGTGTTCCCTTTATTGTTTTAAATTTTTATTGTTGAAAGTATTACAGATGTCTCCCTTCTTCTCCCTAATGACCCTCTCTACCCCATTCCTGACCCTCACCCAAGGCCTTCACTGCACTATTATCTTTGTCCATGGGTTATGCAAATTAAAATGATAATGAGGGAACACCTCACACCTGCCAGAATGGTTACCATCAATAAATCAACAAACAACAAGTGCTGGTGAAGATGTAGAGAAAAGGAACCCTAGTACACTGCTGGTGGGAATGCAGACTGGTGCTGCCACTATGGACAACAGTGTGGAGTTTCCTCAAAAAATTAAAAATGGAACTGCCATTTGACCCAGTTATTCCACTTCTTTTTGTACCTTTAAGGGTGGAGTGTTGATAATATTAATAAAATGTATTTATTTAACAAAAATGTGCTCATCATCTCTTATGTATGTGGCACTTTCAAGAAACAGATACATAAAATATCACCCCCAACTTGAAAATCATATTGTCAATGGATGTGGTGGCTAATTTTATGTGTTAACTTGACTGGGACATGGGGTGTCCAATATTTAGGTGATTCTGCATGAGATTAGTATTTGAATCAGTAGATCGGTGAGTAGAGCAGATTGTTCTCTTAGGTGTGGGTAGGCCTCATCCAGTCCACTGGAGGCCTGAAAAGAACAACAGTTTGAATAAGAAAGAAATAATTCTCTCTCTCTCTCTCTCTCTCTCTCTCTCTCTCTCTCTCTTTCTCTCTCTCTCTCTCTTTCCCTCTCTGCCTTTAAGCTTGGGTAGTAGTATTTTCCTGGTTTTAGACATTTAGACTGGTACCCCATTGGCTCTCTTGGGTCTCAGGCCATGGGTACCACCAGCCCTTCTGAGATACAATTTGCAGATCAAAGGACCTCTCAGTCTCCATAATTAGGTGAGTAAATTCCTTATAGTAAATCTATTATTTATATCTATCTATCTATTCTATAGATATCTATATCTATCTATCATCTATCATCTATCTATCTATCTATCTATCTATCTATCTATCTATCATCTATCTATCCCATTTATTTTGTTTCTCTAGAGAACCCTGACTAATACAATGGAGTACAGATGTATATAATCTTAACCCTATGTCAATTATTACTTGTGAGTCATGTGATAACAGATATAGGGTGCTTTAGGAGTCCATTTGAGGGTCCAGTAAGGGAAGGATCATGGAGAAGTTAACACTTGAGGTGACTTTTTTTCTGAATTTTCCAGGCAAAGAAAGTGGGATATTATGTCTTAGGTCCTGAAAACAAAAATAGGGGTCATTTGCTTTATTGATTTATTCAAAGAACAGAGAAAGGTTAGGAATGACTAGATTGTACGCTGTATATGGAGATAGCAGAAAGATGCGTGGGACAACTGCAGAGTGAAAAGACTGGAATCATACTCCATCAGGAAAGCATGACATGCAGGAACCTAATCAAATCAGACCCACTTTTTGGAAACTGAGCATCATTGCTTGGTTGCCAAGTCCTATATAATAAATAGTAAAATGCAAATTGACCATCACGCCCTCGCACAAGATGGCCGCCCCCATGTGGTCACAAGATGGCCATCACAAGATGGCCGGCAGGGGAGGGCAGTTAGGAGCGACCAGGCCAGAAGGGGAGGGCAGTTCGGGGTGACCAGGACTGCAGGGAAGGGCAGTTGAGGGGGACCAGGCCTGCAGGGGAGGGCAGTTGGGGGCAACTGGCCTGGCAGGGGAGGGCAGTTGGGGGCAATCAGGCCAGCAGGGGAGCAGTTAGGAATCAATCAGGCTGGCAGGGGAGTGGTTAGGGGGTGATCAGGCTGGAAGGCAGAAGCAGTTAGGGGCAATCAGGCAGGCAGGCAGGTGAGCAGTTAGGAGCCAGCAGTCCTGGATTGTAAGAGGGATGTCCGACTGCTGGTTTAGTCGGACATCCCCCGGCAGTCAGACATCCCCAGAGGGGTCTCAGATTGGAGAGGGTGCAGGCTGGACTGAGGGACACCCCCCCCCAGTGCACTAATTTCATGCACCAGGCCTCTAGTTTGCCTATAAGAGATAATCTTTTCTTTATCAATTTCTGAGAATTGTGCTCCTGTAAAATATTCTTCAACTTTTCTTTATACCACTGTCCCTACACTAACTCAAAACACTGTAATTCTTTATTGGATCACTGCACACACCCCCTAATGCTGCCAACACCTTGATATCAGTGTTGAGAGACCCTCAGGAGAGCACTAAGATGAGTCCTTCCTGACTTCTGACCAACAAAACTGTGAGATAATACATTTGCATAGTTTTAAACCACTGAATTTGTTACAATAATAATACACTACTATCTGGTTTTGCCCAGAAAGTTAACTATCTAGTTTGTGTTTTTAAAAGCTAATGTAATTCTCAATGGGGACACATTAGGGAATACAGCAGACAAAGCCAGAGCCTACAGTCGTGGTATTTTGGATTCTGGTGGTGACAGTAGAGATACAGAAGTGCTTGGATTTAACACTGGGACGTAAGAGCTTCTAAGCTGGTGATGCATCAGACATTCAAAGGGGGGGAAGTGAAACGTCCACCATTATTCTGAGGTGTTGGGCTTATAAAATTAGTGAATGCTGTTTTCAGTCAAGGAGAAGGGAGTCTAGAGAGAACAGCTGCATATGAGGAAAAAAATAACTATTTATCTTTGCAAATATACTTCTCCTGAACTATTCCTCCAACGTTCTTTATTTTGAGCTGCAAAATGCCTGTATTATGTCTCAAGTTCTGAAAATAACAAATTTGCCCTTGGTTCTCCACAAAAATTAAAAACTCTTTAAACTCATTCAATCCTGAAATGCACATCTGCAGACTAATTACTAGAAGAGAGGAAATGTTCTTTTTAAATATGCAGGATGACATGTTTATCCAAAGAAATTTTCCCTGAGTATACTTACCTGTGGGAAATGTTACAGAAATCAAGCCCTTGGTGCCATTTATCGTCATGGTCAATTTTCCAGTTTTCTGAGTTGAACAGTTCAGTGCCCATCAAAGCATGAGACTATTTCATCTGGCTTGGCTTGGCATATAATAAAGTAATGATATGACATGACATGCCATGTCCTGATATGATATGGTGTGATGTGATATGACATGATGTTATATACTATATGTGAGAAATATATATAACACAATGTGTATATATGTATACCTATGCTATGTACAATGTTTTATTGGCTGCAGCAACTCTGTCTGCTTTTGCCATCTTGCCACAGAGCAGAGAGCCTTAGTGGTAGGAGACTGTAAAGCATAAGCAAATGCTCACTGATAGTTGCTTTCATGTGAATCATGTACTCACTTGGTGGGGTATGATTTGGGGAAGTGATGGCTCTGCACTTTGGTTTACGCATACATATGATGGGGATAAAAATAATAAGTACTTCAATGTATTCTTGTTCAGTCCTGAGCTAACACTGCAAGGCTTATCCCCTGCAAAGCACTCTGAGACTGTCTTGTAGCTGTCCTCGAGATCATTTGGTTGAACCCATTAAACTGACAGATGAGGAAATTAAAATACAGACAGGTGAACTCCTTTCACATACTCATGTGCACAGAATCCAGGTTGCCTGAATCCTAACAGAGGACACTGGGATACTGTGCTGCTAATCACTGCCTCGCTTGTGCTTGAGAATCGCCTAAATAGAATCACCTGAAATCCGGGTTAAAGGGCTTGACCCTCAGAGGTTCTGATTTAGTAGGTTTCTAGCAAGTGATCAGATGAAACTAATGCTGCTGGTTCAGGAATCACATTTTGAGATTTGTGAAGTAGACTGGGAGGCAAAGTTAAGAGCATTTCAAACTGTGTTAATATCAAGGATTAAATCAATGATTTAACGTGTAAACTAGATAGGAACTTAATGACCCGTGGGCAGTGAGGGCCATGGATGAATGTTGAGATATCTATCTCAGACAGCTAGGACAATGCTATTAATTTAGATTAGAAAAGTGATAGGAGTGACTTGGAAGGTGATTGTGGGCTTCATTTTAGATAGGCTAAAGGGGAGGAGCCTATAGCCTGGGAATCAGGAAGAAGTGCTGAACATTCAGTTAAAAGTTTGAATCAAAACTTTGGCCAAAGCACTGAGCTCAAGTTAAAATCTGTAGTTGTATGTGTGATGATTGGAAAATGAGGAAGTGCAATAAACTGTGTATAAATTGAAAAAGAGGAATAAGCACAGGAACATCAATGTTGATAGGAGCACAGAGCAGGAACAATGAAGGAGACTTGGAAATATTTCTCCGAGAGTAGAATTCAAGCAAGCAGTAGAGTACAAGAGATAGATTTCATGCAGGGGTGATTTCTATCAGCAGAAACTGCATCTTATAATACAGTTTAATAATCATATATATATATGATTTAGAGGTTTCAGTAGGGTAATGGGATGAAGCCATTTGTCTTATCTATGAGTCTGCTGGTGAGCTAAAGCAGCTTAATTAAAAAAAAAAAAAAGTAAGAAATTAGATACGACCAGTTCTGAATTTCCTCCAAAACTCCAGTCACGTTCCCATTTGCCTCCCGAACATTTGGATGTCTCACATTTATAGACTTCTTGGGCCTCCCACGTTGATTTGACCTAAAAATTAAAATGGCCCGGAGATAAATTGATGATCTTGGCTCATTCTCAAGCTGACAATGGTGTGAAACCTCCAAACCAGAGATCTGAAAGCACTTGTAGATCTTTTCTTTCTGTCACTATGCAACCCCAGTTCTTAATCGTTGTCATATTGATTCTGCCTCCTACCAATTATTATAACCATCTGTACCTTCCTGATGCCACTAGCTTAGGAAGATTTCAATATCACCTGTATTTCTGCAGTTGTCACATTGTTACTCTTCCTCTAATGCTAGTCCCTTCCAACTTGTCAATCACAAAACTGTCAGAGTGATCTTTCCAAAAGGGAAATCTGCTCAGGCCCCTCTCCTGCTCAAAACCCACTGAGCTTAGGTAAAGTCCAAATGTTTTGTCCTATCGTATGAGGTCCTCCTTTCCTCTCCTGCTTTAGTTTGCATTGCAACCCCCTTTGCCTCTATATATTATTGTATATCAAAAGTCCTTATAACTATAACTAGAGGCCGGGTGCACGAAATTTGTGCACGGCGGGGAGGTGTCCCTCAGCCCAGCCTGCACCCTCTCCAATCTGGGACCCCTCGAGGGATGTCCTACTGCCCTTAAACGGGCAGTCGGACATCCCTCTCACAATCCAGGACTGCTGGCTCCCAACTGCTCGCCTGCCTGCCTTCCTGATTGCCCCTAACTTCTTCTGCCTGCCAGCCTGATCACCCCCTAACCACTCCCCTGCCAGCCTGATTGATGCCTAACTGCTCTCCTGACAGCCTGTTTTCCCCTAACTGCCCTCCCCTGCAGGCCTGGTCACCCCTAACTGCTCCCCACTGCAAGCCTGGGTCCCCACCAACTGCCCTCCCCTGCAGGTCTGGTCACCCCCAACTGCCCTCCCCTGCAGGCCTGGTCCCTCCCAACTGCTCTCCCCTGCAGGCCTGGGTCCCTCCAAACTGCCTCTCCCTGCAGGCCTGGTTGCCCCCAACTTCCCTCCTCTGCTAGCTTGGTCACCCCTAACTGCCCTCCCTTGCAGGCTTGATCGCCCCCAACTGCCCTCCCTTGCAGGCCTGGTCCCTCCCAACTGCCCTCCCTTGCTGGCCATCTTGTGGTGGCCATCTTGTGTCCACATGGGGGCAGGATCTTTGACCACATGGGGGCAGCCATCTTGTGTGTTGGAGTGATGGTCAATCTGCATATTACTCTTTTATTAGATAGGATAAAGGCCTGGTGCATGGGTGGGAGCCAGCTGGTTTGCCCTGAAGGGTGTCCCGAATCAGGGTGGGGGTTCCCTTGGGGCATGGGGCGGCCTGGGCGAGGGGCCTGTGGTGGTTTGCAGGCTGGCCACACCCCCTGGTGACCCAAGCGGAGGCCCTGGTATCTGGGGTTTATTTATCTTCTACAATTGAAACTTTGTAGCCTGGAGCGGAGCCAAGCCTTCTGCTTCTCCATGGAGGCAGCCATTTCTATTGGGAATTATGTATCTTCTATAACTGAAACTTTGTAGCCTTAAGCAAAGCCTGGCCCGGCCAGGGTGTGCGGAAAGCTTGGCTTCCTCCATCGCCAGGGGCAACCCTAGCCTCCTGCTCTTTCCAGCTCCGTGGCTGCCGCCATTTCTGTTTGGGTTTATGTATCTTCTATCTTTGAAACTTTGTAGCCTTGAGTGGAGGCCTAGGCCAGCAAGGGCAGGCGGAAAGCTTGGCTTCCTCCATTGCAGGGGAAACCCAAGCCTCCCTCCTGCTCTCTGTGGCTGTAGCCATCTTGGTTGGGTTTATTTGCATATTCCCTCCTGATTGGCTGGTGGGCATGGCTGGTGGGCATGGCTGGTGGTCGTGGTTGGTGGGCGTGGCTGGTGGGTGTAGCGGAGTGATGGTTGATTTGCATATTACTCTTTTATTAGATAGGATAAGAGCTGGTATTTATAGTTTCCACTGTGTGTCATAAACTGATAAATAACCTGCCTAATTTTTTTTTTTATCCTTGGCTTTCCCACTATATCCCAGTCCTGCCCCTCCAGGCCAACAACCAAATGAAGATATCAGACACAGTCCCCAAAGCACAGGACCAATTTAAATAGGGCCACACAGAAAACACAGCCAGGCCTCAGAAACTTAGACCCAGAAGTTCAATTACTGATTAGAAGTCAGTGGAAGACACAATTTGGGAGGCTGGCAGTCATGCTTGTGATGTTTTATCCTGGATCCGGCTAAAATATCATGGAATAATAATATACAGTTTGGATGAGGACTGGAAGAGAATTTGCATTTTTCAGGTCCATGAATAAACTTCAACAAGTTTTGGTAGTATGCATTTTTAATCTCGATTAAAAAATAAGCACAGGATATTTAGGTGAATATATATATATATATACTAGGGGCCCGGTGCACAAAATTCGTGCACTGGTGGTGGGAGGTCCCTCAGCCCAACCTGCCCCCTCTCACATACTGGGAGCCCTCAGGGGATGTCCTACTGATGGCTTAGGCACGCTTCCCACAGGGAGCAGGCCTAAGCTGCAGTCTGGCCTCCCTTTGTGGGAGGCGACCGGGCTGATCAGGGGAAGGCACCAGCCCCATCACCCCGCTGCTGCAGCCACTGCCAGTCACCACAGCCACCAAGGTGTTTTCATCAACACGGACTCCAGTCCCTTCACCATGAAAAAATGACAACTTTCTTTAGGCATTTTCAGGATGTGTCTTTCATAGGATATGACATTTCTTTCCTTCTTTCTTTTTTTTTTTTTTCCTCACCTGAGGATATGTTTCCATTGACTTTTAGAGAATGTGGAAGAGAAAGGGAAAGACAGAGAGAAACATCAAAGTGAGAGGAACACTTTGATTGGTTGCTTCCTGCATGAGCCCTGACCTGGGCCCTGGCCAGGGAGGAGCCTGCAACCTAGGTACATGCCCTTGATCAGAATTGAACCCAGACCCTGCGGTCAGCAGGCCGAGGCATTATCCACTGAGCCAAGCCGGCTAGGGCAGGATATGACATTTCTTAGCCCTCCAGCAGCGGACCTTCATTTTTTTCTCCAGAAGTGTGGTGGAAAAACCCTAGATCACTTTTTTGGATTCTTATTACCCAAGTTACTAAGAATATTACCAGTGGCATACAGGAAGCTTAGCCAATGAGCAGTCAGAAAAGGTGTTTCCTCTGTAGTTCACACCAATCGCCGGCTGGGCCCTGCCCAGGCCTAAAGCCTCTGGCTGAAGCTTTAGGCCTGGGCAGGGGACCCCCAGCTCCCTCTGATTGCTGGCTCTGCCCCTGCCCAGGCCTAAAGCCTCGGGGCCTGGGAAGGGGCCCCCAGCTCCCTCCGGTCGCCCGCTCCGCCCCTGCCCAGGCCTGCCCAGGCCGAAAGCCTCTGGCCGAGGCTTTCAGCCTTGGGCAGGGGACCCCCAGCTCCCTCCAATCGCTGGCTCCGCCCCTGCCTCCTCAGCTCTGATCTCAGGCTTGGCCCTGCCCAGGAGTCCCCTGGCTCAGGCCCTTCCCAGGCTGCTCAGGGCCCACGCAGGGCTTACCTCAGAGTGACCTGGGTACCAGGATGTTCCTGGGACCCAGGGGCTGGGTGCCTATGTATGCAAATTAACCGCCATCTTTGTTGGGTTAATTTGCATACTCACTCTGATTGGCTATGGGTGTAGCAGAGGTACAGTCAATTTACATGTTTGTCTATTATTAGGTAAGATATATATATATATACCCTATATAATAAAGAAGTAATATGCAAATTAACATTCACTCCCTTGCATCACAAGATGGCCGCCCCCATGTCATCACAAGATGGCCTCCCCAACATTGTCACAAGATAGCAGGCAGGGGAGGGCAGTTAGGGGGAACGAGGCCTGCAGGGGAGGGAAGTTGAGGGTGATTGGGCCAGCAAGGGAGTGGTTAGGTGTCAATCAGGCCAGCAGGGGAGCAGTTAGGGGGCTATTAGGCTGGCAGGCAGAGTGGTTAGGGGCAATCAGGCAGCCAGGCAGGTGAGTGGTTAGGAGCCAGCAGTCCTGGATTGTGAGAGGGATGTCCAACTGTTGGTTTAGGCCTGTGGGATCAGGCCTACCCAGCAGTCGGACATCCCCTGAGGGGTCCCAGATTGGACAGGGTGCAGCTCGTGCACCAGGCTCTAGTGTGTGTGTGTGTGTGTATATATATATATATATTTTGGCTGCTTTAGCTCACCAGCGAACACATGAATAGATCAAATGGCTTCATTCCATTACTCTAAATCATATATATGTATGATTATTAAACTAAACCATATATATAGAGAGTGATGAGTGATGATAAATTATAGATAGACTAGAGGCCCGATGCATGAAATTCATGTAAGGGGCTCAGCCCTCACAGCCCCTCACAGCCCTGGCTTTCCCAGAAGGTCATCTGGACGGTCAATCTGCTGTTTAGTCTAATTAGCATATTAGCTCTTTATTATATAAGATAGATAAAGTAGGATTCAGACAAAATCTTTTATATGTTTTTATAATTTTACTAGAGCTTTGGAGCATGAATTCATGCACATTGAAATGAAATTTATTAAAAGAAATATTTTAATATCGCTATTCGCCCTTTCTCTATAATAGAAGTGTCAACCAAATTCACGATCAGCAATGACATTGAAACACACATGTGCGATTGGTGCAGCAAGAGCTTTATATGTATCATACATGTGTGACTCAACTTAGCCTTTTATGTATATAGAATAAACTTGCTTCATTAGACCTGTTTCTGATGTAGTTAAACTTTTTCTAGCCCAGTGAAGCACCCCAACTTCTTTTCAGGTATTTGTCAGCAACACAGCCGTAAATATCAACACAAAGCAGATTATTATTATAGATCGCACAGGGACAACAAAGGGTAAAATATTTAACTGCAGCAGTGTTTGACTATATTCTGTGCAGTGAGAAAACCTGAAGTCATTTTCAAGGTGCACCATTTCTTACTTCTTTTCAGTCGGGTCAAATTTCTAAACTTTCTAAATATCTGTTTTCTGGCTATTGAAAAGAAAATATGATTCCACCAAGTCTCCTACCTACCTACTCCAGGACTTCTGTGAGGATCAAATGAGATGAAGCATGGGAAAATGCTTCACAGACATTTGGTTAAAGTGTAAAATGTTTACACCCGGCTATAAAGCAATTCATGTTCCTGGGCTGCAGAAACTCCAAGGAGGATAGTCCTCACTAGGGAGAGGAAGCCGGGCATTGCTATATGACATCATTACTGGGCGACCACAGCCACTGTTTCTAGGCTTGGCTGGACTGTGGGCCACATTTTGCGCCATGGGGTCTTGGCAGCATTGGCTGTGATTTGGTGGGCTGTAGCTCCAGGTTGGTGGCAGGGCCTGTGTCCCATTTGTGGGAAGCCGAGTGTTGCTTTGTCCGCATCAGGTCCAAGGTGCCATTTCTTTGTAAATGGACAGTGTGTGCCAAGGCAGCTCCTGTGTTGAGTGTCTGAGCCCTGGTGGTCAGTACCTGTCATAGCAACCAGTCGAATGAGTGGAGGGATACTTAGCATATTAGACTGTTATATATATATATATACTAGGGGCCCAGAGACCCGGTGCAAGAAATTCGTGCACTGGGGGGGGGTGTCCCTTAGCCCAACCTGCACCCTCTCCAATCTGGGATCCCTCAGGGCAAGTCCGACTGCTGGTTTAGGCCCGATCCCACGAGCCTAAACCGGCAGTCAGATATCCCTCTCACAATCAGGGACTGCTGGCAACCAACCGCTCGCCTGCCTGCCTGCCTGATTGCCCCTAACCACTTCTGCCTGCCAGCTTGATCACCCCCTAACCACTCCCTCGCCAGCCTGATTGATGCCTAACTGCTCCCCTGCTGGCCTGATCACCCCCAACTTCCCTCCCCTACCAGCTCGATCGTCCCCAACTGCCCTCCCCTGCTGGCCCGGTTGCCCCCAACTGCCCTCCCCTGCAGGCCTGGGTGCCCTCAACTGCCTTCCCCTGCTGGCCTGGTCACCCACAACTTCCCTCCCCTGCCAGCCATCTTGTGGTGGCTATCTTGTGACTACATGGGGGCGACCATCTTTTGCAACGGTGTGAGGTCAATTTGCATATCACCTCTTTATTATATAGGATAGATTCTTATGGCTTTTGACATTTTTCTCATTGAGACAAAAATCTAATTGTAAGCTACATATTTCTAAAAGTCTTGAAGTCAGGGATATAAGTCTTTTGTTTTTCTTCTTCAAAGCTCCTTTGTCTAATTTATGTGATTTTTATTTTGATACAAGTTTTAGAATCAACTTGACAATCTCTGTAAAAAATCCTGCTGTGATTTTATTTGATATTTCATGTAATTTAAAAACTAATTTTGGGTGGTGGACACACAATGCAACATACAGATCACATATCATATAAATGTACACTTGGAACTTATATATCCTTATTAGAAAATGTCACCCTAATATTAATTAAAAAATAAAAATTCCAATCCTATATAATAAAGAGGTAATATGCAAATTGACCCTCATGCCCTCACAAGATGGCTGCCTATGACCAGGCCAGCAGGGGAGTTAGTGAGGGAATGACCAAATGACTGAACAGCAGGCTGCGTGGGGCAACCAGGCTGGCATGGAGGTTAGTGAGGGATGACCAAACGACTGAACAGCAGGCTGCGTGGGGTGACCAGGCCGGCAGGGGGGTGAAGTTGGGAGTGACCAGGCTGGCAGGGGGGACAGTTGAGGGCAATTAGGCTGGTGGGGGGGGGGCAGTGAGGGGTGACTAGACTGGCAGAGGGGGGCAGTTGGGGGCAACCAGGCCAGCGGGGGGGGGGGGGCAGTAAGGGGCGACCAGGCAGGCAGGCAGGTGAGTAATTAGCAGCCAGCGGTCCAGGATTGTGAGAGAGATGTCTGCCCAGTCTTAACACAGTCGGACATCCCCCAAGAGGTCCCAGATTGGAGAGGGTGCAGGCTGGGCTGAGGGGATCCCCCATCCCCTGTGCATGAATTTCGTGCACCGGGCCTCTACTTTAAAATAATGGACAGCTTTATGCTATTGGGATCTAAACCATAAACATAGAATACTTTGTTCTTAAGTTAGGTTGTCTTTGATTTTTTTCCAAAATGTTTCATAGTTTTCAAGGTAGAGTTCGTAGAACTATTTTATTAAATTTATTCCTAAGTATCTGTTTTAGAATATTAGAGTTTTAAATTTCCTATTATAAATTCTTTATTCCTAATATATAGAAATACAATTGATTTTTATATACAATTGATTTTTGTATATTGACATTGTGCCTAGTAATATTGCTAAACACTATTATTAATTGGCGTAGGCCCCCTTTCTAAATATTCCTTGGGATTTCCTATATACACTATTGTATCATCTGCAAATAAAAATTTCACTTCCTCCTTTCTAAATGTAATTCCTTTAGTTTATTTTTCCTGCTGTACTGAACTAGCTGGGACTTCTCCAGTGGGCATTGTTTTCTTGCTATTGATCTTATAAAGAAAGCCTGTATTTTGTCATTAAGTACGATTTTAGCTATAGACTTTCCACAAATACTTTGTTTCAGACTGAAGAACTTTCAACTTAATTCCTAGTCTCCTGAGATATTTACTGCATCTCACTAGATTACATATGATTTTTTAACTTGTTAATGTGGTTAAGTACACTAAATACATTTCCAATATTAATTGTAATTATGGGATTCACCCTATTTGATAATATATTTTGTATATTTTTATGTATTGTGGAATTGATTTCCTTATATTTTGTTTATTTTTTTTTTAAATCTGTGGCCATGAGGGTCATATGTCTGTGATTTTCATCCCTGTAATGTCCTCGGCTGTATTTGGTATCATGGTTCCACTGGACTTATAAAACCAGTTGGCAAGTGTGCTTCCTCCTCTATTTTCTGAAATAGATTGTGTAAGGTGGGCACTATTTCTTCATTACTATTTATCAATGCTCTAGTGAGTGCCTGGCCCTGGAGGGGTTCTTTTGTGCATTGGAGGTTATTTTAATTACAAAGTCCATGTCCTTAATAGATAAAGAGCTAGCTATGCCTTGTATATTTCTAGTTGTGTCAGTTTTGATAAGTTGCTTTTAAAAATTCTGTACCTTTCATGTAACTTTTAAAATGTATTAGCATCATGCTGTTCATAATATTCAATTGTTATCCTTGATTCATGAGGAACAGTAGTATTTTTTTATTTCTAATATTGGTGTTTTATATTTTTACTAGAGGCCTGGTGCACGAAATTCGTGCATGGGGTGGCGGGGGAGTTTGTCCCTCAGCCCAGCCTGCACCCTCTCCAATCTGGAACCCCTTGAGGGATTTCCAACCACCCATTTAGGCCCGATTCCACTGGGACTGCTGGCTCCAAACCACTTACCTGCCTCTGCCTGATTGCCCCTAACCGCTTCTGCCTGCCAGCCTGATCGACGCCTAACTGCTCCCCGGCTGGCCTGATTGACCCTAACTATCCTCCCCTGCAGGCCTGGTCACCCCCAACTGCCCTCCCCTGCTGGCCTGGTCACCATTAACTGCCCTCCCCTGCAAGCCTGCCTCCCCCAACTGCCCTCCCCTGCAGTCCTGGTCCCCCCCAACTGCCCTCCCTTGCTGGCCTGGTCTGCCCCAACTGCCCACAACTGCCCTCCCCTGCAGGCCATCTTGTGACAGCCATCTTGTGTCCACATGGGGGCAGGATCTTTGACCACATGGGGGCTGCCATCTTGTGTCTTGGAGTGACGGTCAATTTGCATATTGCTCTTTTATTAGATAGGATCTTTCTTTATCTGTCTTGCTGTAGGTTTAACAGTTTTAACTTTTTTTAGAGAACAGACTTTGGTTCATATTCTCTACTGCTTGATTTTTTTTCTACCTTGTTGATTCTCTTGTTTTAAATTTTTATTTATTTATTGTTAGTTTACTTTGTGCTTCTCTTTCTACCTTCTGAAGGTGGAAGCATAAGCAATTAGATTTATACATTTCTGGTTTTTATCGTATTTAAAGCAATAAAGCTCTCTGAGCACTGCCTTGGTTGTATCCTTACATTATTGATACATTATATTTTAACTATAACTTTAATATTCTCAAACTCCTCTTGTTATTTCTTCTTTAGCCAATGGCTTATTTTTTAAATATTTTTATTGATTTCAGAGAGGAAAGGAGAGGGAGAGGTAGAGACATCAATGATGAGAGAGAATCATTGATTGGCTGCCTCTTTCATGCTCCACACTAAGGATTGAGCCCACAACCTGGGCATGTGCCCTGATCAGGATTTGAACCGTGACCTCCTTATTCATAGGTCAATGCTCAACCACTCAGCAATGCCCAATGGCTTATTTTTAACAGTTTGCTAATATTCAGATTTTTGAATTTTTCTAAATATCTTACTGTTTTTTGTTTTGAGGTAGGTCCATTTAGATTGTGGAATATATTTGCTATGATTTCCAGTTCTTTGAAATTTATTGGGAATTGTTTCAAGGCCCAGACTAAGATGTAGATAAGTGAAAAGAATCTGTAATTATGTTGTTGTGTGAAATGTTCCTTGAGTTAGAATGAGTCCAAGTGACTTAGATTGTTAAGTCTTCTAAGTTGTTACAGTTTTATACATTTGTCCTATCAATTACAAGTATTTGGAGGCTTAGTTTTATAAACATGTAAGATTTCTATACCTTGTTGATGAATGACATGTTTCTTGTTATGTCTGACTCCTCTGTTTATGGTAAAACTATTCATTTGAAGTCTACATTTTCTGATATTAATGTAGCTTTATAAGCTTGTCATATGTAGTGTTTGTATGGTATTTACTTCTTGGTTTTAAATTCTTTAATGTTATTTATCTTTATTATTATTTGTTATTTGTAAAAGTAATAAAAGGAGAATTGTTGCTGAGTATGGGAGCCATGGTGTGTGTTCCCTTGGGCTCTCTGTGGCTTCTTAAATGGGCATGAGCTCACTGGAACACCCCTGAATCCTCTGCACACACTCTGCCCCCACACACCATCTGCCCCTGCACACTTTGCCCCCCCCTCCACCCATCCACCCACACACACATACACACTCTGCATTGTCTTGGAGCTATAGCTAATTTCCATCCATGTAGATTCCATTTCCCTTCACTGGACTGACACCTGGGAGGATACTCTCTTGAAGCTGAGGATGCCATTTTTATGATTTTATGAATATTTAATTTCAAATTCTATTTAGAAAACACGTGTGGAATTTTCTACATATTTTATTGGAGCTATAGTGACTACTCCTACGATCCATGTAAACAAACAGGTGGTATCAACAATCATCTTTTCTTTGAAATACCACTTTCTATTGGTACTTATCAACCAATCTCCAAACTAAATATAAAACATTAAAAATAAAAACTGTTTGGAATGCAGTAGCATGAATTGGTAATTGAAGGCTTTCATAGTGGAAAGAGGTGAGACTTTAGAGTCAAACAGATTTGGTTTTGAATCTCAGCTTTGTTATTGTGTGACCTTCAGCAAATTACTTCATTGAACTTCAGTGTCATTATCTCTAAATGAGGATAATAATGTCTGCCTTGCTTAGGTATTATGTGGGATAGAAATAATATGTGGACTGTTAACATGAAGTAGAACTCAATAATTGGTAGTATTATTATCATTATGGTCATTTTCCACATTAAAGAATTGAGTCTCTTTCTCCTAAGAAGTATTAATCTCTAATTTCATAAGCTCAAAGGAAAGGGCAGTCACTGAAATAATTACATACATATACTTTCTTTCTGCCAGCTATTCCTAGTGATTAAATGTATTTTCATATGCAAATTAACACACTGTGTATTCATTACTTTAAATATGTTTTTCATTAGGTAAATGAAATGTTTATTAAGGATGATATAAAGCTAAAAGCAGAATATTGTCAAAACAAGTTACTGGATATATTTTTTAAATTTATTTTTTAAATATGGCAACACCACTTTTACTTTTGGCCCCTCAAAATGTATACACACTGTAACAGCTGATAGCTCAATTTTGAAAATGAAATGTATTTTAATGAACATTGCCTTTATAATTATTCAAAGTGTGTAAAATGAAATGTATTTTAATGAATACTGCCTTTATAATTATTCAAAGTGTGTGTAAAGATTTTTGGGACACCCTATTCAGTGGTCAGCAAACTGCAGCTCGCGAGCCACATGCGGCTCGCGAGCCACGGTTTGCAGCTCTGTTGACTAATGAGTTTGCCGACCACTGAGACTCTCGATTCCAATAATTACAGGCTGTTGTTGTTCCTTGTGATTAAGCCCCTGTCCCAGTGGTCGGCAAACTCAGTCAACAGAGCGGCAAACCGCGGCTCACAAGCCGCAGTTTGCCGACCACTGCCCTATATGTATATACATATATAATCATTTTATTCAATATTTTTTGTCAGTACACATACTAGTCTAAAAGCAAATTCTAGAACATTTAAGGTTCTTTTTAACTGTAGTACAGGTGTGATTTAAACTTTCTTTAAATGCCATTTTAATTACATAAGGAAAAATCAAGTTTTGGTGTTTGTTTGTTTTTTACTCTTACCACAGGCTAAAGCAGAAATAACAACAAATTAGAAAGTGCTCTCTTTGACAACGGAAACCAATAAAAAACCTATTTTAAAAATAAAGGGCAACAGATTATCCATCTGCAGAGTGTGTCCACCAAAGAGAGTTGAAAATTCCCCAAATGTTATTAGAATGGTTGGCAACAGCTGGTTTCCATCCTCTCTGTTAACATCTCTTCCTTACTGACTCTATCCTAGTGTGTGCACACCTTCCTTTACCTTCCCTATTACTAAAACAGACAGGCAAGATCATCCTCTGGCTCTCCTTTCCTCCCCCCAGGAGACACCCCAGCTCTTTCCCAACCATCTTCCCTATACTTTCACATATACATTCGGGCTGTCCATGCTTTCTGTCATCTCAGCTTTCTCAGAGAGTCTGCATTAACTAGACTCCTTCTCAATTTCCCATGTCCCAGCCAATGAGTCCTCAGCTCACTGTGCTGGCTCTGCCTTCTCATCTCTCCATAGCTTTTCCCATCCCCAATCTAACCATTCCTCAGTTGAACACCTATTCTGGTTAGGGAAGAAAGGTGCAATGAGTAGTCAATTATTTCTTATTAATTGAATTAATGCATTTAATGCCATCAAGCTTGAAATAAATTGCTTTTCGTTCTTGGCTATGAGGTTCACTGCCCATTCTTGGGTCTTTTTTTTTTTTAGGGACATGAATACTCTTATGTGTAAGCCACATTATTCTCTTAATAGGGGTCATTTTCATGGAGTTTTAATAATTTTTAATGGTTGCTTCTTAGGACTTTGCCTTTCCAGTATGAGGTTACCTATCAGCCATATTCAGACAATTAGCTAGAAAATATCCAGCCGGAATGGGTATTCTAAAGAGAAGGAATCTAAAGGAACTTTTTTTCTTTTAATATATTTTTATTTATTTCAGTAGAGGAAGGAAGAGATAGAAACATCAGTGATGAGAGAGAATCATTGATCGGCTGCCTCCTGCACACTCCCCATTGGGGATGGAGCCTGCAACCCCCGGATGTGCCCTGACCAGGAATTGAACCATGACTTCCTGGTTCATGGGTTGACTCTCAACCACTGAGCAACACCAGCTGGGCTAGAGGAAAAGTTTTATTTGGATGATGGGGATTCCACCCAGAGCCCTGGGCAAGAAGCTTATAGTCCTTCACTTAAATTTTTTCTCTAACACTGATTTTAAATGTCTTTGGGTGATTTCCTTCATTTACTTCTTCTTTCATTTATACAATCATAATTTATTAAATGCCAAGACCACACTAAGAACAGAGGATCAGATTACTTTCTATAAAAAGCTTATGGTTAAGTCATCAAACAGCCACTATATCAAACATATAGTATACTGTTGAGTCAACCAATTACTGTAAGAAAACAAATGACACAGTTAATTTAGGGTAATTGGAAGAGGGTATACTTGCAAAGGAATATGTACAGAAATGCATATATTGAAAGAATGAATTGAATGGAGGAGGGAACCTTTAGAAAGCCTTTGGTGAAGTGAAACAGCCTGTCCAAAATGAATCCAAAGGAAGAAAGCCAGGGAATAAAAAAGATACTGTTCTTCCTCCCATTCCTGAAATAAATCCTCATTGACTGAAGCCAACCGGAAGACAGAGGATGAGGGAGTCCATGGATATATATCTGAGCTAGTCAGCTGCCCAGGTAGAGAGTTGAGGAAAGAGAAGTAAAGAGTAGACATGGAGCACAAGAGAAATCATTCCTTGTGGTTTATGCTTTTTACTGCTTAACATCCCACCTTTTCTTTCATCTGGGGAAAGTTTGTAATAAATAAACAAATAAATAAAAAATGAATCATGATATTCTTCCAATACCTAAATCTTAAATCATCTACTACTGGTACACTTGACAAAAATTACTGGGGATTGGAGTGGGTAAAAGGTGAAATAGAAACATTAAGTAAAATAAAATGCATCTGCTGTATTTAGTGCACAGTTTCTAGAACATATATTTTATTAGGATCACATAAAACACCATATATCAGAAGTATCTGTGTGTGTTGCTATTAAAATATTAAGAGGACCACAAGTATTTATGTCTCTTTCTTTATGGTGTACAGAGCAGGGTCTGGCAACTTATTTTTCATTTTGAAAGTGATATTCCATCATACCCCAGACCACTACATCCCTAGAAATGTTTTTTATTTTTGTGTCTTGTTTTTAGAAATGTTATTGACATGAAAGCACCCTGAACTTTCTCTTTCTCACCACTGAGTCTGTCAGAAAAATATTGCTTAGCAATGTTGTATAATAGTCACAAACTATCAGGGAATAAGACAATGAGCATTTATTTCTTACTAAATTTGTAGATCAGTTAGTGTGGCTCCACTTCAGTCTGTGTCAACCTGAAGCTTCAAGGTGCAGCCTCTGCTTCACAGGTATGTTCTTCTCCTGACATGGAGGGTGCCAGTGGGAGCATGTCCCGGCGATGGCAGGGGGACAAAATAACAAGGAGACACTTTTTCCTGTTTGTCTCCATTCCATTGGCCAGGGTAAGGGAATGGCTGAGCCTAATGTCAACAGGAAGTGAAAAATATTCCACCTCTACAGAGGGACACAAAAGTCACATGGTAAAGGGCTTTGAAAAAAACAGTAGAAATAAATTTGGACCAATAATATATTCTAGTACAAGGATCTAAATGGTATATGTTATCAGTGACATAACCTAGCATTAAATTCTATGGGGTGTTAAGAAGATTAATGTCATTTCAGACTATGATATGATATAGAAATTGGAAAGATAAAATAGACCTGGAATGTGACAAAAAACAGTATAATCCTGTCTCTTCCAGTAAAGCCAAAATTACTTCTAGATGTCCTTACTTACATTTAGATCTTATAACTCTTACTAGAGGCCCGGTGCACAAAATTCGTGCACGGGGGGGGGGGAGGTTTGTCCCTCAGCCCAGCTTGCACCCTCTCCAATCTGGGAACCCATGAGGGATGTCCGACTGCCCGTTTAGGCCCGATCTCACAATCCAGGACTGCTGGCTCCCAACTGCTCGCCTGCCTGCCTTCCTGATTGCCCCTAACCACTTCTGCCTGCCAGACTGATCACCCCCTAACCACTCCCCTGCCAGCCTGATTGATGCCTAACTGCTCCCCTGCAGGCCTGGTCACCCCTAACTGCCCTCCCCTGCAGGCCTGGTCTCCCCCAACTGCTCTCCCCTGCAGGCCTGGGTCCCCCCCCTAACTGCCCTTCCCTGCAGGCCCGGTCACCCCCAACTTCCCTCCTCTGCCGGCCTGGTCACCCCTAATTGCCCTCCTTTGCAGGCTTGATTGCCCCCAACTGCCCTCCCTTGCAGGCCTGGTTCCTCCCAACTGCCCTCCCCTGCTGGCCATCTTGTGGCGGCCATCTTGTGTCCACATGGGAGCAGGATCTTTGACCACATGGGGGCAGCCATCTTGTGTGTTGGAGTGATGGTCAATCTGCATATTACTCTTTTATTAGATAGGATAGAGGCCTGGTGCATGGGGGCGGGGGGCAGGCAGCTGGTTTGCCCTGAAGGGTGTCCCGGATCAGGGTGGGGTTCCCTTGGGTCGTGGGGCGGTTTGCAGGCCGGCCACACCCCCTGGCAACCCAAGCGGAGCCCTGGTATCTGGGATTTATTTATCTTCTGCAATTGAAACTTTGTAGCCTGGAGCAGAGCCAAGCTTTCTGCTCGTTCAGTGGCGGCAGCCATTTCTGTTGGGATTTATTTATCTTCTATAATTGAAACTTTGTAGCGGAGGCCAAGGCAGGCCAGGGCTTCAAAAGCTTAGCTTCCTCCATCACCAGGGGCAACCCTAGCCTCCTACTCTCTCCAGCTCCCTGGCTGCCGCCATTTTTGTTGGGATTTATTTACCTTCTATAATTGAAACTTTGTAGCCTGGAGTGGGCTGGCCAGGGTGTGCGGTAAGCTTGGCTTCCTCCATCGCCGGGGAAACCCAAGCCTCCCTCCTGCTCTCTCCATGGCCGCAGCCATCTTGGTTGGGTTAATTTGCATACCTGCTCCTGATTGGCTGGTGGGCGTGGCTGATGGGCATGGCTTGTGGGTGTAGTGGAGTGATGGTTAATTTGCATATTACTTTTTTATTAGATAGGATGGTGGACAGGCTATCTCTTCCTACACTACTTGTTCTGGGCTCTGTTGGGATCTAATCTCCTTTAATAAGGATCAGAGGCAAAGAGAGGATACAGGTGAAATTGCCAGGCAATTTCCAGCTTTTGGAAGGCTCTTTTTCAGGGGAAAACTGCTTTCCTTACATGAGGGAAAGAGCTGCTTCTGACAGCAAGAGGTTTACTGAGAAATTTGGAGACTCAAGCTTTCAGCCTTATCCATATCTGCCCAAATATTCCATCCCTTTTCTCTGGATTTCCTCTTTTCTTGACTTAGCGTAAAAGACTTGTCAGAATTGAATTGGTGAAATGTTTATCATTATTGTCTTACTGTCTACAACTCTTCACCAGACCCTGATTTTGGTCTAAGCCATTTTTGTCATGTGGCTGCAGGAAATGAGAGATTTTGTCAAAGCTACCATGGATCCCTAAAGTTTTCATCTATGCTCATAGTTATGTTCCCCAAGGAAGAGGCTTACATAAAAGAGAAGTAAAATGCATTTATTTGAGATCAAAGCTTGCAAGGAAGAGACAGATTTAGAATCAGGTAACAACTCAAAGTGTGCTCCATTGAGAACAAAGAAAGTCGGATCTTATAAAGGCTCAGGCTGTGTGTGTGGTTCTCAGTTTTCTCCTATTTATGTAAATGAAGGATTCTGGCTGACTTAATAGGGATTGGCTGAGCCCAACACGCAAAAGAAGGATGCTGGTTGGCAAAACTGGTTGGCTCCTTTCAAAGTGAGAGGAGCTTAGAGGCAAGAGAGGCAGGTAGGGAAAAGGGGGTCCATGGAGAGGAATGTATACATGAGGAGCGGAGACAGCTCCAAGCCACCCGATTGTTTACAAGAATGTTACAAGAGAAAGGGGAAGAAGAAGAGGGGGGCACTAGGTGAGCTTTGCAACTTTGAAACTGATACCATGCAGGGAATAGGGGGGAAGTGGCCAGGTAGGAGAAGCACAGGGGACATAAAATAGGGAAGAGTCCAATCAGAAGGTAGTATATACAGACAAAGAAGCTGCCAACATTTTATAAATCGTTAGACAAAGAGACTCACTGGCTCTCCCATTTTGGGGACCCCTCCCCAGGGGATTAACCATTTGGTAGCCTCTCCCTTCATGGGAGTTTATATACACTTACAATAAATTTCCGGGTATCAAAAGTAAGGAACCCAGATGGTCAGGGTGTCAGGAGGAGATTAAAATTCAGGCCCAGCTGAGAAGTTCAAAAGTTCATGGAGAAACCTGCTGGGTAGGACACATATAAGACAAAATCCCTGCTGTATTTTGGTTCCCTCAGCAGAAATGTCTCCACCTTGGCAATCTCCTTTCCCAGTTATATGTGCATAGATTTGATTTTATCTTTGCCCTTATGGATATTCACCAGGATTATTAGAAAACACACAGTTCCACAAGTTGCATCAGTGCTATTCTTGCCATGGCACCTAAGTATCACATATGATGACCCTCCAATACTTTGCCTCCCACCTGTGTTGCATCAAATGCATCTAATATCACCACTGGTAATATTGCAGTTAATCAGGATGTGACTTTATACACTACGATAATTCACATACTATCCCCTCCAAAAGTAGATTAATTTTGTACCTTGCCTATATGATTAATTCAGATTAAAAATCTCATTTAAAAAAAGTTGTTTTTTTTTTCCTGGAGCCCCTTCTGATACTCATGTCAGTCAAGGTCTCAACAGAAAACAGATGGCAGATTCAAATTAAGATCATTTTTTCAAAGGGTTGTTTATGAAACCATCGTGAATTAAAAGGCTTACCAATTCTTTGAAGCTCCATGTAGCTTTGACAAAGTCCCTTACTTGGAAAACTTATAGAAGGCCTGGATGCAAAAGTCTTTCAAAATAAATATTGGCTTCAAGGCAAAGTTCAAATCCAGAGCAACAAAGTATGACCTCAGAATAAAGGTAAAGTCAGGGTGTGGCTTTAAGACCCTTATTAAGACCTCAGAAAGATTTGGCTTTCTAAGAGTTTAAGGATATGCCTTGTAGGTGTTTCAAGGGGCTTCAAAGAAGATTAAGCACAATGTCCCTGTTATGGGTTAAATTGTATTCCCCCAAAATCATATTGCAATCTTAATTCCCAATAATTTTGAAGTGACATTATTTAAATTAACCAAATTAAAATGATGTCATTAACAGTGGGCCCAAATTCATTATGACTGGAGTCCTTATAAAAGGGGGAAATTTGAAGACAGACTCACACACAGGCACCATAAGAATGCCAAGGCAGAAATTAAGGTGATGCAGCTACAAGCCAATAACCATCAGTTTGCCTGAAAACCACTAGAAGTTAGAAGAGAGGCATAGAACAGGATTTTCCTTAGAGCCCTCACAAGGAGAAAACCCTGCCAACACCTTGATCTTGAACTTCTGGCCTCCAGAATTATGGACCATAAATGCCTGTTGTTTAATCCACCCAGCCAGTGGTACTTTGTTATGGCAGCCATAGCAAATTAATACCGTCAGTCCTATATCAAACTAAAAAAAATTCCAGGAATGGGAAAGACTATAAGAGATTTGTGAGTATGGTTGTGTTTAATAAAAGTTATTACAATTTGACAAAAAAAGGAAGTCAACACATTTTTAAAATGACAAATTGAAAGGGACAGAAACAGAACAAAATGAAAAGAGAGACCTTCAATCTACTAGGACAGGCACTAAATTGAGAACCCGCTCAGCTGAAAATACCAGCCATGTCCTATGGAAATGGATGAATGATTCACAGGCACAGGGTAGAGCAAAACACACAGAAAATCATTCCCAGGAAGCTGGGCTGGGCTTAATTAAGATTTGACCAGATATGCTTAGCTGGGCTTTAAAATTATTATGGATCAGTAACTGCTATGTACCTGCCATTTCCTCTTTTGGAATAGAAGTGTCTACCATGATTATCTCTCTCTCATCCCCAGTAAGTTTGGACATCTGAGCTGCAGAAACAAGAATCTCCAGCCCTTTGAAGACCCCCAGCCCTTTTTGCACACCTGCAGGCCTTTTCAGACCTCCAGCTTGCTTACTGGTTAACTGCCCATCTGGCACTCCCTTTGGCTCTTTTCCCGTGTAACCCCAGCCCTTGGGTATCACTAAGCCCTTTGAAGACCCCTAGTCCTTTTGCATACCTGTAAACTGCCCTTTTGTCTACTTTTACTTGGTGCTTTTGCTATATAAGCAGCTGGCTTATGGTGAGCTGCAGAGCAGACTTTTGTGGCTAGCTGCTGCTCTCCCATACTGCCAGCAATATTGAAAAAAAAAAAACCGCTCATATATGATTCAACCCTGTCTCTGCTTAAATTGGCTCGAGTAGTCACAGGCAGCACCGACCCATTGTTTTTCCAGTTACATGAGTTTGCATGGCCACCACGCAGGCCTTCCCTGAGCTTGTCAGGTTAGCATGTAGCCCTTTTTTGTCCACACTCGTAAAGAATTTTTATAAAGGTTTATTTGACCCAAACTGATGACATTGCCACGAAGCAAGATTTCAAATTCTCTGAAGGATGACAGTTTGCAGTTTTGCCTATGTATTTAGAATTAAGGAGGGAATTTAAGGAAGATTACATGAAGCAGGAGAAGGCAAGGCTGGAATTGGCTTATTGGATAGTCAACAAGAGTGTGTGCTCTCTTTAGGGTGGCTATGCTTTGGCGGGTTCTAGAAAGGGGATTACTTCTGGCATTTCAGAAGCATGTTAACCTAAGTGCACAAAAGCAATTGACAGGGCATCCTTAAGGCAAAGATAACCATTTACTAGGGACGTGATAGGCTTGAGGGATGACTCTCCGCTATGCCCTGCCCAGTTAGGGATTTATGATCAGATCACCCTGTGAGAGTACTTTCAGGTAGATGGATCACAGCACTCCTTTTTCATTCATACATAAACTGAAGGAAGAATTGTTAAACAAAAAAGAAACAGAACTTAAATGATTTTGAAAATACTCAGCCTCTCCAGATAACATAAATGCTAAAAGTAAAATGTTAAATTAAACAAACAAAAAAAAAATGTCAAAAACAAGTCAGAAAACAAAAGGCTGAATGTTCTGTCTTCTTTTTTAAAAAACATATTTTAATCCTCATATGAGGATATGCTTTCTGTTTTTTTAATTGATTTTAGAGAGAGAGGAAGGTAGAGAGAGAGAGACATTGATGTGAGAGAAAAACATTTGCCTCCCATATGCAACTCTGTCTAGGGATCAAACCCACAACCTCGCTACGTACCCTGCCCAGGAATTGAGTTCACAACCTTTTGGTGTTCAGGACGGTGCTCCAAGGAACTGAGCCACCTGGCTAGGGTATTCTGTGTTCTTTTATGTGATGATCAGGGAGTTGTGATTACAAGAAGAGATAGAGGGGAAGCTTAGGTCAACGACAGTTTATTATGCTCACAGGTCCTAGGAAGGGGTGTCTCTACATGCCACAAGGCTCATGGAAGAAGCACTGGGTTTCAGTCAGATGGCAGAGGACTGGAACAAGGGAAAAGGTTAGTCCAGAGCCTGTACTGGGATTTCTGCAGGAAAGACAAGACAAGACAGAGTAAATATATTGAGTGGCTAGTTCAAATAATTCCAACGGACTTTGGGTGATAGATGTGGTCTCTGGCTGCCTGGCACCTGACCTTGAGATGCTTAAGGCAGAGGGATATTATCCTGGTTCATAACAGATAGTCAAGGTCTGGCAATGGATTGGCTAGTTTACACATCAAAGGCTGCTGCTGGCTGAGCCTTTCACTGTATCTAAGAACTACCTAGCCCTGGCAGGGCTTGCCTTTCCTCAGCCAGAAAGGTTTCTACGTCAAAACATCGTACTATATCATAATACAACGAAAAATCTAAAAATAAATGTAAATTATGCACAGAATATGTGACTCTACACCCTTTTGCTAGAGCCTCAAAAAGAACAAAAAGATTTGTGAGTGTAGCTTTTTCCTAATGGAGTAAAAACCAATAAAATCCATTGAAGACCCCCAATGTTGTTGAGAATTCTTTTTACTTTCCCCTCAGAAATAGCGCTAGCTTGAACTGAAAGGGACAGAGAGAATCTGAAATGAAAGGAGGCTTCCAGAACACCCAAACTGCACGGAGAGCCAGCAAACTAATGAAACTACTCAGCTTCAAACACTTGCTACTTTTCATGAAAAGGGAAGAAAACAATGAATGGCCCCAAGGGCAGAGACTAGAGACTCAGAGGATTATTCCCAATCGTTGACACTGAGTCTAGAAAAATCTCCCTGTTTGCTCAGCTGTATTACAGAATATACTGGAGCTAGTCAGTCCTTCCACCTTCTATTTCTCCCCCTTTTAAACTGAAATGTCTATCACCATTATCCAATGCTTGTCTGACCCTCGTATGCTGGGATTGTTAGGGCTAGATAGCTTGCATTTTTAGTTTCACAGGTCACAATTGGGGAGAAATTTTGCCTCAGAAGTTGAATTTAATGGCTTATACCCTGTTATTTTATCTTCACCTGATTTGATGATGAAGTCTTGCACTTAGAGCTGATGCTATAATGGAATGAGACACTTGAGAACCTTGAGAGAGGAGGTAAATGTATTTCTCATTTTGTAGGGATATGAATCATTGGGGACCTTAGGGGGACTGTGATAAGCAAACTTATAAAGTGATCCCCAAGATTCCCACCCCTTGGTGTACATGTTTTTGTAAAATCTATCTCCTTGAATGTGATTGGGACTTACCAATAAGATGGGATGTTTGTTATGCAGCAATAGAAAACGAATACAGTCAGATACTAGCCTAATTTTTACAAAGAAGCTTTCATCTTGGTACATTTCAGCCAGATAAGAGAGGATCTCTTCAAGCCAGTAAGAAATCTGACTACCTTGCATAACAGACAAGGTGGAAATGCCCCGAGGCCTCGTTAAAAAAGAAGAGGGCCATTTTATGTCATCTTTTCTCAGCTGCTATGAGTCTCAGCTGGCCCTAGCAATGCTCTAGGAATAATATTGAAGCCCTCTTGGACACTCGAGACTAGTCCGGCCTTCAGCCAGAGACCACTAAATGACTCCACTAGGGCTACATAAAACAGAAGAATTGGCTAGATAAGTTCTGCCAGAATTCCAGAATTATGAGAAAATCTAAAATGTTTGTTGAGAAAGTCACTAAATTTGGGAGAAGTTTATTATGCAGAATGGGTCTCTTGAAGAGGGATATTGCCTCCTGGTGTAGTGTTTAGAGAAATGTGAATTTGGTGAAATTATAAGGGGTAAACTCATAACTCAAAGCTAGTGAACAGCAGACTTCTAAAACTACTGTGTAAAAAGAAGAGGGAGGGAAATTTAGTATAACCCTATAGTGGGCAGTTGTTTATAGGAGACCACCTTTAGAGAAGTACTACTTTGAGTTTGAAAAGTATAGTGATCCAAGAAGGAATACAAGAGAATAAACCCCCGGACCCTCTTCCTTCCCTCTGCTCTTCTGCCCCGGCTTCCAATTGGTCAAAGTTCCAGAAAGCACAGGGATGGCTTGACAGTTCCTGGTAGTTATACAAGTCAGCCTCCTAGTGCAGCAAGTACGGGGAGATGCATGAATAGTAGACCTGGTGGGGCATAGAGAAGACACCCAGCCCAGCTGGAATCACTGCTGTGATGGGGGCAGATACATAATGTGTGATACTCAAGGTCAATGAATGCATCTCAGGGACTTTGGCTTCAGGTGGCTTTCTTCTGGATCTGTTGCCAAAAAAACTGGCAACATTTCTCTAAGCAAAGGTTTAAAGAGGAGACAATTTATGAAAGGGAACAGCAGGAAAACTCGTGGAGAGAAAAATTAAGATACCATATTTTATTGTAATTCTGAGTAATTAGAGCAAAGCAATTAGCAATAGCATTTACCACAACAGACCATGGCTATTTTTGTTTATTGCTAAAACACTTATTGACTAAATAGGTTGAGTGTCAGTTTGTCGACAAGCTACCACAGCCCATCTGTCAGGTAATTGGTATTTCAAAGCTTGAGCTGCAGCAAATGGAATCATTTGGGGACACTCTCTTTCTCTGATCCATTTATTCTGTCTTCTTCCCTTTTATAAATGGTTTATGTGTAAATCAACATCTGGAAAAGGGGAGAAAAAATACAGCACCATCACTGAGACTGAAAGTTGATACTGGGATCAGAGATCCAGGTAGGAGTTGGGGGCAAGTCATTAATCTGGAAATTTTTAGCAGAGCAGCACTTGTTACGGGGTTCTGGTTGGCCTCTTTCACAGTGTTCGTGAGGTATTCCACTTACTGAGCAGGATGGCAGGTCCAGTTGTCACAACTGTTGAGCCCATGAAGCAACACAGATATTACATTTGTAAAATGCAGCAATCCCAGATTAATTAGATTCCCTTTCAAAACAAAACTTAGAAATAAATTGTTTTTCTATATTAGGGTCCAGATGTGGCAGGAACACAACAGGAGATTCCTAGTTTGTAGAGCCAAAATTTATGAAGAAGTGGATCTGTGCTTGCAAATACTTCACTTTACATGCAGCTTCCATTAAAAGTCATAAAGGTTTTACATTCTGCCAGACTTAATCAGCATTTCTGCCTCGTGTTTGTGGTCAAATGCAAAAAGGCAGTGACTCACCTCTCTGCTTAAGGTCTATTTTCTGCCATCTTCTCTCAGCTGCTATTCATCTCCATTGGCAAGCAGCCCAATATGCAGCATAAATTTATTTGTAGAACGAAACAGTTACAAAAGGCTGGCCTCTTCACACAACTGTGATTGCTCCCTGAAAGAAGCAAACTGGGGTTGTTCTAGGTGTTTTGCTGAGTGATTTAAGCTGAGAGCTCTGGAAGAATTCCTGTAGTGTGCCTTGAGGAAAGTTTTTTTTATTTGTTTGTTTTTTTGGTTAATCCTCACTGGAGGATATCTTTTTCATTGATTTTTCTGGAGAGAGTGGAAGGGAGGAGGAGAGAGGAGAGAGAAACATCGATGTGAGAGATCCACATCAATTGGTTGCCTTCTGCAGGCACCCCAACCAGGGTGGGGAACCTGCAACCCAGATACATGCCCTTGACCAAAACCTAACCCACAACCCTTTTTTTGTGGGCTGATGCTGTAACCACTGTGCCATGCTGGCCAGGGAGAGGAAAGTTTTTAAAATGTACTTTTTTATGCATGTCATCATACTTAAAGATTCCTTATCTACATGGATATTCAAAGTACCTATAAACTCATTCCATTTATCATTGGAAAGAATAGCATACATTCATCCCTCCCACCACTCTAAAAGCAATGTCTTATTTTATATTAATTTTGAAAGACACAAGTATTGCACTGATTTCTTCTGGTAAAATTTAAAATTTAATTTTAATATTTCCTTCTGGTAAAAAATTTTCCATAAAGTTTGCATAATGCACAAAACACAAGTTATCTTCACACACTTCACCACACATTTCCTTCACCTTTCTAGAGACATGACCATATTATCATTTCGGTGGGACAGTTCTGGGCAGCCTTGCTTCCTTCCTGCTCATGGTGTTTCCTTAGCTCAGCAGGTCTTAACCAGCCCCAAGGCAAGTGAACCTTAACATCAGCCAATGAGCTTCAAAAGTTTTTCCCTTCTAACAAAACCAGTTGCTCTTCTGGAAAACTTTCATTGTGATCTATTATTTGCCTAGATGTTCTATGCAATTTCTTTTAATTTTCCAACAGATTTGTAGAGTGATATGGGGTATACTTTCTTGTTCTAGAACCCTTCTCATGGGGCTTCAACATCAGGACTTTTCTGTAGAATCCTCTGTCAATTAGTTTTCCCCAATAAACTTTACATTAAGTGGCACTAGATATGTATGTGTTTGCATGAGATCTGTATCTTTGCAAACATTTTCCATGCCATTAATATAAATGTCTAAATCTATCTCTAACCATCAATATACACTGAGTGGCCAGATTATTATGATCTCTGAACGCATAATAATCTGGCCACTCAGTGTACATCCTATATAATAAAAGGCTAATATGCAAATTGTCCCCTCGACCAGGGGTTTGACCAACAGGCAGGCCGGCCAACTGCCCATGTCCCCTCCCCCTGGCCATGCTGGCCAGACCCCACCCATGCATGAATTCATGCACCAGGCCTCTAATATATATACTGAGTGGCCAGATTATTATAATCTGGCCACTCAGTGTATAGAAAAGCCTAAGCAACCAGCCGACCAGCCAACCAGCCAACCATCCAGTAGCTATGATGCACAATGACTACCAGGGGACAGATGCTCAACGCACAGGCATGGAAACATGGAACAGACTGATGAATCTCAGAGGGAAGGGTGGAGAGAGGATTGTGGGAAGAGATTAACCGAAGATCTTATATGCATACTAGAGACTTGGTGCATGGATTCGTGCACTGGACTGGTGGGATCCCTCAGCTTAGCCTGCAGGGATCGGGCTGATACCGGCCCAGTGCACAGATTCATGCACAGGTGGGGTCCCTCAGCTTGGCCTGTAGGGATTGGGCTGAAACTAGCTATCTGACATCCCTGAGGGGTTCTGGATTGCAAATCTGTGCACCGGGCCTCTAGTAATAATAAAAAAGAACTTAAAGGCATAGATCTATAATGACAAAACTATACACCTGATGAGAAGGAAAACCACATAATATAACTTCTATTATTTGACATTTATAATTCTTTATTTTTTCTTTTGTCATTATATTTGCATGATTATATACTAAAATAGTAGTGTCACCCAGTCAAAGTGGCTCAGTTGGTTGAGTGTCATCCTGTGTTCCAAAAGGTTACTGGTTCGATTCCTGATCAAGGCACATACCAGAGTTTCAGATTTGACCCCTGGTTGGGGAGCATATGGAAGGCAACCAACTGATGTTTCTCTCTTACATGGATGTTTTTAATATCTCTCTCTCTCTCTCCCCCTTCCTCTCTCTAAGCATGTCCTCAAGTGAAGATTAAAAATAAATAAATAAATAAATAAACAATAAAATAGTGGTGTTAATATAAAGTTTTATAAAATTAGAATTTTTAAGAAAAAAATTTAAAATTATTTCATACTTTTATGTTAACATGGTTTTATTTTATATATTCATATACTTTATATTAAGCATTGGAATATCTCTCTAAATTCTCATTTACCAGCACTGTGATATTTTATATTTTTTCCAACCTGAAGAGAAAAAAAACACAAAACATATCCTTTTTGTGCATTTCCTGGTTGCTAATGAAGTTGACCATATAGCCTACTGGACATGTTAATTTTTTTCTGTAAAATATTATTTCATTCCCATTGATCGCTTCTTAATCAGTGTAAATAATATGGCTATTTTTTTCTACTATAATTTAGTTACTAAAGAATTCTTTCTCCAATAGAATTGAACTATCAATGTTGTCATTCATTGCATTCTTTTGTGTCAATAGATATATTTCTCTACTCTTTGTTTAACATTTCTCATATATTGATCCATTCCTGTGTCAATGCAACAATTTAAAAATTATTCCAGCTCTTAATATATTTTTACAATGGTAGTACTTCTCTGAACTCATTGTTCTCCTTGATTATTATATAGTATTTGTACAGTTTCATACGTAGTATATGTTTAACAATCTAAGTTTCTTAAATATTTTGTTGGGGTTTCAATGATACTGAAATAATAGTCTTCACTACAGTAGTATAGTTGTCTCTATTAAGGTTTCATATAGTTCTTGTTAATTTACTCTTATCTAAATTAATTTTTTTTTTTACGTTTTCAATTTGGCCATTGCTAGTGTACATTAAGCAAAAGAACTCTCAAAATAGTAGAACTTTTGCTCAGGTTGTTGCCTATCTTTTATGTGAAAATCTTTTGTAAAATTTTATGGCTCTTTGTTGGGTGTTTATCTTTTATTTGTTATTCCATGTTTTCCTCTCTATTCATATTGTATATTTTTACCAACCCTGACCACAGAAATTTTGAGGAATCAATATGGGACTTATACTGATTAAATGCTATTGGCTTACTTTCTACCTGTAGTAGAAAATTTCCATTTCCTCTGTATGTTGTCCTGCCTTTATTTTCCATCCTGAAGCGATAATCTCTGGGGCTTCCTGCTTGTCACAAGCTAGAAATGGAGAGAAGTTTCTACCTTTTTTGCATTAACATTTTAAGCCAAAGTTTTAGACACTTCTATTTCTAAATACTCTTTGTGATTTTTTTATTGTTGTTACAGTTCTTTCCAAGAAATAGAAATATATGATTCTGGTATTCAAGGAATTTTTTATATTTTTATGTTTGCTGATGCTATACTTTTTATTTTCCACTATTTTTTTGGATTTATTTATTTTAACTGTTTAATGTTATATATATATATTTTTTAATTTACACACACATACAAACATACACCCATATATCAGGTACTTATGATAAGAGGATAAGTATTATAAGTAAATCCCACATCATAAAATTTTAATATTTTACTTGTATTTGTATTTCTATACTTTTTCAGCCCATAGTATATAATTAGTAAAGAATTTTTTTAAAATATATTTTATTGATTTTTTACAGAGATGAAGGGAGAGGGATAGAGAGTTAGAAACATCGATGAGAGAGATACATCGATCAGCTGCCTCCTGCACACCCCCCACTGGGTATGTGCCCACAACCAAGGTACATGTCCCTGACCGGAATCGAACCTGGGACCCTTCAGTCCACAGGCTGACGCTCTATCCACTGAGCCAAACCAGTTAGGGCAAGAATTTCTTTTATTGTAGCTAGATGAAGAAGAAAGATATTCTTAAGATTAAATCATATTCTTTTCTGGAAATATTGGTGACAAGATACTCAGAGCAACATTCCCATTAGAGAACATGTAAAAATTCTGTATAAGATAGGAAAGAATTTCTATATCCACATAAATGTTTTCTTATTCATAACTACATATAAAAATGCATATCTGTAGATAGAAATTCCTAAGTGGCTAAAAACAGAGTTTGAATCTGGAGAGGTAACACTTCTGCTATGATTAATCCTCGTCAATGATGGCAAAAGCCAGGTTTGAACATGTAGAGTAGGACAGCAGACAAATGTGTTAGGTCATTCCGCTACTAACAAAATACCACAGACTGGGTGGTGTAAAAACAACAGAATTATATTTCCCCCAGTGCTGACAGCTAGAAGTTCAAGCTGAGGGTGATGGAATGGACAGGCTCTGGTGAAAACCCTCATATGGTGGAAGGGACTAAGGCACTCCATGTTGTCTTTGCTAAAAGCACACTAATCCTATTCACAATGGCCCCACCCTCATGACCTAAGACCTTCCCAAGGCCCCACCTCCTAATACCTTCACATTGGGCATTAGGGTTTGAACATGATTTTAGGAGAACATGAACATCCAAACTATGCAAAAAATACAGAAAAAAATATGGGAATATGATTAATGAACTAATGAACATTATTGACTTTAAATAAGGTATATTTATTAAAGAATTATACTTCCTTAGAATAAAAAAATTTTAAAAGTTGTAATTATAGACTTATTAAATACTAGAGGCCTGGTGCACAAAATTCATGCATGGGTGGGTTCCTTAGGTGTGGCCGGGCAATTAGGGATGATTGGAGCCTTCCTGCTGGCTGCTGGCCAGGGCTAGGGCCTGCTGGATGGGGGGACTGCGGGAGGTTGGCCTGCCGCAGGAAGGGACCAGGGGAGGTTAGCCGGCTGTGGGAGGTTGGCTGTGGGAGCACACTGAGCACCAGAGGGCAGCTCCTGCATTGAGCGTCTGCACCCTGGTGGTCAGTGCACGTCATAGCGACCAGTCATTCTGCTTGTTCTGGTCATTCTGGCATTCTGGTCACTTAGGCTTTTATATATATAGATTTTACAGCAGGTAAGAGAGAGAGAGAGAGAGAGAGAGAGAGAGAGAGAGAGAGAGAGAGAATTAGAAATTCAGACAACTGGAGAAATTACCCAGAATGCAACAAGGATAAAAACATAAAAATGAATTTGAAATTAAAGTATATAAATGAGAGGATTATAAACTCAAGCATAGATCTACTTTGATCTTCAGAAGGAGAACATAGAAAGAATACAGAGCCCTAGCTGGTTTGGGTAAATGGATAGCACCTCAGCCTGGGGACTGAAGGGTCCCAGGTTTGATACCGGTCAAGGTAACATGCCTGGGTTGTGGCCTAGATCCCCAGTAGGGGGCATGGAGGAGGCAACCAATCAATGATTTTCTCTCATCATTGAAGTTCTATCTCTCTCTCGCTCTTCCTTCCTCTCTGAAATAAAATATATACAAATTTAAAAAAGAATAAAGGGTATATAACTATTTGAAAATAAAATGAATAATTTTTTTTTATTGCCCTAACCAGTTTGGCTCAGTGGATAGGGTGTTGGCCTGCAGACTGAAAGGTTCCAGGTTCAATTCTGGTCAAGGGCATGTACCTTTGTTGCAGGCACATCCCCAGTAGGAGGGAGGTGTGCATGAGGCAGCTGATCGATGTTTCTCTCTTATCAATGTTTCTAACTCTCTATCTCTCTCCCTTCCTCTCTATAAAAAATAAAAAAAAAATTAAAAAGTTTTTTCTTTATTGAAAGCGACTGATCTGGAATCTCAATGAGTACTAAACGGAATAAATGAAAATAAGATTACAAAAGTATCCTAATATATAAAAACCCAGGGTCCGTAACATCCAAAATGACTGAAGGCTCGACCTACCAGAAGTCAGTGCTGGGTTGCCATGGCGACCCAGCACTGACTGCTGAGGGGGCTGCGGATCAGGCCCCAAGAGAGGCCTGGAGAGAGAAGCAGGGTCTGATCCATAGCCACCATGGCAGCTGTTGATCAGCACTTGCCTCTCTCTTTTGCTCTGGGCCTGGCCAGCAGCTGCGCCTCTCTTTCTCTCAGGCCTCCACTGGGGCTGCTGATCAGCTCTGCCTCTCTGATCAGGCCCGTTGATAGGCCTGGAGATGCTGACTGGCATAGAAACTGACCAATCAGAACCAAATCTGGGTGAACTGCGAAGGCAGAACCTAAGGTGGGGTCTGAGGAGGAGTTTTAAGGGCAACAGCTGTTTGGTGTAAGGTGTAAGAAAGCGGTTCAATTTTTTAATGAGCAGTTTGGCAGCATAGTGCATATGGCTGGCTATCAGTCCAGATATAGGGATTATGTATTTTTGTCTGCCAAAAGCATCTCTTCCTGATGAAAAATACTTTTCCCCCATATTTAAGCAATCCTATCCTATATAATCTATCTATACTACTAAAAGGGTAATATGCTAATTAGAAAGGGTCAACCAGTCATCTTCCAGACGTCTGACTTCCTTCCAGACAAAGCTATGGTGGTGGGGGCTGAGGCAGAGGCAATTAGGGGTGATCAGGCTGGCAGGGGAGGGCAGTTAGGGGCAATCAGGCAGGCAGAGACAGTTAGGGGCAATTAGGCCAGCAGGGGAGAGCATGTTAGGGGTGTGATCAGGCCAGCAGGGGAGGGCAGTTGGGGGTGAGATCAGGCTGGCAGGGGAGGGCAGTTGGGGAAAACCAGGCTGGCAGGGGAGGGCAGTTAGGGGTGATCACTCAGGCAGGCAGAGGGGTTGGGGGCAATCAGACAGGCAGGCAGAGGCAGTTAGGTGCAATCAGGCAGGCAGGCAGGTGAGTGGTTAGGAGCCAGCAGTCCAAGATTGCAAGAGGGATGTTCAATTGGAGAGGGTGCAGGCTGGGCTGAGGGAATCCTACCCCCATACACGAATTTCGTGTGCCAGGCCACTAGTATTAATCTAATGAAACTGTAGAACTCCAAAGAAACTCAAAGTCCTGAAAGCAATCACAAGGAAATTAATTTCCTATAAACACATTGAACTTCATAATAACTACATTAGAAACTAATACACAGAAATAATAAACTGAAAATACTAAGAGAAACAAAGTTATTCTTTAGATATTTAGGATTTTTTGCACCTCTGTATAAATGCAAATTGTTTGATTGCAAGTAACAAAAGCAAATGCATTCTATCCTAAGGCAGGCGGGGAGGGGGCTGGTGGGGGGAGAAAAAGAGAAACATTTACTGCAAGGATACTATGATGTTTCATAAATCTCAAGAGCCTGCATGAACAGTAGGCCTCCAAAATAGAGGAGGAACAGTAGCACTCTTTCATTCTCTCAATCTCTCTCTCTCTCTCTCTCTCTCTCTCTCTCTCTCTCTCTCTCTCTTCTCCCCCCCCCTCTCTCTTTCTCATCTCTACCTCTATCTCTCTCAGGAATGTCCATGAATGATCACAAATGCTCTGAGAATATTGATTTTGGGTTTCCAAATAAATGTTAGCAAATAGATGAATTCACCAACATGGAATCCATAAATAATGAGGCTTGATTATATAATTTAGCCTCAGTATTTTATGTCTCATGTTGCCTTGTATATTCTCTTGAACATTGTCAAAGAAAATAATAACTACGCATTCTCTCTGCTATACTCTGTAAAATGTCAAGCACTGTTAGCCTTGTGAGCATTGAATGAGCCAATAATCTTCATTGAAACCTTCTTTCCTGGAAAGAGGAGAATCAGCTGAATACATCATTCTTATATCATCACTGTGGAGTTTAGTTTAAATTTGTTTGGATTATTATTAATTACCTTAGTACTGTAAATATCAAAGAAGTGACTTAAAATGGGATATAGCCAATTATCTAATACATGATAACTGCCTATTTCAGTTACATTTATTTAGCATATTTTCAGTTGTGGTGATTTTCCTATAACTGGTTTTACTGAAAACACTCCAAACTTTGATGAACCACTTTCAAGTTTAAGTTCATTTTAATTATAATGAGTAAATTGGCACTTAATAATTTTCAAGCCCAAACATCTGCATTGAAAAGTCTCAATGACCGCTGGAAAATAATATGTAGTGTGCTCTCATTATTTCTTATTTGTGGCTTTGCAATAGAGTGGTAGCACATGAGAGAATGTTGTCATTCATAAAATATCTGTCACCATCAAGGTGTAAATATAAAAATTATTCATCATGATCAGGTTTCCCACTATTTAATTTATTTGTACTTGTATTAAAAATAATATTATAAAAAGTTTATAAAAGAAAGGAGGAACTTACCCATGGAGACATAAATAACTATGTATGGAGCCAAGTGGATACTTGAGGCATCAGGGGTCCACTCTGTAAAGCACATGATTTTCTAACCACTATGCTGTATACCTGAAACTAATAAAAATAATATTGAGCCCCACCGTCATGGCTCAGTGGTTGAGCACTGATCTATGAACCAGGAGGTCACAGTTTGAATCCTGGTTAGGGCACATGCCCAGATTGCAGGCTCAATCCCCAGAAGGGGGCGAGCAGGAGGCAGCCAATCATTGGTTTTTCTCTCTGATCAGTGTTTCTATTTCTCTATTCCTCTCCTTTCTTCTCTCTCTAAAAAGCAATAAAAACATATTTTAAAAATAATATTGAATGTAAACTGTAATTGAAAAAATTAAGAAAAAATAATATCACAAAAATGTATAGTTTCAAAAAGAACATAAATGAATGTAAAATATAACATACCACCACCAAAAAAAGAGAAGCTTTTATTTTGTGTTAAAATTGAGAAAAGACAACCAAAGTAATTTCCATTACAATTAGTAATAAAATAAATTACCAAAATCAGTATCACTTAATATTAATCAAACTTGCTTAATCAATTTGATGTGAAGGAAGCAAAGTTATAAACAGACAATACATTCATTGTTTGTTATAAGAAAAAATGGCCAATAATTTCACAATTTACTCATTATATGGTTATATTCCTAAAAAAAACCCAAAAATATTATTTTAAAAGATTATAGTATAAAAGGGATTTAGTGTCTGGTTAAAAGATAAGGGTAAAAAAAGGAATTGTTTAATATCTGTGCCAGCAATTATTTTATATATATAAAAGCCTAAGTGATCATCCGACTGTTCAACTGTCAGTCTGGTAGCTATGACGTGCAATGACCACTAGGGGGCAGATGTTCCAACTGGTAGCTATGACACGCACGGACCACCAGGGGGCAGATGCTCAACACAGGAGCTGCTGAGCCGCAGTGACTTGGCAGCTGTGGTTCTCGAGTGACGCACCCGGAACCAGAGAGGAGGGAGCCTGATTCTAGGGTGCGTCACCCAAGAACTGCCCTCTTGCAATCTGGGACCCCTCGGGGGATGTTGGAGAGCCGGTTTTGGCCCGATCCTTGCAAGCCAGGCCGAAGGACCCCACCTGTGCACGGATCCATGCACCGGACCTCTGGTAAGCTATAAATTAAATGAAAGTAAATGAAATAAACTATAATAGCCATAATATCAATTACATGTATTTTGAAATACACATATTGAGAATAAGTATTATATAAAATGAAAAATCTATACATATTAACTCAGATAGCATATCAGGGTCATGAAAATTGGAAAGCATAAGTATAGTCTCAGAGAATAGACATAGAACTCTAGTTCTTGGGTTCAAATCCCAACTCTGCTTCTTGTCAGCTCTGTGCCTTAGACAAGTTACTTAACCACTGTGTTCCTCAGTTTCCCCAACTCTCAATTCCAACTATGAATAATACCTATCTCATGGGGCTTTACAGGGTTTAGATAAGTTAATTCTGTCGACATAAAACAATGCTCAGGCCCTAACCTGTTTGGCTCAGTGGATAGAGCGTTGGCCTGCGGACTCAAGGGTCTCAGGTTCGATTCCGGTCAAGGACATGTACCTTGGTTGCGGGCACATACCCAGTAGGGATGTGCAGGAGGCAGCTGATCAATGTTTCTCTCTCATCGATGTTTCTAACTCTCTATCCCTCTCCCTTCCTCTCTGTAAAAATCAATAAAATATATTTAAAAAAACCAAAAACAATGCTCAGAATGTAGCACTGTTATGACAGTGTCAATTATTCAGCTTGTAGGTAAAACCTGAACATTTTAATCTTTTGCAAATAAAGCCCAAGCCTAATACCAACATTCACAATCAAACTCAAAAGGATATTCCTTGGAACTACAAATATTTTGCTTTTAATCAAATAAAATAAAAACAATTATTATCATTGAGAATAAATGGCAGGTACTTTTATCATTATAAGTTATTAAATGCAATATTAGATATAACAGTAAGATACTAGAAATATTAATAGAAATGTAATCCTAAACATTCCAGTAAAGATGCATTAAAAATAGTATCACTGCCCTTTCTAGTGTAGCTCAGTGGTTAGAGCATTGGCCCAGGAACTGAAGGGCTACAGGTTGGATTCCTGGTCAAGGGCACATACCTGGGTTGCAGGTTTTGTCCCTAGCCCAAGTCAGGGCATGAGGGAGGCAACCAATCAATGTCTCTCTCTCACATCGGTGTCTAGCTGTCTCTCTCTTTCTCTCCCTCTCTTTCCCTTCCACTCTCTAAAAGTTAATGGAGTCCAGCCAGCGTGACTCAGTGACCTATGAAGCAGGGGCATGCAAGAGGCAGCTTATCAATGATTCTCTCTCATCATTGATGTTTCTATCTCTCTCTCCTTCTCCCTTCCTCTCTGAAATCAGTAAAAAAAAAAAAAAAAAAAAGGTAAATCAATGGAAAAAATATTCTAGGGTGAGGATAAAGTAGTCATATTACCAAGTCCCTTGGATTTAAGACTTGATACATGTCAGGTATTCCAGTAGCTGTTTAACCAGCATGTACCAACACAACCAGGCAAGTAATTTGCTATTGTCTCCTTTTATAGATAAGGACACAGAAGAAAGCAAGGGGATTATATAGCTTATTAGTTGTGGCCTAACAAAGGGCAAGAAAATGTTTTAAGTATGAAATAGTAAGCAATAATCATATTATAACATATAGTATTACATTTCATTTTATTAAATATTTTTAAAGTAATACAGATAAATCTGGTAATTCATGAATCAGGCTTTGCCTAGAGTTTTAGTTCAATAAACAGCAACCCAATGCATAAAGCTTTGGTGAATAATGTCAGCCTCCCTACAGTTTTTCTTAAGGAGTCTGTAAGCAGACCCATCAGAAAGCAAAATACTTAGGGAGGACTTAGGCCTCTTCTTTCCACTTCCTTCCTCTAGCTCATCTTTCTCAGTCAACACTACCACTTCTCTACATCATGCTGTTTTTCTCCATGGCATCACTGTGCCCCCACATTTCCCATATCTGGGAGACACAGTATGTTCCCCTGACCTGGTATTATCTCCTTATGTAATCAGCAGCCGCTCCCATTCTGTTTACCCAAATTTCAGCCTCTCAGTCTGGTAATTAATACCTATTTCTTTTCACCACACTCATTGAAATTCTCTTTTTTGCATAAAAAGAGTAAACAAATTTCAATGTCAGTACATAATCATCCTTCACATGATATTTTAATGGCTTATGAATGTTTCACTGCCTGAATGTTTACTATTACATCTAACCAATGTGCAGCTGTTGAAAATTTTGGTTTTTCCAATTTTTCATTACTACAAACAACTATAAAACAAACAGCCTTGCAGTTAATTATGTTAAAATTTGACCATACGCTTAATTATTTCCTTAGGATAAAATTCTAGTTAATTGAATTTTTGGTTCATTGTTTATACATATTGTTAAGGCTATTGATGCACACTATCAAATTACCCTACAGATAGTTTATACACATTTACATTCACTCAGCAGAGACTGAGGGATAGTAAAAAAAAAAGTATCTCATTGTTATTTTAATTTGCATTTTACATTAAGATGTGAAACTGTTTAATAACAATGTTACTTTTGCCAAAAATATAGCCAGTTGAAATTATAACACAGCATGGTAGGCAGACCTACACATATATAAAATACACATATAGTATTTCCTGTGCATTGAATGAACATACACACATGCACACATATTTCAAATAACTGGCTGATCACTCAGAAAATCAAATAGATAAATGCCTAACTCCTAAATATTTACCATACAGAGCAGTGTGTTTTCATGGGGTTTTCCAAGCTCCTGAGTGGTTTGTGTAGTAAATTTAGAAGATCAAGACCAACATTTTCTCAGCCATCAAAGAACAGAACAAAATATATATCCATGTGTATGTTTCCTTGGTAACAGGCAAAAATGTTTCTTACTGTGAGCTGTGAAGAGAAACGTTTGAAAGCCACTGATATAAACAATCTGCGGAATTAAATGCATTAACACATGTAGTGTGCGTTGTGCACTATACTATTGTTTAGTAAGCACTTGTCCATATTTTGGAAGCATTATCGTCATTACATACATATGAATTTGTGTGTATATCATAATCAGGAAAGTGTAAGGCTTATAAAATGAAAATATGCCTTCTGATATATGTACACCCTCTGCCATGGGCTTTGGCACTGTCTACTTCTACAAATAGGTGATCCATCCTGAACTGAGAAGTTTACCACATACTCTGTGAAAAGGTTAATTTCTATTTATTGAGTCCTGCTTTATAGTCAGTAGGGTTTGTGAGGCTAGGCTTATGCAGTCCATAACATGCAACTGTTCATGGGCATACACTGAAGCTGCCAAGTCTCTTTTGTATCACTGACCCTCTAGATGAGGCACAACTATTCACAAGTCAAAGTAGCAAAATTCTCCTCTCTTAAGTCCAAGGCTTTTTCCTTGATTCTAGGAGGAAATTCTTAGCTCAAAAAGAGATAAAATAGCAGGTGTCTTCGTATTTTCCTCAAGGCATTTGAATATATGTAAATCATGAATATTCTATTTTTTAAAACACATTGATTCTGCCTACATAACTTAAGCATTCACACATGATAAACAGATTACAACAGTTATCCTCATTAATCAAAGGCCCATGGCATGACCAAAGCCAAAATAGTGGTGACGGGCACACTGAGAAGAACTGGGACAATATCTCCCTATTCCAGTTCAAGCCATCTTACTAAAAAGAAATATATGGCTCTTTGTACCAGTGATCCTCAAGAGGTATCTGAACATAGCTGAAAGAACCCTGCACCATGAGACTGTTGGCCGTGAAACAGCACCTGAATGTTACCAGAAATTGGACCTCAGTTCAGCAACCTCGGTACTTGAGTTCTGGCTAAGAAAGAATTCTGACCCAAGATTCAAACTATAAGAGAAAGTTTATTTAGAAAGCCACAGAGCTAGAAGTGAGCTGTAGAAGAAATAGGATCAGAAAGCAAGTTACAAAGGCAAAAGAGGGCCCTTCGGAGAAAGAGAGAGGAAGGAAAATGTGCCTGGTAGAAGGAGGTGGGGAAAAGTGCAGACATGCTCCATAGAGAGACCCGCGCTGGGTCCTCCGTCCTAAGGGCTTTTAAGGATAGGGATTTCAGGAGAGGTACCAGGGGAGGACCTCAATAAAATATTCATCAGCTTTCCTGGTGTGTCCTTTCAGGGTTGTGGTGTCCACTGATTCGTCAGCAGCAGGGTTGGTGGACACTAGTCAAAGCAGCTGATCTTGATGTCAATCATGGCACCCTTTGTCTATTTTTGCTCATTTCTTGGAGCTGAAACACAACTGAGGCCTTGCTGGTATGCCTAAGGGTTAATGCTTAAGGGAATGGTTGTGCAAGGGCCCTCATTGGAAATCCATGAGGCCACTCTTCAGCCCTTGTTCCTCCTCCAAGGGGGGCTTTTGCATGACTAGCCACGTGACAGCATGACCACCATATGCTAGGGGAGGAAGAGTCACCCTGGTGGTGTGATCCTTGTTTTCCAGTTTTTCCCATTGTTAGGCACCAGGGCTTGCTACCCTGGTCCATCGCCCTTGCTCAGCTCATGTCTAAATGCCTGCCACAAGACTATTGTTTATGTGTTTATCTCCAGTTCTGGTATTTTGCTTCCCCACAACCATGTTCAAAATATAATCTAAGATTCCTAATTTATGAGGAAGTCTAAATAAATTTATTTGTGTGTGTGTGTGTTTTTACTTAACAATAAGATTGCTAGTATCCACATTTTCACTGGAAAAGGAAAGGTCTCAACACTTCAGAACTTTCTACAGGAGGAAATAGTTAAGTATTTACTAGTATATGCTTTGTGTCAATGTACTTATTTTCAGAGATACATTCTGCTTATAATATTTGATTTTCTTCTAATGGAAAAATTATAAACTTGTTTCAAAACAATTTTAAAGATTAATAAATCAAAAATAAGTATTCCATGAGTAATATTATTGGATATTTATAAATACGGCAAAAATACTGAGTTTGGTAGGGATATAAGCAAATTTTTGGAAATCCAGACCTAGAATATTCTTCCCCACACTCTTTGTATCTTAATTTGTACCTGAAATGTCATTTTTTTTCAGAAAGACATCTTCACTCTCTCTAAAACCTAGTTCATTACCTCTTTTTTTTCTTGTTGTGTTTCTCTTTCTTCCTATATGCATCTCTCAAATTATTTATTTTCTTTTAAAATTTAATTTTAATGAATATAATTATATACTTCCCTTTCTTTCTTGTATCAAATTCTGTGAAGGCAGAGATCATTCAAAATATCATGTGATAAGTGATGCCAGAGGAATGGTAGCATGAGAGATACCCTTGGGCTCTCCCCTTGAAGTTTTAACAATTTGAACAACTATAACTTAATAAAGAATTCCCTGCCTTACACACAAACACACCAGAGAGATCCATGAATTGAAACATCTACAGGTGGGCAAATGGGAGCAAACTGGAGATGCAAGAAGGGAGAAACACTGGGATAAGCTACAGACACAGCCCTGCAGCCAGGAGCCACAATGGGGCTCAGTCAGAAGAGTGGAGGAATCAGGTTGTGGCTGGCACTCCTTTTCACTGGGAGGAGCAAAGAGATTTGGTGGGCATTACTGCAGAGTGAGCAGTAAGAGCTGTGGCTGAGCCCAGTAACCTGGGCAGGGACACAGCACAGAAATGTGGCTGTGGTTGTCTGGTGGTCAGCATTTCAGAGAGAAAAACAAATCTGAATTCTAGCTGCCCCTTCACTTTCTAGAGCTCACCTCCCTTTACCATTTGTGTCAGGTTGTGAAGCACATTATCTGCAAATATGAAACACTTTTTCCCTAAGCAGAGGACACACTCTGTGACTGGTCCTGGGATCAGGGGCAGAGGGGGGACCCTTCAGAGGTCTAAGTTCACCATTACTTGGAGTGTAAAGCAACTTAGAAGGTGACTATTACCCCAGCCCACCCCACCCCCATGCATTGAGACTACACTGGCTGTGGAAAGACAGCACTTGGATTTCACAGATTTGGAGCCCTAATACCCTCCACATTCCCCTACAAGGTTGGTCTCCTGTGTCTAGGGTGAATGGATCACAGAGGAGGCTCTTCTTCCTGCTTTCTACCACCCCATTGAGATTTGAAAAGCCAGAGAAGTACAAGGGAGCTAAAAACAAAAACCCTTGTAATTCTATCATCTACTGGAAAACAATAGAAAGACTTCTTTATATCAATCTACTAGAGAAGTGCCACTAACATATAGATACCTAGACAGAGAAGGAATATATCAAATATTATGAATAACCAAGGTAGTGAGGCAGCACAGAAAGAAAATAAAAAAATCTATGGAAAACAAACAAAAACATTGAAAAATGTGATTTAAATTACAGAGAATTCAAGATCGCAGTTCTGGCTCTGGTAGGTATGGATCAGTTGGTTGGGCATTGTTCCATGCACCAAAAGATTGCTGAGAATTACAGAGAATTCAAGATCGCAGTTCTGGCTCTAGTAGGTATGGATCAGTTGGTTGGGCATTGTCCCATGAACCAAAAGATTCAATTCACCATCTGGGCTCATGCCTGGGTTGCAAGCTCAATCTCCAGTAGGGAGTGTACAGGAGAAAGCCAAGTGATGTATAGCTCTCACATCTGTGTTTCCCTTTCTCCCTTTTTCTTTCTCTAAAAAATCAATAAAATATCCTAATATATAAAAACCCTGGGTCATAACAACCAGTAACAACCAAAGCTAGACCAACAGGAAGTCAGTCCTGCAGTCAGCACTGGGTTGCTGTGGCAACCCAGCACTGACTGCTTCCTCTGCAGGCACAGTGCCCCAGCACTGACTGTTGAGGGGGCTGCAAATCAGGGCCAGAGAGAGGCCTGGAGAGAGAAGCAGGGACTGATTCATTGCCTCTGTGGCAGCTTTGGATCAGCACTTGCCTCTCTCTTTCTCTCCTAGTCTGGCCAGCAGCTGTGCCTCCATTTCTCTCCAGGTCTCCACCAGGGCTGCTTATCAGCCCCGCCTTTCTGATCAGGCCCCCTTGATAGGCTCAGAGGTGCTGACTAGCATAGGAACCAACCAATCAGAACCAAATGTGGGTGCTGTGAAGAACCAATGGCTGCCTAGGAGGCGGAGCTTTTGACATTGATTGGCATAGGAACCAACCAATCAGAATCAAATGTGGGTGCTGTGAAGAACCAATGGCTTCCTAGGAGGCAGAGCTTTTGACATTGATTGGCATAGACACCAACCAATCAGAACCAAATGTGGGTGCTGTGGGGAGCCAATGGATGCCTAGGAGGTGGAGCTTCTGATGCTGACTGCCATAGAAACCAACCAATTAGAACCAAATTTGGGTGCTGTGGAGAGCCAATGGCTGCCTAGCACACGGAGCTTTTGATGCTGACTGGCATTGAAACTGAAAAATCAGAACCAAATCTGGGTCAACTGTGAGGAGCCAATGGCTGCCTAGGAGGCAGAGCTTTAATGCTGACCGGCATAGAAATTGACCAATCAGAACCAAATTGGCCAGCAGAGGAGGGCAGTTGGGGGCAATCAGGCCTGGAGGGGAGGGAAGTTGGGGTCAAGATCAGTCTGGCAGGGGAGGGCCATTGGGGGTGAGATCAGGCTGGGAGGGAAAGGAAGTTGGGGGCAACTAGGCCAGAAGGGGAGGGCAGTTGGGGGCAATCAGGCAGGCAGGCAGAGGCAGTTAGGGGCAATCAGGTAGCCAGGCAGGTGAGCAGTTAGGAGCCGGCAGTCCCAGATTGCAAGAGGGATGTCTGACTGCCGGTGATTGGGCCTAAACCGGCAGTTGGAAATCCCCCAAGGGGTCCCCGATTGGAGAGAGTGCAGGCTGGGCTGAGGGATTCCCCCACCTCCATGCACGAATTTCATGCACTGGGCCTCTAGTTAATAAAAAAGATTGCTGGTCTGACAAAACTAAACAAGTTGCAAGAAAATATAGATAGGCAGCTTAATGAGCTCAGAAAACAAATCAATGAAAAAATAACAGCAAATACTTTACTAAAGAGATTGAAACTTTATAAAAGAACCAATCAGAAATTCTGGAGATGAAGAACTCAATAAAAGAGATTAAGAACGAACTAGGGAGCATACAAAATAGAGCAGACCAGATGGAGGAAAAAAAGTAGTGATATTAACAATAGAAACCTAGAAATGATGCAGAGGGAAGAAGAGAGAGACTTGAATGTACAAAAATAAAGGAATTCTAGGAGCACTACCTGACTCCATCAAACAAAGCAATATAAGAATAATAGGCTTAACAAAAGCATAAGAGAAGGAGAAGGGAACAGAGTCTATTCAAACAAATAGTTGAAGAGAACTTCCAAAACCTATGGAAAGAACTAGATTCTTGAATCCAAAAAGCAAAGAGAACACTTAATTACCTAAGTCTAAAGAAGACTTCTCCAAGACACAATGTATTAAATCTGTCAAAAATTATTGGGGGGGGAAGAATTCTTATGGGAAAAAAATAAAGTAAAGGAAAGCCCATTAGGTAACCATCAAACTTCTAAGCAGAAAATTTATAATCTAAAAGAGAGTAGAAGCAAATATTCAAACTATTGAAAGAGAAAAATTACCAGCCAAGAATAATATATCCAGCAAAGTTAACCTTTAGATATGAAGGAGAAATACAACCTTGTCAGATATACAGAGGCTGAGGGAATTTATCACCAGAAGACTTTCATTGCAGGAACTACTCAAAGGGATTAGTCTACCTAAACTAAAGAATAAAAGGTCACAAACCAGGAGTAAGATCACCAACAAACTTACAGTATGAACAGGGATTTGTGACAACAAACATAAAAGGGGAGGGAGCAGAAATCAGAATTTGCAAGGGAGGATGGAGATCAGATACATTCAAAAGAAAAAGGACTACTATATACAGGTTGTCCCAAAGCCATGTATACACTCTAACAGCTGACAGCTCAATTGATGTTTCTTTCTTTTCAGCCAGACTAAACTTTGAGCAAAGGAAGTTCACCCTAAAATGCTACTGGAAGTTTGAAAATGCAGTTGAAGTACAAAAACTGCCTTTATAATTATTCAAAGTGTATATACATTTTGTACCCCCCAAAAATGTATACACATTTTAACAGCTGATTATTCTCTTAATTTTCCCTCCTTTTTCAGGTTTAACTGATTTAAAATAATGGTTGAAGCCAGACTAAGCTTTGAACATAGAAAATGTATCCACTAGACTTTTTGTTGTTATTGATCCTCACCCGAGGATATTGTTTCATTGATTTTTTAGAGAGAGTGGAAGAGAGAGGGAAAGGCAGAGAGAAACATCGATGTGAGAGAAACACCCAGGCCATGGAGGAGCCTGCAACCAAGGTATGTGCCCTTTGACCAGAATTGAACCTGGGACCCTTTGGTCCACAGGCCAACACTCTATCCACTGAGCCAAACCAGCTAGAGCTCCACTAGACTTTTTTAAAGGTATACATGAAAGATAAAGTTTATGGTATAAAACTGGCAACAGTTGATGAATTGAGGGTGCACAAATAATGAACGAAATTAATCTTGATGTTTGTGATTCCATTGTTTCATATTATCAGCAATTCCTGAACCAGAACAGTCATCAGTTTGAAAACATGTGTTGACAAAATAAAATTATTCATTTCTGTAGATTCTTTTACATTTTGAAAATGAACTGTATTTTAATAAACACTGACCTTATAATTGTTCAAACTGTGTATACATTTTTGGGGATACCCTATATATGAAACTTTCTTTTTCATTAATCTAAAGCTAAACATATACATACATAAACACACACACACGCACACCAAAACAGACATGATACTAAAAAAAGAGGAAGCAGAGAAAAGAGGTATAAATAAAAGACAGAACCACAAAGGAAAAAAAAAAATGGAAGCACAGAATTACTAGAAAACCAAAGATGAAATGCTATAGGAAATCCTCATACATCAATAATTACCCTAAATGTCAATGGACTGAATTCACCAATAAAAGGCACAGAGTAGCATATTGGATCAAAAATACATCTAAGCTGCAAAGACAAAGATAGACTCAAAGTAAAAGCTGGAAAATGATTTTCCAAGCAAATAGCATTCACATAATAGCATGTGTAGCCATACTTACATCTCACAAAACAGATCTCAAGATGACAAAGTTAACAAGAGACAAAGATCGACATTTTATAATGAAAAATGGAAACACTGCATCGAGAAGTCATAACACTTCTCAATATTTATGCACCCAATCAGGGAGCACTGAAATATATAAAGCAACTACTCACAGAACTAATGGGAGAGACTGATAAAAATACAATCATAGTTGGGAACCTAAATACTCCATGGACGGCTCTAGACAGATCATCCAAACAAAATCAACAAAGAAATATCGGCCTTAAATGACACATCAGACAAAATGAACATAATTGACATTTACAGAACCTTTCATCCAAGAACATCAGATTTTACATTCTTCTCCAGTGCACATGTAATATTCTCAAGGATAGATCATATGTTGGATCAGAAAGCTAGCCTCAACTAATTCAAGAGGATTGGAATTATACCATGCATATTCTTTGCAACTAGAAATGAACTGAAAAATTAAAAATGAACTGCAAAAGTGAGTAAAGAAACTCATAATGTTTTGAAATTAGAAATGAACTGCAAAAGGGAGTAAAGAAATCAACACATATGTGGAGATTAAACAACATAGTACTAAAAATGACTGGGTCAAGGAAGAAATAACAGGTGAGATCAAAAGATATATAGGGACAAATGAGAATGACAATACGACATATCGAAACCTCTGTGATGCAGTGAAAGCAGTAATAAGAGGGAAGTTTATATCATGACAGGCCTGTCTCAAGAAACAAGAGAAATCCCAAGTCAATAACCTAACATTACCTGGCCAGGGGGTAGAGCACTTTTCCCATGCACTGAAAGGTCCTGTATTTGATTCCAGGTCAGGACACGTACCCAGTTTACTGGTTCGATCACACAGTTGGGGCATGTGTGTGAGGTAGCCAATCAATGTTTCTCTCTCACATTGATATCTCTCTCTCTTTCTCTCTTTCTCCACTTTCCTTAGAATCAATGAAAAACGTAGCCTCAAGTGAGGATTAAAATAATAATAATAAAATAACCTAACATTATATATTAAACAATGAGAAAAAGAACAAAAGTAACCCAAAATCAGCAGAAAAAAGGACATAATAAAAATTAGGACAGAATTAAATGAAATAGAGTACAAAATGACTGTATAAAAATTAATACAACAAAGATGAATAAAATTGACAAACCGCTGGCTAGACTCACTAAGAAATAGAGAGAAAATAACTCATGTAAATAAAATCAGAAACGAAAGGGGAGATGTAACCACAGACATCACAGATTTACAGAGGATCACACTAGAATACTATGAAGACTATATGTCAGCAAATTCAATAACATAGAAAAAGTAGATAAGTTCATAAAATTATATAACCTTCCTATACTGAAAATCTAAATTGACCGATCAACAGTGAAGAAATTGAAACGACCATCAGAAAACTTTCAAAACATCAAAGTTCAGGACCAGATGGCTTCACTAGTGGATTATACGAAACAATCAAAGAAGATTTAATACCTATTCTCAAACTCTTCCAAAAAATTGAAGAGGCAACATCTTGTAATATATTTTATGAGGCAAACGTAACCCTAGTACCAAAACCTGGCAAGGATAGCACACACACACACAACAAAAAACTATAGACCAATGTCTGATGAATACAGATGCAAAGTCCTACACAAAATACTAACAAACCAAATACAAAAATACATTAAAAATAATGCATCATGCCAAGGTCATGTGGCTCAGTGGTTGAGCATCAACCCAATGAACCAGGAGATCACTGAGTTTATTCCCAGTCAGGGCACATGCCTGGGTTGCAGGCTTGACTCCCTGCCTGGGTTGTAGGCTTGATCACTGGTGGTGGGGGTGTGCAAGAGGCAGCCAATCAATGTTTCTCTTTCTCTCCCTTTGCTTTCCTCTCTCTAAAGTCAATTAAAAAACATTTTAAAATAATAATAATAATAATAATAATAATGATAATAATACATCACAGTCAAGTGGGGTTCATTCCAAGGGCATAAGGATGTTTCAACATATACAAATTGATCAATGTAATATAGCACATTAACAAAAGAAAGGAAAAAAATCATATGATCTTATCAATAGGTGCAGAAAAAAACATTTGATAAGATACAATATCCATTTATGATTAAGACACCCAACAAAATAGAAATAGAAGGAATGTACTTAACATAATAAAGGCCATATATGACAAACCCTCAGGCAATATCATACTCAATAGTGAAAAACTGAAAGTTTTTCCTCTAAAATCAGGAACAAGACAAAGATGCCCACTCTCACCACTATTATTTAACACTAGAGGCCTGATGCACGAAATTCGTGCACTTGGGGGAAGATTCCTCAGCCCACCCTGCCCCCTCTCACAGTCCAGGAGCCCTCAGGGGATGTCCTACTGATGGCTTAGGCCCACTCCCCAGGGGCCTAAGCCGTCAGTAGGCCTCCCTCTGCAGGAGGCAACCTGGCTGATCAGGGGAAGGTGCCACCCCCATCACCCTGCTGCTGCTGCCACAGCCGCCAAGGTGTTTTCATCATCACAGACTCCAGTCCCTTCACCATGAAAAAATGACAACTTTCTTTAGGTATTTTCAAGATGTCCCTTTCATAGGATATGACATTTCTTTCTTTCTTTCTTTTTTTTATCCTCACCTGATTATATTTTTCCATTGATTTTTAGAGAGTGTGGAAGAGAGAAGGAAAGACAGAGAGAAACATCAATGTGAGAGGGACACTGCTATTGGCTACCTCCTGCATGAGCCCTGACCCGGGCCCCAGCCAGAGAGGATCCTGTAACCTAGGTACATGCCCTTAATCAGAATCCATCCTGGACGCTGCAGTCCGCAGACCAAGGCTCTATCCACTAAGCCAAACTGGCTAAGGCAGTATATGACATTTCTTAGACCCTCCAGCATTGGACCTTCATTTTTTCTTCCAGGAGTGAGGTGGAAAAACCCTAGATCACCTTCTTGGATTCTTGTTAGGCAAGTTACCAAGAACACTGTGAGTAGCTTAAGGGGAGCTTAGCCAATGAGCAGTCAGAAAAGGTGTTTCCTCTGCAGCTCACACGCAGAGGCAGGACTGCTGGAGAGGGCCTACCCTTGGCCGTGAGTGGGCCCTCTCCCTCTCCCTCTCCCTCTCCCTCTCCTTTTTCCTCTCCCTTTTCCTTCAGTCCACTCTCTCTAAAAAGCAGTGAAAAAATATCCTCTGGTAAGCATTAAAAAACAGAACAAAACAAAATACAGAATAACAGGCCTCCTCCTTGGAGATGCTGAATATGTAGGCCTGAAAGAGAGAATTTTTGGCTCTGTGAAGATCCTTACATGAATTTTATTAACAATATTTGGAAAATTAGCTTAAGCCACACCAATGATTCAAGTTTGTGCTTTTCTGTGTTCCAGGGAAGAATCAAATGATCTTTTGTTTTATTGTGTCAAAACAAAATTTTGCAAGTGTTAAATACATAATTCTTATTCAAATACATAATAGCAGATGCAAAAGTTCTGTTTAACTCAGTGAAGGGACTGGCAGGATGATAATGCTGTTCAAAGGAGATTGCCAAAGATGAAAGCCTGAAGTAAAACTGCTAAATTAGATACAATCTGGCTAATGTCCTAAGGGACAATAAAACCATCACTTTTTGAATTGGTGTGTCTTCTAGACAGAAATTAGTTACATCTTTAAAAGCCTAAAAATTCTCTTCATCTTCTCACTTTGTTGATCATTATATGTAACTTTCCAGGGCTGTAAAATGTCAAAATATATGGAACTTACTTAATTGTAAATAGTCTGTCAGAGTTATGTGTTTCATAGAAAAGGAAATGATCATTCTGTGGGCCTCTAATGCCCCAATTATACTGAAAGGACTTGCTGTCAGCGTTTTACTCCGGGCCTCTGCTCAGCCATGGAGGCTGCAGGAGGGCCCGCCCTTTCCTCTCAGGGCCTGTGCTTGGCCACAGAGGCTGCAGGCTGGCTCCCCTGTCCCTGTCCGTGTCTGCTCCGGCTCCAGGGGGCCTGCCCAAGCCACGGTGGGGCAGCTCTGGCTGGCCCCCGTGTCCCTGTTGTTGTCTGCTCCGGGTCTGGGGGGCCGGCCCCCAGTCTCTGTCTCCATCTCTGCTCAGGGCCTCACCTGCGAACACAACCTCCTCCTGTCTGGTCATGACCCATTACGGCGCCCCAGCCTAATTTGCATATTACCTCTTTATATATATAGATAGTTCTGGAAGTCTTAGCCAGAGCAATTCAAAAAGAAAAAGAAATAAAAGCATCCAAATTGGCAAGGAAGAAGTATAAGTGATGACTTGATTCTGTATATAGAACATCCTAAAGACTTCACAAAAAAACTATTAGAAACAATAACAAATATTGTAAAGTTGCAGAACACAGAATCAATGTACAAAAAAACATTGCTTTCCTGTATACTAACAATGAAATATCAGAAAAGAGATGAAAAAATCAATTCCTTTTGCAATTGTAGCCAAAAGAATAAAGTACCTATAAATAAACTTAACAAAGGATGCAAAGGACCTAAAAACCACAAAGCATATACTGAAAACTATAAAGCATTATTTAAAAATATTTAAAAAGACATGTTGAAAGAGAACAATATTCCATGTTCATGGATTGGAATAATCAATATAGGAAAAATGATCATATTACCCAAAGTGATATACAGATCTAATGCAATACCCATCAAAATCCCGATGAACAAAAAATAATTATTAGATTTGTATGAAACCATAAAGATCCCAAATATCCAAAACAATGCTGAGAAAAAAAGTACAAAGCTGGAGGTATCACACTGCCTGATTTTAAATTATACTACAGAGCTACAATTATCAAAACAACATGGCATTGGCAGAAAAACAGACACAGAGATCTATGGAACAAAATTGAGAGCCCAGAAATAAAACCACATGTATATGGACAAATAATTTTTTACAAAGGAGCCAAAAACACACAATGGAGAAAAGAATATCTCTTCCATAAATTGAGCCAGGAAAATTAGAAAGCCAGATGCAAAAGAATGAAACTACATTACAGTTTGTCTCCATGTAAACAATTAAATCAAAATGGATCAAAAACCTAAATTTAAGATCTGAAACAATAAATTACATAGAAGAAAACTTATGAACCTTTGTCATAGAGAATATTTTATGAATTTTATCCCATAGACAAGGAAAGTAAAGGCAAAAAAACAAATGAAGGGGACTATATCAAACTAAAAGGTTTCTGCATAGCAAAAGAAACTGCCAATAAAGCAAAAAGGCAACCAACCAAATGGGAGATGATATTTGTAAACAATAGCTCCACCAAGGGGTTAATAAGCAAAATATATAAAGAACTCTTACAACTCAACACCAAACAAAGAACAATCCAATTAAAAATCAGGCAGATGCCAAGCCAGGTAGCTCAGTGGTTGAGCATCGACCTATGAACCAGGAGGTCACTGTTCCATTTGCAGTCAGGACACATGCCTGAGTTGTGGGATCGATCCACAATGGGGGACATACAAGGGACAGCTAATCAATGATTCTCTCTCATCATTGATGTTTCTATATCCTCCCTTCCTCTCTGAAATCAGATATATGAAAAAAAAATGCTCAACTGCATTAGCTATTAAGGAAATCAAAACTATGATGAGATAACACCACACACCTGTTAGAATGGCTATTATCAACAAGTAATAACACGTATTAGAAAGGTTGTGAAGAAGGAGGAACCCTCATTAACTGCTGATGGGAATGTAAACTGGTACAACCACTATGGAAAACAGTATGGTGGTTCCTCAAAAAACTACAAATAGAGTTCCCATATGACGCAGCAATCCCTCTTCTGGATATCTACCTGAAAATATTTATTCACAAAGATATATGTACCCTTATGTTCATTGCAGCATTATTTATATTGGCCAATGCAATGGAGACAACCAAAGTGTCCTTTGATAGTAAGTTGGATAAAGAAGATGTGTAGTTAGATACACCATGGAATTCTACTCAGCCATAAGAAAAGATGAAATACCTCTATTTGTGACAACATGGATGTACCCAGAGAATATTATGCTAAATGAAATAAGTCAATCAGAAAAAAGGTAAGAACCATATGATTTTACTCATATGTGGTATATAAAACAAAAACATAGACATAGACAACAGTATGCCAATTTCCAGAGGGAAGAGAGTTGGGGGGCAAATATATGGTGACAGAAGATGATTTGACTTTGGGTGGTGGGCACGCAATTCAGTATACAGATCATGTGTAATAGAAATGTATACTTAAAACCTATATAATCGTATTAACTAATGTCACCCCAATAAATTTAATTTAAAAATGTAATCTGATAAGTATTTGTTGATTCAATAAATATGGAACTTGTATGAATAAGCAGTTAGGCAGTTAAAAGGGTGGAATTATCATGATTAGTTCTCTAAACATGGTCTTGAATTGTTGCTTTTTTGTTTTTTTTTGAAGACTTTGTTACTCCTTTTGAAAAAGAATTAACCTATGATAAAATACAAGATAAAGATGTGTATTTCTACTCCCACTAGGCAATGGATGTAAAAGGAACATCTAATTCCAGTCTTTATTCACTAGCTAGAATGAGAACCCAATGGTCTATCAGCCTAAGAATCTACAATCTTGAGGATTGGTTAGGCCAGTGGTCGGCAAACTGCAGCTCGCGAACCACATATGGCTCGCTAGCCACGGTTTGCTGCTCTGTTGACTAATGAGTTAACCGACCACTGGGTTAGGCCAAGTCACCAGGTAGCCCATCACACTCTACATGTGTTTGGGAATGAGATAGAGAAACAACCACCCTGTTGATAATTAGTTTCAGAGTCTTTGCAGTTGTTGATGGTATCTGTTGACACTCCAAGCCTGTTAGACATCCAAGAACTGGAGTCTATTCTAGGATGGGTGTAACTGTGAACATAAACTCATAAACCAGGGCTATGAATAGAAATGAATGGCAGCAATTTAAGAAATCCCTAATTTGTAAGGGAGTATGATGAATGCTGTGTGAGTCAATTAGTCTTGCAAAAGCATTCAGAGAATATCTGTTATAGGAGAGATGGTAACTTGTCCATTAATCAGTAATTGAGAATTTGATTAGGTAATCAATAATTTACTACCTTAACTGTTCATAAAATATTTCATTGCAAGATCTTAAATGGGTTTTGAAATTACTCATGTTAATTACATTTCTTTCTTAGGCAGTGCCTATGAAATCATAATATTCCTTTATTGCAGCAAACTAAGAATTATTCAAAAAGAAAGGCCACTGCACAGAGAAAATATATGTTATATATTGTGTTCTTAATTTATAGAACATTGCACAACAAAAATCCAGTTTTTACTACATTTTGCAACATATCTCTTAATGAAGAAACAGTTTACCCCTTCTTTCTTTTTTTTTTTAAATTCTCTTGGTAATTAAAGTTAAAAAAAATGTAGGGTAAGTAGGATTAAGTATAATTTGTTCCCCATGGAAACCACCATATTGTGCTAATATACTGACTTTGCATTTCATAGATCATTCTTGGACATATTGTCTAATCACAAATAATAAGACATTACTTTTTTCAAAACTAAAAGTAACAATGGAGCAAACATGGAAGTGACAATCCTGTATAGTTTTAGAGATAGGAATAGAGAATTGAATCCTTCATTCATTCAACAATGATCTTTTTCCCCTCTGCCAAGCAGATACAGATATGATCAATCCTGGGAAATGAAGGATACCGGATCCCATAGTCAGTGAGAAGTGGAGAGCATCCCACTAACAGGAACTCCACCTTTGTCACCTGAGAAAATAACACCAGATATGTTATCATCATCGGACCTATTGGGGCTGTTTGGCTTACCCTAGTTACTACAGTCACATGGACTCAGATATAAACTGCATTTGACCCTGGCTCCTCCACTTATGCCTTCTGTCCCTTAGGACAATTGTGACATTCTAATTTACTTCACCAGAAAACGAGGCTAATAATTACAACCACCATATAAGGTGTTGGGGAAGATGGTAGGGAGTTATGTATGAACAGGGATTATACCAGCCCCCAGTAAATAAATAAAGAAGACTGTTTACTTTTATTATTGTTCCTCAGAGGATCCTTAAAGATCTGACATAGAAGCATGGAACAGACTGTCAAACCTCAGAGGGAAGGCAAGAGAGGGTGGGTGGGTGGAAGGAGATCACCCAATGAATTTATATGCATATATGCATAACCCATGGACACAGAAAATAGGGGGGCAGGGGCAGGCTAAGAGAGGTCAATGAGGGTAAAAGGGGACATGTGTAATATTTTCTACAATAAAGATTTTTAAAAAATCTCTGAGAAGAAAGCTAAAGTGGACACATGATGCCACAGAATGAGAATTGCTCCCACAATGTGGGGCAGGTTGGCTGGAGCAGTGCAGGATCAGGAACAGCACTCTGGTGAGGAAGTGACAATCATACTCTCCTCTTCACTAGGTGCTCTAAAATATTCTGTTCACTGAGATTGTCTATTGTGGTTACATTCATGAGGCATAAACTCCCAACAGTATCTGGAGAGACACAGCTGTTCTGAAGGAGATAATACAAATAGCAGCAAAGAAAAATAAATAAATAAAAAGAAGAGGAGGAGGAGGAGCTCAAGAGTAAGAAGAAAAGCTGACCTCAGCAGTAGAGAAGCCATCAGAAACCCAGAAGTGAAGGGAGAGAGTCCAGGAGTCACAGGAATCTGGAAGGTGGAGGAACTAGAGATATAGTTGAGGACAAGACCAACATGTGTGACCATTATTGTACACATTTTAACTAGTCAGAAAATTGCAAATTCATGGATGTGTCTATGCTATTATTCACCCGTGCCATGGCAGGTATAATTACAAGGAAGGGGGGCATTTATCATCCATCTTGAGATACATGGGGACTACCTCAGAGCAGTTTAGCATACCGTAATTACTACAGTCACATGCATTCAAATATAAGCTGCATGGTTTTGACCCTCGGCTCCTCCACTTATGCCTTCTGTCACTTAGGACAATTGTGCCATTCTAATTTACTTTAATAGAAACGAGGCTAATAATTACATACATTATTTAATACGTATTCCCTTAATTTAAGGAAGCAAAACACTTGAGGAAATTTTCTATTAACCACTCAGCATTTATCTGAGTCTTCCTGATTCTGGAAAATTTTATATTTCTCATTTCTATTTGACTAAAACCATTCTAAGGGTTTCTAATGAATATCTTCCTGACTATTCAGATACTGTTGTGACAGATTTTTCTTGTAAGAACTGGAGCTTCTGCAGACCCATGTTAGAGAAGAATGAGAAAGGGAGGTCGATGGGAAGAGGTGAGAAGCTCTGGTCAGAGATTCCGTGTTTAGCACTGTGTTTACACAGATGGTTAAGATTATTGCTGCACACCTCAGTTTTATCCAACTGCATTTAATTTCCTTTTGAAATACTGCTCCTCTTTCATCTGATGGCGATCTCAATTACATGCAGTGAACATTTGACCTGAACAGAACAAATCAGCATCAGCCCTGCGATTCTGCTTACACCATCAAGAAGAAGGTCCTCTTTCTCTTTGGAGACATGCAACTATAATGGTTACATGAGCTAAGAGATGCTTCTGGAAATATTTGCCTGAAAATGAGTTCATCACAGAAAAAAAGCTTAGTCAAAGATAAATAGAGTGAAGTTGTGTCTCCACGAAAATGACTTCCTGGAGCCAGCTCTCTTTGCATCTAGCTCATCTATGAACCTTTTGGTTGCATTAATGGTTCTCACAGGGTGGCACCTGGAGCAGGAGCAGCCCCAGCAGCAGCACCAGGGAGCTTGTTAGAAGTGCAAATTCTCATGTCCTAACAAAAGCCTACTGAAGCAGAACCTCCGGAGCTTGGGCCCAGCAATCTGTGTTTGAACAAGCTCTCCCAGGGATTTTGATGAGTGCCCCTGGGTTACATGAATTGCTGGGCTTTATTTGCTTATTTAATCTCATGTACACACACACACACACACACACACACACACACACACATATACATATATATACATAGATATACATCCTATCTAATAAAAGAGTAATATGCAAATTTACCATACCTCTGCTACACCCACAAGACACGCCCACCAGCCAATCAGGATCGAGTATGCAAATAAACCCAACCAAGATGGCTGTGGCCACGGAGAGAGCAGGAGGCTTGGGTTTTCCTGGCAATGGAGGAAGCCAAGCTTTCCACCCTGTCCTGCCTTGGCCTCTGCTTAAGGCTACAAAGTTTCAGTTATAGAAGATAAATAAATCCCAGATACCAGGGCCTCTGCTTGGGTCACCAGGGGGTGTGGCCAGCCTGCAAACCACCACAGGCCCCTCACCCAGGCTGCCCCACCCCCCAAGGGATCCCCTACCCTGATCCAGGACACCCTTCAAGGCAAACTCGCCGGCTCCCACCCATGCACCAGGCCTCTATACTATCTAATAAAAGAGTAATATGCAAATTGACTGTCACTCCAACACACAAGATGGCTGCCCCCATGTGGTCAAAAATGGCTGCCCCCATGTGGACACAAGATGGCCACCACAAGATGGCCAGCAGGGGACGGTAGTTGGGAGGGACCAGGTCTGCAAGGGAGGGCAGTTGTGGGCAATCAGGCCAGCAGGGGAGGGCAGTTGGGAGGGACCAGGCCTGCAAGGAAGGGCAGTTGGGGGCGATCAAGCCTGCAGGGGAGGGCAGTTAGGAGTGACCAGGCCAGCAGAGGAGGGAAGTTGGGGGTGACTGGGCCTGCAGGGAAGGGCAGTTGTGGGGGACCCAGGCCTGCAGGGGAGAGCAGTTGTGGGGGACCAGACCTGCAGGGGAGGGCAGTTAGGGGCAAACAGGCTGGCAGGGGAGTAGTTAGACATCAATCAGGCTGGCAGGGTAGTGGTTAGGGGGTGATCAGGCTGGCAGGCAGAAGTTGTTAGGGGCAATCAGGAAGGCAGGCAGGTGAGCAGTTGGGAGCCAGCAGTCCTGGATTGTGAGAGGGATGTCCGACTGCCCGTTTAGGCCTGATCCAGGTAGGATCGGGCCTAAACGGGCAGTCGGACATCCCTCTAGGGGTCCCAGATTGGAGAGGGTGCAGGCTAGACTAGGGGACACCCCTCCCCTGTGCACAAATTTCATGCACCGGGCCTCTAGTGTATATATAAATAGATTATAAAAAGAATTTGTTCTTGATTTAGCATATTATTCATTTAATCATTAATTCACTAATCCATTCGATAAAATCTACTAAGTTCTTAGCATCTATAGTATGTCTCTAGATGTTTAGAATAAAAAATAAATATGTTTTCTAATTTCAAAAACTTTCAGAATAAGAGATAGCTACGAATAATAAATACTTAAGCTGCCACTCTTCTGCACCCATGATAGTCACTCCTAAATGAATTACTATCATAATCCTTCCCACTAAAGTACTTCAGTCAATGCCAATCTAATAGAATAGGCTCAAGATAATACATCAGCCATCTCTGGGATTGAAAGAAAAATAATTTTATTATTTATTTTTAATTTTGCATATAAATTATATTTTAATATAAAGTGGTTTGGGTAATAATATACAAGATATTTTTAATGTGAGTCAATAATATCTTAGCCAATCTTCTTGGAAAAATGTACTTTATATTATACTAGAGGCCTGGTGCACGAATTTGTGCACCAGTGGGGTCCCTTGGCCTGGCCTGAGGGGTTTGGGCCGAAATTGGCTCTCCGACATCCTCCTAGGGGTCCTGGATTGTGAAAGGGTGCAGGCCAGGCCGAGGAACCCCACTGGTGCACAATTGGGGCTGGGAAGGGTTGGGGGAGGTTGGCCAGCTGGGGAGGGACTGCGGGAGGGCTCCAGGGCGTGTCCTGCCCATCTCCCTCAGTCCCAATTGGCCAGACCCCAGCAGCAAGCTAACCTACTGGTTAGAGCATCTGCCCCCTGGTGGTCAGTGCACATCTTAGCAACTGGTCAACCGATCAACTGTCTGCCCCCTGGTGGTCAGTGCACGTCATAGTGAGCAGTTGAGCAGACTTAGCATATCATTAGTGTATTACACTTCAATTGGTTGAATGAACGACCAGACAACTAGACACTTAGCATATTAGGCTTTTGTTATATAGGATTACCATGACATAATATAATGGTGATATTATATGTATCCATAGCATTTTAGGTGTTTTTCATTTATTTATTTTAAAGACTAAATACTTTTATTACATGAGCTAAGATAGAAGGAAAGAGGATTTATTTGCCTTCCAGGGCCTTGATTTTCCTCTGATAAAACTCCAGCTCCTTGCCCTCTAGCACGTTGTCATCTGTGTGGCCACATGGGCGTGGTCTTTAAGTGATGCATGCAAGAACCTTGCCCTGCTGGAACTGCTCCTCTAGAACTCTGCTGGTTTTGGCATTCTTTTTCCTTTACCATATTTCTTCTGAGTTTTCTTTTATCATTTTTTGTTGAAAATCTTTTCTTCCTCAGGAGTTAATTTGGCACTCTTCTTTTGGCATCGGGGCAGTGCCTAGTGGGACTCACACCACTATCTGTGAGTATGCTGTCAATGGACATAGGCAGTTCTTTACTAGGGTTTTAGTGTGGACTCGTTTTCTGTTGGATGCATTGTAGACAATATCAACCATCCTTCTTCCTTGCATACAGCACTCTGAACCCCAGGAGGAGTTGCCCACATCCAGCCTCAAGGCTTGGTATTTCTTGTTACCTCCTTGCACATGGATCGTGCACACTAGTATGTGGTGGGGGCCAGTCTTAGCATTGCCAGCAGGATGTCCCAGCTCTTATTTTCTCTTCTTGTGGAAGGGCTTTCTCTTGCCCCTGGTCTTATGGTACTTGGTGCCAGCTGGAAGGATAAAGTGCAAATTACTCTCTATTTAGAATTTCAGTTCATTTACTTAAGAAACTTTTGGATATGTTTAATATAAAATGCAATACCAATTTTACAGATGTGGATATTGATGTCAAAGAGCTACTACTTTGTACCTGTATTCACCACAATTTCACTGCTCAGCATTCAATGTGACTGATTAGAAATCTTTGACAATGTTTATTCCAGCATACTGGATCCATTGGACCAGCTGCTGACAGAACCTGACTGGGAATTACATACAGATTGGAGCGGCTTCATGGAGAATGGCTAGCAATGAGAGTAAGTGGTAGACAACATTGACAAGGTAATAGAAGCCCAGGCCCTTGCTGTAGGGTCCTCAGCACAAAAGTCTGAACTGATAGGTTCAACAGAGCCTTGGAATCATCCCAGGGAAAGAATGTTATCATCCACGTGATCCTAAATATGCCTTCTGGCAGTCCATGCCCATCGGGTAATGTGGAAAGAAAGAGGGCTCTTAACCTTGGGGAATAAGTGCATGAAACATGCAAAAGAGATTTTAAAATTGCTAGAGGCAGTGACTTTACTAAACTAGATTTCCATATGACCTGCCCAGGACATCAGAAGGAAAGTTCCCAAATAAGCCAGGGAAACCAAACTCCCAATAAAGCAGCAAGACAAGCCACTTGAGGGCCACCACTTCTTGGGGCTTTAATTCCCACCTGGACTTGTCAGAATTTAAATCCCATTACAAATAACAAGATGAGGAACAGGCCCATGGATGGAAATTCTCTAACACTGACCCTGATTCTATACAAAAGATCAACACTCATGATCTGATCTTACTCCCTGAAGCTTTACAGATGAGATCTCCATCCATTTACCCTTATAAGGAACCAGAGTTTTGAAGAGAGGAATTGTTACCCTAGATCCGTGGTCGGCAAACTGCGGCTCTTTGGCCCCTTGAGTGTGGCTCTTCCACAAAATACCACGGCCTGGGCGAGTCTATTTTGAAGAAGTGGCATTAGAAGAAGTTTAAGTTTTAAAAATTTGGCTCTCAAAAGAAATTTCAATTGTTGTACTGTTGATATTTGGCTCTGTTAACTAATGAGTTTGCTGACCACTGCCCTAGATCAAGCATGTCAAACTCAAAGGCTAACACAGGCCAAATAAACAAGGTTTAAGTTTATGTGGGCTGCAAAAAAACACAAAAGCTTCCATTTTCATAGAAACGTAGGTTTATTTAGATAGAGACATGCTGAATACGAAGAGCTGAAATAAATGAGTCATCGTTAACATAAAATAATAGAACATTTTAATAAAAATGAATATTTTTTCTTGAACATTAACTCACCAGACACTGAATAACTGCACAAATTAACACGTGTAACACAAATAAACCTATTTTTCTTGTTCTCCTAAAGCAAAATATTTCCTGCTGTGCACACCAAACAAGTCAGTCCAGACTAATGACATGGCAATTGGCTGCTAAAATACTTGCTGCTAGTATTAGTGGAGAGAAATGGTGCACCTGCGAGTAAGAAGTATTAGTGGAGAGAAATGGTGCACCTGCGTGTAAGGCACATAAGGGAAATGAATGCAACATGGTTATAGTAATCAGTCATTAGTGAACGTTGTAGTTAATTATTAATAATTTTGTATAACAGGATACTGTAAAAATTAAGTTACGAAATTTTTATTCAAACATTTCTTACATACCGTTATATTGGCTGGGCCACAAAAATATTTGTTGTGGGCCACATGTGGCCCATGGGCCACAAGTTTGACATGCTTGCCCTAGATAGTCAGATCACTGGGAAGTGTCCCCAACTGGCCAAGCTTCCTCAGCAGGAGGTTTTTACACTGAATACAAGCTCTAAGTTGCTGAAAACTAGAAAGATGAATAGATAGGGCTCAAGAGCACCAAAAACTAGAAAAATGAGTGGACAGGGCTCAAGCATGCCTAGATGCTAGCAAGATAATTGGATAGGAAAAGCCCACCCTTCCCTATAAGCACTAGGGGCTAGAGCAGGAAGGAGAGATGGTTTTTGAGACAGGAATCTACCATTCTCCCAGGTCATGTGGCACCTTAATAAAACCTCTTTCCTTTTTTTTTTTTTTTAAATTGTTTGAAGTATTACATATAGTTTGGCTTTTATTGTGGCAGGCAGCAGAACGTGTGGTGTTTTTGGTTACAATTTTCCAGTCCAACTTCTCAGAACTGAAAAACAGAAAGAAAGAGGGGAAGGGCTGAGAATCCTGGCCAATCCTTAGGTATTCTGTTTGACCCTGTAAGCTTTCCACTTCAGTATCATCTATCTCTTCTTTGGTAGTGATTTTGCTTTGGAAAATACAAACAGAATTGGAGAGAAAACATGGAGATAAAAAATCCCATTAAAAGTCATGTGGTTCTTCTTGAGTCTGGATTTAGCAATAAATATACAAATAAAAACAAAAACACAAATAACAACAACAAAATATAGATAAATTGGACTTAATAAAATGAAAACATTTTTTGGCATTGAAGGACACTACCAAGAAGGCAAAAAGACAACCCAGGCAACAAGAAAAAGTATATGTAAATTACATATCTGATAAAGCTGTACTATCCAGAATATAAAGACCTCTAATAACTCAACATAAAAAAGACAAATAAACCAAGAGAAAAAAAAATGGACAAAGGACTTCAATAGCTATTTCTCCAAAGAATATACACAAATGGCCAACAAGAATATTAAAAGATGGTAACATCATTAATCACTAGAAAACTGCAAGTCAAAATCATAATAAGATACCACTTCAAACCCACTAGGATGGCTATAATAATTTTTAAAATATTTAATAACAAGTATTATAACAGTTGCATAATTGGAAGGCTCACAAATTGCTGGTGGGAATGTAAAATGTTACAACTGCTGTAGAACAAACTGAATGAATGCAAAATAGAGACAGACTCATAGACAAAGAGCAAGCAGACAGCTATGGTGGGGTGGGTGGAGGAAATGAGCAAAAAAGAGAAAAAAGAGAGAGAGAACTCATGGACATGGACAACAGTGTGGTGATGGTGGGGGTGAGGGAGGGAGTATAGGTGGCAGAGGTCATAGAAGAGATAAATGATGATGTAAAAATAAAATAAATAAAAATAGATAAAAGAAATTAAAGTAAGAAATAAAAGAAAACACTTTGAGGGTTCTTCAAAAAGTTAAACATAGAATTATCATATGACACAGCAATTCTACTCTTGGTTATTTACCCTTAAAAATTAAAAGAAGTGTTGAAACCAAAAGTTGTACATTAATGTTCTAGCAAGAGTATTAATTAAAGCACAAAGATAGAAACTACCTATGTGTCTGTCACCTGATGAATGGATAATCAAAATGTGGTATATCCATACACTGAAATTATCCTATCTAATAAAAGAGTAATATGCATATTGACCATTCCTCTGCTACACCTACAAGCCACGCCCACCAGCCAATCAGGAGTGACTATGCAAATAAACCCAACCAATTTGGCTGCGGCCACGGAGAGCAAGAGGGAGGCTTGGGTTTCCCCAGCAATAGAGGAAGCCAAGCTTTCCGCCTGCCCTTGCCGGCCCAGGCCTCCACTCAATGCTACAAAGTTTCAATGATAGAAGATAAATAAATCCCAACAGAAATGGCTGCCGCCATGGAACAAGCAGAAGGCTTGGCTCCACTCCAGGCTACAAAGTTTCAATTGTAGAAGATAAATAAATCCCAGACACCAGGGCCTCCGCTTGGGTCACCAGGGGGCATGGCCGGCCTGCAAACCACCACAGGCCCCTCGCCCAGGCCACTCCATGCCCCAAGGGAACCCCCACCTTGATCCAGGACACCCTTCAGGGCAAACCAGCAGGCCCCCACCCATGCACCAGGCCTCTATCCTATCTAATAAAAGAGTAATATGCAGATTGACCATCACTCCAACACACAAGGTGGCTGCGCCCATGTGGTCAAAGATCCTATCCCCATGTGGACACAAATGGCCACCACAAGATGGCCAGCACGGGAGGGCAGTTGGGAGGAACCAGGCCTGCAAGGGAGGGCAGTTGAGGGTGATCAAGCCTGCAGGGGATGGTAGTTAGGGGTGACCAGGCTGGCAGAGGAGGGAAGTTGGGCGTGACCAGGCATCCATGGGAGGGCAAGTGGAGGTGACTAGGCCTGCAGGTGAGGGCATTTGGGGGGGAACTCAGGCCTGCAGGGGAGGGCAGTTAGGGGTGACCAGGCCGGCAGGGGAGGGCAGTTAGGGGTGACCAGGCCTGCAGGGGAGGGCAGTTAGGGGCAAACAGGCTGGCAGGGGAGCAGTTACGCATCAATCAGGCTGGCAGGGAAGTGGTCAGGGGGTGATCAGGCTGGCAGGCAGAAGCGGTTAGGGGCAATCAGGAAGGCAGGCAGGTGAGTAGTTGGGAGCCAGCAGTTCTGGGTTGTGAGAGGAATGTCTGACTGCCCATTTAGTCCTGGATTGTGAGAGGGATGTCCGACTGCCCAGGTAGGATCAGGCCTAAATGGGCAGTCAGACATCCCTCGAGGGGTACCAGATTGGAGTGGGTGCAGGCTGGGCTGAGGGACACACACCCCCATGTACGAATTTCATGCACCAGGCCTCTAGTGTGGCCATAAAAATGAATGTAGTAGTCATGCGTGCTATAACATGGATGAACTCTGAAAAATGAAAGAAGCCAGACATAAAAGACCACATCTTATGATTTTACTTATATAAAATATCCAGATCTGATAAATCCATAGACACAGAAATCAAGTTAGTGGTTGCCAGTGGTTACAGAGAGGTGATAATGAAAAGTGACTTTTTTATGGTTGAAGAGTTTTCTTTTGGAGTGATTAAAATGATCTGAAACTAGATAGTGGTGATGCTTGCATTTACACTGTGAAAATACTAAATGTCAGTGAATTGTATATTTTTAATGATAAATTTTGTCCTGTGTATTTTACCACACACTTACACATACACAAGATCTCTAGTGTAGAAAACTGACTTTTTTATTTGCATACAGAGTAAATAAAATAATTGCCTGACACCTCAGATTCCCATGAGATGATGCAATGAGAACCTGATGGCACTTGAACATGCAGCAGAATTTGCACCACAGGAGAGGAATTCCAGAATATAAGAACTCATGTGTAGAGATCTGTTGGCATACCTTCCATTCACTCTTCTGAGATAAAGGGAGAAAACCTAATCTTCTACTCAGGAATGTAAATGAATCCTCTCTTGCAGAGGAAAGAAAGGCCTCTACCCCAGAATGTAAGCAATTGTCTCAAGGGAGAGAAAAATATAAATCCCCATCTTTAGATCATATTGCCCTTATAATGGTAGAAAAATAGCTCTGAAGGAAAAAAGACAAGTACCTCTGAGTTTATTCCCCTTAGAATTTGAACAAATGACTGTTGGGGAGAAGAAATATTCTCTATCTTCATGTCCTGTCAATTTTCATTATTCAGAAGGCCTGAACCCATGTAGGAACACAGAAACACACACACACACACACACACACACACACACACACACACACACACCGAACTATGTTTCAACACTGGTCTAAAAAATTAAAAGCTGTCTTCCTCATCAGAGTGGCTCAGGGGTTGAGCGTAGACCTGTGACTCAGGAAGTTCCTTCTATTCCTGGTCAGGGCACAGGCCTGGCTGGGTTATGGGCTCCATCCTCAGTAGGGGGGCGTGCAGGAGGCAGCGGATTGATGATTCTTTGTCATCACTGGTGTTTCTATCTTTTTCTCCTTCTCCCTTCCTCTCTCTGAAATCAATAAAAAAATAAAAATGAAAGCTGTCTAATCTGAAGTACCATTTTGCTTTCTTTGGCATTGCTCTTTTAGGTTTGAATAGCTCCAGGGAACTCCTACCTTTGGGAGCCACTTATTGTATCTTTGAAATGAGATCATTTCTTAGGTTGTGCTGGGTTGTCATTATAGAGAAGTCATAGGAAGAAGGGGATTATTATATGTAGAATATAGACTTACTAGAGGCCCAGTGCATGAAAATTCATGCACTCGGGACGGGGGGGGGGGTCCCTCAGCCTGGCCTGTGCCCTCTCGCAGACCAGGAGCCCTCAGGGGATGTCCGACTGACAACTTGGGCCCACTATCCCAAGGGAGCGGGCCTAAATCATAGTCTGGCCTCCCTCTGCCAGAGGCGATCACCCCTCTGCCACTGCAGGTCGCTGCCACCCCCCAATTGCCGTCCCCCTCTCTGCCTGCTGGCACCTGTGTTGGCTGGCCTGGCACCGCCCACTCGCCAGTCCTGCCCCCTGCTAAATGGTCATCCCACCATTCGGTCTATTTGCATGTTAGGCTTTTATTATATAGGATAATCATATTTAATATACAGATGAGTAGTATTTATTAATGTCTTGTATTTAATGCATTTAGTACCTTGTAGATATAGCTACTATAATAGGACTTTAAATCAATTCCTAATAGTATACTTGCTTTTCATTTTATTATCAATCTCTTATTTAATGAACTGTAATGGTTATTTTTCTTCATTTTTTTTCCTGCTCAAAGGGTAATGAAAAATCTTATATAATTTTCCTTTGAAATCTGGCCAATATATTTGGCTTTGAAAAGTCTAGTCCAAAATGTAAATTTCAGCAGGGTTCTGAATTAATCAACTGATTTTTAATTGTAAAGAGTGAAGAGAGGTACTATACCAGAAAACAAAGAGATTTAATACACATAGTGCTTGGGTCAGAAGAACTTTTCATAATTCAGTCACTTCTCTCTGTCTACTAAAATGGAGGTAGTGCCTGCCCAAACAGTTAATGTTAAGATTATATGACAAATGTTTAGAATTCAGAATTAAGATTCTAGATTGAGAATTATTTACAGAGCCCTTGATTGCCTCTGTGATATTCCTCTTACTCTAGAGGAAAAGATAGAAACTATTATAAGCCATAAGCAAGGACACCCAATACCTTGGCCTGAGCTCATAGTTTAATGATGATGTTTTCCTTGTATGAACCCCATTAGTTTCATTTCAACCTTAGACTTCTTTAATTTGGGAATAAGAGAGCTCTGTGCAGGATGCAAACAACAAAGTACTATTAATTTAGACCCAAATCCTGACCCCATTATTCCTTTTCTTTGAGGAAGTGAATAACCTTATTAATGTGATGGAGAAGGGACAGAGATTGTCAGGGATGGGGCAAAGCCTTCACATGACAGGAAAGCAAACCAATTAGAATAATTCAGTCTCATTACAAAAAGGTGAGAAGAGCTTGACTGAAGCGTTCAGAAACCTGATGTGTGTAGTAAGAACTGCTCCCACTCCCACTCTCTGGCCTGCAGTCATAGAGTAAGGCAGTCTTAGGGATCTATGATGGCAAAGTGCTTCTAGGTCATTTATTAGCTATCCTTATAACATTAACCTTTTCACTACCTTGTGGGCATGCAACATGATCATTAATATTCCAGTGATTTTCAAAATAAGAATGTACAGGGACAGTGGGAGAGGGAATGAATCTGTTTTCAGAGGGAGACCATAACATACATAGTGAGTACATATTAAATGCCTGGTGGCCCAGATTGGAAACTACACAGTCTTTGGAGATGAGCATGTACTCCTTTGGTTAGTGAGATACAATCCTTTTTGAAAGATTAGGGGGTGAACCTGTGTACGATTTCAGCTAAGTGGGGCAAAAGATAAGCATGTAACCCCCACCTCTTTCATATGCTGTCACATGCCAAAATTCCCAAGGAAGGATTCAAACTAGGGATTCGGGACCTATAGACAATTCAAGGCTCTAGAATTAATATATACACACCCTCTGTGGTGGTATTTTTCATTTTCCACACTCACAGTGGTTTCAGAAGTTATTCCATAAACACTCCTTATAAAAATACCACAGTGGAAAGGCCCAGTCTAGCAGCAGCAGCACGGAGGCTTAATACAAAGCTGACGTAGTGCAAATTCTTGTCGAAGCAGGTGAACTTCTGTTCTTTCATCTGTGAAACAATAATGCATAACTCAAAAGTTAAGATGCGAGTCTCAAGGGGATATTGCACATTAAGCACTGAACACAAGATAGGTATCAAAACATTACCTATTATCATCATGACAATTTATGGATGAGGAGACAGTTAAATGAGGTGCTCAATGTTGTATATAACTGATAAAAAAAAGCCCAAACACATTTTAGCTTTATCTTTGTGAAAATATTCTCATATCATATGTGATAACCCTAGGACGTAAGACAACAGGGACAGTAAAATGTCAGTTTTGAAAATGGAAACCATTTATCCAACAATTAACTATTAAGTTCCCAATTTACAGATAAGAAGACTAAGGCTGAGTGCAATTGAAAATGCAATATGTATGTATGGGCTTGAATCCAGCCTTACACAGCTACCAGTTGACATTGGGTAATTATGAAAACTCTGCTTACTCACCTGCAAACAAAGTCATTATTTGGATGGTATTAAAAAAAAGTGCCTACACTAATAAATCAGTATTTTTTTACTCTGACATGGATTGCTTTTCTCATGGCTACCTCTTTTTATCCTATATATCTTGTTTTTAAAGAAATCCTATATTAGAAATTTTCCTGTCCTGTTCCATTAGACTCTAATGATTAGAGGATGCTACCACGTGTTTTCCTGAAAGAGTTGATCAAAATTTGTAATTGTGTAATTTTATGATTACGTATGTTTTTATCTCTTCAGTACTAGACTGTAGGTTTCATGAGGGGCTAACATTACATACATTGCCTTAACTATTGTGATTCTAGCATCTAGACATTTCTTGTCTATAGGTGCCCAGAAAATATTTGTTACATGAATAAAAAAACATTAATTATAAGTAAATAGTTTTTTTCTTTTTTTCTAAATATGTTTTTATTGGTTTTGGACCAAGAAAGGGAGAGGGAGAAAGAGAGAGAAACATCAATGATGTGAGAGAATCATTGATTGGCTGCCTCCTGCACTCCCCCTATTGGGGATCCAGCCCACAACCTGTCATGTGCCCTGACCAGGAATCGAAAGGTGACCTCCTGGTTTTTGAGTCAACGCTCAACTACTGAGCCATGTAGCCTGGGCAGTAAATAGCTTTTTAAAGGAGAAAACAAAAAAGCCTTCAACTGAGCTGCTGGAAAATAAATTACTTATTTAATTTTATTTTTAAATCACAGCTTATATTCAATATTATTTTGTGTTAGTTTAGGTATACAGCATAATAGTTAAACAATCATTAATTACTTTTTTATAATTAACTAGAGGCCCAGTGCATGAAAATTCCCTCAGTGCCCCCTCTCACAGTTCAGGAGCCCTCAGGGGTGGGAGGCGACCTGGCAATCAGGGGAAGGTAATGCCCCCATCACACCTCTGCTGCTGCCACTGCCAGCAGCACAAGCTTCAGCTGGCCCTGGTTACCTGAGCCTCGAGCTAGCCCAGGGCGGCTGGGCAGCCGCATCAGCAGCTTGCCTGTGCCTGGACTGGCCCTAGGCAGCTAGGCAGCCGCCATTCAAGGCTTGCCTGTGCCTCTGCCGGCCCTGCTAGCCTGAGCCTCAGTCAGTGGGGGATGCAGGAGGACCCGAGGACCCCGGTGGGGCTGAGGGGACTCCAGGGACAGGCGCGTGGTGCGGCCGGCCCCAGCTGAGGAATGGAGGATACTCTCAACGACATGAGTTATAACTTCCAATTTGTTGGACACCACAGTCAGGCTTTAGCTTTGGGGGAGGGAGGAAGAGAGGGATGGGAAGCTTGTTGGAGGAGCCTGGGTGAGCTGTCAGTCAGTGGAGGGGTGCAGGAGGATCTGAGGCCTCCAGCAAGGCTGAGGGGACTCCTGCAGCAGGCACATGGAGTGACCCGCCCTGCCTATGCTATGGGTGCCGCCATCTTGTGAAGGTATGATGGTCAATTTGCATACTACCTCTTTATAATATAGGATAATAAGGACAAAGGATAAAAGATAATTCAAGCCTCAGAGAGAACAGTAGTCCTCAAAGGTAGTTTTCTTTTATTTAATCTAAATGTCACTGAAAAAAATGATATTGACTCCAAACTGGTTATCTTATAAATAGCTGCTCCACTGGGGGAAAAGTTATAGAGAGCTTCCATAACAATGAATATAATTAGCTTATTGTCTCTGTGTGTGAAACTGTCTGAAGAGGGAGAAATGAAACCTTTGATCTTTTCACTTCCCTTACCAGGGAGAGACTCTTAGGGGAAAGAAAGTACAGATGGGTGACACTGCCTAATATCCTTGACAGCACAGTAACTAGACCTCTGAGAAAATCTATCTATATAAAAGCCTAAGTGACCATCGCAACCAAATGGATAACAAAACAGGCTGTGTGGGCGACCAGGTCGGCAGGGGGGTTAGTGAAGGGTGACCGAACGACTGAGCAGCAGGCTGCGTGGGGCAACCAGGCTGGCAAGGGGGGCAGTTGGGGGCAACCAGGCTGGCAGGGGGGCAGTGAGGAGTGATCAGGCAGGCAGGCAGGTGAACAGTTAGGAGCCAGTGGTCCAGGATTGTGAGAGGGATGTCCTGGATTGGAGAGAGTGCAGGCTGGGCTGAGGGGACCCCCCCCCATGCACAAATTTTGTGCACCGGGCCTCTAGTAGACTAATAATAATATTTGTTAGAAAAGGGGTTCTTCTCTATTGAACAAGGATGTCTCTTTAAGGATTGCTTATTACAGGAGAAAAGGGTGAAGAGGAGAAGGAAAAGGAGGAGGAGGAGAATAAAGAACCATCCCTTATGGATGTATGAGGCATGGCTCCCTGGACAAAATCAGCATATAAAATGAAGATGTGTCAGAGATCAAATTCTTTCTATTCCTGTATCTAACTTAGATAACTTATCTATTCTGAGCCAAAATGTGTGTCCAGTATTAAACACAAACAAACAAGGAAAACATCTGAGGAGTTGCTTTGATTTCCTCGAGCCCTCAGTCTGCTTCTGGACTTCTTGATTGTCTGCATTCCTGAGATCACTAATAAAACTTGAGGTGGGGTAAGAGTTTTCATTCCTATGAGTCTGACTTGACAATCAGAAGCTTTGTGTTACTTCACCATCTATGACCCTCTTCTACCAAAACACATTCCGGCTACAGATGTCCGTGTGGAATATTGACCCCAGCGAAGGAAACATTAAAATGAAAACCTCTCTAGGTAAGAATTCTAAAAACATGTTGCTTTCCTGACAAAATGTGACACGCTGTTTGGGAAGTCTCTCTGCCTTTCCCTCTTCCGGAATGTGGATGTGATTCCTGTGGAAGCAGATGCTGCTTTGTGACCATAAGAACCAAAAAAATTAATAGAGTCCAAGAGTTTAAAATAAGCACTAATGTCAATATATTGAAGTGATTGGAATAAAGTCATCAGCCACAGAGCTCGGACTTATTATTTAAGACAAACATGTCTCTATTATTTAAGCTACTGTAGCCTTTTCAGTTGCTTGCAAGCAGCAGGGAAAACGCATCTCTAAATTATAGAGTCCCTGCTAAAATGTCTGGAATCATCCCAGTCAATGTTGGGGAAGGTCAAATAAATTTTATTATTATTTTTTTAAATATATTTTATTGATTTTTTACAGAGAGGAAGGGAGAGGGATAGAGAGTTAGAAACATCGATGAGAGAGAAACATCGATCAGCTGCCTCCTGCACACCTCCTACTGGGGATGTGCCCGCAACCAAGGTACATGCCCTTGACCGGAATCGAACCCGGGACCCTTCAGTCCGTAGGCCGACGCTCTATCCACTGAGCCAAACCGGTTTTGGCCAAATAAATTTTAAAGTGTTATAGATACCAAGTCTCAAGAAGCCACTGTTGCTTTAAAGACTAAAAAAGGACATCTGTTTACAAAGTATCTTTTTCCCTTTGCTCTAGTGGCCAAACTCACAAAATTCCAACTGTCAGTGCTTAAATTTTCCATTGTTCACTCAAATGAGAAAAGGGGAAAGGCCAAGAAATCAGAGAGGCTTAGACTGAACTCCATTAAGTTGTCACTGCAGCAAAAGAGAAACGTAAGTGATGTCCCCAAATGACTTCACCATGACTTCATAGAGGCGCAGAAGCCACACTGTCCGCTGTAGGAGGCAGCGTTTCTGTGGAGATGAGGGGGTCACGAGGCAGAGTGCCTGCTTCCTGGGACCTCGGTGTGAGGAGCTCTGTCGCACACGGGCATAGGGACTTCAGGTGGGGCGCAGCTACATTATCATAGCAGGAGTGACCTCTGGGCTCTTATCTGGAGGTCATGGTCACACACAGGGTTTATTCAGACACACTCAAAAAGGTGCCCTCACCACATAAGGTAGGAGAGCAGGATGTAAAGGAATCAAGTTTTTTTTTAAAAGAACTAAAAACCAAGTTTTCCTATTTTTTGAATACCTAGATTTATGGAATTTTCCAGGGAGAAGAGATATCAGGAGCCATAAATTCAAAAGTCTTCATTTGACAAATGAAAAACAGAGTCCCACAAGGGGAAGTACTAACATAAGTCACAATAGGTGCTGGTCAGGAGGAGAACCTGGGCATCTGGAACTCCTGCTCTGACCTGGTTTCACTTTCTTTTTTATAATTACGCTACCATCCTTTCCCTTTCTAGGTGAGTGTAAAACCAAAGGTAAGTGATACAGGCAAAAATAGGCCATCTATGCTTCTTGAGCAAGTGGGTAATATTACACATAATATGAACTCCGTAAGGTGACTTTGCAGGAATGATAGGGAGCAGAGGACTTGAATTTTCTTAGCATTGAATCCAGTGGTTTCTTTCTGAACAGGATGCAAGGGTGATTTCTTTCCCTGGTTCTTGTCCAGGTGGATTCGAAGAATGAAGCCATGGACAAAAGGTGGTATATGAAAAGGTGGATATTTATTGGAAACAAGTACAGACTCCCACATTGTGGGTGGGTGGGTCCCAAAGGGAGTAGCCCACTAAGCCCCCTTTTCCTAAGGTTTATAAAGGCTGCAGTTCTTTGTTTCTTGATGCTTCCTTCTCATTAGTAGAATATCAACTTCAAAGCTTAAAACCACATGGTGCCCCCTCCTTCTCTCCCCATTCAGTGGTAGAATTCTCTATCCCCTGTGAAAATCTGTTTTCCTCTTCCTCTCATTTGTCAGCATTTCTCTATCCCATGTGAAAGTTTGTTTCCTCTTTCTCCCCATACCCTGTGGCTTGTCTTCTGTGAATGGATGTCTTCCTTTCTCCTTATCCTGTGGCATCTTTTGCTCTCTGTGAATGTATGCCTTTTAGCAGCTCCAAGCCCCCAAGCAACTATGTCTTCCTCCTTCATGGACCCCCTAATTCCTAAAACTCCCTAAACCTGCCTATTTTATCCCTAAAACTCCTTTCAGTATTATAGATAGAACATCTGATCTGTCAGCGGTAAGCCCTAGACATGTTTAATTCCACTGAGCTGAGGCCCTGCTGTTACCCTCACTTGTGTGTTCTCATAGCTTAGATTTAGTTTTGATTTCTGAGCTGATTCCAGCTTATTTTCGGGACATCAGCCTGACTGGTGGATCTGATATAACCCTCTTTCAACCCTTGCCACTCTTCACTCAGCACTGCTAGACTTCTGGATGACTTCGATGATACATTTTTAGAACCACCTAGGTATCAATGACCCTGCTTGAATTCATATGAGCCCACTATACATGGAACATATTCACAAAAATGCATGATCACAACTTACCTGGATCAACATCAAATTTATCAAGATGTTAGACATTGTAACTTGGTCTATGTGGGTCCTGCAATCTGAATCTCCACCTGAGCCTCACGTACCAATTACTAGTATAATTCTCTTCTTTCCATAAGAATGTCACTGAAGTCTGACCATGGTTTTCACACTGTAGGTTGTCAAGTAGTGATGATATTGTGTGGAATTCTGAACTATCATAATAGCTTTAAAATTCTTCCAAATAGCCTGGCCAGCATTGCTCAGTGGTTGAGCATAGACCTAGGAACCAGGAGGTCATGTTGTAATTCCCAGTCAGGGCAAATGCCCAGGTTTCCGCTTGATCCCCAGTCTGGGGCACTCAGGAGGCAGCCAATCAATGATTCTTTCTCATCATTGATGTTTCTATCTCTCTCCCTCTCTTTTCCTCTCTGAAATCAATAAAATATTTTTTAAAAATAAAAAAAATTCTTCCAAATAAAGTTAATTTATACTTTAATGGCGATAATTCCAACTACAATAATTGTTGTTTTGTTAATCCTCACCAGAGGACATTTTCTCCATTGATTTTTAGAGAGTGGAAGGGAAGGAGGGAGGGAGATAGACAGGGAAAGAGAGATAGAGAGAGAGAAAAAGAAACATCAATGTGAAAGAGACACATTGATCAGTTGTCTCCTACATACTCCCTGACCAGGGCCAGGGATCAAGCCTGCAACCCAGGTATGCACCCTTGACCAGGAATCAAATCCAAGACTCTTTGGTGCACAGGATGACACTCCAACCACTGAGCCACACTGGTCAGGGTTATAATAATTGTCTTAGTCAGCTTCCTATTGTGGTCACAACATTTCTTCACATTCCATCCACATTCATGAAGGACTTCTGATGATATAATGAACTCTATGGCAATGGCTTATGTTCCTAATATTTAGTGCTTTCTTCCTTAAAGAAGATTCTGATTTATTAAAGACAGCAGCATACCCAACAAAAAGATTATATTTCCTAGCCTGCATTGAAGGTAGGTATACCTGGTGCCTAATTTCTGGCCACTGAGAGACCAGAGGATGTGAAACCAGAGGATGTGAAGTGGTTCTGAATTCATAGAGGCTTCATAAGGGAGGAGGAATATCTAGATGAGCTGCTATTATTCTTGGAGGAAAATGGGCATGCATGATATATACATATATATACACACATACATACACAATGGACTTCCAAAAAGTAAGCACAGAGCATGCAGGGAATAATTAATAAAATAGTTTATCTCCAAAGAGCAGACATGAGGCCTCATTTTGGGCTAGTCCAGGCAGCATCTACACAGTCCCCTAGCAGGCTGTGGTTAATGGATGGTCAGTGATTGCAAATGTTTTCTGATCAGTGTCATTATAAGGACATTTTTCAATATGGTAATTCTAGGCTTCATCCCACTATCATTTGTTGTATGTTGTATGTGTTAGGTAGAGAGAATTTGTACCTTAGCTTATAGGTAGTTGGATCCAAATAAATCCTATTAGGAACTAATGAAGAAGACTGCACAGATTTTCCTGAGATGAAATTTTGAGCTTGTCTGTGTATGGAAGAAATATTTTTCTCAAAAGCACAGACCATGGCAAATGTTGTGCTAGTCTACAATATACATTATTTCCTGTGACACTGTTAGCAAGAACTCTGACCTCTGATGATGACAACTCCATCTTGCCATCGCTGGACTGCCCAGAGTTAGACAATTTTCCCTTGTGCAGTTTTCTTTCTTAACTTTAAGGTTTAATATCCACATACACATTTTCCTACCTTGATAAACATTACTGCAAATATACTAATTAATCTATTCCATTGTTGATAACTGTATGGATTTGTATGGTTTTAAAATAAAGAATGAAACGATAGGTAGATTTGGTAAAATATTTTGCATATGGCATTAGAGATTCAAATTTTCATTTTAGTCTGTAAATAACAAAGAACTTATTATAAAGTCACTGGTATAAAAAACTCCAGGTATTCATGTGATGTTTTTTTACTTTTACTTTAGATCCTACATCAAAAGCAGAAGATGACAAACTAATAAAATGGAAGATAATTGTTAATGATTGGGCATATGCCACATATTAAATGCTTTTATTGCATTAGCACATCCTTATGTGTTGTGTTCTTTTTCCTCACCATATTATTACACTGAGATTGAGATATCAAATCATTATACTCTAAGTTCTTACACATCCCATAATGCTAAAATCAGAATGAGAAATCAGTTTTGTCTAATTTAAATTTTATGTTATTTTCACTACTTCAGATATATTATGCAGGGAAGATGCTGTGATGTATTGCTAGGATTTTTAAAAAATACAGACTTTTATTGATTTCAATGAAGAATGGAGAGGGAGAGAGATAAAAACATAAATGATGAGAGAATCATTGATTGGCTGCCTCCTGCACGTCCTCCACACCCCCCCCCCGGGGGGGGAATCAAGCATGCAACCCAGGCATGGGCCTTAACTGGAATCAAACCTGGGACCCTTCAGGCTGCAGGCCAATGCTCTATCCACTGAACCAAACTGGCTAGGGCTATTGCTAGGAATAATGTTAGACTGACACTTTGTAGAGGTGGCTAAGACCAAGAATTAGACCTGCACCCTGAGATGAGGCAGGAAGCAGGACAGCCATTGTTGTAGTGAGGAATCTTATCTTATAGAGCCAAATATGTGGAAGATGCTATAGGAGAAAATCTGGTGCAGCAGGCAAAGTTCTCAGGTGGCCACCATGACCTCTACCCTCTGGTGTTATATCCTGGACAATCCCCTCCCCTTGACTCTGGGGAGAACCTTCCTTTATCCTAACTAATACAATATGGCAAAAAAGATGGGATGCTGCTGCCTTGACTAGGTTATAGTACACAGCAAAGGTGAGGGCATGTCAATCCTATGATTATGCTGTTATGTAAGACTCTGCCTTGGAGAGACTGGAGCAAGAGAATCTCCTTCTTGTCCTGAAGAAGCAACTGCTGTGCTCTCATGCTCTCAACTACCCAAGGAGAGGGCCATGTGGCAGGGGACTGTAGGTGGCTTCTAAGATGTGGAAATCTTAGTGCTGTGGCCACAAAAAATTAATTCTGCCTGCTACCTGTATGAACTTGGAAACAGATATTTTTTTCCCAATTAAGCCTCCAGATGAGGACACAACCAAGTCTATATCTTGACTGCGACCTTGTAAATTCTTGAGCAGAGCATTTAGCTAAGTTATGCTCAGACTTCAAACCAAAGGAAACTGTGAGTTAATAAATATAGATTGTTGAAACCACTAAGTTTGCTGTGACTTATTACACAGCAATAGAAAACCAATCCAACTAGTGAAGTAGTTGGCATCAATGAGGCTCAGTTCCAACATAGCATGGCAGGAAGATGGTACTAGATGGGACATATTTCTTGGAAGGACTAGAGTATTAGAGAATATATAAATAAATCACTTGAGAACAATGCAGGACTTGATTTACCTGCACAAGGGCTCAATAGATGGGTAGAGATTAATAGTAAAGGAGGCTGCCTCTAAATGAGCCAAATATTTGTCCATTCTGTAAGCCAAAATTAATTTTAGACTATAATAAGGAATAAAATCATTTATTTGAGTAAAAAGGAGCTGCATCCCAGGAGACACAGATTCAAATAACAACTTAAATTGTGTTCCACCAAGACATAAGGGAGGCCATCTCTTATGGCAACATTTTCCACCCAGGTTTCTCAATTGCATCCATTTTATGTAAATTAGGCATTTAAATTGTATAATTCTGATTGGACAGCGCATTTCTAGATGGAACCATAGAAAGATGGAACCAGGGCTTTCCTGCAGTGGTTGATACAGACAAGCAGGCTGCAGTGTGGGAAGTCAAGAGATCAGTCTGATGTTCTGCCAGGTATAGAGTGCAGGAGGAGCCCCATCAGCACGTGGCCACTAGGCTTTTATTATTTACTAGAGGCCCAGTGCACGAAATTCATTCACTTGGTGGGGGGGTGGTCCCTCAGCCTGGCCTGCACCCTCTCTCAGTCTGGGAGCCCTGGGGGGATGTCCAACTGCCTGGGCCTAAGCCATCAGTCAGACATCCTTAGCATTGCCATAGAGGCGGGAGAGGCTCCCACCACTGCCGCTGTGCTCGCCAGCCGTGAGCCTGGCTTCTGGCTGAGTGGCGCTCCCCCTGTGGGAGCACACTGACCACCAGGGGGTGGCTCCTGAGTTGAGGGTCTGCCCCCTGGTGGTTAGCATGCATCATAGTGACCAGTCATTCCACCATTCAATCATTTGCATATTAGCCTATTATTATGTAGGATGCACTGTAGATGAGGCCCCCTAGAACCATAAGAAATGCAAAAAATTCACTGTTAACTCATTCTCAAATTGCCCCTACTTAAAATCAAATTGCCCCCCCCCCCCCGTGGGGTGTGTGCTGCACCTTGGGAACCACTGGGCTTAACACTTTTCCTCTCTGAGCTTCATTTCTGAATACATACGCATATACCATGGGAATTGTAATCTCTTCTCCGCCTACCACACTGGGTTGTCATGAGGAGGTTCTGAGCTAATAAACCTAGAAATGTTTCATCAAGTAAGTGATGTCTAAACGGGAAAGGATTATTATTTTTAAGCTCATGGGTACCCTCACAGGTAGCAGGTGCTGATGAGGGGAGGAGGGCATGATTGTTTTCTGGGACTGAAGTTATGGAAGCTTTGCAGAGGGTTCTGCAGGCCTCAGAGGGGTGGGCTCTGGCCAGCAGCCCTGTAATGATGGTTGTCTCTGGAGGTGCTGGCGGGGGGCAGGGCTTTAGGGGGGCGTTAGGGGAGTGGCGAGGCCAAAGGGGGAGTAACTGTCAAACTTTCCCGCTTGGCGCCATTCTTTAAATTGTACCTGGCTCTTTTGCAGCTATACATGCTCAGGGCCGGGCTCCAATCTCCTGGAACAGGGTGGGGGCTGGGCCAGGGCAGAGCCAGGAGGGCTAGGAAGGCAGGTTTAGCCATGCCCCCAGCGAGGTTCAGCACACTTCCGCTGCCAAGATGGTGCTGCTGCTGCTGCTGGGGGGGAGGCGGGGAAGGGTCTGACCCTGGGGGGCTGCTCAGGCCTGCCTCCACCCAGGTCTGGAGTTGTAGGGAAGAGAGGCGTGCCGGCCCTAGTGGAGGGGGCCCAGCAGTGGTGGGCCGTGGGCCCCAGGTGCCTCCGGGGCACTGATGGGTGGTCACCGATGTGCTATTGTTGTGGGCGCCCCTAGTGGTGATAGCAGGGGAAGAGATCGGGAGTTGGAGGTGCGGGCTGCAGCTACCCCGAGGCTGGGTCTTCTCTTTGTATGATCAGCCTCCCAGTCCCCCTGGGGGTGTGGGGGCTGGGGTAGGGTGTCCATCTGTCCCCCACCCCCCAGGGTGCGGGGGCTGAGGTAGGGTGTCCATGCAAAGGGATTGGAAGAGCTCCCCATGGCTGCTTCTTCTTCCTTCGTTGCAATCTGGGCTCCTGTCAGGCACTCTCCTCAGACCCCCAGGAACTTGGCTCAGGCCGCCTGACTCCTGTTGCATGCGCAGCTTCCTGCTGGTCTGTCACTATGCAAATTGGTTGTTACTGGGACACTGTAATGGACAATTAGCATATTACCTCTTTATATGTATAGATAAAGTCTGGGCTCTTGGTTGACCATGTGGAATCCATCTCAGCAGATAAATTCCTTATCAAGTTTCACATCAAAAGGAATCTTTCTTTTCGGGATTCAAAATTCCTTCAGAAATATTGAATAATGACAAAACTGATAAAATAAATGAACTAGAAGAGAGATCTAAAGAAATTACTCAGAATGAGGTAGAGAAAGAAAAGAAAATGGAAAATATTGAAAAACAGGTGTAAAAATACTTCTTATTCCAGACCTATGAGTCAGAAATTCTGGGGGAGTCTGGTGGCAATTTTTGCTGCAACAGATTCTGATGCACACTAGAGTTTGCAAACCACTGGGAAAGACTAAAAAAGGTGAAAGGAACATATTCTGACTTTAAAAAGTTACAGGTTACTAAAAATTGTTTTAATTCTATTTTTGCAATAATATGAAAAGCAGAAAGAAAAGAATGTAATCTTATTAAAAGAACACATACTTTAACAGAAACTATAAGTACAACTAAAACTTTGTTATAAGTTTTGGACTAAATGTTTGTGTCCTTCCAAAACTCATATGTTGAAGCCCTAATGTCATGACATTTGGAGGTGAGCCTTTGAGAGGTAATATGGTTATGAGAGCAGAGTCCCATGATGGGATTAGCGTCATTATAAGAAAGTGGAAAAGACCTAACACTTTGTCCTCTCCAACATGTGAGGACACAAGCAAAAGATGCTGTCTGTAAACTAGAGCGGGGCCTCCCCAGGCACCCGCCATGCTGGCTCCCTGATCATGGACTTCCAGCCTCTAGAACTAGGAGAAATAAATGGCTGTTGTTTAAATCACCCAGTCTACTGTGTTCTTTTATAGTAGTGTGAATATCTAAGACAGAAGTAAACACAACTGGTTTTTTAATGAATTAGAAGAAAAAATGGATGTGGGGAAACACTGAATTTTCACTTTGTAAAATCTGGGTTCTTGATTGACCATGTGGAATCCATCTCAGCAGATAAATTCCTTTATAGTCAACTGGCTATAAAATAATTAGGTAATATATAAAGCAACCATAATTCTGTTTACCCAAATAGAGTAAGGGGCATTTCATTTGATAATAAATCTTTCTATTTTAAAATACCACTGTTCTCAGTTTATTTTGTTCATTAGATTCTATATATAAGTGAGCTCCTGTAATATTTGTTTTTCTCTGACTGGCTTATTTCGCTTAGCTTAATACTCTCTAGGTCCCTTCATGCTGTCTCAAAGGGTAAGACATAAATTGTTTTTTACTGCTTCATAGTATTCCATGGTATAAATGTACCACATCTTTTTTACTCACTCATCTACTGATGGGTACCTGGGCTGTTTCTGGATCTTAGTTATTGTTAATTGTGCTGCTATGAACAGAGGGGTGCAAAATAGATCCAGAGACATAGAAGCATGGAACAGACTGTCAAATCTCAGAGGGAAGGTGTGGGTGGGTGGGAAGAGATCAACCAAAGAACTTGTATGCATATATGCATAGCCCATGGACACAGACAATTGGGTGGTGAAGGCCTGGGGTGGGGGAAGAGGGTGGGCTAGAAAGGTCAATGGGGTTAAAAGGGTACATATGTAATATTTTCAACATTAAAGATTAAAAAACAAAATTTAAAAATACCACTGTTCTCTTAAGATCTGGAATTATTCTTTTGTAGACTTTTACTTGACACCATAGTTAAATTATTTGATGTGTGCCAGAATAACAATGGATTGGAAATTTCCCAGACTGCAGCCATAATTAATGAACCCAACTGATAAAATATGTAAAATCAAAAGAGTAGACACGTTTTCCACATAGCCCCATCCAACAGAATGCCAGATTCACTTTGTTCCAGTATTGCAAAGATTACAAGTACATGACCTTTCAAATTACTTTCTAGTGCTAATTTTTACTTTTGTATATATTGAATACTCTTTTTAAAAATTAACAGTTTTGAAGATACATTTTAAAATATTGAAATTAAGGGGAAAATACTGGCAATAAAATAAATCAAGTGTTGGAAAATAAAAACTAAAAAAAAACTTTGCATCATTAAATTAATAAAATGACTTTTATGGAATTTATGTAAATACCGTTTTAACATTAATAATTAGAAGACCTGCATCTGGAAATCTTTCTGTAGTAGTGCATATTTTAAATATTAAAAATTGGCATGCTTCCTAGGTTTTGCATAATTCTGTAAAACAATTTTACAACTTCTTTAATATAGACCCCTCGAGAAAAGAAAATGCTTGGGTGTGTTATGGACTGCATTATATTCCTCCACTAAATGGTTATCTTGAAGACTTAACCCCCAATGTGACTCTACTGGGACAGAGGGCCTTTAAGGAGGTAATAAAGTTAATGAAGGTCATAAGGGTGGGACCCTCAGCCAATAAGATCGGTATTCTTATACGAAAAGAAAGAAACATCAGAGTTCACTCTCTTTCTGAAAGCACAGAAAAAAGGCCATAGAAACAAACCCTCCTCCCACCTTGATCTTGGATTTACCATCCCCGGAACTGGGAGAGAATAAATTTCTGCTGTTTTAGCAACCCATCCGTGGTATTTTGTTATGGCAGCCCTAGTTGAGTAAGACGTGCGGTCATAGATGAGTGTTTCTAGAACAATGTCTGGTACAAAGAAGGTGCTACAGAGATATTTGTTAAATAAAGTATTAAGTGCAGAGAACTTTTAATATTCAATATGGCCATAGTTTGACTTAATTTTACATCTCAAGAACATACTTATTATCTATAGAAACCAATCCACAAACATGTAATGGATGCTATTTTGTTAACTGCACATTGTTTTTTTTTTTTTTTTCAGTGTGTAAATATGCTTGTGTACATATGAAGAGTAAATTCTTATAGTATGAAGCACACTTGTCTTGCATTCAAAGTATAAGATAAAACAAGAGTAAGAGAATCACCCTTGGCATGTACTGGGCTGTAACTTCAGGGTCTTCAGTACAACGTTGTTCAAAGTACTGGAGCAGGTAGGTAGACAATGGACACCTTAGGGCAAAACCGTTTTGCCTATAGAAACAGGAATTGGGCAACAAAATGATGCAATATCCATTTAATATCCTGTTTTTTTTTATACCAGAAGCAATGTCAGTAACTTCCTCAGTGAGCTCATCAGAGTAGAACTAGATATCAGGCCCCACTTAATTGAAGGAAGGATAGGAGATGTGTGGGGACACACGGTTAGTAGTTGAACAGTAAATGTATCTGCCACGCAATCAATCTTGGATTCCAAGTTTTCAGTGACTGTTTCTTGACCATATTCAAGTACCAAATATCTTATTATCAGAATTTGTTCAGGAAAACATTTCAGGGATTTAGTATAAGAAATTAGATACTTACAATATATTTGTGAGGAATGAGGTGAAAGTCAGAAAAACGAATAATGATCTCAGGGAAGCAAAAAGCCGTGTGCATCTGCAAGGATAGCAGATCCTGCAGCACTGAAGCAGGTGCCTGTCTGGAAGTCTTTGGGAAGTTGCTGCACAGCCTTCTTTGTGGACTACGCCATGTTTCCTGCTACCAAATCTCTTAGCATAACTGTCATGATGAAATGTAAGCTAGAATTAATGGGCAATAAATTCCAGGAAATGCACTTCTCAGACTTTCATCCCACCCCCTAAAACACACACAGGAGTATAAAAGCAAGTGGAGAGCATTCCTGGCCATCAAATAAAAATAATGTGTGCATACATGCACACATGTGTGATGGACACTATAATTGCTTATGGCTCTATTTTGGCTTTCATTTCTGGGAAATTCATAAATCACCCCCACACTGTCCTTTTTAATTTCATTTTTCATAGTCTATGAATATGAATAAAACCTACTGTGCTCTAGTGAGAAGAATTTATAGTACTTAAATTCAATTATTTTATAAATAAAATTTTTTCATTGTAATAGCATATCCTTGTCTTTGTCAATCATCAAAATTCTCATCTGTAAAATGCAAAGGATTAATTTTAGTAAAGTTTCATGATTAGTCTACACTGACAAATTCTAGTATATGCTAAAGAAAAATGATTGCCATTTCAAAGCAAGTCCTGATGCCCATGTCTCTGAAATAAATATTATAAAAACATAAATGAGAAATTAAATGCCTAATACAATATGTATGGCATTTGAATAGAGTTTATATTACCTTTAGTCTGAAGTTATGTCTGATTTTGCCTGGTAATTACATTATTTTATGAGCAAGCAGTAATAAGATGTGGCTATGAAAATAATACTTTTCCATCATTGAAATGCTATCCTTTTATATTTGGGATTTTCTTGAAAATTTAATATACAACATGGTATTTATTAGAAAAGATTATATGATAACCAAAATTATAACGTAACTGGAAATTCACTTACCAAAAAAGTATAGGATCTATATGAAGAAAACATTGACCTGCTACTGGTCATAAAGAAAACTTCATTGAAAAATCTCTCTCTCTCTTCCTCTCTCTCTCTCTCTCATCTCAAGAAACAATAACAATGTAACAAACTGATTTGCAATATGGCAAATGGACAATGACAGCCAGTGGCTTGTAGGCCTGATTGGTGATTAGTATTGCTAACACTTAATGGAAAGATTAGGGTTTTAAAAAATATAATTAATTAATCTTAATTAGATTTAGCACTCATTGAAGTATATTATACTGTGTTGTCTAAATGAATGCACCTAATTTGTAAGATTGTATTTTTCATGGTAATATTTTTGGTTTAAAAAAATCATAAGAGGAAGACAGATGTCTAATTTGGAGCCCACCCAGAGATAAATTAACTTAATTAGCAATGATTCCTTAAAGGGGATCCAATAAAATTGCATATTCAATACAATATTTTCTCATCTATGCATGCTGTCATTCACTTATTTGTTGATTCATTCAACAAATAATTACTGCTTGTCTGCTATATCCTATTTAGTATTCTAGGCATTGTAGATATAAATAAAAATAAGATAGACTTAGGATATAGTTTAAGTGTTTTATGTTCACTGTCATAGGGACTAAATTTTTATAATGTATATTAAAATGTCCAACCATCTATTGATTTCCCTTCTGATTTATCTCCTACACTGGATTTGCATTTTGAGGTTGAGTAGGGAAGAAATATGAGCCCATAAACATATTGTCTCTTTGTCAGACCATGTTAAATCATTGGTGGAGTTAGAAACTGGCCATTGTAAGCATGGACACTATGTTGTACACCACCCTCCAGAGGCAAAGCCCTGTGCTCAAAGTGTAGTGTTCCTGTATTTCAGCAAACTGAAGAAGGAATCTTCTCATTCCAACTTTGGCAAAAAGTTACTCTACAAGTACTTAATTTAGCACACTACCATAACTTCACAAACACTGGCTTCTAGAAGTCCGCATTCTGGAATTCTAAGGTGTCTGAATTCAGAAAACTGTTATAATTCCCAACAAATTCATATCCCAATGCCCTAGAAGGAGAAAGGACTCATCCATGTACACGCAGTGATTTAGAAGCAAAGCTATTGCTGTAGACAAGTCCTGTAAAGCTGCACACCAGCCATCTATCAGTTTTACTAAAGTCTCACTCAGCTTTTTCTCTTTTTATTTCAAACTAGAGGCCTGGTGCATGAAATTTGTGCACTCAGGGGGGTGGGAGGGGTCCCTCAGCCTGGCCTGCTCCCTCTTGAAGTCTGGGAGCCCTTGGAGAATGTTGCCAGCCATGAGCCCAGCTTCTGGCTGAGTGACACTCCCCCTGTGGGAGCGCACAGACCACCAGGGGGAAGCTCCTGCATTGAGCGTCTGCCCCTGGTGGTCAGTGTGCTTCAAGTGACTGGTAGTTCTGGCATTCGGTAAATTTGCATATTAGCCTTTTATTATATAGGATAACTTCAAAAATTTTTTGCAATAGCTTTTATATTTTATTTCTCTTTATTGTTGAAAGTATTACAGATGTTCCCCCATCCCACCTCATTGATTCCCCCACCCCGCTCCCCCATCCCAGGTCTTCACTGCACTATAGTCTGTGTCCATGGGTTATGCATATCTTTGGTTAATCTCTTCCTGCCTCCACTCCCTCTGAAATTCTGTTCCATGTTTCCATGTCTCTGGATCTATTTTGTTCATCAGTTTATTTTCCTCATTAGATTCCACATACAAGTGAGATCATGTGACACTTGTCTTTCTCTGACTGGCTTATTTTGCTTAGCATAGTATTCCCCAGGTCCCTCCATGCTGTCTCAAAGACTAAAAGATCCTTTTTTATAGCTGCATGGTATTCCATTGTGTAAGTTACATAAAATTATCAAACTAGTACAAAGTTCAATTCAAATTGAACCATTTGAATATAAACTGCCAACATGAGATGACATCATGCTAGACATAGATATTCTTCTAAAAATAATTCAACTATTAAAAGAAAAAAGTAAAACAAAATATTAATATTAATTATTCAGATATCACCACCATTGATATATTAACTCCAATGCATTACAATTGTATTTAATTGTCATATCTTCAACATGGAATAGTTCCTCCATCTTTATTGACTTTCATAAACTTTATTCTTTGAAATTACAGTCCCTTTATTTTGTGGAATATCCCTCAGTTTGTGCTAGTTTGATGTATGTTCATGATTAAATTCAGATTATTTAATTTCGGTAGAAATATAACAAAAGAGATTCTGTGTTCTTTTCATTGCCTCCTACAGGTGGTTCACAATATTGATTTATCCCATAATTGGTGATGTTAAAATTTAGTCTTTTGATTAAAATAATGAGTGCCAATTTTTCCACTGTGAAGTTATTCCTTTTTTGCAATTTATAAATAATTTTTAATATATTTTATTGATTTTTTTACAGAGAGGAAGGGAGAGGGATAGAGAGTTAGAAACATCGATGAGAGAGAGACATCAATCAGCTGCCTCCTGCACACCCCCTACTGGGGATGTGCCCGCAACCAAGGTACATGCCCTTGACCGGAATCGAACCTGGGACCCTTCAGTCCGCAGGCCGATGCTCTATCCACTGAGCCAAACCGGTTAGGGCTAAATAATTTTTCAGAGATACTTTGAGACTATGCTAATATATAACTCTTCAACAAATATTACAGTTTTGTGTTAGTATCATTAACATTTCCTGGAAATATTAATTATTACAATTATGGTTGATTTGATCACAAAGGTGAGTTTCTTATCCCATCATTCCTTCTACTTTTATTTGTTGGCATTCTTCAGTAAAGAGAACATTATCTTCCCTCCAATTACTCACTTGTAATTTATTTATATCAGCAAGGATTCATGGATTCCTATTTTATTCATTAGAGTATAATTTGTCTTAATTATCATTTATTTGTATGCTTAATTTTTCAGCTTTGTCTAACAGAGGCCACTCCAAGTTGTCTTCTTGTCAAGGAAAGCATGTGCACTTTGACAATGTTTCCACCATTTCTGGATTCCTTTCTCACTTTCTGGTACTACAAAATGTTCCAGGGTCATCTCATACTTCCTGGGCCCTATAATCAATCGGTCATTATTCCAAGAAATCCGTGTTCCTTTTAATAGAAGATGTTATTTAGAAAGCAAGACCTGGGCACTGAGTTTGCTCATAATATCTTGGATGCTACTCCAAAGCCCTCTCAATGGAGAGAGCTAGTGTGAGTACACACACACACACACACACACACACACACACACTCCTTAGTTTATTTCTATTTAGATTGAAAACCATGAGTTCACACTGATACTTCAGTTTCCAGTGCTGCACAATGTAATTCATTCTAGCTTTCTCTCTTCATATTTGTACCTCCCCTCTCAAACACTGAAAAACCTGGCTTCCATTATCCTGAAATATTTACTTGTTTAATCAGTCCCCCTCCAGTGTACAGTGTAGATAGCAGCTACCTATCTGTTACCGCCTTTCCTTTTTACCTCCCTCAGGCTGTGACATATACTCTAACTTACTCCCAACACTGCCTCACATAGAGTTGCTTTTCCCCACACGCTTGGGCCCCAACCTCCCACTCTGGCCTGCCTTCTCCCAAGGAGGGACCTCCTCAGCTCTCTCAGGTTCTAACGCCCCAACTCCTAGGGCCACACCTGGTGGTCTGAGCAAGGGGGAGGGGACATGAGTCCTTTAAGAAATGCTTTGTGCATAATTCCTCTTTGCTGGCCCCAGCCCTTCCCCCTAGTCACAGTGAGGAGGACCCGCTCTAACTTCCGTAGAGCAAATTCCCCTCTTGCATCATCATTATTCCCTCAAGCCTGAAGTCCACGCTGAGGGAAGTCTTTCCACACAAAATGTCAAAGCTTTATTTGCATGGTTCTCATGTTCTGCCCTGTCATTCTTGGCGCAAGAGTGCAATTGTCTACAATAGAAAGATACTGGATAACATAAAATACTAGGGGCAGGGAAATGACTGCTAATATTTACAGGTATATTTCACCACACATTTTAAAGCTCCTTTTTTCTTTACACCAACCATATGATATAGGCATTATAATAATACTTTTATAAACGAGGAAACTAACACAGTCCCAATGTTTTACAGTGCATATGTGATAGAGCTCTGATTGACAACCAGGCTTGCCTGATAACAAAGGCACTCTGCTCCCTACATCTGGGTTTCCTCAGTCTGCATGTTACAGGTTCCAAATGTATTCCTCAGTGTCCTTCTTAACGGAGCCCAGTATTGACCTATTCCTTATGTACATAATGGGGCTGAAGCCACACTTAATGTATTCCTGTAAAGAATCTTGTAGAAGAATTTCTACAAAAGAGAATGTTATGTAAATGCTCACGAGGATTACTAATGTCCAAAATTCAGACATTGTGAATGTGGCATTATTCACAGAAATGAGTAGTTATCAACCCAGGACAAGGGAAGACTTCTGAAGTATTTAAGACATACATGCTTTTTCTGGAAAACATCTGCAGGTTGGATATTTAGGCTATGGCAGTTAATGACAATAGAAGGGAGATATAAAACAATTTTACTTTTTCTTCCCCTGTAACATGAGTTCAGGGTCCCTATGGAGTCTCATAAACTCCCCCTAGAGATCATTTTAAAGCTGTTTCAGTCTCATTTTTTTAATCTTTTTTTTAAGTAATGCACTACCTAAATGTTCCTTCTAATGTCTTAGGCAAAAAATCTTATAGTGTGATCTCAGTTAAATGCATCAGACTTTTACCCATCTCTACTGCTAGAGCTCAAATTGCAAAATATAGAATTTTGCTTTGCTTAACATGCAGTTATTGTAAGACCCCCAGAGGGAGACCCTTACTCTATCTCACGGATCGACGGCAACCCCAATCATCTGCAGGAGGCATCACTTGATGCAAACAGCAAGAGGCTTTATTCCAGCGCTGGGGCTCAACTCGTAACTCACAAGAGCGAGGAGTCGAACCCCGAGCAGAAAGTCTTACAAGTATATATAGGCAAAAACCATACATCGGGGGGTTACACATGTGAGGGGGGAAGAGAGGACAAAGTCGCCAGGAAATTCCAACAGGGCTCGTTAATAACATGTTTAATGACAGGGCCTAAGTTTTCAGTCAACAGTCCCATCCGGTAATCTCATGTCCTGCTTTTCTTATCTGTCAGAGCACTATTTGCTCTGTCTGCTCTTAGCTCGGTGCTGTTTCCTGGGACAGGTTTAAGGGTCTTGTTCCCATCACTGGCGAAGGGGGAAGACCTTGGAGATTTAAGATAAAACGGACAGCTGTAAAAAAAACTGTACTCTTTCAGTTAGGGTTTGCTTTTTTTCCCTGAAGCTCCATTTTCTATTGTTGCTTTTTAATCTCTGGAGTTAAGAAGTTCAGGATTTGCCCAGATAAGATAAAGTAAACAAAATCTTTACCTTTCATTCCCCCATTTGCTTTTTGGTAAGTTCTAATCATGGAACTTCTGTCTTTACATACTCTTCCCCGAGGCTGTCTCCCTGTCGGAGTGACTGGTAGTGCTGCCTGAGCATTAGTATCTGTACAGCACTTATTCTCTCCCTGATGAAGGTGACTAGGCGATTTAAGATGCAGGGTCCAAAAGTGAGAATTAAAAGTAGTATAATAAGGGGACCCATCAGGGAGGATATGAGGGTGGTGAACCAAGGGGACCGGCTGTACCAACTTTCAAACCACCCTTGATGTGCCTCCCGATCTCGTTGTCTTGTTTCTAATCTTTCTCTAAGTTTGGACATGGAATCCTTTATTACACCAGAGTGATCTATGTAAAAACAACATTCTTCTTTTAGTGCAGCACATAATCCACCATCCTTGAGGAATAGGAGATCTAAGCCCCACCTATTTTGTAGTACCACCTCGGATAAAGAGGTCATCGACTCTTCCAATTTTGTGATTGATTGCTCTACTGCTCTTAGATCTTCATTTACAGCTGCCCGTAACCCCTCGATATACTGAGGAGTCTGAACGAGCGCGGCCGTCCCTGTTCCTACTCCGGCCGCTACCCCCAGACCTAGCAGGACGGCTAAAGTGAGCGAGACCGGTTCCCTCTTCTGTCTACGGGGTCGTAGGTCGAACTCAGCCTCGAAAGAGCCTGCCTCATGGTAGATAACTCTGGGCACCAGCTGTACGAGGACACAGTAGTCTTTGGCAGTGTTGAACACCGATGAGGAAACACATGGGGTCAGCCCTGTACTGCAGGCCCACCATCCGCCTACGGGGGGGACCAGATAGTAGTTGGTAGTTGTTTGGGGGCTTCCTATGGTCCGATTGCACAGATGCTTACGGTTTGTAGGAACTGTACCTAAGCAAGTGCCATGCCCAGAGACTTCTGTAAGGGTAAGTTTACTGTTCGACCCCCAGCTACAGGAGTCATGGGAGGTGGTATTGTTAAAGGTCCCTGAGAAAGCAATCCCCTCGTAATAGGGAGGGCTTGACACTAGACATAACCAGCAAGACTCAGTCACGTAAGGTTGGAAGCATTGAGAGCGCTGAAAGCTCCCTGTATCAGATTAAGGAGTCTCTGCCCTGTGCTTGGTATCTCGGGTGTATTTACTAGGCCGGGGACCGAGGCAGCAGGAGGCTTCGGTGGGCGGCGGCTGCAGCTTCCAGTCCGGGGACTGGGGAGGCCAGTAACTGGGTTGAGCCGAGCTGTATTATCGGGCCTATTTGTTGTGACTCGGGGAACGGGTGGTCTGATATGGGCGGTTGGTGATCGTCGTTCAGATAGTACTAGGTTAGGCCCTACCTGGACGGCGGTCGGGGTTTCAACCTTAAGCTTGATAGAGAAGGTAAATCCATTGTCATAACCTGACATATAGAAACATACTCCCCAAGTTCTCCCTCTAATCCATTCCTGCCATTTCCTTCCTTTCTCCGTGAAGGAGATGTTTAGAGGATTGCACCACCCTTGATTGTTACAGTTGGTGGCCGTAAGATTTTTCTGTACCTTTATCAGATCCCACGAGGAGGTGGGATGCCAATAAGTATTTCCAGTAGTTTCACAGCCCCATTCTGCACAATAATAATGGTCTATTTCTCCACACCTCCTTGCCTCGTTCCTTGACCTCCCATCCCGGGGGCAGACATAGAAAGGAGTCTGGCTTAAAGTGTCACAGGAGCGTGGGTAGCTACAGCCTGGGTCATACCCCTCGACAAGGTGGTATTCTGCTCCCCCAAAAGGCCTGTCTGAGGGTACCCAAGGGTTGCGGGCCTCCTCAGAGGTCACAGTGGGGATATCCCAATTGTCTAATCCAGCTACTAAGGCACAAATGTCTGGGGTTAGGGGTGGACACCAGGCCCAAAGGGGGTTCTCCTTGGTGGTGCTCCATATTACATCTCCAGTCTGGGAAAGGACCTGCCATGTTAGTCGTTGGGGGGCATGAGGGTTAGGACTACTTATCGGGGGGAGGTGCGCCAACAGGAGCAGGAACACGGTGAATGCGGAGCTTGAGGGGGTTGTCCATTTTCTCCACTTTCCATGCTGGGTCTGGTGGTGGCGCGGGCTTGACATGTGAAGCATGGATCCAGGCGGCGATGCCGTCGACCTTCACTGCAGTCGGTGTTGTGAGCAGCACTATGTATGGTCCTTTCCACCTCGGTTCCAAGTTGGCCGCACGGTGGCGCCGAATGTACACCGAGTCTCCGACCTGGAACTGATGAGGTACTTGCAGGTCTCCTGGCTTGTAGTCCTCGGCCAACTGACTCCACACTTCCCTTTGCACAGTCTCAAGGGCTTTTAATCTGGTGTACAGAGATTGAGAGGAGTAAGATTCTGGGGAAGGGAGGTGCTGGATGGTAATGAGTGGGGGGTGAGTCCCATAAAGAATTTCAAAAGGAGTTAGCTTGAGGGAGCCAGGGGTATTGCGTACCCGAAACAAAGCAAAGGGAAGGAGGACTGTCCAGTCTGTTATGCCAGTCTCTAAGGATAATTTAGTCATGACCTCTTTTAAAGTTCTATTCATTCTCTCTACCTGTACTGAGCTTTGGGGCGTATAAGCACAATGTAATTTCCAATCAAGCCCCAGGATTTTGGCCAGTCCCTGACTTACCTGGGCAACAAACACAGGGCCGTTGTCTGACCCGATTACCTTGGGCACCCCGAATCTCGGGAAGATGTCTTCTAGTATTTTCTTGGCCACCACCTGAGCAGTCTCCCTCTTGGTAGGGAAGGCTTCAACCCATCCTGAAAATGTATCTATGAATACCAATAAGTATCTGTATCCATACCTGGCTGGCTTTACCTCAGTGAAGTCTACCTCCCAGTAACTCCCAGGGCGGTCTCCTCGGAGCCGCTTGCCCTGAGATAGCTTGCTGGGCTGGGCGTTCACCATCTGGCAAGGCTTGCATTCTTTTACAGTTGTATCTGCGAGCTCCCCTAGTTTCATGATATAATACGGTGAAGACTGGACTATAGTTTTTAAATGTTTTGGGCCCAGATGAGTTAGCTTATGAAGGTGTCTAAGAAAAATGATAGCCTGCTTTTCAGGGAGGATTCTTTTTCCTTCTGTAGTTTCCCGGATCCCCTCTGGAGTCTCCAGGCGAAATCCTAATCTGTCCATTCTCTCAAGGTCTGATTCTGAATATTCAAAGTTCCTGATAGAGGGATATACCGCATCCTCAGGGTGAGACCCCAGTTTTTCCCCAGACAAAGATAGGATGTTGAGTCCCTGAGCCGCCCACTTGGCTTCTCTGTCAGCCCTTTGGTTCCCTCCGGCAACCCTGGACCCTCTTTTCTGATGTCCAGGACAGTGAATAATGGCCACTTTTTTAGGAAGGTGAACGGCCTCTAACAGGCTTAGAATTTCTTCTTTATTTTTGATTTCCTTCCCTGCCGAGGTTAGTAGCCCCCGCCTCCAGTAGATGGCCCCGTGGACATGGGCAGTAGCAAAGGCATACCTGCTATCAGTGTAGATGTTAATCTTCTTCCCTTCTGCCAATTGCAGAGCCTGAGTCAGAGCTAGTAACTCAGCCTTCTGAGCCGACGTCCCTTCGGGTAGGCTGCTTGCCCAGATAATTTGCTCATCATCCACTACCGCCGCCCCAGCCACCCTTTTACCTTCTATTATGTAGCTGCTTCCATCAGTGAACCAGGTCAGCTGAGCATCTGGCAAGGGCTTGTCTCGGAGGTCCCTTCGGGTCCCCGTTTCTTCTGCCAGTATCTCTTGACAGGTATGCAGCACACTCTCCTGGGTGGACGTGTCAGGTAGTAGGGTAGCTGGGTTGAGGATGGCAGGCCGCCCGAACTGGATCCTGTCTTCATTCAGTAGGAGACTCTGGTAGTGTGTCATGTGGGCATTGGACAGCCACCGATCAGGGGGCTGTCTGATGATGCTCTCCAAGGAGTGGGGGGCAATGACCTTTAGCTTCTGTCCCATAGTTAATTTGTCAGCATCTTTCACTAATACTGCCACTGCCGCCACGGACCTCAGACAGGCAGGCCAACCACTAGCAACGGGATCTAGCTTCTTGGAGAGGTAGGCTACCAGCCTCTTCCATGGCCCTAGAGGCTGGGTCAGCACCCCTCGGGCTACTCCCCTTCTCTCATCCACAAATAGGACGAGGGCTTTGCTACGTCCGGCAACGCCAGGGCTGGGGCTGACAGTAATGCCTTCTTGATGTCATCAAAGGCTTGCTGTTGGCCGTTACCCCACTCAAACGGGCATCCTCTCTAGTCAGAGGATAGAGGGGAGCTGCCAGGGTAGCGAACCCGGGGATCCACAAGCGGCAAAACCCCGCAGTCCCTAAAAGTTCTCGCACCTGGCTGGGTGAGCGAGGAACGGGTATCTGAGTCACAGTTTGTTTTCTGGCCTCCGTTAGCCATCTCTGCCCCCCTTTGAGGGCGTACCCCAGGTACGTTACCTCCTTTTGGCAGATCTGGGCCTTCTTGGCGGAGGCCCGATATCCTAAGCTGGCGAGTTCTTCTAGCAGTAGTCCTGTGCCTCGTTGGCACTCTTCCTCAGTGGCCCCGGCCAGTAGTAAGTCATCTACATACTGCAGAAGTGTTACCTGGGGATGGCTGGCATGGAAGTGGGCTAAATCTTGGTGAAGAGCTTCATCGAAGAGGGTCGGAGAATTCTTGAACCCCTGGGGTAACCGGGTCCAAGTCAGTTGTCCTGTAGTCCCAAAGTCAGGGTCCCTCCACTCGAATGCAAAGATGTTCTGGCTGGAAGGGTGTAGTCGTAGGCAGAAGAAAGCGTCCTTTAAATCCAAGACAGTATACCAAATATGATCCGGGGGGAGAGAGCTCAACAAGCTGTAAGGGTTAGGTACAGTGGGGTGGATGTCCTGTACCCGCTTGTTCACTTCCCTTAAGTCCTGTACTGGGCGATAGTCTCCTGTGCCAGGCTTCTTAACAGGTAACAGAGGAGTGTTCCATGGCGACTGACACTTCATAGGATGCCCTGCTGAAGGAGGCGCTGGATATGGGGCCTAATTCCTTCCTGGGCCTCCTTAGTCATGGGGTATTGGCGTACAGCCACAGGAGTTGAAGTGGCCTTCAGCTCTATGACTATGGGTGGCCTTTCTGCAGCTAGTCCTGTTCCAGCTGTCTCGGCCCACGCTCCCGGATACCTGTTCAACCAGTCATTTATGTGACTTTTCTCTGCTCCCTGTTCCTCAAAAAGTCTGTGTTCATCATCTAGGCGTATGGTCAGGGTGGTAGTCATTCTCTTGCTTTGGGTCACCTCCGGGCCATCAGGGGTGAAGGTAATCTGGGCTCCCATTTTGGTTAGGAGATCTCTCCCAAGTAGGGGTGCAGGGCACTCGGGGATGACTAGAAACGAGTGGGTTACCCGTCCCGTTCCTAAGTCTACCGTTCTTTGGGTAGTCCATGAGTACTGTTGGTGCCCTGTGGCTCCTATGACCCACGATTTCTTGTGGGAGACGGGTCCAGACAGTTCGAGTAGGACCGAGTGTTGAGCCCCAGTGTCTACTAGGAACTCAACTGGCTTCCCCTCCACCTTTAGTGTTACCCTAGGCTCGGGGAGGGGTTCCGAGCCCCGTCCCCGCTAGTCTTCTTCTTCCTCCAGAGCTAACACTTTCTTGGAGGACCCGTTCTTCTTTTTCTTAGGGCACTCTCTAGCCCAGTGACCTTTTTCTTTGCAGTAGGCACACTGGTCTTTGTCTAATGGGGTGCGGTTGCCCAGGTTACCTGACTTTTTAGCCCTGCCCTGGGTTTGTTCCTAGCCTCTCTCACCTACTACTGCGGCCAAAATCCGTGTTATGTTCTTCTCCTGCCTGCGATCCCTTTTGCTTTCTCTTTCCTTTTCTTTTCTTTGTTCTTTTTCCTCCTCAGTTTCCCTCTTATGATATACTTTCTCTGCCTCCTTAACTAAATCCTGCAGGGTATAGTCTTGTAACCCTTCTATTCTCTGCAACTTCCTTTTAATATCTATTGCTGACTGCCCTATGAAAGCCATGGCCACGGAAGCCCTTTGCCCCTCAGAGGTAGGGTCAAACGGGGTGTAGCGCCTGAAAGCTTCCATTAAACGTTCAAGAAATACTGACGGGGGTTCCATGCCCCCCTGGATAACCTCTCTTACCTTACCCAAATTAGTGGGGCGTCTCGCTGCCCCACGGAGGCCGGCCACTAGAGTCTGGCGATAGACTCAGTCGCTCCCTACCTTCTGCCGTGTTGAAATCCCAGTCAGGTCTGGAGAGGGGGAAGGCAATCTTGATGATGTTGGGGAGCTGGGTGGGTCGTCCATCTGCTCCTGGTACATTCTTCCTTGCCTCCAATAAAATCCTCTCCCTCTCCTCAGTTGTGAAAAGGGTCTGTAGTAGCTGCTGGCAATCATCCCAGGTGGGCTGATGAGAGAACATCAAAGACTCCACCAGCCCGGTTAAGCGCTGGGGGTCCTCTGAAAAGGGAGGATGATTAGTCTTCCAATTATACAGATCTGCGGAGGAAAAAGGCCAGTACTGGAGGGGCTGAAGAGGAGCCGGTCCACCATCCGTCGCCGCCGGCAGGGGCCCGTAGCCCTCAGGGGGAGGGCGACGGTGGTGTCGGGAGTCATTCCGCGGCGGCTCCTGGTGCCCTGCACAGGCCCCGGCAGAGACTCGTTAGGGGGAGCAGAGGGGGCAGCTGCAGGAGCCGGCGGTGCTTCTGGCTCTTCCCGACCCGGGAACCGGGGCAGGAGGATACGGGGGAGGTGAGTCAAGGAGAAGGAGGTCAGACTGGATTTCTGGATAAATCTTCTTGGGGGGGTCCGAGTGACTGGATTTCTCCCCAGAACTGGGAGATTGGATGGCTAGAACTTGAGTGGCCAGCCGGGGCTTGGGTTTTACAACCCAAGGTCGAACCCAGGGGGTGGATTTTGCACCAGGTCCTGCCAGACCACGATGTAGGGCTGCTGATCCGGATGGGCTCCAGGTTCTTTCTGAAAAACAATCTCCTTAACAGCAAAAATAATAGATAGGTCAAAGGTTCCTTCTGTTGGCCATCCTATATTAAAAGCAGGCCATTCTGAGGAGCAGAAGGTCCGCCATGGACCTTTCTTGATCTCAACTGATAGGTCGCGACCTCTTCCCTTAACTTCAGTCCAATGGTCTAAGGTCAGACTAAGAGGGGTTGTCATAGTCTGTCCCATCGTCAGTTCGTACGTCGTCAGAAACACAAATAACAAAAATATTACAGACACAAGGACCCACTTACTCCACCTTGTCCGCCACAAACACGCAACAGAATCAGATGGGCGCGATTTTGACAATCTCTGATCCAACAGTAGAACCCGATCAGCGCCCTTACAGTAGGAGACTACCAGGCGTCCCTGGCTCTCCTCCACCCTTGGGGCGTCCCCCAGGGCTGCAACCTGTGGCCCTCCAGGCACGTCTACCAACCACTGTTCGGCCACTCTCACGAGTCGCCTAACGGCTGCAAAACCGAAAGCGCACACACAGGACCAGACTCACTAGCAAAACACAAGACAAAGACAGACAACCTCGGGGTACCCCTTCTTACCTCCAAGGTCGACTCCACGGATGAGGGGGGGTCGTCAGATCCCGGACGGGCCCCCAAAAATGTAAGACCCCCAGAGGGAGACCCTTACTCTATCTCACGGATCGACGGCAACCCCAATCATCCGCAGGAGGCGTCACTTGATGCAAACAGCAAGAGGCTTTATTGCAGCGCTGGGGCTCAACTTGTAACTCACAAGAGCGAGGAGTCGAACCCCGAGCAGAAAGTCTTACAAGTATATATAGGCAAAAACCATACATCGGGGGGTTACACATGTGAGGGGGGAAGAGAGGACAAAGTCGCCAGGAAATTCCAACAGGGCTCGTTAATAACATGTTTAATGACAGGGCCTAAGTTTTCAGTCAACAGTCCCATCCGGTAATCTCATGTCCTGCTTTTCTTATCTGTCAGAGCACTATTTGCTCTGTCTGCTCTTAGCTCGGTGCTGTTTCCTGGGACAGGTTTAAGGGTCTTGTTCCCATCACTGGCGAAGGGGGAAGACCTTGGAGATTTAAGATAAAACGGACAGCTGTAAAAAAAACTGTACTCTTTCAGTTAGGGTTTGCTTTTTTTCCCTGAAGCTCCATTTTCTATTGTTGCTTTTTAATCTCTGGAGTTAAGAAGTTCAGGATTTGCCCAGATAAGATAAAGTAAACAAAATCTTTACCTTTCATTATGACAACAAATGTTTACACCTTATTTCTGGTAAAAGACAAATGTCTCCGGAATTTAAGATTTTGTATTGATAGACAAATAACTGCTAAATTTTACTGTTTGTAAATATACATATACACATATTACTAAACTATCCTCTAAGCTTCTGAGTACTCGTGGCCATATAAAGATGAATTAGCACCCAGACATTGTGCTCAAGTGACAGTAGGTTCAAGGCAGTATTCTGAGTCAGCCTGCAAATTCCTAGTTCACAGTTCTCTAAAATTGCTAGTTTACCTTACATCTCTGCACATCTGTGTGTGTTGCTTCCTGAGTCTGAAACATTATTCTTCTGCTTGAATGAAGAGTGAATTGCTAAATGCCCTCAACACTCAGATGCCAAGTCATAAACCCTTCATTTCTTGCCTGATTGCCACATATTGTACTCTCCACACTTTCCTCATAGCACTTAGAATATTGTCTTAACAGTCTGCCAATTGTCTATCTCACTAGCTGATGGTAGAAATTTAAGTTGTGCATTCAAATACTTTCTCACTAATTTTTCCACCGTTTACTCATTGAACACGTATTTATTGAGCATGTATTTATTGAGGCTTGAGGAATAGACAGGAGTCTAATTGTAAAGGGTCACCCAGGCCTGTCAAGGATATGGGTGCTTTTCCTGATTTGAAGTGCAGTGAAAACCACTATGTAAGAACAGAGCTATGAAGCTAGTTTTCTTGTACAATGTGAGTTTACAACATGAGGGGCAACATACCTTCTCAGCCTAAGGGTTGGAGGCAACAAGTGACCATGAACAATCATCTCTTCCTCTCCCTCCTCCCTCTCCCTCTCCTTCCCTTCCTTTTCTTCCTTCTCCTTCCCCTCCTTCTCCCCCTCCTCCTCATTACCATCATTATCATCATCCTTATCTTGGTAGCAACACAAGAGGGTACATACTTGTGAAAAGAAGCCTTTAGGAGGAGTTTGAAGTGACCCATCTTGCTGATGAGTGTAAACAATGAGGGAGTGATCTCTTTAATTAAATGGAGAACACAGTTGATGGGGAGGACCCTGGGTCATTTTTCCGTGTGCTGATCCCTCAACATGAAGTGCCTTCTTTATCCCCTGTGCACATACTCTTTGAAAATTTGGGGATCAGTGTTTGCTTTCTCGAGACTAAAATGAGGAGAGATGCCAATGCTAGGTATAACTAAGGTTGCCTGAGGGTTAAGGGAAAGGGTATACATGAAGCACGCACCTCAGCATCTGGCATGCAGAGAGCACTAAATCACAGTGGGACCCTTGGCACCCTTCCTTATGCCTCTGTTACCTCTTCCCTGACCTCACCTCAATGTGTCTCTTTTATTTTCCTTTTTTCATAGTGATGCTAGATTTTTATTTTTTTTCTGGGATGCCCTGTCTTATTCTGTTTTTTTTTTTTTTTTTTTAAGATACTAGAGAGAGTTCTCATATAGTCTTCACTCCGTTACCCTTGATGTCAACATCTTCCATCTTAATACCTGGTACATTTATCAAAACTAAGAAATTAGCCCTGTCCAGTGTGTTCAGTGGTTGGAGTGTTGGCCCATGCACTGAAGGGTCACAGGTTCTATTCCTGATCAAGGGCACTTAACTGTGTTGCCGATTCGATATCCGCCCCTATTGGGGTGTGTGTAGAAGCAAACAATTGATGTGTTTCTCTCAAATCACTGTTTCCTCTCTCTTTCCCCCTCCCTTCCACTCTCTCTAAAAATCAATGGAAAAAAATGTCCTCGGGTGAGGATTAATAACAACACCAACAACAAAACTAAGAAATTCACATATGCACAATACCATTAACTAAATTACAGACTTCATTCAGGTGTCACCAGTATTTCCTCGAGTGTTCTTTTTGCTTCAAAAATCAGTCCAGGACGCTTTGTGTGTTAATGTCCTAGAGCTGCCATAATACAATACCACAGGCTGAGTGGCTTAAACAGCAGGCCTTTGTTTTCTCACAGTGCGGAGCCTAGAAGTCCAGGAGGCTAGGGATTGGCAGCGTTGATTTCTCATGAGCCCTCTCTCCTTGACTTGTGGATGGCCATATCTTCTCCTCATTTCTTTTTTGTTTCTCAGCATCCTAATCTCTTATAAGAACACTGGTCGTATTGAATTAGGGCCCATCCCAATGACTTCATGTAATCTTAGTTACCTCTTTAGAGACGCTATCTCCTAACCTAGACACATTCTGAAGTATTGAGAGTTAGGACTTCCACGTATGACTTTTTGGGGGACACAATTTAACATATACATTATGTTTTAGTTCATCATATTTCTTTCGTTTCGTCAAATCAATGGCAGTTTTTCAGCCTTTTTTCTCTTGAACTTTTGAAGAGCACTAACTAGATGTTACATAGGTGATCCTAAATATATGTGTTTAATATTTTCCCATAATTAGACTGAGGTTAATTGTTTTGGGAAAGAATTCTACAGAGGTGAAGTGTCCTTTTCATCACAACATTTGGGGACAGGGGCACATGAAATTAATATGACTTACCATGTTAACTTCGATCACTTGAAGGTGGTGTCCATAAATGTCTCCACTTTAAAACAAGCATTTTCCCCTTTCCCATAGGAAAGGGGAAAATGCTTGTCTATTCTTTAGAAATGAGCCACTAAGTCCAGCCCACAGGCAAGGGTAGACAATTACGCTTCACCTCCTGGATGGGGAGTGTCAAATCATGTGTAAACATACTTTAAAGACACCACAGTAATTAATGACTATCATGGGAGAGGAACTTTGAAGCTATGCAAATGTCCTCTTTCTTCTTAATATTTCACTTTTATTAATATAGTTTCATACTGTTTAGTCACAATCTCTTGAAAAAAAGGGAAACCAATCTACTCTAGGGAAGCAAGTCCCCGCCGATCTGTTCTCAGCGGCCATACTAAGCTGTATTTCTTCTGAATGTCACAATTCTTGCATCCTTTTGCCTACTTAATGTAAACTCCTTCCTTTTGTAATTGTCAGCATTTTCCCCAGGAAGTAAGATACTCGTGTTCTGGAAATTTTGGCTGATAACACAGCATGGAACTGGGTCTCTGTGATATTGCGACATTAAGGAGTGAGAGAGTGTCATCCTTGTTGGAGCCTAGGATGCTCTCTAATTGAGCGTGGCTGGGAGAGGGAAGCTGTAGCCCAGTGCAGTGGCCATACTCCAATCCTGAATTCTAAAAGGACAGACAAAGAGGGGTCCTGGCATCCATAGTCCAATGCCTTATGCACACGGTAATTCTCCAAGCAGTTATCTCCACTATTTACTGATTTTTCCAGTTTCACTCTTGAAACGGTTTTTTCCAAGTACTAAGGATGCCTCTATTTAGTCTCCCCTTATAATTAGAAACAATATTAAATTACAATAGTAATAACAACCTCATGTGTACTTAAATAATAACCAGATCTTACTTTTCTGATCAGCATAATCTCTCTCTCAAGGGAATTCTTTATAAGATACTGCATTACAATCAGCAGGTGGCTTGTCAGGAAAAAAATCCAAGTGTGATGGACACAGTTGATGGTCTATGACCAGTGCCCTGGAGCTGTTATATTTCAGTGACGCTCCTACACAGAGAGTGCCCACAAGAGCACCTGGTGTTTGCGGTACCCAGGACGTGTTCTTTCCTAGACAGTGCTGGACATACTGACACACTCTAATTTTCTAAATTCTGGAAAAGGAAACTCTTTTAGTCAGAGATTTGATAAGGCTTTGGCTTCTTTTACATTCACCTATTAATTCATTTATTCTAAAAATATTTATTGGGAAGCAATAAGGGTTCCCTCAGCTACAGTAGTCACTCTCCTGTCCTCTGCTCCATATGAGAGCTGCAGGCTGACACTCCACGGAGCCAGAGCGATGTACTTTGAGCTGAAGAAAACCAGAAATAAACATCTCCTACCTTTAATTGCACCCATTGATTGCCATGCCCCAAAGTCCTGGACAATGAAAGGTCGAGAGAAGTCACAGGGACACGGATGAGCAGCTTGTTCTCCTCACCCTCTACCTTTTGCTGTTGTATGCCTCCCTTGCCTGCATTCCCCACCTGTGCTTGGCTGGAGGAGGCCCCTGTGGCCCTGAGGGTCACAGCCACCAGCCGGAGAAAGGCCCTGAAGGTGGGGCCTGCAGCGCACACTGAGTCAGCCATCCCACTTCTGCTAGTTAACCGTGATCATCTTTATGTGAGGAAGAGAACCTTATGCTCATTTAAGCTACTGTGTTTTTGTTTATTTGTTTTCTAACTTTTTAACTTCAGATTTTCATGGAGAAGACTTGTGTGCCCTTGCTGCAACTTCACCCAATGGTAACATCTCACAGAACTTTAGAACAATGTCAAAGCCAGGAGAGCAACATTGGTCAAAGGCCTTATTCTGATTTTGAATAAATAAATGAATGAATGAGTGAATGGGTGAGTGAATAAATAAATAAATAAATAAATAAATAAATAAATAAATGTATTTAGTAAGTATCTATGGCCTCTATCCTCTTAAACAGAAAACTTGATTACATTCCCAGGACTCAATCTCTCTACTTTACATCTGGTATATACAGTTAACAACACTGGTCTGAATTGCATGGATCCACTTATACATAAATTTTTTGGTAGATATACAGTCAAGCCTCCATATCCCTGGGTTTTGCATCACATAATTCAACCAAACCTGAACCAAAAACAGTATTTTTGATCTGAGGTTGGGAATCTGCAGATGTGGAGAGATTACTGTATTCATTGTTCTATGCTATTTTATATAAGGGACTTGAGTATCTCGGGGATCCTGGAACCAATCCTATGCTGATAGCAAGGAATGACTAAAGTTTTGGGGGAGTCAAAAGTTATATGAAATTTTTGACTACATAGTATCAGCCCCCCCCAATCCCCATCTCGTTCAAGGGTCAACTGTATTCTAATTCCTAGGTGGTATTTCTCAAGGTAGCTCATATTATCAATTAATTTGCTGAATTTTCTGATTTTGCTCTTTATGGTCATCTTATTTTCCATGGTATAGGAATACTTCCATTGAGTCTGTCTGTATACTGCTTGAAGGCCATCATGAATGATCTGGATCTGATGGTCAAGGTCTGATCCAGATTACATGGGACCTAAAACTTATGCAATATAAGGGGACCTCTTTAAGAAAGAGAATACAAAATTATGAGTGCAAAATTTGGTATTGAATATGATATTTATTTAAAATGAGAAAAAAAATGCAAACATTTATTGGAGTCTCAGATACCTACATTTTTGTCTCTTGAGAACCGTTTATTTTTTTTTATTAAGGTATTATATGTGTACATATCTTACCATTGCCCCCCACCCCACTCCCATACATGCCCTCACCCCCCAATGTTTTGCATCCGTTGGTTATTCTTATATGCATGCATATAAGTCCTTCGGTTGATCTCTTATTTCCCCCACCTCTCCCTAACCTTCCCGCTGTAATTTGACAGTCTGTTTGATGCTTTACTGCCTCTGTATCTATCTTTTTGTTCATCAGTTTATAATGTTTTTTATTATCCACAAATGAGTGAGATCATGTGGTATTTTTCTTTCATTGACTGGCTTATTTCACTTAGTATAATGTTCTCTAATTCCATCCAGGTGCCTACAAATGGTAATAATTCCTTCTTTTTTATGGCAGCATAGTATTCCATTGTGTAGATGTACCATAGTTTTCGGATCCACTCATCTGCTGACGGGCAGCTAGGCTGTTTCCAAATCTTAGCTATTGTAAATTGTGCTGCTATGAACATAGGGGTGCATATATCCTTTCTGATTGGTGTTTCTAGTTTCCTAGGATATATTCCTAGGAGTGGGATTACTGGGTCAAATGGGAGTTCCATTTTCAGTTTTTTGAGGAAACTCCATACTGTTCTCCACAGTGGCTGCACCAGTCTGCATTCCCACCAGCAGTGCACGAGGGTTCCTTTTTCTCCGCATCCTCGCCAACATTTGTCGTTTGTTGATTTGTTGATGATAGCCATTCTGACAGGTGTGAGATGGTATCACATTGTCATTTTGATTTCCATCTCTCGGATAATTAGTGACTTTGAACATGTTTTCATGTGTCTCTTGGCCTTCCTTCTGTCTTCTTTCGAAAAGATTCTATTTAGGTCCATTGCCCATTTTTTTATTGGATCATTTATCTTCCTTTTATTAAGTTGTATAAGCTGCCTGTAGATGTTGGAGATTAAGCCTTTATCAGTGATAACATTTGCAAATATGTTCTCCCACACAGTGGGGTTTCTTGTTGTTTTGTAGATGGTTTCTTTTGCTGTGCAAAAGCTTTTTATTTTGATGTAGTCCCATTTGTTTATTTTCTCTTTGGCTTCCATTGTCCTAGGGGCAGTATCAGTGAAGAAGTTCTTTCGGCATATGTCTGAGATTTTGCTGCCTGTGGATTCCTCTAGTATTTTTATGGTTTCCCATCTTATGTTTAAGTCCTGTATCCATTTTGAGTTTATTTTTGTGTATGGTGTAAGTTGGTGATCTAGTTTCATTTTTTTTGCATGTATCAGTCCAATTTTCCCAACACCATTTATTGAAGAGACTCTCTTGACTCCATTGTATGTTCATGCCTCCTTTGTCAAATATTAATTGCGTATAGTGGTTTGGGTCGATATCTGGATTCTCTATTCTATTCCATTGGTCTATATGTCTGTTCTTGTGCCAGTACCAAGCTGTTTTGAGAACAGTGGCTTTGTAATACAGCTTGAGATCTGGTATTAAGATCCCTCCTACTTTATTCTTCTTTCTCAGGATTGCTGTGGCTATTCGGGGTTTTTTTTATTCCAGATGAATTTTTGGGGAGTTCTTTCTAGGTCTGTGAAATATGCCGTTGGTATTTTAATGGGGAGTGCATTGAATCTATAGATTGCTTTGGGTAGTATGGACATTTTAATGATGTTAATTCTACCAATCCATGAACATGGTATGTTCTTCCATCTGTTTACGTCTTCCTCTATCTCTTTTTTCAGTGTCTGGTAGTTTTCCGCATATAGGTCTTTTACCTCCTTGGTTAAGTTATTCCTAGGTATCTTAATTTTTTTGGTGTGATGGCAAATGGGATTGCTTTTTTAGTCTCTCTTTCTGTAAGTTCACTATTGGTGCATAGAAATGCCATAGATTTCTTGGCGTTAATTTTGTATCCTGCTACATTGCCCAATTCATTTATTAAGTGAATTAAGTTAGTTTTTTGATGGAGTCTTTCGGGTTTTTTATGTACAATATCATGTCATCTGCAAATAAGGACAGCTTTACTTCTTCTTTTCCAATTTGGATGCCTTTTATTTCTTGTTCTTGTCTAATTGCAATGGCTAATACATCCAGTACTATGTCAAACAAGAATGGTGAGAGTGGGCATCCCTATCTTGTGCCTGTTCTTAGGGGAAATGGTTTTAGTTTTTGCCCATTGAGTATGATGTTAGCTGTGGGATTATCATATATAGCTTTTATTATGTTGAGGTATGATCCTTCTATTCCCACCTTGCTGAGAGTTTTTATCAAGAAAGGGTGTTCGATTTTGTCAAATGCTTTTTCTGCATCAATTGATATGACTATGTGATTTTTATCTCTCAATTTGTTTATGTGATGTATCACATTAGTTGATTTGCGGATATTGTACCATCCTTGCATTCCTGGGATAAATCCTACTTGGTCATGGTGTATGATCGTTCTGATGTACTGCTAGATCCGATTTACTAGAATTTTGTTGAGGATTTTGGCATCTACTTTCATGAGGGATATTGGCCTTTAATTCTCTTTCATTGTGTTGTCTTTATCTGGTTTTGGTATTAGGGTGATGCTGGCTTCATAGAAGTAGCTTGGAAGTGTTCCTTCCTCTTGAATTTTTTGGAATAGTTTGAGGAGGATAGGTTTTAGTTCTTCCTTTAATGTTTGGTAAAACTCTCCTGTGAAGCTGTCTGGCCCCAGGCTTTTGTATGCTGGAAGCTTTTTGATGACTGCTTCAATTTCTTCCATAGTTATTGGCCTATTGAGCTGTTTAGATTCTTCCTGATTGAGTTTTGGAAGGTTATATTTTTCTAGGAATATGTCCATTTCCTCCAGGTTGCCCAGTTTGTTGGAATAGAATTGTTCGTAGTATTTTTTTTTTAAAATATATTTTATTGATATTTTACAGAGAGGAAGGAAGAGGGATAGAGAGCTAGAAACATCGATGAGAGAGAAACATCGATCAGCTGCCTCCTGCACACCTCCCACTGGGGATGTGCCCGCAACCAAGGTACATGCCCTTGACCGGAATCGAACCCGGGACCCTTCAGTCCGCAGGCCGACGCTCTATCCACTGAGCCAAACCGGTTTCGGCAATGTTCGTAGTATTTTTTAACAATCCTTTGTATTTCGGTGGGGTCTGTTGTTATTTCACCTCTTTCATTTCTGATTTTGTTTATTTGGGTCCTCTCTCTTTGCTTCTTGGTAAGCCTGGCTAGAGGTTCATCAATCTTGTTTATCCATTCAAAGAACCAGCTCTTGGTTTTGTTGATCTTTTGTATTGTTTTTTTTTTTTTTTTTTTTTTTTTTTTTGGTCTCAATGTCGTTTATCACCACTCTGATCTTTATTATTTCCTTCCTTCTTGAATTTGAAGAGACTTTGCCTATGTCCCAACACTGGGCTTTACTTGTTGCTCTCTTTCTAACTCTTTGAGTTGTAGGGTTAGGTAATTTATTACCATTGTTTCTTGTTTTTTTTTGCAGTAGACTTGTAGAGCTATGTACTTCCCTCTCAAGACTGCTTTCGCTGTGTCCCATAGATTTTGGATTGTAGTGTTTTCATTGTCATTTGTTGCCATGATGTTTTTTATTTCTTCCTTGATCTCTGGTAACCCAGTCATTGTTTAATAGCATGCTGTTTAGTCTCCATGTGTTTGATTTCTTTGGATTGTTTTTATTGTAGTTTATTTCCAGTTTTATGCCACTATGGTCTGAGAAGATGCTTGATATGATTTCTATCTTCTTGAATTTGAAGAGACTTTGCCTATGTCCCAACATATGGTCTATCTTTGAAAATGACCCATGTGCACTTGAGAAGAATGTATATTCTGTGGCTTTGGGGTGAAATGTTCTGAAGATGTCAATTAATTCCATCTGGTCTAGTGAGTCATTTAGGATTGATGTTTCTTTGCTGATTTTTTGTTTAGAGGATTTGTGCAATGGTGATAGTAGGGTATTAAAGTCTCCTACTATGATTGTATTGATGTCAATCTCTCCCTTGATAACCTCCAGGAGATTTTTTTTATGTATTTGGGTGCTCCTGTATTGGGTGCGTATATGTTTACCAGAGTTATTTCTTCTTGTTGAATTGCTCCCTTTAGTATTATGAAGTGGCCTTCCTTATCTCTTGTTATGTCCTTCACTTTGAGATCTAATTTGTCAGATATAAGTATTGCTACCCCAGCTTTTTTTTTCATTTCCATTTGCCTGGAAGACCTTTTTCCATCCCTTCACCCTCAGTCTGTTTGTGTCTTTTTTTTTTTTTCTTTTGAAGTGAGTTTCTTGTAGACAGCAGATATATGGGTCTTGTTTTCTTATCCAATCCGTTACTTTACGTCTTTTGATTGGGGCATTTAATCCATTTACATTTAAAGTTATTATTGATAGGTACTTATTTGTCGCCATTTTTATTCTTTACCCCTGTGTTCCTTCTTCGCTTCCTATTTCTTTCTTTCTTTTTTTTTTTTTTTTTTTTTTTTTTTTTTTTTTTTTTTTTACAGCAGACCCTTTAGCATTTCTTGCATTGCTGGTTTGGTGGTAATAAACTCCCTTAGTCCTTTTTTGTCTGTGAAGCTCCTGATTTCACCTTCAATTTTGATTGATAGCCTTGCTGGGTATAGTATTCTTGGATTTATACCCTTCCTTTGCATGACTTTGTATATTTCATTTCATTCCCTCTGGCCTGATGAGTTTCTGTTGAGAAATCAGTTGCTAGTCTGATGGGGGTTCCTTTGTATGTAACTCTCTGTCTCTCTCTTGCCCCTTTTAAGATTCTTATTTTGTCATTGGTGTTTGCCAATTTAATTATAATGTGCCTTGGCGTCGGTCTTTTGGGGTTCCTTTTGCTTGGGACTGTGTGAGCTTCTTGGATTTGTGTGGGTTTTTTCTTCCCTATATCAGGGAAGTTTTCTGTCATTATTTCTTCAAACAGGTTTTCTATTCCTTGCTCAGTTTCCTTTCCTTCTGGCACCCCTATTATGCGGATGTTGTTTTGTTTCATGTTGTCCAAAAGTTCCCTTAGGTTCTCCTCCTGTTTTTTAATTTTTTTTTTCCAGAAGCTGCTCTACTTGGGTATTTTTTCCCATCTTGTCTTCTAGCTCACTGATGCGGTCCTCTGCTTCTTCTAGTCTACTCTTGATGCTTTCTATTGAGTTCTTTACAGCAACGATGTCATTTTTCATTTCTTCTTGGTTCTTCTTCATTTCCTCTTGGTTCTTACTGATATTGTCAAATTTGTCTTCCATTCTTTTCAGCCACCTTATGACCATTTCTCTGAATTCTTTCTCTGGAAGGTTACTTGCCTCCATTTCGTTTACTTCCTTTTCTGGTGATGCCTGCTTTTCTTTCATATGCGGGCTGTTCCTTTGTCTCCCCATGGTCTCTGTTCTCCAGATGTCTGGTTATGTAGTTCTCTCTCTCCTTTCCGTGGTGGAGTGTAGCGCTCCTCTGGATCTGCGTGTTTGCACCAATTGGGGACCTGTGTTCTGGGGCTCGCAGCTGTTTGGTGGGTGCCACAGTTGTGGGTTCTTGAGAACCATTTAGATAATTTGTCATAAACGCTTATATGGAAATGCAACCTGACTTCTCTCCAATATACTAGTACTCTACCCCTCTTAGGCACTGGCGACCCTCACAGGGGTCCATGCATGTAAGGGCCTTGAAGTTTAAGTCTCAGTACTTTCACGGTAGAGTTCTCTTCTCCAGTTCTGGGGTAAAGCTCTCAAAGCAACAAAGACAGAGTGAACCAAGATACAATTCCAAGTCAGAATAAGCAATGACACAATTAAGTCACCAAAGCTACATATAAGTGATGTTAACTTGAGATTCTAAACTAGGAGAGGTCAGAAATGGAATGAATACCAGGAATCATAATGCCTGGCAAGGAGGCAATGGGGGAACTGGAGATTAAGTAGGTATGAGGGTATGCCACACAGGCAAGAAATAGAGAATCATGACACAGAGAGATGGTGTGTACTGTACCCTTGAACCTCAAGTTGTGCCTCTGTGTGTGGTTCTGAACCTGGCAACTTAAAACACCCAATGACCTGGTGGCTTGGAGTCAGGAAGAAAACACGGAAGTGCAAAATAGGATTCACATTATTGTTTTCCTCTGATCTAATATGCTTTTAACATGACAAATAAGGAGATATCTCCCCTTGCTATAACAGAACTTATGGACACTTTAGAATCCATTTTAGAAATATGAGAGTTCCAGAATACCCTTCCTGCCCCTGCATTACTACTTGGGCGAGCTTACTGAAGCATAGACAAGTGCACAGCTCTTACTCTGCAAAAGCTGTGTCCCAGGAAAATCTGCATTTTCATGAAGTGAGGAAGCCACATTCTCCTGCTGGGAAGCAATGTTTTTCAATCGGACTCAAGAAATATTCTCTATAATCAATACATTGATTTAGAAATGTTGTGGGAAGAAAAATGCTACTTAAAATAATCATTGACCACCAAAGTTTGGCCTTTTAGGAGAGTAGAATAATTCATGTTGAAGTCAGGTCTTTATTGTCTTTGAGTGTAAAAAGTTAAGATTTCAAGAGGGGGATAAATTTCTCTTCATAATAAAGAAACACACAAACAAAAATGAATGTTGAAGGGGTAGCACAGGATGAAAGAGAAGCATTTTGTAAAGAGGGCAAGAAAACTATGAGGAAATTGAGAGAGGCAGAGGAGAGAGACAGAGCACAAACAGGAGAAAGTCGGACAGCAGGACAGTGACTCCTGTGTGAAGGGGATGTGATTGTAAGAAAAGCCTTAGTCACTTGAGAACGTTCTCATGGCAGCGAATGGATAATAAAGTTTTATAATAAAAATGTGTGAGATAAATGCAAATTGCATCCTACTCTGTGTCAGAATTGCTCATTGTTCACCTTAAACTATAAGTAGCAGTGAGCCTTGTGTTATAAGTGCACCAGGGGAATGTAGCACTGGTGAAGCAGCACCGAGAAATACAGGGTCAACATCAAATGTCAGGAGGAGAATAATGATAGAAAACTTGAATTTTAATGGCTTTATTGATTTCTAATATACAGGAGTTTACAGAGAAAATAGTGATAAATAAGCATTTTTGACTCAAAAATTATTACTTTTATTACGTTATTATGTTTGAATCCTCACTGAAGAATATTTTTTATTGATTTTAGAGAGAGTCAGGGAGAGAGAGAGAGAAATATCGATGTGAGAGAGAAATATGGATTGTCTGCCTCCCTTAAATCCCCTACCCAGGGATCAAACCCACAATCTATGTATGTGCCCTGACTGAGAATTGAACTCAAAACCTTTTGGTGTACAGGATGATACTCCAACCAACTGAGCCACCCAGTCAGGGAGAATTAAGATAATTTTATAGGAAATAATTGAACCTGTAAACACAAGTATTGATTGAATACATTATGGTGGGTTAATAAAAATGATCATAGCTAATATTCTTGCACCATATACTTTTATAAGTGCTTATGAGTATTACATAATTTAATTCTTCCATCTGGAGCATAGAGATATTATTTAGCTTGCCCAGAGTCACAAGGGCTGTTTGGTTTCTGAATTGGCTCTTAGCTATCAGACTGTATCAATTCCATAAAACCTAATGCTATGAAGCCTTTACACATTATGATGATGAAGTAGTTCCTTGAACTACAAATATACTCATTACAAAGCAGAAATAACAAAGCAGGTTGACATTTAACTAATGTACAGATGACTATATGTGTGTATATCACATATGAACTGTTTAATGGAATCTGTATCTATTTTTATTCTCCCAGTGGTGACCTTCACCTTCTCTAATACATACTTGTTATATTACATTTCTCAGTATTCCAGTTTTAAGAATGATATAGTGTATCTTGCTTCTTCCCTGAGTGATTTTTAAAAAAATATAGCACATTTTAATTTCATAGGTTATTTTTTTTTTCAATTTTTGCTTGGATTTTGTATTTATTTAAAATGTGCATTCATTGTGTGTATGAATTGTTACAGGCATTTTTACATTATCACTTCCAAACTTTTCAGTTTTGTCTCTTCATTGGGTTGCTTCATTGAACTTCAAGTGACCAATTGTCTCAGTTTGCCTGAACCTGATGGATTTCTTAGTTTTATAATTTGGACAGTTGTGGGCAAACTAAGAGAGTTGATTGCCTTAGGATTGTGTACCTTTAAGCAAAATGTACTTACTTGCCTTAAAAAATAACAGAAATATCTGTATTTGCAAATGTATAGAGATATAAAGAAAAGCATCTATTCAGAAAGATAAAGGAAAAAGATGAAAGACATATACAGGGAGAAAAGGATACATATGTAGAGGCTACAGATACCTGTTTAAGTTTGCATGTATGTATTTTCCTACATTTATACACATATCTATATGTATGCCCAAGTATTTAAAAGGGGGAGAGAATTAGAGAGAATGGTCTCAATTTCAATCCTCATTTTGACATCTATATAATAAAAGCCTAAACGACCGTTATGGCAGAACGAACAGAACGACCGGTCGCTATGATGCACACTGACCACCAGGGGCAGATGCTCAACACAGGAGCTGCCCCCTGGTGGTCAGTGCACTCCCACAGGGGGAGCGGCCACTCAGCCAGAAGCCAGGCTCACGGCTGACAAACACAGTGGTGATGGCGGGAGCCTCTCCCGCCTCCACTGCAGAGCTAAGGATCAGTGAGCTGAGTGGTAAGGAGCAAGCAGGTGGGCAATAAGGAGCGAGAGATCCTGGATTGCAAGAGGGAGCCCGACTGCCGGCTTAGACCTGATCCCTGGGGAAGTCGGGCCTAAGCCAGCAGTCAGACATCCCCTGAGGGGTCCCGGACTGCAAGAGAGTGCAGGCCAGGCTGAGAGACCACCCCTAAGTGCATGAATTTCATGCACCAGGCCTCTAGTTTATATATAATCTTTGGCAAGTCATGAATTATTTCTGATCCTTGGTTTTCTCATGTGTATAGTGGGCATAATATCTTCTTTATAGGACTACAGTAAATATTTAATATAATTTGTATATATTAACTATTCATCTATTAACAGAAAGTATAAAAAACTTTTATAACATACTTATATTTTTTAATATTTTATTTATATATATACCAAAACCATCCCTTATCATTGTTTTCCAAGGTCAAAGAGAAGTTCATCCATAGCAATTCTTCAGTGCTTTCCTTTCCTTGTTTGGATTATATATGAAACCTGTCATATATTAAATCGATGAAATCATGAGAAAGGCCCAGGGTTTGGTCCTCTGAAATTACCATTACTTCTTGTTGAATGATTTCATGTAGGAAGTTATGTCAGATCTTCTGGAAGTTCTCAGAGCAGCGACCCTCACTCAGGTCCTCTCTGCTGACTTTATGTGAAGCAAAGACACCCAGGCTACAAGCTGAGCCTTCATAGACCTCCAAGCAGCTTTCACCCATCTGAGATCCTGACTCCAGTGGGGTACCCTGCAGCAGATGGATGCACTGCTAACTCTTGTAGCACCCACAAAATATTTCCAGTTTCAGAGAGCCTTTCTTGAGTTGCCACCCTCTTCCCACCACAACCAGCAAAGCCTTTAACACTTGCCCATCCACCCCTGGAAAATCATTCTATTCCCTTCATTGGCCATGATTCTGAAAATTCCATTCAAATGAAAAAGGAAGCCCAGCCCAGCCATTAGGCCTCAGTGATTGAGTATTGACCTATGAACCAGTAGGTCACTGTTCAATTCCTGGTTAGGGCAGATGCCTGGGTTTTGTGCTTGATCCCCAGTTGAGGACCTGTAAGAGGTAGCTGATCAATGATTCTCTCATTCTCTCTCATCATTGATCTCTCTCTCTCTCTCTCTCTCTCTCTCCTTCTCCCCTCCACTCCCTGAAATCAATAAAAATGTATCTTTTAAAAAATTAAAGAAACCCAGAAGTCAAAGGCAAAATGATGGTCTCTCAACAGAAGACTTGAACATGCTATAAAGACAGTTTTGCTGATGAGTTTATAACGGCTTTCCCAAAAGTGACACAAATTAATTAGCTTATGAATAATTTGCCCCCTATTTTTAATACTGTTATAAGGTAATAATATTTTAGTAGCTTTTCCTTCCCAACCTGTCCACAAAGAATATCCAGAACCATTTCTGTTTCTTATGAGAACTGACTAATGAGAAGCTACAGAAGAGAAAAATATGCTCCCTACATATCCATTTGTGTAAACAAGATTTTCATCACCTTAATTATACTGAGGGCAATAATTAATGCAGCCACTTAAGGTGATTCTTTATTTAAAAGACTTATCAATTCCATTCAAATTTACTGTTTGTTTGATCATGGTATATAAACAATTTCCTGCTTGGATATCCATTTTAGTGTAAATGCCCAAAGGAGAATATTGACTCCCTAACATTCCAATTCCCATGTAGTTGAGATGTTGGAATTCTGAACTATTCTAGTAAAAGAAGTCCTAGGGACAAACAAAGGATCTACAAAGTGTTAATACCTATTCTAACTTATTCAGAATTCCTGAGTAGGTTCATTTCAGTTTCCTGATACACACCAGTTTATTTTGTTAATTTTCTGCCTTCAAGCTATTTTGCAAGAACACTGTCACAAAGCTATGATAAGAGGTTGACTGGCAGGGTTTGGGGGCTGGAGGCTGGGGAAGGCAAATTTCTCACTGAAATCAAAGCTTAGAAACTGGAACTGTGTTTCCTCAAGATAATAGGCAATGTGAGGGTTATACGCCCATTTGCTCCTCTCAGGAAACTGCCTCTCATCACTACTGCCTCCTTTATAGCAAGTATTTTATACAATATAATCTTATGGTGATCATCTGGCTCCCAAGTGTTGCTTTTTCCAGGAATTTTGAAACCTAAATCTCAAAAAAGATTAGTATAGTGAAAGGAGCAGGTATAACATATTAGGAACAGAGGCCAGTAATTTTCAATGGCATACTCTATAGAAAGAGGAAATTGTTGGCAGAGACAGAAGGGAGAGCAGCATTCAAAGATGGCTTGATAGCCCTGCTGGTTTTCCCTATGTCTCTCCTGTGCCTTGTTCCAGTCTTTCCTGAGGCCCAAATGCATTAATGTCCTTGGGTTCATGAGACATCTCAGCATAAAGAATATCAAATTTGTATTTGTTTAACAATGTTTGAGTTAGTATCTGTTAACCTGAACACGAAAGAGTCCTATTTAATACATATAACTCTTTTGTGTCAGAGTGAGAACAAGCACACTGGACCTCAAATTCCTAATTTTCATAACTATGTAACACTTGTCCCTTTCACTGTCTTCTTTCTTCCTTTAATTTCAATGCTTGCTATAATTCTAGGAAAGGTCACTGCAAGCCTTATGTCACTGCAATTACTAGGAGCTCCTTATCAAGGGACTTTTACCTCTGTTCAACTTTAGTTACACACGCCTTAACCTATACATTAGTGGAACAACTTAAATTATGAAACTTTGACTTCCAACTTCCCACCTGTCCATGTGCTTTGCACCCATCTTTACTGCTTTTGATTTCTTAGTAATCTACAGAACATTGAAAGGCTGAGAATTTAGACATTAGAGTCAGTCAACCCTGAGATTTAATCTTAGGTATAAATAAAATGATTTTGCAAATAAAGTTTTTCAACCTATAAAATGCTTCAGCTGAACAAAGAGATTGATACCAACCTCTGGAATTAGAATGAGTATTCAGTGAAGCAATGCTTTATGCAGCATATCACCTGGCTCATAGTAGACTCTCAAACAGATATTAGCTGTGTAATTCTCATGTTATTGTTTTCTCTATTTTTCTTCATTCTATAAAAACTCATGGTTTTTCTTCCTTCCCTAGCCAGTAGTGGTTGCACCATTCGTTCATGTAACCCATATTCTGAATACTCCATTGCAGTCCAGCTCTTCCAACCTAATTATGACAGGAAACCCAAATGCTGAATAGATTTTCCCACCCATGTTTCTTTCTTTTTAATTTTGACACAGATGGTTCAGATTGACAACCACTCCAAGACCAAGGTCTCCAAACTCAGCTTGGTCCCAAGAATTCCCTTTAATCTTTTTATTTCATTAACTCTTCCCATTATCCCTCTCAATTTCTACATGAAATGTTTACTACATCCTGTCAGAACTCTACCTAAGAAAACAATGTTATTTTCAGCAAATCAATGCCTTTAGACACATTGAGAATATAATTTTATCACCATATCATATTCTAACATCTTTATCCATATCCACTCTCTCTTTTGTATCATAGAGAATGATGTGTCCTTTCTCCCATTGCAGACCACTGTTTCCACTCTTTCCTCTGAGCCCATTCATTTTCATCTCATTAAGGACTCTCCTGTAGATACTTCCCCTTTACAATCTTTATCTTCATAGGCTCTATTCTCTCAGCTATCACAAATTCTCAGATAATTCTTATCTAAGCATATAAGCTAAAATAGTTAGGATACTTTTGACTTCAATAACACTAGAGGCCCGGTGCACAAAATTCGTGCACGGGGGGGGGGGGGGTGTCCCTCAGCCCAGCCTGCACCCTCTCCAATCTGGGACCCTCGAGGGGTGTCCAACTGCCCTTTTAGGCTCTATCCAGTGGGATATCCCTCTCACAATCCAGGACTGCTGGCTCCCAACTGCTCGCCTGCCTGCCTTCCTGATTGCCCCTAACTGCTTCTGCCTACCAGCCTAAAAACCCCCTAACCACTCCCCTGCTGGCCTGATTGATGCTTAACTGCTCCCCTGCCAGCCTGTTTGCCCCTAACTGCCTTCCCCTGCAGGCCTGGTCACCCCAAACTGCCCTCCCCTGCAGGCCTGGTCACTCCTAACGGCACTCCCCTGCAGGCCTGGTACCCCCCAAACTAACCTCCCTTGCAGGCCTGGTCCCTCTCAACTGCCCTCCCCTGCTGGCCTGATTGCCCACAACTGCCCTCCCTTGCAGGCCTGGTTCCTCCCAACTGCCCTCCCCTGCTTGCCATCTTGTGGTGGCCATCTTGTGTCCACATGAGGGCAGGATCTTTGACCACATGGGGGCAGCCATCTTGTGTGTTCTAGTGATGGTCAATTTGCATATTACTTTTTTATTAGATAGGATAGAGGCCTGGTGCATGGGTGGGGGCCAGCTGGTTTGCCCAGAAGGGTGTCCTGGATCAAGGTGGGGGTTTCCTTGGGGTATGGAGAGGCCTGGGCGAGGGGCCTGTGGTGCTTTGCAGGCCAGCCACGCCCCCTGGTGACCCAAGCAGAGGCCCTGGTATCTTGGATTTATTTATCTTCTACAATTGAAACTTTGTAGCCTGGAGTGGAGTCAAGTCTTCTGCTCGCTCCATGGTGGCAGCCATTTCTGTTGGGACTTATTTATCTTCTATAATTGAAACTTTGTAGCCTTAAGCGGAGGCCAAAGCAGGCCAGGGCTGCAGAAGCTTGGCTTCTTCCATCGCTGAGGGCAACCCTAGCCTCCTGCTCTCTTCAGCTCTGTGGCTGCCACCATTTCGGTTGGGCTTTATTTATCTTCTATAATTGAAACTTTGTAGCCTTGAGTGGAGGTCTGGGCCAGCAAGGGTGTGCGGAAAGCTTGGCTTCCTCCATTGCCAGGGAAACCCAAGTCTCCCTCCTGCTGTCTGTGGCCGTAGCCATCTTGGTTGGGTTTATTTGCATATTCCCTCCTGATTGGCTGGTGGGCGTGGATGGTGGGTGTGGCTTGTGGGTGTAGCGGAGGTATGGTACATTTGTATATTACTCTTTTATTAGATAGAATATAGATTATCTGAAAATAGAATATAGATTATCCTATCTAATAAAAGAGTAATATGCAAATTGACCATACCTCCGCTACACCCACAAGCCAAGCCCACCAGCCAATCAGGAGCAAGTATGCAAATTAACCCAACCAAGATGGCTGTGGCCATGGAGAGAGCAGGAGGTTTGGGTTGCCCCCGGCAATGGAGGAAGCCAAGCTTTCCACCTGCCCTGGCCAGCCCTGGCCTCCACTTTAGGCTACAAAGTTTCAATTATAGAAGATAAATAAACCCAACCAAAATGGCTGCAGCCACGGAGCAAGCAGGAGGCTTGGCTCCACTCAAGGCTACAAAGTTTCAATTGTAGAAGATAAATAAATCCCAGATACCAGGGCCTCTACTTGGGTCGCCCGGGGACGTGGCCGGCCTGCAAAGCACCACAGGCCCCTTGCCCAGGCCTCCCCAAGCCCCAAGGGAATCCCCACCCTGATCCGGGACACCCTTCAGGGCAAACCAGCTGGCCCTGACCCATGCACCAGGCCTCTATCCTATCTAATAAAATAATAATATGCAAATTGACCTTCACTCCAACACACAAGATGACTGCCCCCATGTGGACACAAGATGGCTGCTACAAGATGGCAAGCAGGGGAGGGCAGTTGGGAGGGACCAGGCCTGCAAGGGAGGGCAGTTGGCAGTGATCAAGCCTGCAGGGGAGGGAAGTTAGGGGTAACCAGGCCAGCAGAGGAGGGAAGTTGGGGGCAACTGGCCTGCAGGGAAGGGCAGTTGTGGGGGACCCAAGCCTGCAGGGTAGAGCAGTTGGGGGGGACCAGGCCTGCAGGGCAGAGTAGTTGGGGGGGACCACGCTTGCAGGGGAGGGCAGTTAGGGGTGACCAGGCCTGCAGGGGAAGGCATTTAGGGGCAAACAGGCTGGCAGAGGAACAGTTAGGCATCAATCAGGCTGGCAGGGGAGTGGTTAGGGGGTGATCAGGCTGGCAAAAAGAAGCAGTTAGGGGCAATCAGGAAGGCAGGCAGGCGAGCAGTTGGGAGCCAGCAGTCCTGGATTCTGAGAGGGATCCCAGATTGGAGAGGGTTTAGGCTGGGCTGAGGGACACACACCCCATGCACGAATTTCGTGCACCGGGCCTCTAGTCCTATCTAATAAAATAGTAATATACAAATTAACCATCACTCTGCTACACCCACAAGCCACGCCCAAAAGCCACGCCCACCAGCCAATCAGGAGGGAATATGCAAATAAACCCAACCAAGATGGCTACGGCCACAGAGAGCAGGAGGGAGACTTGGGTTTCCCCGGCGATAGAGGAAGCCAAGCTTTCCACCTGCCCTTGCTGGCCTAGGCCTCCACTCAAGGCTACAAATTTTCAATGATAGAAGATACATAAAACCAAACAGAAATGGTGACAGCCACAGAGCTGGAAAGAGCAGGAGGCTAGGGTTGCCCCCGGTGAAGGAGGAAGCCAAGCTTTCCACACACCCTGGCCGGCACAGGCCTCTGCTTAAGGCTACAAAGTTTCAATTATAGAAGATACATAAATCCCAACAGAAATGGCTGCTGCCACGGAGCAAGCAGAAGGCTTGGCTCCGCTCCAGGCTACAAAGTTTCAATTTTAGAAGATAAATAAACCAGGGCCTCCACTTGGGTTGCCAGAGGGCGTGGCTGGCCTGCAAACCACCACAGGCCCCTCGCCCAGGCCGCCTCACGCCCCAAGGGAACCCCACCCTGATTCGGGACACCCTTCAGGGCAAACCACCTGGCCCCCACCCGTACACCAGGCCTCTATCCTAGCTAATAAAAGAGTAATATGCAGATTGACCATCACACCAACACACAAGATGGCTGCCCCCATGTGGTCAAAGATCCTGCCCCCATGTGGACACAAGATGGCAAGCAGGGGAGGGCAGTTGGGAGGGACCAGGCCTGCAAGGAAGGGCAGTTGTGGGCAATCAGGCCAGCAGGGGAGGGCAGTTGGGAGGGACCAGGCCTGCAAGGGAGGGCAGTTGGGGGCGATCAAGCCTGCAGGGGAGGGCTGTTAGGGGTGACCAAGTTGGCAGAGGAGGGCAGTTGGGGGGACCAGGCCTGCAGGGGAGGGCAGTTAGGGGAAAACAGGCTGGCAGGGGAGCTGTTAGGCATCAATCAGGCTGGCAGGGGAGTGGTTAGGGGGTGATCAGGCTGGCAGGCAGAAGCGGTTAGGGGCAATCAGGAAGGCAGGCAGGCGAGCAGTTTGGAGCCAGCAGTCCTGGATTGTGAGAGGGATGTCTGACTGCCCGTTTAGGCCCGATCCCGGTTGGGATCGGGCCTAAACGGGCAGTCGGACATCCCTTGAGGGGTCCCATATTGAAGAGGGTGCAGGCTGGGCTGAGCGACACCCCCCTCCCCGTGCACCAATTTCATGCACCGGGCCTCTAGTATATATATAAAAGCCAAGTGACCAGCACAGCAGAATGACCAGAACAACCAGAATGACCAGAATGACTGGTTGCTATGACAAGCACTGCAGCAGCCAACTGGCTTGATTGAGGCCCTGATCGTTTCCCCCTGCCAACTTCCCACAGCCCCTTACCCCAGCTGGCCCGGCCCCAGATCAGCCTCCGCACCCTGATTGGGGGCAGGGCCATCTGGCCAACTGCCCAAGGCCCCTCCTCCTGACAGCCACTGCCCTTGATCGACCCCTCCAACCCCAATCTGGCGTGGGGCCGGCCAACTGCCCATGGTCCCTCCCCTGAGCTGGCCTGGCCTCAATCAGCCTCCTTTGGGGGGTGCTGGCTGGACCCCACCCATGCACTAATTCATACACCAGGCCTCTAGTACCAAAATAAAAGTGATTTGACCAATACAGATTTTATTTTAATCTATAGAATAAGGAACATGTAGATGAGGATCTCACCAAAAAATAGAGAAGAAAGCTCTAATATCTGATTTCTGATTTCATTATAGAGCCTCCATAACTGCCCTGATCTGAACAGTGTCTAGTATTAGTGTTGGTGGTGTTGGTGTTGGTGGTGATGGTAGTGATGTGGTTGTTGGTACTGTTGTTGTTGGTATTGCTGGTGTTGTTGTTGTTGGTGGTGTTGGTGTTGGTGGTGATGGTAGTGATGTGGTTGTTGGTACTGTTGTTGTTGGTATTGCTGGTGTTGTTGTTGTTGTTGGTGGTGGTGGTGGTGGTGGTGGTGGTAATGTGGGTGCATTGCTTTGGTTTCTGATATCTACATGCAAGCTCTGACTGGCACACACATGTAAATGGAGAGCTCTCTGCAATACAATGTTTTCTGGTAAACAGATGTTACTTAACTGCTCTAAATTTAAGTTTTCTCATAAAGTGGGGATGAAAAGAATAGTACCTAACTCATAGCATTATGAGCTTAAATGAGACAATCCAATTAAAGTATAGCAAATAGATAATCATTAGTGTGGTTCACCAAACATTTTCAGTTCTGCTGGGAATATGATTTGACTGCCTTTCCTCAATCCCTTGTAATTAGTTGTAGCCATGTGGCTTGCATAGGCCAATAAAACATGAGTTGAGGTCACATGTGTTAGCCCTTGTCAGAAGATTTAAGAAATAGGGTGCAGCCCTAGGCAGTTGCTCAGTGGTTAGAACGTCAGCCCTAATACTGAGAGTCCTGGGTTCAATTCTGGTCAAGGGCAAGTTCAATATCCCAGCCCCAGTCATGGCACATGTGGGAGGCAACCAGTTATAGTGTCTTTTTCACATAGATGTTTTTTTCTCTCTCTCTTTCTCTCTCTCTCTCCTTCCCTTCCACTCTCTCTAAAAATCAGTGGGGAAAAAAACTATTCTCAGGTGAAGATTAACAAAAAAGAAAGAAACGAAGAAAGAAACGAAGAAAGAAAGGAAGGAAGGAAGGAAGGAAGGAAGGAAGGAAGGAAGGAAGGAAGGAAGGAAGGAAGGAAAAGGAAAAGGAAAAGGAAAAGGAAAAGGAAAAGGAAAAGGAAAAGGAAAAGGAAAAGGAAAAGGAAAAGGAATGGAAAGGAAAGGAAAGGAAAGGAAAGGAAAGGAAAGGAAAGGAAAGGAAAGGAAAGGAAAGGAAAGGAAAGGAAAGGAAAGGAAAGGAAAGAAAAATAGGGTGTAATTTGTCATGCTTTCTTTTCCCTTGACACAATGACTGACAATGCCCTAAATGGGGAGTTTCAGAGGCAGACCAGTATGGAACAGAGCTCCTAGTTGATTTGAAACACATATGAAACATGATTGAGAGATATTCTAATGTTTTTTAAGCCACTAAAACATGGCAACCTTATTTAGAGTGCACAATCTAGCCTATGCAACTAGTGCAAAATGGTTAAAACTATATTTGTTGTTATCCTATGTGTCATCACCATTACCATCAGTATCATTATCTCATCAATCATTACCATCCCCTTCATCATCATTATCAAATCCTCATCCCCCTCTTTTAGCTGTCCTGTTCTCTGTAACCTCATTCCACTTTATGCTCTCCTTTGCCCCCTAGTTCCCTACCTCAGCCATATCAGTCTTTGTCCATTTTCTTGATTGATGCTGTTTTACATTTAAGGTTCAAAAATTAAATTTATTTCCTCCCTTCTTAGACCCCTCTTCTTACCCTCATTAGCTAACACTAACAGGTTTTTAACTTAAACTTTACTTTCTTTTTTTTAAATATATTTTTATTGATTTCAGAGAGGAAGAGAGAGGGAAAGAGAGTTAGAAACATCAATGATGAGAGAGAATCATTGATTGACTGTCTCCTACACACACCCTCTACTGGAGGTGGAGCCCACAACTCGGGCATATGCCCTGACCAGGAATGGAACCTAGACCTCCTGGCTCATAGGTTGACACTCAACCACTGAACCACCCCGGCTGGGCAAACGTTACTTTCTTCTTATAGCATTCCACAGCATTTTGGAATGATTGGTCTGAGTTTTGTTTATTTTTTACAATAAAGCACTATTGATCTTTCCTGCCAAATCTTTTCTCTCAGTCATTTTATTGTAAGGTGAAATATTCTTCTTTCGTTACTAAAGCCAGAAGCCTAGAAGTTATCCATTTTTTCTTTCTTCTCCTCACCTCATATCAATCAAACTCTTTTCTTCTACTACTCTATCCTTTATATGGCAGCCAGAGTAATCTTCTGAAAAAGAAAAAAAATCTGATTATGATGTTTCATCCTTGAGTCCTTCAGTCTTTCACATGCCTTTGAACTAAAATCCCTTACCATAGCTGTTGATCTCTACTCTGATCTAACTCCTGCTTGTTCTCCAGGTTCATTTACTTATTTGCCTGTAGCCTCATTAGCCTTCTTTCTCTTCCCTGAAATGTTTTTCATTTTTTTTATTTTTCACTGAATTTATTGGGGTGATACTGGTTAATAATGTTCAGGTGTGTGTCCTAGAATACATCATCTGTATATTGTATTGTGTGTTCACCATCCCAAGCCAAGTCTCTTTTCATCACCATTTATTCCCTCTTTACTCTTTTACCTCTCCCATCACCCCTTTCCCTCTGATAATCACCATACTGTTGTTTGTGTCTATGAGGTTTTTATTTTGTTTTGTTTTTGCTTAATCCCTTCACTCTTTTACCCAGCCCAGCAACCCCTCCCCTAGTGACTCTTCCCTGAAGTTTTGAAACCCCTTCCTATCTAAGAAGTTTTCTGTATGGCATTTCCCCTCTACTCTTCATATGGTTGAAACATATGTGAGCTTGAATATGTCCTTCCACGGAAGGCCTTTCATAACCATCTTCATGAATGGGTGCAATATCACCTCTGCTCTGTGTCATTGTGGTCTGCTCATATTCTTCATAACACATCAACACACACAACACACACACATCTCTTTATTAATTTTGTTATCTCAGAAACTTACGGTAAGCAATGAAGGTTGGGACCATTTCTATTTTATTAGCCAACATTTTACCAAGTTCTTGAATTAATAAATGTTGCTCACAATTTCAAAGACCATCATATACTTTTTGCAAAGTAATAATTGTTTGGAATAATAAGGGAGAAATTCTTAATTGTGCTCCTTGATATTACCTTTATATCCATATCACAACATGTCAGCAATCTTACACAGATTATTATCATCACTTCAGAGTTACCCTGGCTGAGAAGCCATCCATGCAGTCTATCTCCAAAGACTATGAGATTGAAAACAGGACTTGACATAAATTAAACCAACTAATTTAATCTAAAAACATATCTTTAGTACCTTAAACAGCAAGAATACATAATATCTGAAATTTAAAACTTAAAAATAATATTTTATAAAGGATATATACTAAGATAGATATGGATGGCAATTCCATTGTAAAATTCATTATAACAATTTTAGAGAATGAAAACATTATTATTGAATCCCCCTAAGGTCAGATATGATTAACCTCTAGATTTTTAGAGTTGGAAGGGACCTTAAATATTATTTCAGATAAAGCATGGGAAATCCTACTGTAAATGTAAAATAGTAAATGAATCTTTTTACTCTGTCTTTGTGAAGTTGTGTTCATACACTGAAGTCCAACCAATTATCATCTGTCACCCTTGTTACCCCATTGGCCTCTCACCAGGTTCTCTTTCATTCGCTATCATTGCCCTGAAGCCATGTATACACAGAAGCCAGAGTCATCTTTTTAAAGAAAATCTGAACAGATCCCTCTTTGCCTAAAACTCTGTAATGATGCCTCATTGCTCTTAAATTAAAATTAAAATTGCATACCACATCTTATAAGACCCTATACAAACTGGCTTGTGTCAGCCAGTCTATATGACCATCTCCTTGAACTCATCCTGGCTACTGCAGACACCCTGGCCTCTTTGCTCATGCTTCAGCATTCCAGCCCTCCTCACCTCTCAGGGTTTCCCATTTGCTGTTCTTTTTAACTGGGTTGTCCTGGCTCAGGTCTTTGGGTGACTTATTTTCAGTTATTCAGTCTTATTTTGAACATATGAGATTCCCTCAGAAGTGGTTTTTCCAATGGTCCTATGTAAAATAACTCCTTCCCCTACATTTCTACCCAGCTACTTTTATTTCTTTAGGTTTTTCTATCAAAAGCTGAAATTACATTATTCAATTATTTAACTCACTTCTTATCTGGCTCCCTCACAGAACTCAAGCTCAATGAAAGGGTCTCGTCTATTTTGTTTGCCACTGTGTCTCCTGCTCTTAGAACCTATCTCACATACAGTAAGCACTCAGTAGATGTCTATGGAAGGGAGGGAAGGGAGAAAGAAAACACATGAACATGTTTATATATGGGGACATATGTGTGGTGGACATATGTCCCCATAAATATGTCGCTCATTCTGTCCACCTAATTTCTCCACACAGGAGAACTTGGTCACCACAGTGTCTAAGGAGAAGTGGGTGGGCTCACAGGTGAGGCAGCTCGCTTTCCCACTGCACAGAAAGCACCATCATTAGGGAAACATCTGTTCTCTCATGTCACATGCCCTCTGACCCTTCTCTGCCTCTCTGTAATCAGAAGGCATACATACAGATTTTAGCTTTGCTTCTAGGAGCAGTGATAATTCATGCCATTGAGTGATGACAAATAGAATCCTATGAACCAGCTCAGGATCACATTTTAAAGAATTCGTTGAATTACTCCAAATCCATTCTTAGCTCCTAGGATGCTGAAAGCTTATACAACTCTTCCGCTGCCAGAGGCCAGCAGTTTTTATGAATGGTTTCATGTGGGAAGCTACCTGACAAGTCAAGTATTAAATAATGAAAAAATATACATCAACTTTCTAAGTTGGAAAGTTATAGACAGGAAAGTTGCCACCTGCCCTTGGGTGTAAAGGAAACGAGAAAGACATTCTTACAGCAACTTGGTGCTGTTGAGCAAATATGTCTAATCTCTGGAAAATAGGAAGCCTCAGGGAGAATATAATACTCATATCCTGCTTCGTGTTGCATCCCCCACAGCAAACACTCAGTTGCAATGCAGAGGAGCAAAACAGACGCCTGTTAATCAAACCAAAGAGGCATGTCCCAAACTGAAAGGCACCATAAAACAATGTACTAATGAGCATTGTAAGAATAGGAAACTGAGGCATTGCTTTTTGCAGAATATGGGTTCAATAAATTAGATTGTTGAAAGTTATATTTAATATATCTTCTGAATATAAAAGTAAAATATGTCCACTATAAAAATAGAAATATTCATTGTCAATATTTTAATATTTCTTTCTAATAGCTTATGTTGAGAACATTTTCCAAATCAATCAGTATTCTCTCAAAACACAGTATTTAATGATATCATAATTTAAGCACTTTGCTGTAGTTGTAATTTTAGGTATCTTTCAATTGCTTTTATTGGGTTTGTTTTATCATATATGTGTACATGTGTATATATGAAAAAGAGGGAAAGGAACATATGATACATAAATTTATTATTTATATTATAAAATTATAATTCAATATTGACCTATATCTTTAATTAAGTGTAATAGTGGGAACAATATCTAAGATTCAACTTTACAGGATTTAACAGAATGTCATCATTGTGTAAAATATATGATTTGTTTAACCATTTGATTTCATTTTTTTCTATTATAAATAAGGCTGTAGTAAATATTCTTATACATCAAATACTTGTGTAATTTTCTGTATATAACTTTTGTTATGAAATATTTCAATCATAATAAAGATACTATCATACACACTATCATTCCTTCTGTTTTTGGAGTGTGTGTTCTCTGTTTGTGTGTGTCTGTTTGTACAGATAATTTTCTTTTCATGCCCTTTGCCCATATTTCCACTAATATGTTGTCCTCACTGAGGCATCAGTTTGTCATTTTGTTCATTCCTATCTTTTAGAATGTTACCCAGCACATACTAGGCATGCAGTTAAGATTTGTTGAATTAATCCTTTTTTTTAAGTTAGCCAGTTTTCTAGCAACATTTCCTGAATAATGTAAACATATAATTTAAAATGTTCCTTTCCATGAAATTATTTTAAATTTATGAATGTATTTCTGTGCTCTTGCTTAATTTAATTTCTTTCTATTCCTGCATCATACAAGAAGGTTTAATAAGAATAGTATTATGACATCTTTGATCGTATGCTAAACTTCCTTATTCTGTGCATATAGTTTTATTTTTCAAAGTGTTTTTAGCCATTTACAGTCATGCATTTTTCTGAAATACTTCAAATATGTCTTTTATTCTATTGCATTATATTTATGAATTAAATTGAGGATTACTGACAAGTTTAAAATATGGAATTTTCTCATTAAGAGAAATTTATATTCTCATTTATTTACGTGTTCATCAATATTATTTTATTTGGTAGTTCCCTTAGATTCATTTCAGAGTAATGTATATTTATGTTAATATTGCAAATTAGATCTTAGCTTATATTTTCTGGACACTTATTCTACTTTATTTATAGGCATATCACTGAAATCACAGTATCATTCTGTTGAATCTTGAATTTTCTTTTGGATCATTGTGATTCTACATTTGCTATATATATATATATGTATTTCTTATTCCTTTTTATTGCTAGAAATTGTTCACTATGTCAACTTAGTTAGTAGTAATAATAGTGAAAGAGTGGCCTTGTTCTTTAAGAGAGATGGATGTAATGATTAATTGCTATGTCTAATACTGCAGTCCATTTTGTGCTGTTAAGAAAGTGGATTTTTTTCCCTAATTAACTAAATACTTTATATAGGAATAGAAATTAAATCTTGTCTTCTTTTGCTATTTATGGAGATAAATCATTTCTCTAAATACACCAATATCAAAATATATTTAAATTGCTAAAATAAATTTTATGCTGGCATGATGCTTTCTTTTTATTATACTAGTACAATTCATTTGCAAGTATTTTACTTAGAATTTTTTTATATCTATTTATAAGTGACATTGGACAATAGAAATTTTCCCAAAGACAGTTCTGCCAAACAGTAGTGAATGCTAAATGTTCTTCAGTAGATGAAAGGTCTGTGATCCAAACACTCAAAGGAAGCAGATCTGGATGCCTAAAGGGAGAGATTGGTTGACTTCCCTTCTCCTGGCTCACCTTTACCACTTGCTGGCTGTGGTATCTGAGCCTACAGTTAGGCCCAGGTGGTGAGGAGGTAAGAAAATGAGCAAGTGCAGTTTCCACCCTCTGAATGACACAGGTGAACCACTGTGGAAACTTTTTCTCTGGTGGAGCACTTTTGTGGAGTGGGAGACCCTCTCCCCAGGGTTCTCTGAGTGCAGCTCACCTGGCAGAGCTGATGCCTCCTCCTGGCCTTGACTTCTCCTTAGCTCTGGACCATCCCACAGACTCTGTGTTGGGTTGGGGGAACATGCATCTGTATCTAAGACCAACACATGGATCCTTTCCCCATGCCTCTGTGTCTCTTCAATCGAGCAATTGGCAAACAAGATTCAGACAGAATTTTCTTTCCTTTTCCCCAGGCAAGAACTTCAAGGGAATACACACCACAGGACCTACCGGATGCTCTCTGAATGTCCTCTCACATGGCTTGATGTAAGGGGAAGCCACCTTTTCTTCATCTGAAAAAATGGAACAGCACAAAATGCTCACAATTCTCTAAAGGGAAACTGTTTCTCCTTTTAAATCTCATATTTTCAGAGGCAGGAAGTGGGTGATAGCTAACTTGGCAGAAGTGGCTTTAACATTTAATGGCATATCCTTCCTAGGTGATCTAAAGCTTGCTCTAGGAAGTGAAGGCACAAGGAACCTACTGCAGCTGTTTCAACTTTTGGACCTCAGTCAAGTTCTAGAGAGAAAGCTTTGTGTTTTAACATCCAATGTATGCATGTGTGTGTGTATTAATTATGTATTCTTGTATAACAGATATTTAGCATTGATATATGATTATAGTTTACATATGTGGACATATATATGTGTGTGCATATCTATAATAATAAAAGCGTAATATGCAAGTCAACCGAACAGCTGAACAGCAGAACAACCATCCAGATAACCTTCTGGACGACCTTCTGGACGAAGCCGGGGCTGCAAGGGCCAAGCCCCTTGCACGAATTTCGTGCATCGGGCCTCTGGTATTTATATATGTATTATATATCCATATATAGCTTACCTATAAAATTATCTGTATCTGGAAACTTATTGTATTTAGCTAAGTAATTCTTGAAAGAGTAGTGTTTTTTTTTCCTCTTTAATTTACCATGAATATTTTCATAACTCAAATTTTCTGTTTTTCAGCCATTTTGGTACATTTTATTTTCTCTGGAAAATTATGGTGCATTGGGATTTTTATTAGTACTTATTTGTGCTGTTAAACAACAATTTAAAATGTTCTCCATTCTTGTAACTTATATACTTTCTCTTTGCTTTGTTTGATTTCTCATTTTAATGTTATTCTTTATCTAAAGTTGCATCTGTTTTCAAACAGTTACTTTCACTATTTTTCTTATTCCAAATATCTAATTTTCTGCTATTACATATTTTTTTCTTATTTTTAAAAGTGGATTATATATTTTTTAATCATCTCAATTGAATTCTTAATTCAAACTTCTTTTCCTTTAATGCTAAATTCATTTAAGGCTCTGTGGATATCACTGACTTCAGCTTTGGCTGGTTTTAAATATTTTTATGTCTTGCTTTTGATTTTCTAAAATTTCTAACACTGAAACTTTTATTTTCTCTTTGACTCTTGTTATTTAGAAGAGTAGGATTTATTTACTCTTTTTAACATTAAAAAAAACTATTTACTCTTTTCTTTTAACTTTTGAAACAACACATGTATAAAAGAAGAGTAAGAAATTAGACAACTTCAATACTATTAGGGCATAATTGTGCTTTGACAATTTTCCTGTTTACTATTTCTGTCCTATTTCAGCTCTGCTTTATTTCCTCTTTCTTTAATACTGTTCTTTCTTCTTTAAAATATTTTTCCTTGACTTTCTTTCTTATACAATGTGTTTCCTATGACTCAGCCATTTATCTCACTTCTGATAATACATTTCATCATTTGTATATAATAGTTGGTAATTTCTAAGGTGTGACATTCAAGCAAACTCATTTCGTAAGGAGTCCTGATCTCTGCACAGTGAAAGCCAGATGTTGGCATGGCCTCACAGCACTCCTGTGGGGATAGTCTATGATCTCTCTGCCTTGATGGTGAGAGGTCCCTCTAGGTCTTCGGCCTCTCTAATAAAGTGGATGTGGGAGAAATTAAATGAGTCTTTTTAGTATCTTCTATTGACCATGTGCTTTCATGCAAAACCTCCTTTCAGATCCTTCCAGGTATGAGGGGCCAACCATTGCAGCTTCCCCCATGAACACACATCCTACCCAAAACTCCCTCTGGTTTTAGCAGCGACTGACTCTGGATTTAGGGAAGGAAAACGGAAGCACCCAAACTGGAACATCACTTGTCTTATTCTGGTGCCATCTTTTATGTTGAATTGTATAAAGGACTTGGTAGGCCAAAAAAAGTACATATATATTATACAGATATATATTTTACACACACACACACACACACACACACACACACACACACACATATATACATGTGTGTGTATATATACACACACATATATATATTCATTTCATTGATGTGGCACTTTTGAAGTAAATGGACAGGTAAGTGTAACTACTAGCCAGCTCTTTCTTTGTGGAAGCGGATAACGGGAAGATGGCCATTTTGTACCCACTCTTCACTTGATGGAAACCATTGGGATAGCCTCTGCCTGATGTACATGGGATAAAAAACAGCAATTTTGCAAACTATTTGATCACTGCACTTTGTATGTGAAAATTTTAATTAACCTACAAAATTGTGTGCATAGAGTTCCCTTCATGAGCTCTATGCTCTGGTCTCATTTCTAGCACTAGTTCTATCCAATCTATGGGTTTGGTAAACTATGGGTCTAGATCATGTCTTAAATATTTAAACTATGATTATCAGAAATTCCTCAAGTTGGACAATGGTAAAGATTGGAAAATAAAGGGTAAGTCTGCATGAACTCTGGTTTGAAGACCAGGCCCTTAATTTGTTGTGTGTGTGTGTGTGTGTGTGTGTGTGTGAAACCTTGGACAAGTTTCTTAACTTTTTTGGCCTTGTTTTTTTCATCTTTAAAATGGAGATCATACTCCTATCTACTTCATAGTTTTATTATGAACATTAAATATGTTAATATATTTAAAACACCCAGGGCCTGGCATATTCTCAGTTCTTTATAAAAGCTTGCTTTTATGTTAATGTCATTCCTCCTGGGCTCCAAAGCTGATGGCAATTTTAAATCATCATGTCCTTTATTTTTTAGCACTCAGTTTTTTGAGTGTGGAATGGGAGGTGTGAATTTAATCAGCTGTACAAAAGTTTCTGTAGGGTTTATGTCTTTTTATCCAGCTGTCTACATTAGCAAAATATTATTTCAGTGATCAAAATTCATTGAGAAAACTGCTCTAAAAACTATCCTAATGCTCTGAGAGAGCCTACTATCTATGTCTATCCATACATAGAAATATGCTTATACCAATAAATGTATCTGTACATATAATATTTAAATATTGGCACAAGTCAAACATTTAAAATAGATTTATGAACATTTAAATATCAATTAAATATATTATGTGATAAATGCTTAAAGAACCCTTTGAAAATATAAATGTGCTTCATCCATATAATGGATTGTGTAGCTATTAAAAATATTACATGTAAAGATAATGTACTAGTTGAAGAAATTATCAGAGACATATGTAAAGTTAATAAAGCAGAAGAAAATGTTTTAAATACTAGATGATTCCAAGTTTTAAATTACATACGGCATGTATATGTTTATCCAATTAAAAATAATGGAAGGAAAAATATAGTTAAATATTAATAGTGTTTATCTCTTGGTTGTGGTTTTTATTTTTTCTTAATATATTCTATGTGTAAACATGTAACATTTTTCTAATTAAAAATTAAAATTAAGCTTCATTAAAATGATACATTTCTCACTAGACCTAAACCAATTATATTTTAACTACAATATGTTATACTGTTATGCAAAGTAAATTTTAAAAATTCCAGTGATACTAAAACTGTATATACTAGCCACTTCCAGCAATCAATTGAGTAATGACTAAAACAAGTTTTCAAAGTGGTCATACTAAAAAGCAGAACTATGGAAACAGTAAAAAGATCAGTGATTGCTGGAGGTGATGGGTGGGGGTGGGGGTGGGTATGGTGAATAAGTAGAGAACAGAGAATTGTTAGGGCAGTGAAAGTACTCGGTATGATACTATAACAATGAATACATGCCATTATATATTTGTTAAAACCCATAGAATGTACAATAACAAGAGTAAACAAAATGTAAACTATGGATTTGGGGTGATTATGATGTGTTCATGTGGATTCTTCAATTGTAATAAATGCATTGCTCTCATGGGGAATGTTGATAATGGGAGAGGCTGTGGGTATGTAGGAGCAGTATGTATATGGGAAATCTCTGTGCCTTCCCTGTTTTGTTGTGAATTTAAGAATGCTCTAATAAAAAAAGCTTAATTATAAAAAATAATAATAACAAAAAAGTGCCCTGGCCCGTGTGGCTCAGTTGGTTGCATGTCGTCCCATGCACCCTAAGGTTGCCAGTTTGATTCCCTGCCAGGGCACATTTTCAGCTTGTGGCTTTGGTCGGGAGGCAACTGATTGATATTTCTCTCTCTCCCTCTCCATTCCTCTCTCTCTAAAATCAATAAAAAACATATTTTTAAAAAGTCATATTCATTGACCCAGCCATACAATTTCTTCTGATGTATAACCAAGAAAATTTTACTAACCTTACGAAATGTTTAGTTATAGACCTTCCCCCCACACAAAAATATGAACTTATTAATGTATGCACAGCATTACATGCCATGTCGAGTGTTTACAGGCCCTACAAAACTTGTTCATGAACCTACATATTAATTGCAAAAGAAATAAAAAGTAATATGCATTAATATATTAATTGTGGAGCTACTTATGGTAGTGAATAAATCGAAGCAATTTGAATGTCAAATAATAATAGTGCCTAGCCCTGAGTGGTTTGGTTCAGTGAATGGAGCATTGGCCTGCGGACTGAGGGGTCCCGGATTCGATTCCGGTCAAGGGCATGTACCTTGGTTGCAGGCACATCCCCAGTAGAAGGTGTGCAGGAGGCAGCTGATCGATGTTTCTCTCTCATCGATGTTTCTAACTCTCTATCCCTCTGCCTTCCTCTCTGTAAAAAATCAATAAAATATATTTATAAAATATAATAGTGCCTAAATATATGTACACCTGAAATTTATATAGCCTTTAAATTAAATGTTTACAAAGATAATGTGTAATGATGGAGCAGTATGACATATTGTTTTTTAAATTATAATACAACATAATAGGAAAATAACTTCCTCATAGGAAAATGTGAAATACGCACATATGAGGAAAATGAGAGGGAAATACAAAAAGAGACCACTTATTATGGTCTTAGCATTGTTGAATTCATAGCTGATCATTTTATTATTTTTAATACTTTCATTAACATTAATTTTAAAATAAGACAATAAAAAAGTATAGCAAAAAGAAAATTATTAGTAAAATCTAACTATTTATGGCATCAGGTCTCTGTTTCTCCTGTCAAAGGACTCATAGTAACATGTATACATTGTTTTAGTTGCAATGGATGGAGTATGCAGGACAAGCTTTTTTAAAATAACAAACAAGCAAACAAAAAAGAATAAAAGAATGACTCATTACAGCATTTTGTGAAGTACAGCATAAGAATTATAATGTTGTAATAACTATGTATGGTGCAGTTGGGTACTGGGAATATCAGGGGGAACACTTTGTAAAATATACAATTGTTTAAGCACTGTGCTGTACACCAGAAATTAATACAAAAGGAAAATATTTAAAAATTTTTTTAAATGTAAAAAAAGAAAGAAAGAAAAGAATGATCCATATCTCAGAGTATATTGTACAGTCTTCAGGTTATTTAGGTTATTTGGATCTAAGAAAGATGCAACTACTTCTATCTAAGTCACGCAATTTAACTTTTATGATTTGTTTTCATCTGCCTCATATTACTCAGTCATTTCTTCTATGCTTAACTTAAAATATGGGAGCATTCAGGGAAAGCTGTCAATGAGAAAGTAAGACACGTTAATAATTCCTTCTCATAAATCTGTATTTTTATCAAGTTACACACAAATTTTATGTCAAGTCAGAAAAAAATGGCAAAATCAGACATATAACTATATATAAATGTTTGCCCTCAACAAGCATAATTAATGCCCAGTAGAAATTCTAAAATATAAAGTATTATGGAAAGATTCCAAATTATAAAGGATTATGAATGAAAGCCTTATATGCAATATATTTGTCTAATATTTCTGTACATTGTTTTAACCCTAGATTTGATTTGATTTGTGATCAATTATTTTTTATTAAAACCTTTAAAAATATTGTTATTGGCTTGCATTTTATTCATTGTTTAAAGGGTGATTGTATTGTTTTATTTGTTGTTTTATTCTTTTACATAAATAAATGATTTTGCCTTTCTTATATTGTGGAAAATACTGTTGTAAAAAAAAAAACAACAATGTCATGATGTTGAAAAGTCTTGTTAACAATATTAAGAACATTAAAGTGCCCTGGGGTGTGTCTGTATATATGGAAATATTGGCTAAAGTCACGATAAACCTTGTTATCACATTTAAAACATTCTTCGTTTATTCCTCCATTAGCACAACTCAAAAGAACAAATCTATTTTTCTCTACAAAATCACACTGCTCTCTCATGTAGCAAAAAATTCCTTTTAATGAAAGGGAAGTGAGATAAGAGGAACAGGTAGTAAGAAACCAACCTAAGGGATTCTGAGTGTCTATCTTCATCAAAGGCTACTGAGACGATACAGCAGGGTGGCAGTCAAAGACGAAGTGTCTATCTTCATCAAAGGCTACTGAGACGATACAGCAGGGTGGCAGTCACATGACAAAGTCAAGATTATTATTAAAGTGATCATGAACTTCACATTCTGATTTTGAATAAGCAATATATCTCTCTGAAACAAAGTGCAGACACAATGGAACTCAACAGTACTGAAATGTCAAAGGGCATACATCTAGGATTATTTCCCAAAGCCTTCATATCCCACAGAGAGGTGGACATCATTTTGAAATGTTTTTTTCAGAAGAAAACCAAGGAGATACATACACACTCCTTGAAACAGAATTATTATCATAGGCACAAAAAATTGTTTCTGGTAGATTAAAAAAAATGACAGCTAAAAATATTCTGGGGACCATTTTGCTGTGTGTGACATAATTCTTTATTTAAAATATGATCAAATGGGTTAATAAAATATATTAATTATTAAGAACTATGGAAAGTGTTTTTATTTAGATTTAATGTCTACAATTACATAGTTACAAAAGCAGGAGAGAGCCAAGGTACTTCTCTCTAGTTATCTTTAAATGTACACAGTGGTCACTAGTGAGTGTGCAGTGATTTGACAATGAGCTTTATGTTCTTCCATTTGCTTCAGTTTGAACAAATGTGTCAATTCTCCACACTTTTATTGATGGAAACATAATTCAAAAGCTGACTGTATAAAACATAGAAGATGATCGTTATATTTTCTTGCTGCATCTATTTCCTTTGAAACATATCTAAACTCAAGGTCTTCCATGGTGTGAGTTTGGACACACTTAGGTGACCTGAAAGGGGAAAAATCTAAGGAAAAGGAGTATAACATTGAGTTTTAACACACCATGTGTGTGCACGCATGATTGTTTAAGCCCTTAAATTTATAGTGGTTTCATAAAGGACAGATCAATGTAAAGTGTAACAAGGCTGTAGAAGTGCTTCTTCAGCCTTCTAAAAATACACCAAAAAAACAAGTTTCAAAATGTAGACTTTTTTTTTTCTATTTTGATTTTGTAAGCAACTACATGGAATCCTTATAACTTTAATAAACAACAAAACCTAAAAATGTTGTACTGTTTTTTTTGATGAAATTATTTTATATCCTGCATTACTTTATTGAAGACTAAGGACTTTAGACTTTAGAATCTTGATGAGGATAAGTTATACATGAAAGAATAGTGCTAGTTGGGATGCTCAAATAAACACTGACTTGTCAAAAACAGCAAATGCAACCAAAATGAAATAAGAAAGTAAACCTTACATTTTTTTAGTCTATTGTGTCCCCCAAAGACAGGATTATTTGCAACTATAACATGAGTCTTCAGAGAATTTATCCACTATTAATTGGAGAGTTTATGTTAATGAGTTTTAGATGCAAATAATTGAGAATATCAATCAACATCCTATGCATCCAATGAGAGTGTCCCCTGTCTCTATGAGAGGAAGTATCTTCAAGGTCTCTTGCTCTCTCTGCAGAAACTCTTGCTCTGGCTTTGATAAAGGTTCACAGAATGCAGTTTCTCTTAAAAACAATCTACAGCAAATTTTGACCCAGAAATCTGGGGAAAGTTCCGATGCTTAAGCTTTTAAGTTAGATATTTTATTGGTCAACCCTTCATTTTTTATTATCTGTCCCAGGTAAATTTACTTTAAAAACAATCACAAAAGCAATCTTATCTATTTCTGCTAGGAAATGAAATGGAACATTATACATTTAGGTCTTATTTATAGATTCATATACAGATTCCAATTATTTTTTAGTCTTACAGAGATAGTCTTATAACCATTAACTTTCTAAAGGGTTGTGCTGAAATGATAGGATGGCAAGTGACCAAGTAACGTCTGAGTTATAATGATTGGATAGCAAGGTATTCAATTTGGAAAGAAGTTGAAGATGAACTAGATCATCCTCCTTATTTGCTAAATGGTGTCATGGAGCCACTATTATGGGCAGATAAGGTAGAAGCTTTCACAAAGACGACTTTCAATATAATGATTTTGTAATGCATTTCCAACAAAAGAGATTGCTTACTATCACACAATTCTTTCAGAGGCAAGATTACACATGCAATCAATACAGGAATTATGACAAAAAGTTATCAAAGTAGTAGAAGCCCAGTACGTCTAGGTCTGCTCACCTCTGCTATTGCCATCACTGGGTATCCAACACTACCCATAGTCCCCACCACCATTCCACCTTCACCTCACTAGAGTGTAAGGCGTGCTGGAAGTCAAAGGCACCTATTTAGGGACCCTTGGGAGAAGTTAATTTAATTTGTAAAAAATATATTTGAGATCCTCATACGTTATCGGTTCAGCAATCATATACATTCATAGTTCAATCTTCATTTCTAAGAGATAATCTAGCAGAGATTTTATTTCATGTTCTTTTGATTTTTCCAACCTGAAGACATTTCTGCTTACCCAAGAAAGAGAAAGAACTGAAAAATACCTGTATTATCTAAATGTTGGCAGAGCTCTGCATGATTTGATTTCATTGGCATTCCTGAAGGCCATCACTTTTATATTTGTCAATTTAAACAAAAATAAAGCTATGAAAATAATGAAACACACAAATATAATATACATATATATTTTATATATTTATATATGTATGTTTGTGCATGTGTGTGATCACAGTAGGAAACAGATTATTATGAAAAAACAATGTAGACCTTGAGGAATGAATTTCTTGCTTTACCCTCACTATTTCTTAAAAGGGAAAGAATAAAAGAGAAAGAGATAAAGCTTATTTAAAGGCCTCATTTTCCATGAAATGTTGGAATACATTTAAAATTGAGAACTCCCTAGAAACATTGTACTGGTTTTTGTTGGATGAAGACTGAATTTCTGAAGACTAAAGTACAAACACAGTATAGGCATGCTGTCATTGAACACACTGCACTGAATCTACATGTACACAACTGAATAATAAAAAAGTATTTCTTATACATAAAATGTTTCCCAGGTACCAAAACACCAAATAAAAATCCCACCCCTCCTACTGTGTTCCTAGGTATGTATACTACATACTTTCTTGAGGAATGTCTCACGGCACTTGTCTCAGGGCAATGTTTTCTGGTTTATGGGGCTGGAAGCAAGGAACCACCATCCCCCTCACTTAGGGAGGCATGGCTTCCTGTAGCACCATGCTGCTGGTAGGTGTGACACCAGCGTGTTCTGGTAAACACCTGCTCATTGACAGCCTTAGCCATGGTCACTGGGAGCCTCACTCGCATTGTAGATTTACTGTCATTCACTCTGGAAGGCAGTGTGCATTTTCTTGAAGTCAGCTTGTCCCTTTTGTTCTCTTTTTGGCAGGTCTGATATGTTACTATGATCAAAACAGACTAATTTGACAAGTCCTGAAAATAGCACTCTTTCTCCTCCAGAAGATCTTGCGGCTGATGCTTAGAAATGATGTAAAAAGTATTAGAAATGTGAGTCACTTATAAATATTTAGTCCTTAACCCATAGCAAAGTAGAGAGATATTGGACTAGAGTACCAAACAGAGCACTTCATAATTTGTGTGCATAGGAAAACAGGAAGAAAATGTGGATGCCCATTTATTCAACATTGTTTCCACTATTTCTCATTAGCATAAAATTGGTCACATGTTTTGAACCAATGCATTCCATGGCAGTCACTGGCAAATTAGACTAACATAGGCTTTATGAACAACATTCATATCAGAAGATGATTCAGAGTAAAAATAATGACTGACATTCATTTTCCAGTTAATAACAAATATTTAACTTACTTAATTACAAACCTGTTTACATAATAAAGACGAGGGAAGCGAAGCATAACCAAAGGTGTCTTGTAGAAATCAGTGTTTCTTTGTGGGCACACGAGCTCGAAGGCCAAGGACCGAGGGCTCCAGGTGTTTGCCACGTTAGATCAGCTTTGCAAGTCTTGATGCTCTCAGCACTTGTCTGCTAGTGCCCAAAATAAGCATTTTGAGCTTGGACCTTTTTCAAAGGAGAGCTTCATATGCCAAAAGGAGAGAAATGACCACTGAAAGTAACACTAATATTTATTCTTTATGGAAGAGTTTGTCTTGACTATCAATTAGGAAGTAACTATATCTCACTTTCACATGAGACTGCCAGTGGGTGTGCCTGATGGTCATGTTCTTTGGAATGCACCAGGGTGTTTACAATCACACAATATGTGGTTCTTCTTTAAAAAATAATGGGTTGGACCAGGACTTACGTTTGACTGATAATCTTTTCGGAGTAAATAATATATTAACATAACCACAGTGAGTCACGGAATATATAACCTCCTAAATAGGTAAATTATGTCTGACTCCAGATAAGAAAAAAGTAACGTTTTCAGTGAAAAAAAAAAAAGAACAAGAACGAGGTTGACATCAACAAACGTGAGGCCTTCTAGTCAATGTTTATAGTTATAACAAATTTCAACACAATAACATATTTGATATGTACCTTAAGAGGGTTTTATATACCTGCTAAGACTATTTTTCCAATTTTTTCCCAAAGATATCATATTTTAAAATGAGAACATAGATGATCTAGAAATAAAAATTTATAATCATCTTTTAAGAGGCTAATATTACCTATAAATTAAAAAAAAAACACAAAACTGTAATGGGACAACTGATGAGTACCACGAACCTTTTGTTGCATATAAAATGCATCTCTACCAAAATGTTTTCAACATTTGAGACCTTGAATTTTCACAAAACAGAGCTGAAAAACATACTGTTCTTTCTTTCCCCTGTGTGGCATTGTGTCTATTATTAAAGAATGTTCTCAAAGAGCAATTTGCAATGTATTTTCAACAGAAACAACTTAACTTCAAATAAGAGTTGTATATGTTCAATGTCTGATTCTGAAATAGTTGCATTCCTGTTCAATGGAACAAGACAATTTTAAGCAAGGTTTCCCCAACTGCAGTAAAATAAATCTTTTATATACTTTCAAATACTGTGCCTTTTTATTTAAAACAGTGTAAACATAACAACACCACCAATAATTGGAAAAAGACTGGTTATGTGAACACTAATTTTCTTGAATGCCCCCATCAAAGTAAGGGTAAATAAAACAGACAAATCTCCAGGAGGAGTCCCCGCTCACCTCAGCAGTGGTAAAAATATTGCTTTATTCCAAATGAACATACAACACAATTTACGTTTCTTTTGGGGGCTTCCTGTGAACTGAATACTCGGCTTTGTGATTTCAACAATTTATTCTTTCCATATTAACCACAGAAGCCAATATCTTGTTCCACAAGTTGTAGACTAGCTACAAAATAAATACTAATGAGGCTTATGAAAAAAGCAAAGGATAACTGTCAATTTGGTCATTGGCTTGTGTAAATAATTTAAGTACGCATGATTCAAAATAAACACACACGTTCAACTCTCCTGTGATACAGATATCATCAATGAACCTACAGTTGTTCCGCTCAGAAGTATTCACATCAGAAAATGGTCTAGACATTGTCAACAGTTTTATAGGACCCCACCATGCAAGTGACTTTGATGTAAGAACTTACTAACTGAACTTTATACTTAACAGAAAATTTTAAAGTGAACAGATCTAAGAGGGAAATTTTTTTTTGAATATTAGATTCCCTGATGTTTCAGAACAAATTTTAGCAAGCTTAATACACACACACATGCACACACATACTCACAATGAACACATGTGCATACAGCATACCAGTGCTCGAGGGAGCAAACGCATACACACACACACACCACACACACACACACACACACACACACACACACACACACATTCTCTCTCTCTCTCTCTCTCTCACAAACACACACACACACACACACACACACACACACTGAGAAATGCTCCTTTGGCGTCCTAAACGATCTCAAAGAAAAACATTTCTATCAGCATGACCTTAGTGACATGACACTGATTTTTTGTCCTTTTTTATATATTGATTTCATATCCTCCTCTGAGATTCTGCACCGCCAAATTTCAGAGGAAGATGGCACGAAAGAGCAGCTGAGTTTGCCCCGATGGCTTCCTCTATCTCTGTCCTCCTTCTCCTTCCCAGGCCTGTGCCATTCTCAAAATGAAATAGAAAACACTACATTTGTTGACATGACATAACCTGTGATGAGGCTGTCAAGTGAAGAGAAATTTAGGGGTTGGGACTGCCAAGCCAAGTGGCAAGGGCTGTCTGCACACTGGCACACCCGCCCTCAGGGTGTAGCTTGTCTCTGAAACCAGGCACCTGCCAGTGCTTTGTGACGAGGACACTGTGCTGTGGGGCTAAGGGTCTGAATCGCCCACATCTACCAAGAGCCAAAGAGGACAGTGTTGGGACTAACTGAAATTGTATTCAGAATTCCACCCAAAAGCTTTAGTTGTAAGCTTTATCCCTCCTGAAATGTTTCTTTCCCTTTAAAAAAATATTTTGTTAAAAAACACTATGATATGAGGGCGATAGACTATTTGGTTTCTTCTAAGTAGATGCTCTTAAATTAATGCATATAAATAATTTGTATTTAATTTCCTCTCTTTCCTGTTGAGCAAAGCATAGAACGCACAGATTCCTACGTCTCAAGTCACTTGGTCAATGCAGAGTCTCTTTGTATTTCATTTCTTAAGATAAACTGTGCCTCTCGTTCCGATTTGGCCATGGGACTCAGGGGGAGAAAGGCGGTGTTTTCACTCGCGCTGTCCTCAGCATCTACACTGGCCAGTTCGTAGTCTTCTGACCTCCTGGCATCAGTCAGAATTCGGATCTGCTCCTGGACAGTGTCTAGCAATATTTTCACTTCTTGTTGTTCTGCTAAAAGACAATCGCTGACTGGAATACTCACATTGACAATATCAGCAGAGTAGGAGTTTTTGCACCATTTGATGCTTTTGACTTCAGAAATCCCTGGCATTTGCATGCAGGTTTCCTCTAGCCCCACTGAAGGGATGATGGGCACAGAACTGGCCCTTGGGGATGAATATCCCATCAGGTCCTTTTGATCCAAGCTATTAAAATAGGAGTTTGTCTCTCTTGAAGGCAGTTGCATATGTACGGATGCATTCTGTTGGGTTTTTAAACTGGTGGATGAATACCTGAAAAGAAAGAGTGTGTTAGACAGTCTGCCTTCTGCTGGTGCTTCTTCAGAGCACTCTCCAGGCAGCAAAGCACTTGCCACATGCACCACCTCACTGACTTCTCACAGCAACCCCATCAGACGCAGAATATGTTCCCAGATAAACAGAGAAGGAAACTGAAGCTCAGATAGGTGCAGTGACTTGCCCAAGGTCACACAGAAAATAAGTGACAGACTGAGACTCAAACCCAGATCTTCTTACTTTAAGTCCAGGGATCTTTCAACACACCACAGCTGTATAGGCAGGTGGGATATAGTCTTCCTGACCTCTATCCTAGAATACAAAGTAAATGGGGATTGAGCAGGTACTAGTAAGTGTGGCCTTTCCATAGTGACAAACAGGAAACCCATAATGGCATTACTCCACTCCATCATCTCGACCACCCTCTCAGCCCTGGTTTAGCACTCATGTGGCCAACCTACTTGGAGAAACCGGGAAGCCCCACATTAAGCATTAAGGTACTAGAGTCTAGAGTTTTTCTGCTTCACAACTCTAGGGGAATGAACGCCATTTCTATTGGCACTCTGCTCTGTAGGAATTGCCTCACTACAAACTGCTGAGCCTAAAGGGGAATGGGAGGTACAAGATTCTACTCTCTGCCCAAGGACAAGCAAGAAGTGAGCTCCATAAGGCCTCTACCAATCTAGCAACTTTCCATACGTGGTTTCTGCAGCTAAGTAAGGTAGCTCATTGGTGTATGTCAATGGCTTGTCAATAATGCAACCTGCCATTTAAGTCATTTGAAGATTCTGGAATCTGATGAGGCCCTTTCTGGCCTGTTCAGAGCTAGTGAATATTCCAGTGCCTCTGAGCTTTCCAGTGCCACGAGGTGGGACAGCTAGCCATAGATTCAAAGAAATGTGGTTTGGGGACTTGAACAGTAGTTTTTACTCTATTTCTATTATTGTCCTTAATTTAAACATTAAATTAAACATTAAAATTTGTGTAATCTAAACATATCTACCCTCCATATAATAACTATCATTCCCTAGTCTTACATTGTAATGTAAATAAAAGTCATGTTTATGCAAGGAAAGAATAATTGTGATGAAATGTATAGCATACCAAATAGAAGTCTTTATTTAAGGGCATGATGGGAGTAATTCTATCAGATGGTGAGAAAGATGGGGAGCCAATTTAGGTGTCTTTATAGTCCCACCCTTTTTTACTGTGCCTAGTAAAGAGTGGGTAACCAATAAATCTTGATCGAATGGGCATATGAATACATAGCATATCTTAGAGATAAACACTTTATACCCCATTAGCATCCATTTCAAGCATAATAACAGGAGCTAACATTTGCATAGTGATTTTATTTATTTAAGACTAGAGGCCCAGAGCATGAAATTCTGCACGGTGGTGGGGTGTCCCTCAGCCCAGCCTGCACCCTCTCCAATCTGGGACCCCTTGAGGGATGTCTAACTTCCCGTTTAGGCCCGATCCTAGTGGGATCGGGCGTAAACAGGCAGTTGGACATCCCTCTCACAATCCAGGACTGCTGGCTCCCAACTGCTCGCCTGCCTGCCTTTCTGATTGCCCCTAACCGCTTCTGCCTGCCAGCCTGATCACCCCCTAACCACTCCCCTGCCAGCCTGATTGATGCCTAACTGCTCCCCTGCCAGACTGTTTTCCCCTAACTGCCCTCCCCTGCAGGCCTGGTCACCCCTAACTGCCCTCCCCTGCAGGCCTGTTCCCTCCCAACTGCCCTCCCCTGCTGGCCTGATCACCCACTACTGCCCTCCCTTGCAGATCTAGTTCCTCCCAACTGCCCTCCCCTGCTGGCCATCTTGTGGTGGCCATCTTGTGTCCACATGGGGGCAGGATCTTTGACCACATGGGGGCAGCCATCTTGTGTGTTGGAGTGATGGTCAATCTGCATATTACTCTTTTATTAGCTAGGATAGAGGCCTGGTGCATGGGTGGGGGCCACCTGGTTTGCCCTGAAGGGTGTCCCAGATCAGGGTGGGGGTTCCCTTGGGGTGTGGGGTGGCCTGGGCGAGGGTCCTGTGGTGGTTTGCAGGCCGGCCACACACCCCCGGCGGCCCAAGCAGAGGCCCTGGGATCTGGGATTTATTTATCTTCTACAATTGAAACTTTGTAGCCTGGAGCGGAGCCAAGCCTTCTGCTTGCTCCGTGGCGGCAGCCATTTCTGTTGGGACTTATGTATCTTCTATAATTGAAACTTTGTAGCCTGGAGCGGAGCCAAGCCTTCTGCTTGCTCTGTGGCGGCAGCCATTTCTGTTGGGACTTATGTATCTTCTATAATTGAAACTTTGTAGCCTTAAGCTGAGGCCAAAGCAGGCCAGGGCTGCAGAAGCTTGGTTTCCCCCATCGCTGCAGGCAACCCTAGCCTCCTGCTCTCTCCAACTCCATGGCTGCCACCATTTCGGTTGGGCTTTATTTATCTTCTATAATTGAAACTTTGTAGCATTGAGTGGAGGCCTGGGCCGACAAGGGCAGGCAGAAAGCTTGGCTTCCTCAATTGCCAAGGAAACCCAAGCCTCTCTCCTGCTCTCTGTGGCTGCAGCCATCTTGGTAGGGTTTATTTGCATATTCCTTCCTGATTGGCTGGTGGGTGTGGCTGAAGGGCATGGCTGGTAGGTGTAGCGGAGTGATGGTTTATTTGCATATTACTCTTTTATTAGATAGGACTAGGGCCTGGTGCACAGATTCATGCACTGGTGGGATCCCTCAGCCTGGCCTGTGGGGATAGGGCCAAAATCGGCTCTCCGACATCCCCTGAGGGGTCCCAGATTGCAAGAGGGTACAGGCCAGGCCGAGGGACCCCACCAGTGCAGGAATCTGTGCACTGGGCCTCTAGTATTAGAAAAATGTGTAAAAATCTTAGAGGATTTAGACAATCATAGCTTCAATAAGTCAACAATGTGGCCTGATGAAGAATTGATCAGACAATTCAAGCCAAACTTGAAGCAGTCTTCTAATAAGCCTGACTGCTGAATTAAGGGTGTAGATGAGAAAGAGGCATTGCAGCTGACCTCTAGGTCGCCTCACAAGTCAGTTAGGGGACACGGGACATACGGCTGCCAATAATTACAATCTAAAATGTTACCATAACATGAAGATGTGCTTTAAGCAAATGTGGTTTTGTTTTGGATCAGACATGACTTCAAGCCCCAACACCATTTTTAGATGAATTGCAGCCTCCTTTTAATTTTCTCTTCAATTAAAACAATCAGGTGGTACACTGCCCTGGGGGATTGCTCTGAGAACTAACTGAAGTAATGCATCTGCACTATTCCCCAGAGGACGCTGGTAACCCTCACTTCCCTCCTAGCGTCTGTGAGAGTCCAACACTGGTACTGAGGAGAAGCAGATTACACTTCTCCATGAGTTTAAGTGAGAGCACAACTTCTAGATGTGATCTGGGTTGGAAGACAGACAGAGGTCTGAATCCCTCACAGTCAATCACTCGTTCACAATTTTGATCCATGAGCTTGTCATTCATTGACTGTAAAATGCCAATTTAGACTGTCGTTCCTCTGATCCCTCAACAAAGAAAGCACCAGTGCATTTCCTCAGTAACTATGGTGAAAAAGTGAAATATTGCCAGGCCAATGGAGCTCAGTGGTTGAGAGATGACCCAGGAATGGGGAGGTTATGTACAGTAAACAGTCAGTATACTTCGTATCCCTTCTACTTTGAAGGTGGCAGCCTAGCTTTTGTGATTCCATTTCTTTCTGTCTAGCATGTGAATACATTAGTTTGGTTTGCCTGACATAACACAGCTCAGACCTCTGGGAGCCTTTGCCACGGCTGTCTCTGACCCCACTAATCAGGGAAAAGGCTCCTGAATAGTTACCAGTTCACACCTTCCTCCGGCTTCACTGAGACAACTACTGGTTCAAACTGGGCCGAAGTCAGTGCCACAGAGAGAAGTCCCACCACTAGAGCCTACCTAGCAGAGGGCGCCCACATGCTTGATAAATAAGCAGCAGATGGCGGATGGCTCTTGCAAATTCAATCACTGCCCCTTCAGGCTAGGGCCAGATTTGAAGAGGGCCTTTAACTGTGAAATTCTATTACCAATCCTATTTCCAGTCCAGAGAGATGGAAGGTCCCCCAGGAGTGGAAAATAGCTGTTTTCAAGAACTGAGAATGAGATTGCTCCCTGAGATTCATTGTGCTGAGCACACCGTGACTTATACTTAGAGTCACCATTTATCAACACTGGGTGCATATCACACACAGGAAAATACACGTGGCCAGCCAGCTGGAGAGAATATTCCAACCCCAAATGATGATTGAACCAAAACAAAACCACCACCATGCAGACAGTAAGTAGAAGTCTCCCAGGAGGTAAAAGACAAAGCAGGGCACCTCTGAACATGCAATGGGAACCTCTGAAAATTCATGTATGTGTGGTTGAAGCCTGTGCTCAGAGCAGCTCAGAGCATCATTACACCTGGACATATCGAATGACAGCCAAAACATGCCTGTCAGAAAGAAAGACAGCATGAGCTGGGCTTCCTCTCCACTCACAAATTCCTTGGCAATGGGCATTATCAGTGATTTAAGAAGGAAAATAATTATGAAATCTGATTAGTTATAATTGTAGGCTAAATACAAGTCCCTTTTCCAGATATAAGGCAAAGAGAAATGCCAGCTACTTCTTGACTTGCATTATATCATACATTTTGGATAAGTTGGCTGTTATGTTGAATTTTCAGATCTGTACCAACTACATTTTGCACTACATTTGGAATTGCTTCAAAATTACAAAACCCAGCCACAGGCTATTTAATTCTTGTCTCCTGGTCTTCCTAAAGAAATCTGTTGCTGAGCTTTGTCAGACAGAGTAGAAATGCACATATATCTTGCCCAGAAGAAAAGACAAGGGTAAGGCTCTGTGATGGACTTCCTACTTGCTTAGGCCTCCACCTTGATACAGTGTAGGAACATCACCCAGGGCAAAGTAGCATAGAAACCTGGCCTGGCTCATCCAGAGAGACAAAAACTAGATGTGATAAGAACCTGGCTTGTGTGAGGGAATAGATTCCTGAAATTTCTGGAGTAAACCCTGATTGCATTATTCTTGAAATCAATGATAATTTTATAACAGTTCCTGAGACAATACAAACCAGTACTACCTCTCTGCTTATCATGTGACAAGGTAAAACAAGCTCTTTCCAGACATAATTTTTTTAAAAATCTACCCAACAACCTTGAGGAAGGCTGTATTATTTTTATTCAATTTATAGATGAAAAAAAAACTTAAGCTTAGATGATAAAACTATCTCAAATTCACACAAGATGTAAGGGCCAAAGATTTGAGCTTCAGTCGTTTTAAGTATGAGCTACATGTTTGGTTGAACAGTCAATTAGGTGAATGGGACTAAAGGTCATCCTCCATTCCATTCACCACACCTTGAGCCCTGTAAGGATCTGTGTCCACTTAGAGGAAGGACACCCTTGCACTGCAAGGAGGAATAGCAGTTGTCATGCCCAAAGCTCATATTTCCATCCCTGTGCCGTGAATAAACCTAGAGATCAGACTTCAGCAAATTATGCTGTCAGTATTAACTGAGACACATTCAAGGATGCTCGATGGAAGCAGATAATATATATATACTAGAGGCCCGGTGCACGTAATTCATGCAAGGGGCTCGGCCCCTACCACTGCCATGGCTGCCTCTGCCTCGGCCCCCGCCTGTCACAGTGGCCGCCTCAGCCCTTGCAGCTCCAGCCTCGTCCAGAAGATCATCCAGTCTAATTAGCATATTATGCTTTTATTATTACAGATATACATCCTTGGGGGATGTCTGCCTGCCACAGGGAGTGGGCCTAAGCCGGCAGTCACACATCCCCTAGGGGTCCTTAGCGCTGCCGCAGAGCCTCTCCCGCCACCGCCACTGTGCTCACCAGTGGGAGCGCACTGACCACCAGGGGGCAACTCCTGTGTGCGTCATAGCGACCGGTCATTCCACTGTTTGGTCGATTTGCATATTAGGGTTTTATTATATAGGAGATATATATATATATATATATATATATATATATATATATATATATATTTGCTCCCATACATATGTGTGTGTGTGTGTGTGTGTGTATGTATACACACACACACACACACACACATATATGCTATAGGTTACTTATTGTCCACAGTCATACTTATCAGAGAATTAGTTTTATTTCAAACCTAAGGATAAAGAAACACTTTAGTCCTCCTAAGAAATCTCTAGTTTTTAAATCAAAGACAAATTCTAAGTTGTTTTAGCAACTATTTAATAACAGAGTGCCTAGATATGTATACATTTATTTTTCTTGCTAGTGTTATGTTTATTTTTGATTAAGCACTTTCCTAATATCTATTTCCATTGTACCTAATCTTTTAAGTTAGTTTACCTTTGTAGAACAAAGAATAAAGGAAGTATAAATAGCTAATTGATGACAAAATCAATGAATAAAAACCCCAATGAACATAGCAACTCAATTTAAAGCTATAGCAATAATGACACCCTCCCTACATTTCATTGTTTTCAGACCTACCCTTGGCAAGGTATTGTATCCTGGTCGGGGATCCTTGATTCCTCAAGTTGTTGATACGCTGGCCCCACAATCCCGCCCAGCCTACTTCGGGGTGAGGGGGGTGTCCTCCTGAAGGCGTTCCGGTGGAGCACACCACTCCTCTGTCCTGGACTGCAGCAGGAGGAGAGACTTCGGCTGCAGGAGAGAAAACCAGCACATCGGTCACAGCCATAAACTTACAGGTGGCTGCTCAAACTCTTTAAACACTGCATTTGCACCTAAGAGCCTCCAAGTCCCAGTCCACACTCCACCCATGACAGGAGTGTATCTGCCAGGAGGGATCAGAAGTTGCCAAGTCCATTTACCCTTGCAAAGACTGAGACCAAGAGACGTTCTTGTGTTTCTGGCTTTCTAATGTGGAGCACAATGGGCTAAAATTGCTGCTTTCCAGCCAAATTAAGAGGCAGGTTTAAGGAATTCTGAAGCTCCTGATTCCCATCTGCCCTCAGTATTTAAGCTATGGTGGCTGTCTCTCTAATAACAGTAAACATGGCTTTCTTATTAGACACTGACAAGAACCAAACACAGGAAGCCCTGAAGGGATCTATGTGGAAAATTTCATTTGTGTTAGTGGTAGAATAAACAAACTTTATTATGATTGGCATTCTCTCCTTAACATATGTGCTGAATTCTCAGTTCATTATCTCAAAATTCCATCCATCTTGAGAAACTAAATCATTTTCCTTTTTCATTTTGCTTTCACTAAACATCTCATTCTGACTCCTACATCCAAATACCAAAATAACTATGTTTTCAGATGCCCCTAAAGGGCAAAAGGTATAAATGAAATATACTTTAGGTGAGATCCCTATAAAGATCATGTTAAACAAAAGAATAAGATTCTTTCTAAAAATCAGTTGCTAAGTTGACACACTACCTGTTGCATATTCACCCGCATCTCTACCTCACTGAATTTCACCTACTCCATGGGGAGCAGAGCAGAGAACTGGCTCCTGTGTACACATTCCTAAGATGACAGTTTATGTGATTAAATCACATAAAACTATACAGAAAAGATTACAAACATTTTCAAAATTCCAATATACCTATCAGGTTTTAAATAGAATAGTATCCCAAAGGAGTTTACCCATATCACTTTATTATTTGGAGTTCTGTACGTTTGCCTGCATGAATATTGCCATTATTTCTACTGAACAAAACAACTTCTCAAATATTATTTAAGGCCAGAGTTTGAGAACTAAGATGACTGATCAAACTTCATATTCTCAACCCAACATGGACTTCCTGAGTTAGTACAAACACCAGATTATTACAACTTAATTTTTTCTCGTAATATTTATTGTATGTCGAGTCCCAAGTTGCCTAGTATCAAGGGGCCTCACTAAGCCAACAAGTCTAAGAAGCTCTGTAGCGGCTCATGCATTTCCCTACCTCCAGCTTCTATCTGCACCATCCATCAGCAGTTATGGAGCCTGAAGGCTGCTCAGGCTTAGGAGCTAGGGTTAGCTGGAACTGGGTGTGCATCTCCGGTCTGTACATCATTAGCAGCATGGCACTGGGGGAAGTACTGGTACCAGTTAGAGTCTTGGAGGAAAATAGATGGCACTCTAAATTGAGTCATTTCGGGGAAATTTTGCCATTTACAAAGGTGTGTTCAGTATTTGAGAAAAAAGGACAACAGAGGATACTGCTGTATGTCAGGGCTAGTGACAACAGGAAGCTGTTACTATCCCTATAACCTAAGGGACAAGAGGGGGGAGCTATTACCAGAATAGAGAGACAAGGGGATTGTAAGGAGAGGGCCACTTGTCAGGCACTTTGGCCCCAGGAAAAGGGACATAGCTAAGGCAGCCAAGCAGGGAGGGAGTGGTAGAAGTACTGGAACCTTGCTCTCCCTGGCCCTTCCATCTCATGCAGGTGCCTCACATTGAGCTGACAGAAGCTAGAGGACAAGGGAGCCTGCTGCCCTTCTAGTGCACAGAGCAATGCTGATAGAGAAAGGTGAAGACTAGACATGTGTGAAGAAAGGCATTGGCATCATGTTTAAATCTTTTCATAAGATTGCTACGGGGGTTAAAAGCAATAAAGTATGTGAAGTGTTTGGCATGTAATAGGTGCTCAGCATAAAGAGTTCCCCTGGCTCCTCTCACACAAATGACAACTTGAGACTCCCACTAATCATTGAAAACTCAGACTTCTTTCACTATTTAAAAAATACTTACATAGGTGCTATCTATAAGTGACTTACATTGCCAAATACAATGCAATAAGTATGACATGACATACTAGACTTCTTTTTTAAAAAGAGATTTTTTACTAAAAAGAAATAATGCTTTGAATTAATAGCTTTGTTTCATAAATGAGCTATCCAAATATGTCATATTTGCAGGGCACGACAACAAATTAATTATTCATAGCAAGCCAAACTGCATGGCAGCAAAGTCTATCGTATGAACTAGTGGCCCATCTTAAAAAGCAGTTCCATGACTACTGATCAACCAGGTAGCATTCAGGAAGTCATGGAGCAGTTGGCAGGCTACATAAATCAGTTACCAGGCTGCCAGTCATGAAAACATTGAAGTCTTCTGCATGTTTTACAAAACAAAGTTCTGAGATATTAAACTGTAACTTACAAAGTTTTAGAGGCACTTTATAAATTAGTCCTTGCCTATCTACCACGACACAATGCATGCCAACAACACTGCAATGTCACTGAACCAAACAGAAAGGAAGGTCTCAGACAGGCATCCTTATTTTCTAGAAACCACAGTAGGAGCCATGTTTAGGAGGGAGGATGTCAACAGACAAGGAGTAAGAATAGGGTATTTGCAGCGCAAATACAATAGAAGCTGTAATTCTTTTTTTATCTCAACTTTAAAACATTGATGGCATAACATTGTGCTAGAATAATATTATACTTAATTAGTTTACTTAACTGGGTGCAACACCACTTTAACATGTATTATAATCAGCAGGGGAAAATGCTGTTTTGGAGAAAATATTCACCTTCTAAAAGGCTGGTAATTTTGGACTTATTTCCCTAATTAAAGAACTTTTATTAGCTCTAGGGAACTGAAATGTTTTTTTCAGAGGGAACTATCTGAAAATTCCTTAATTGATATAAATCAAAATATGTAGTTAATAACTAAATCAATTATCTAATAGCTAAACATATTTAAATCCTGAGCTAAAAATATTTAAATCACCTTTTGAAAAACAGCAAACCTTTAGTATCTCGATCTCTACTCATATAGAATGACAGAAAACCTCATAGTAATGTGTCAGCATCAATTAAATCCTTTTTGGACCCGCTGAGAAGCAAGGAAGAAGAGTTTCCTTATACAATGTGTGCTTCTGTCCTGGTGGTTTGCAAAGCACTGCCTGGTGTGTAAAAACCAGTATTTACATTTCATTGATGGGAACAACTGTGATTTTTCATATTTTCTCTTTACAAATTTATAACTCTTCATAATGTTTTTTAAAATTTTAAATACTATACTTCTTACTAAGAAAAAAAAAAAAAGCTCAAATCTTGGGACAACTTCTACAAGGATCGAGGATATGCATTTAAATGACATAAACATAATGTCTGCTTCAGCACTAGTCTCAAACTTTGGCACTTGTTTCAGAGCAAAGATTTTCAGTTTTTAGAATTCCGGATTCCTTATGTATAAAACACAGTATGTGACTACCGTAGAAGATGACTAAGAAGTTTTCAGCCTCAGAATTCCATAAAATTTGTAAGATAACATTATTTTTGCCTTTCTCCCCAAAAGAACCAATTGCTATGGTCAGCTTGTAAAGGAATGCCACCCCATTGATAATAGATCCAAGAAGATTTGCCAGGATTCTTCCCCCATGAAAGTTTCTTTGTTTGAGAGTCATGGTGAAAGACCTAGAGCATGTCAAATTAGTTTCCCAGAGAAGAATTAGTCATTAAATCTGCAGAGAGTGATAAAGCAGGCCAAAAAGAAAATCATGTTTTTAATAGTGGGTGTTTTTTTCAGAATGCAATTATTTCATTCACTGGTCTGTATCTGCAGCTTTGATGGGTGTTATTAACAGCTCCTTTCGGCTTTTTAGAGGGGCATTGCAGCCTGCTGGTGTCTTTGGTTTACCTGCTGTGAGCTGCTTGAGCATCCACTCCATGGAGAACCACAAGAGAAGCAAGAACAATCATCTCTCCTAAACAGTGTTGTCATTTCTGGGCATGTGTTGTCCAGAGTCATACGTGGTGTGAATGTGCCCATTCCACCATGATTAACGACCTGTACCTGTGGTGTTTGACAGATTGGCTTCCTCTGTCAGGAGAAGGGACCTCTGGGAATGACTGGGGGCCAGCAAAGCTTGACTCCATCATTTTCTCCAGTGCAGTCACAGGATGCCTTTCCGCCTTTGAGTACTGTGGGGAATCACATGCACAAGGTTGAGCAGGAGGATGAGCAGAGGGCCTGTAACACTACAGATAAGTATTGACAAGTTATGGAACTTGCCAGTAACATTCCTCTGGCCACCTGACCGGGAGAATGGTAGAGGCATCATTTGCACTGCATGTCTCCCACACTGAGTATGCTCTCCCACCCTTGCCCCACACTCTCTGTGATTAGGTGAGGTCCATTCAAGAGGGTTCTTCATTTTAGAATCCTGAGTCTGTCTTTTCATTTAAATCCACATCCATGGCACAGCCAAAATAAACACAAGCATGTTTTATTCAATGCAAATTTTATTAAAATATTAATTAGTAGCTGACTAATAATGGGGATTCAATAAATGCTTATTGAATGAAATTCAGAATATTCTCAAAATTATGGAGGACATTGATTCAGTGTCTCTGTCCACCGTTCCACACTGTTTTCCTCTTTCAGTCTGTTACCAGGTAGTATTTACTGTGTCTAAAAAGAGAAATTTGCCAGCATTTCACTCTTTATAGTTATTAACTCATGGTTTCTAACACCTCATAAGCACAAGAGTCTAAAAAAAACCCACAGAGATGATATATTAAGAACAATTTTGCCTCAAGGTAAGTATCACATGGCTTCTCACCCAGGCAGTTGCCCAGTCATCTTTCTCTGGATCCTGGCCCTTGAACAGGCAGTAGGGATGGCAAGTTTCTCTTCTAAAAACTTCAGATTAAAAACTCACCTGAGAAATGACATTTGTAGAATGCTAACCAAACTACAGAGATTTTGGAATTTAGATATTCATGTACAATGTATGAACAAGAATTTCACAGAAAAATATCGATATATAGTATGCAAATGAGAAGGTATACAACTATACACATTGTGAAGAAATGAAAATCAGAATAAAGAAAAATAAATTTTAAGAATATATAGTAAAGGCAAAGATTTGAGAAAATTAGAGATGGTGCTAATCTGTTGGGGTAAATATTGACAATACTAGAGGCCCAATGCATGAAAATTGTACAAGAGTAGGCCTTCCTTCCCCCTGCTGCCAGCACTGGCACCAGCTTCCCTCTAACACCCGGACCCAGGCTTTGCTCCAGCCACCAGCAGGCAACTGGGACCCGGACTTCCCTCTGCCCCAGCTTCCTCTGGAAGGACCTCAAGTCTAATTAGCATATCAAAATGCCTAATTTAGCTTTTGGCCCATTAGTTCAGAGCTTCTGCCCTGAATGAGACTATTGATTCTGAGAGCTTGAGGGCCTTTTTCAAAATCCAGGATAAATGTTTTGAATAGAATCAACCTATTACTCGTTCTGATTATTCATAGGGTTTATACTACATATTCTGTTCAAAATATTTCTTTCAAAAGCTTAGATTGTTGTTATATTATACAGTTGCTTTCAGTTGTACACTTTTGATCCATTAACACAAATTTGTTTTCATAATTTGTTATTTTGAATCTTCTTCCTTTTTTCTCACAGCCTTCATAAGAATCATTTACATTTTAGTGGCTGCATTTAACCTGAGATTCAGGTTTAAATTGCTTGTCTTCCTATCCAGAGTTAGTTGAAATGTGAGAACACTAAAACAACCCCTGATTATTGGGCAATCCTTCTAACTGAATTTCCATAAATGTTGGTTCAAATGAATTTAAAGATAGCTTCCAGTTTTCAGTTCAGACAAATAAAGAGCTTGGAAATGGTCATTCCTGTCTTTACAATAAAAAAAAGGCTGAACAAATAGAAAATCAATGACTATTCTTATATCCATCAGATATTTCAGGTTGCAGGGAAAACCACCACTCTAAAATCTGGACAGGTGAGTGCAAACAGAGGGTAATAGTCAAGATCAGCTCACCTGTAGCAGAATCTGCCAGAGACATACATTGGTTAAAATACATAAGTGGTCATTTTAATAAATTGTTGGAATCTGTGAGTGGGCTAGAGTGCAAGTAAAAATCACCTGAAGGCTGCAATCTGAGGTAGGGTTCTGATACAGACCCACAACAGATTCTCACACAACAAACAATTTTTCAAAAATAATCTCATGTCTCTGACAAGAGAAGGGGAAAAATAACCACTTGGAAATGCATGCAGAATGTTCTCCACTACCACTGCCTACTTGTCAGTAAAAAATGACTTTACCAGAGTCTGTTTTTTATTTTATTTTAATAAATCTTTATTCAGATTATTACAATTGTTTCTCCTTTTTCCCCCCATAGCTCCCCTCCACCCAGTTCCCACCCCACCTTCTGCCCTTACCTCCCCCCCCACTGTCCTCATCCATAGGTGTATGATTTTTGTCCAGTCTCTTCATGAACCCCCCATACCCCTTTCCCCCTGAGAATTATCAGTCCACTCCCTTTCTATGCCCCTGATTCTATTATATTCACCAGACTATTCTGTTCCTCAGGTTTTTAATTCACTTGATTTTTAGGTTCACTTGTTGATAGATATGTATTTGTTGTTCATAATTTTTCTCTTTACTTTTTTCTTCTTCCTCTTCTTTAAGAATACCTTTCAGCATTTCATATAATACTGGTTTGGTGGTGATGAACTCCTTTAGCTTTTTCTTATTTGTGAAGCTCTTTATCTGACCTTCAATTCTGAATGATAGCTTTGCTGGGTAGAGTAATCTTGGTTGTAGGTTCTTGCTATTCATCACATTGAAAATTTCTTGCCACTCTCGTCTGGCCAGCATAGTTTCTATTGAGAAATCAGCTGACAGTCGTATGGGTGCTCCCTTGTAGGTAACTAACTGTTTTTCTCTTGCTGCTTTTAATATTCTCTCTTTGTCTTTTGCTCTTGGCATTTTAATTATGATGTGTCTTGGTGTGGTCCTCTTTGGATTCCTTTTGTTTGGGGTTCTGTGCGCTTCCTGGACTTGTAAGTCTATTTCTTTCACCAGGTGGGGGAAGTTTTCAGTCATTATTTCTTCAAATAGGTTTTCAGTATCTTGCTCTCTCTCTTCTTCTGGCACCCCCACAATTCTGATGTTGGTACGCTTGAAGTTGTCCCAGAGGCTTCTTACACTATCTTCAACTTTTTGGATTTTTTTTTTTTTTTTGCTTTTTGCTTTTTCGGTTGAGTGTTTTTTGCTTCTTTGTATTTCAATTCTTTGACTTGATTATTGTGTTCCTCTAGTCTGTTTTTGGGTCTCTGTATAATATTTTTTATTTCAGTCAGTGTATGTTTAATTTCTAGTTGGTCCTTTTTCATATCTTCGAGGGTCTCGTTATATTTATCGGCCTTTTCTAGGATATTCTTGAAAAGCCTTATAACCGTGGTTTTGAATTCTATATCCAGTCATTTGTTTTCCTCCATTTCTTTCGTTTGTGATCTGATTCTTTGACACCGCATTTTCATTGCTTCCCTGAGTTTGTAAGGTAGATTTGTGTGCTAGGTTTCCAATATGGCCCAGTGGGTCTGCCTCCCCAGTTAACCTGAGGTGGACACTCTTGGTGCACCCCTTTGTGGACTGTGTGTACAGCCTTGTTGTAATTAAGTCTTGATTGTTGTTGGTATCACTGGGAAGAATTGACCTCCAGGCCAGTTGGCTGTAAGGATCAGCTGTGTCTATGCTGGGAGAAGTTTGGTGCTGGAGACAGCCTTATAGGATTAGACTTGCCAAATTGCAATAGCCTCTGTGCTCAGCTTGGATGGGGTGGAGTCTCAGTCTTGGCTTCCCATCAGCCTTGCCCTTGAGCGCACGCGCGCGCCTTCAGTCTTCCGCCTTCCCCGGCTCCCGAGTCTCTGCCCGAGAGTCCAGACTCCCCCCACAAGAGTGTGGGTCCCCAGGGGCTCGCCCGGAACTGGGGTTCAGTGCAGTCAGAACTGGGGTTCAGTGCGGTCGGGGGCTTCCTTCCCCGTTCCGCCAGAGAAAGTCAGCCAGGCTCTCAGCCACCCTTCCTCTCTGCGCGCACAAGACCCTTTGCCGTACCTCCAATTCTCTGTGAGCTTTTCTCTTTCCTTCTAGTTGTAGAATTTTCACTCAGCCAGCTTTCCTGTGGTTCTGGATGGTGTCCATTCTGTCTTTTAGTTGTAGTTTGGAAATTGTTGTGCGAGGCAGCAGTTTAGGTGCTTACCTATGCCGCCATCTTGGTTTCTCCGACTTTACCAGAGTCTTATCTCACCTGAGAGAATAGCATTTTCCTGACTCCACCCCCTGTAGCCTTTCTGTCTCACATAAGGGGTAAAAAGTGAAGGAAATCTTATGAAGGTTGTAGCCCAGGAATATCTTCACTAAAAGAGTGAAATATAATCATAAAGTCAGAGATGATTTCTTTCCACCACTCCTTAACACCACATAACCAGGGCTCCACTGTAACAACAGGGGATGACAGCTGGGAAGTTGTAAGAAGGAGTTCTTAGGGAAATCTAAAGACACAGAAATAAATAGACAGAAAACACTAGAAGGTGTTAAAGCCCTTGGCATCTGCAGTGACAGCAAACATTAAACAAAACCCAACCACAAGCCAGATTAACATAGAACCATACACTAAAGGTCTATTTGCCTCACTCTCTATTAACTATCATGTCTACCTTTGAACCAAACTTTTATAAGGTATGCCAAAAGACAAGAAAAATGAAGTCCAAAGAGACAAAATAATCACCAGAACCTGAAGCAAATGGCACAGATATGTTGGAATGATCAAGTAGTTAATTTAAAAGGAGCATGGTAAATATTTTCATGGTTCTAAAGGGAAAAGTAAACAGCATGCAAGAAAAGATGGGTACTTTAAGTACAGCGAAAAATCACTGAGAAAGATTTAAAAGTAAATGCTAGAAATAAAAAACACTGTAACAATAATGATGAATGCCCCTGATAGGCTCATCCTTAGAGTGTACACAACCAAAGAAAGAAGCAGTGATCTTGTGTATAAGTCAATAGAACCTTCCTGAAATGAAACACAAAACAAAAACTAAATGCATAAATACAAGAAAAAAAAAAGGAGAACAGCAGAAGATAATATTCAAGAACTGTGGACAATTTCAAAAGGTATAACATATGCACAGTTGGAATACCTGAAGAAGTAAAAGCAAATGGAGCATGAAAAATGTTTGAAGTAATAACGACCTATAACTTTCCAAAATTATTAACAGATACCAAACCACAGATATAGAAAGCTCACACAACACTATGAAAGATAAACATAAGAATATTTATACCACAAAATATCATGTTAAATTTATATTTAATTAAATAAATAAATAATAGATAGATGATTGATAAATAGATAAATTAATTAAATAAATAAAATGCTGGGGGGGATAAGACATAAAAAGAAAAAGATTAAAAAATGCAGTGGACTTCTAATAAATCATACAAACAAGAAGAGAAAAGAGTGAAATAAAGTGTTAAAAGAACAAAAGATACCAACATAATAATATCTCTAGTGAAACTATTCTTTAAAAATAAAGGAGAAATAAAGACTTTATAAAAAAAAACTGAAGCAATTCATCACCAGCAGACCTGTCCTACAAAAATTTTAAGAGAAGTTCCTTGGGAGGAAACAAATTTGTGTATAGGTCAGAAGCTCAGATCTTTATAAAGAAAAAAATGTTAGAGAGGTAATAAATAAAGGTAAATTAAAATATTGTTCTTATAGTAATAAATCAAATAAAAAATGTTCATTCAAATAATAGTTCATACACAAATTAAATAATTGACAGTAATGTTATAAAGAACGGGAAAGTGGAATTGGGAAACTCTGTTATAAAATGCCTATACTATCAATGAAATGGTCAAGTGTTACTGAAAGTGGACTTAGATTAGTTATAAATGTATATTGCAAACTCTTGGGCAATACTAAAAAAGTTCTAAAAAGAAGTATTATTGATATGCTAAAAGAGGAGAGAAAATAGAATCAAATCAAACAATTAAAACTGAAAAGGAAGAAATAAAAGAGAACCAAAAAAAAAAAACACACACAACAACAAAGATGAAGTATAAATAATTATAAATTATAATTGCAAATATAGCAGATATTAATTGAACTATATTAACAGTCACCTGAATACAAGTGGTTTAAACACATCAACTAAATGGAGATTTTCCATATATATATAAAAAAATCCAACTATATGTTGTCTACAAAATTCCACTTTATATAGGAAGAGATACATAGGATAATAGTAACAGAGTAGAAAAAGTTATATTATTCTGTGATCCAAAGGAGGCTGAGCAGTCATACTAATTTCAGATAAAGCAGACTTCACAACAAGGAAATGTATTAAAAATAAAGAAGGATAAAGGGAAGTATCATTTACCTAATGATAAAGAAGCCAATTCCCCAATGAGATAAAACAGTTCTTAACATTTATGTGCCTAACAGAGCATCAAAATACATAGGGCAAGAACTGATAAACTGCAAAGAAAAACAGATATATCCACTATTGTACTTGGAAAGCTCAATACCCACTTATATGTAATTAACAGATCCATCAGACAGCAAATCATTAACAATATAATTCATTTGAACATTATATTCAATCAACTGGATCTAACTGATTTTCTTAAAATTCTCCTTCCAAAACAGCAGACTATACATTCTTCTCAAACTCACAGGAAGCAGTCATTATGATAAAATACATTCTTGACCACAAAATACACCTTAAGAAGTTTAAAAAAATAAAAATCATACAAAATATATTCTCAGACTACATTGAAATTAAACTAGAAATCAGTAACAAAAAGATAGTTGGAAAATCCAAAACTATTTATGGATTAAACAACATACTTGTAAATAATAGAAAGGTCAAAGAAAAAGTCTCAAGAGAAATTTTAACTAAATAAAAATATAAATTATCAAAATTTGTGAGAGGTAACAAAAGCAGCAGTTAAAGATAAATTTAAAACATGAAATTCTTATATTTGAAACACAGCAATATCTAAATTTTAGAAATACCTAAACTTAGTAATCTCCATTTTCACCTTAGGAAACTTGAAAAAGAAGAGTAACTTAAACCTAAAAAACAACAACAAAAACAAACAAACAACAAAACAAAAAAACAGAAGAGAAATAATAAAATTTAGAGAAGAAATGAATGAAATTAAAAACAGGGAAAGAATAGAGAAAATAAAAACAAAGCCAATTCTTTAAGATGATCAATAATATTGGTAAATTCCTAGTCAGACTAACCCAGAAAAAAGAAAAAAAGATTACCAATAACAGAAGTAAAAGAGGGGCCATCACTGCTTCTCCCATGGACATAAAGAGGTTAAAAATAGAACACGTGAATAAGTTTATGCCCTCAAATTTGATAAATTTGTCGAAATGGACCAGTTTCTTGAAAGACACAAATTATCACAATTCACACAAGGAAAAATAGGTAAACTTAATAGCCCTCTATGTATTAAAAACACACACATCTATACTAATAAAAGGGTAATATGATAATTAGACCAGGAGACCTACCAGACATCCTTCTGGACAAAGCCATGGTGGCGGGGCCAAGGCAGAGGCAGTTAGGGGTGATCAGGCCAGGAGGGGAGGGCAGTTGGGGGTAATTAGGCTGGCGGGGGGGGGGGCGGAGCAGTTGTGGGTGAGCAGGTCGGCAGTGGGGGGCAGTTGGGGGCAAGCAGGCTGGCAGGGGGGGCCAGTTGGGGGTGAGCAGGCTGGTGGGGGGGCCAGTTGGGGGCAAGCAGGCAAGCAGGAAGAGTGGTTAGGGGCGATCAGGCAGGCAGGCAGGTGAGCAGTTAGGAGCCAGCGGTCCCAAATTGCAAGAGGGTTGTCTGACTGCCGGTTTAGGCCCGACCCCACCGGACCTAAATCGGCAGTCAGACATCCCCTGAGGGGTCCCAGAATGGAGAGGGTGCAGGCGAGGCTGAGGGACACCCCATGCACGAATTTTGTGCACTGGGCCATTGGTATGTATATAATTTAGGAGTTCTGGAGATCTCAGGAAGGAATGTAAATTCTGACAAGAAAAACTAATTGTATTAAAATGTATGGAAGAACATCAGTGGAAAGTGGGACTCCAGGACTACTGTCCTGAGCAACTTTGGAAATTTGAGGAATCTGTAAGAGTAAAGGCATAAGTACTGCACATAAGACTGTCTGGCATGTATATATATTTGATCTGTCTGTTGAGAGAGCCCCTAGACACAAAGACATGCTCAATACAAAACAAAAATACCCTACATTGATCAGTTGTGTCAAATTGACACAGGGGCCAACTGAAAGAGCTATCGATGGCCAAAGCTGAAAAAACTGGATCATAAATAAATAAAGTAGCATTTAACTATTGGATTATAACTCAAAGTATAAAATAACTAACCAGTAGTTCATACTCTTAAATAAATGATGGAATAAATAAATAAATGAGGAAGATAAGACAAACTTTGCATAGAATTCTGAATAACTTAGATACTTCACCTTCAGAAAGGGAGGCAAAACCCCCACTCACTGAGTGTGGGCCACATGTAGTTACTTCCTCCCAAAAAGAACTCCATAGAAAGGAAGAGGGGAAAAAGTAATGTCACGGTGGAGACAAATGACAAGTACTACCTTAGATAGATGACAAAAAATAATCATCAAAGTGATAAATCATATTGATAGTGTACACTTTTGATATGTGATAAAAATGGTACTTGACTCCTATTGCCTTTCTCTCCAACCCTAGTAAATCCATTCTAGTCAGAGAAACATGTCAAACTAATTCCAATGAAGGACCATCCTAACTAAATAGTTGACTGGTACTCCTAAAAAGTGTCAAGGTCATTAAAACATAAGAAATCTGACAAATTGTCACAGCCGAGAGGAGCCTAAGGAAAAGACAACTAAATGCAATGTGGTCTCCTGGGTAGGTTCCTGAAACAGAAGCAATAGGTAAAAACTAAGGACATGAGAGTAAACCATGGATTTAAATGAATAACAATGCATCAACATGGGTTCATTAATTGCATCAAATGTACTGTATTAATGTACAATCTTAATAATGGGAGAAACTGAGTACAGCATATATCGGAACTTTCTGTTATCTTCACAAGCTTTCTGTAAATCTAAAACTGTCCTACAAAATCATCTACTTAAAAAACAAAAGATTTTTTTAAAAAGCAAAAGACACCAAAAAAGAAAGCTGAATTTAGCCTCCCATTATTTTCCTGATTAACTCAGTTATAGGTCCTCTAGGGGTATAACCCACTCAGCAAAAACAGTCATTTTATGCTCTATATGGAAAGCATTTATTGTGGTCCCTTCCCAAATGTATGCAGTTCCATCCCTGGACAGAGTTTAGGCAGGCACAACTTTACCCATCACATACTATCTCCAGCGGCCCATCCCACCCTCCATTAACATTCTGTACAACGTTATCAAGTGCCTCAGTTGATTCCACGTTCTTTGCCTGCACTCACACCACAGATCTTGACTTTGTGTGTGTGTACCTGGTGAACCTGTTTTGTTAAAACTTCTTTTGATATAATGTACAAAACATCACTTTAACATTGAATAAGGAGATGCCATAGACCATCCCCGGGTCTGTTCTCAGCAAGAGCTGAAAGGATTTCCTTTTAAACACCCACATAGGCCTGATCGGTACTGTTATTCTGTGGGCAGCACTCATCCCTGTTGGCTTCCCTGACAGCCTGCTTTGAGGAGATGCTCTGGGTGCTGAGGACAGCCACTGCTGTTTGCACCACCGCCCATGTCGCTCCTAACACATTATTGTGGTGCACTGGAATCAATAGCCCAGCCAAATGAAGCAGGCACATGCTAGAAGCAGAGCGACAACTCTGTTGTTTCTAGATCTGCAGCTTGCATGCAGTGGGGGGTCAGAAGGCTAAATGAAAGCAGTGTCTGTGTTGGAAAGCAATGTTGACAGCTGATAATCCCCTGGTCTGGAGACCCAGGCAATGAAGGCAGGAGGGAGCGTGTTTTTAAACAGTTTTAAATGTCTGGCTTTCTGCTAAAAGGCAATAATGCTGGGAAAAATAGAAGGCAGCAAGAAAAGAGGAAGACCTGATATGAGATGGATTGACTTCTTAAAAGGAGCCATAGACGTGAGTCTACTTGAGCTGAGCAGGGTTTGAGGACAGGACAGTGTGGACATCCCTCTTTCATAGTTGCCAGGAGTTGGAACTCAATGGCACATAACACACAGTCTGCATGCTCCTGGTTTATCTATGTCCGTATAAAAAAAGATACCCAACCTCACTAGCTATTCGGAAAATGCATATCAACACTACAATGGGATACCACTTCACGCATGTTAGAATGGCTATTATCAACAAGATAATGGAGAGGTTGTGGAGGAAAAGGAACCCTCATTCACTGCTGGTTAGAATGTAAACTGGTATAGCCATTACTGAAAACAATATGAAGGCTCCTCAAAAACTTAAGAATACAGTTACCATATAACCCAGCAACCCTATGTTCATTGCAGCATTATTCACAGTAGCCAGGACATGGAAACAACCAAAATGTCCTTCGCTTGATGACTGGATAAAGAAGATGTAGTACGTATATACAATGGAATACTACTCAGCCGTAAGAAAGGATGAAGTGCTGCCATTTGCAACAGCATTGATGCATCTTGAGAATATCTTGCTAAGCCAAATAAGTCAGAGAGAAAAAGTTAAGAACCATATGCTTTCACTCACATGTGGGATATATAAAAATGAAAGCATCAAAAAAGAAAAACAAAATGAACTCACAGACACAGACAACAGTATAGGGGTTGCCAGAGAGAAGGGGGACAGGTGTGGTAAAGGGATAAGTGTGTCAAATATATGGTGATGGAAGAACTGACTCTGGATGGGCAAACAGTGCAATATACAGATTATGTATCATAGAATTGTATACTCAAAACCTATATAATCTATTAAGCAATGCCACCTACTAAATTTAACTTAAAAACATAATAATTCACATCTTATGGATAAACAGCATGTACATTTGTGCTTTGGTTATAATATTTAGTTATCAACTCTCTTTAAAAAGAGCATTTGGAACCACCCATTATAAACATCTGAGTGCAATTTAATTTTTTCACAATGGATTCCCCAGCAAATCAGTGATCTTTCATATTACAGGTCAACTAATATCATTTTTCATCTTGAATTAATTATAAGTTTGAACTGGAGGAGAAAATGTGTCTGTTGCCTTATCATCATGTTAAAGCAAGTGTGCCCTTGCACATTCAAAAGAAGATATTTATTTTATACCACAAACACAGACAAAAATCTTTATTTCAAGTCTGATTTATTAGCCAAGATGATGGTGAAATTGAGTGGTTATGTTTTAGAACATGATTTCATCTGGATCTATAATGCAAGTAATTAAAAACAGCTTGGCCATTGTTGCTATTTTGAGCATTTTGGCACCATGTGTCAGAGCAGAAAGAACGGTAACGATTGCAGTCAAACTTTAACACATTTCCACTGAAGCAAAATAACTTAGCCAGACATGCTTTCCAGGCACAAGGCACAGCAAGCACCCTTCTCCAATGGCCCTCTACCACCCACCCACCACCCCACCTCAACTAACAGGTGTCCATTCAGCCAGGGGACTGAGCACGTCACTTATTCCCTCTTCTCAGATTCCCATTGTCAGGTTAAATCCTGGCTGTAGGTGTTGGCACATTCCTTGTGATATTATGTGACTAATCTCTGTCACCTACAGTAATCAGTAAGTTCCTTGAAAGTAGGGACATTGCTATTTTGAATCATCATTATACCCCTGGTCTTTAAAGCAGTGTCTGGTGCTCACTAGACGGTTAATGTATATAAAGCATCTTGCTTTTGTAGACTTCTTTCTGATCCCTGAACTCAAGAGAATGAGAAGTTCACGCCTTTGACTGGTCTGGAGGTTATAATTCTAGCCCTGGTGGCATTCTCTCTCTTTCTTCTCTCTCTCTCTCTCTCTCTCTCTCTCTCTCTCTCTCTCTCTCTCTCACACACACACATACACACACACACACACACACACACACATGACACAAGTCAGTGAGGTCAGGGCATCTCAATCACAAATGCTTCACTGGTAGATGATACTGAAGAACTAGGTGCTTCTAAGGCACTGTCAGGTCCTCTGAGGCAAGTGTTTCCAGGCGATCATGTCACTTCTTTGGACTAGGTGTTCCACACCTTGTAAATGACTGTAAAGTGAAACCTACCCCATGAATATTTAAAGAACTAAGGGGATGCCAGACACAGACATTTGTTAAGCAGTGCTTAAAATTTTGCAAGGAATTTTAAGTTGTTAATCTGGGCTTCAAGATAAAAGAAAGAAAACTTTGTCTGATATGGTAGCAGGTAGGAAATGTTCCCTCCCAAGGATTGTAGTGTACCTGGATAACATAGCACCCTTCATGTAGTAGAACTAAATGCTCACGGTGGGAAAGCTGGAGGTAGCACCCCTATGCTAGGCCAATGGGCACATTTCACAGCTTGCACTTGGACTCTGGACTTGCTCACCACTCTTGAAATTGGGTAGGATAATTTTCTGTTGGGGGGTGGCTATCCTGGGCATTGGAGGGGACTTATCAGCACCTCTGCCCCTTGCTCATGGATGCCTGTAGCACTTCCCTCCCAAGATGTAGCACCCAAAGCATTTCCAGATTTTGTCGAATGTTCCCTGGGGCAACATAACCCCCTGTTGAATACCTCTGTGTGACAAGGGTGTGGGTTTGACTCTCGACTACTCACTAGCTATATGACAGAAGTTAACTTAAGCTTTGAGCCTCATTTTCCTCTTCTATACCTCTTGGGTGGAAATAAGTAATTTTTGTTAGGACTTGATAAGACAATGTAAGAATATTATTTAGCTTAATTCTGTGTATGAGCCAATACATGTTCTTTGCTATTACTATTATCACTATTTTATTTATCATTTTTGTTATTATCATTGACATATTTATCTCCACATAGCTCTTTTTTCAACTTTATTCTTATTGTTGACACTATTGCATATGTTCCCACCCCCCCTTTGCCCACTTCTACCTATCTTCTGCCCCCTTCCCATCTGGCTGTCACCTCACTGTTGCCTGTGTAACATGTTATGTCTATGTTGTTTGGTTAATCCCTTCATCTTCTTTCATCCAGTCCTCCCTTTCCCCCTCCCCTCTGACAGCTGTCAGTCTGTTCCATATATCCATGCCTCTGTCTCTACTTTATTCATCAGATTATTTTGTTCATTAGATTCCACATTTAAATGAAATCATATGGTATTTGTCTTTTTCTGACTGGCTTATTTCATTTAGCATAATAATCTCTGGGTCCATATAAGCTGTCCCAAAAGATAAGATTTCCTTCATTTTTATGGTTCCATAACATTTCATTGTGTAAATGTACCAAGCCATTTTATCTACTCATCTACTGATGGGCACTTGGGCTATTTCCAGATACTGGCTATTGTAAATAACGCTGCTATGATCATAGGGCTGCATATATTCTTTCAAATGAGCATTTTGAGATTCCTAGGACATATTCCCAGAAGTGGGATCACTGGGTCAAAAGACAGTTCCATTTTTAATTTTTTGAGGAAACTCCATACTGTTTTCCACAGTGGATGTATCAGTCTGCATTCCCACCAACAGTGCACTAAGATTCCCTGTTCTCCACATCCTCGTCAGCACTTGCTGGTTGCTGATTTACTGACGGTAGCCATTCTAACAGGTGTGAGGTGATACCTCATTGTGGTTTTAATTTGCATCTCTCTAATGATTAGTGATGGTCTGTCTTCCCTACCCCAAGAGCACAGCCAGTGCCCCTACCCCTACTTGTTGAATCACTTAACTGGCCCATCCTTCTGAGTTCAGTGGCACAGGGGTACCATAGGCCACACAAAGCTGAGACTTTTGGACCATGTCTCCCAGGGAATCTTTTGTCCAAGAATCAGATGGATGGACACTGATGTGTGTGGCTACATTGTAGGGGGCAAATCCTATCTCCCCTGCAAGTTTAGCCTGCACTACCCGCAGGAAGGGGAAGAAGTGCCCACCTTCTTCCTACAGGTTTGTGGGTACTACCCCAACATGACTTTTTGGATCCACCCTGCCAAGCCAAGGACATTCTGCATCATGAGGCTCAGTTCCATGCGAGAAAGGGAGAGTGGCTCAGAGCTGGGACATTATAAGTGTGAGACCCTAGAATGCTCTTGTCTGGGGCCAGGATGAAGTGCTTGGCCTCCTCCTGTGAGCTTGGTCAGTATCACCACCAGTGGGAGAGTCTTTTGGTCTGCCACCCTGAACCCAGAGTGGCTGAACTTGTTCCTACAGAGGGGATGGTGGACTGAACACAAACTGAACCTGCAGTGAGTCCCTAGATGAGAAACTAGAGTGGGAGACTCTGGCAGAGACTGAGTGGTTTGTCTCTGGAGCAGGGACCACAATCTTTCATTGAATGCCTGACTGCATGATCCATGTAGTGGACCCACTAGCCCTGTTCTCCTGACCCTGGTTGCCCCACAACCTGTGGAAGAGGCTATGGTTCGTGGTCAGCTGGGCCCACCCTATAGTCTTTCTTTGGAAGGCTCTAGAGGAAGAGTATGCAACCTGAGGGGAAGACAGAGTAGCTGACAGGCAGGGGCAGACCTCAGGGATCCTCAGTCCTTCTACAGATTGACCCTTATACACAGACTGGTCCCTCCCATGCATACTCAGGTCCAGTAGACACAGCCACAAACAATGAACAGTGTGGTAGCTCCAGACAAAGGCTGGTTACACATAACATCTGATATCAACCTGTACCTAAATCTGGCCCAAGTGGACCCAGAAACAATACAACCAATGGTGGGCATGAAAAATTACAGTATGATTCTTATATGATTCTTATAATAAAATTATGAGCAAGAGTATCAGCATGTAAATCTCCAAACTGAGCCACACTGCCAGGACTTGACCAAACTTTAGACAGTGGAAATTTGACTAGAAATATATGGACTGAGATTTTATACTAAACTCTCTAATATAAGTGAAATGTAATTTTATATACATACATATATATATATATATATATATATATGTATATGTATATATGTATATGTATACACACACACACACACTATGGTCTCCCATTAAATTAACAAAATAAATGTTGACAAAGGGATAACAAAGCTAATAATGACCCACATTGTTTCTAGGACTGGAATTGATGTGCACCTTTGGGAAAACAACTTGTTCATCCCAGGCTATGGAGAAGGTACCTGTTTATGCACTCCCTTGAGCCTAAGCTGGCAATGTATATAATGCTATAGCTGGTAAAAGGGTCCAATGTTTTGCCGTCATAAAACTGTGCTATTGTTTTTAAGCTAGTTGTTAAGAAACAAAAGATGCAGAAAGAACATTTGACCCTCCCCCTTCCCTGCCCAAGAGGTTCAGATGAAAAGACTTGCTCCAGAAAGGAAATCACTTTAGCCTAATTTAAATTAATTTTGCTAGATAGAAAGGCTCCCAGCAGGAGCCTAGTAGCAGATTGTCCTTTGTGTCCCATTGTTTCTGGGTTGCCCAGCAAGAATTTTCAAGCCATGTGTGTCTGCTCTTCCTCAACTACCTATACATTGTCCATCTTCAATGTTGAAGTCTGAGAGCCTATTCCCCCCCATCTCCTGTTTCCAATATGTACCCAATTTTGTTTCACTGTCTTTAGAATTTTCAGGCTTATGTGAATTCCCTGTAGGCACATATTAAAATTTTATTTTCTCCTGTTAATCTGCTGTATGTTATTTGAATTATTAGCTCAGCTAGAAGAAGGTAGAAGGTGGGAGGGAAAATAATATTTGTTAGCCCCCACACTGGCATGCATATGTTTCATCAATGCACTCACTTTTTTCAGCCTTCCTTTCATATCTATTCTCTGCTTGAACTCCCAATTTCTGTGTAGACCTGTGGCCTGATGATCTCTTGCAATGTATTATCTTAGATGACCACATCACAACTGAGAGACAAAATGTCTTATACATACACCCTCTTTATTAAAAAAATGGGTCAATATAAAAAGACACTTTTCCATATCTTATCTGGGACTATGGCAATAATCCAGTTGGATTCACCCTCTGCTGCCTTGGGCAAACACATAAATGTCATGTGTGTGGTGGGGGAGGGGAGGAGGATGGGCTGTAGAAAAGAGAGGGGGGAGAGAAAAAAATTATCTATACTCAAAGGTCTTTCAAGGGTTGGGATCCTTACAGTTAGTAATTTCTTTCTTTTATTCTAATCCTAATAAATCCAATCAAATGATGGGTGGGAGGAGCACAGGAGTGAAGTTTCTTCTAATTTTGCTTTCATAGTAAAAAATGGGAAAGAACATGAATGTCTACTAGGAGGGGAAGGACAAAAGAACATTGTGAAGTGGCCACTTTGTGGACCTTGATGCTATCTCCCAAATGAATGTGGAGATCATAGATCAGACAGAAAATGCTCTTGCTCGTGTGTTTAGTGAAAGGAAAAAATAAAAATGGATACAAAACTGTGTTTTCTGCTGCAACCCTGTAAAATGCAAAGGGACTGGCAAAGATGCTCTTTCTTCTTGAGCAAACTAATTGTTTTAATTGATTTTAGAGAGGGAGGATGGAGAGAGCGATAGTGAGAGAAACACTGATGTGAAAAAGATACAGGGATCGGTTGCCTCCAATATGTGCCCTAACCAGGGATCACACTCACAACCTAGGTATGTGCCCTGATCAGGAATTGAACCAGCGACCTGCGGTGCATGGGACAATGCTTCAACAAACTGAGCCACACTGCCAGGACTTGACCAAACTTTAGACAGGCTCTGCTGAGCCCTCTTTTTGAGAAGACCTCAACTTTGACCTATAAAACTGTAGATTCTCAGTACAAATTATTTCATCCACTCACCCACTCACAGCCACACTAAAAGATGACTGAACTCTAACATAGTTTATAACATCTCAAGGCTGACCCTGGGCCCTCTTAAAGGGCCTGCCTGAGAACAAACAAACAAACAAAACCCTCAAGGCCTCCAAAATAATTCACCCTTTGTTCTAGCCAACACTTGAGCAAGAGCCCCTGACCTCCCTTTTCTAGGGCATTTGCTGAACAGGGCTTACACCTGTAAACTTTCTTTGTCACTCTGAGGTGTATATGAATCTCCTACAACTCAGGAGTGTCTCTCAAGGACCTGAAAGCCATTTCTTTGAAATGTAATCAATAAGAAGGCTAGGGCTTCTGTCTCCCAGTCTCTGAGGAAGTATATAATCCTAAATTGAATAATTGCCAGCCAGCAGATGCTATAAATGTTGGCTTACTCGCATTTAAACTGATCAACTCTAATTTTTCACTTCCCAGAAGATGAAAAGGGGCCATGTACTAAACGTGACAGCTCAGGGGAGCCCTGTGTGGTGGTGGCCTTACAAACTCAGAGACATAAGTAACCACATAGGATGGTCCGAAATTAAAACTTTCTAACTAAAAGTTAGTCATGGTGGGTAGTCATATCCTAGGCTGGTATCTTCCCTGACAAAGGTCAATCCTTACCTTATCTGAACCTGTCTACTTTTGCATGTAAACATACCTTTGGAATGTCAGGGTAATTTCCCCTCCACCACACACGTCAGGGCACCACAGTGGAGACCACAAATGCCCTCATTGTTATTGTTAATTGTGTTAATTGTTGACTGTTAACTCTCCTATACCCACAAATGTAAAGAAGTATAGGTCTATTTATTTTGCTTTTTTATCCAACTCCAGAGATATTCGGCTTTGCTTTCCCCCACCTCCCTAAATCACCAATGCATTTCATGTAACCCCTTGGGCCTCCTTCTTTGATTGTAATGTACAAAGTGAGGGGCTAAGCTGCCATTCCCTGGAGCGTTTTCTCAGTCCCTTGAAATTTTGCATCCCAGAAGATGTCAGTTTTGCTCAAATAAACTCATAAAAATCCTCTACAGGTTTAAACATTTCTTACATTGACACCTGATTCTATTAAGCTCCTGCTGTTTCCCCCATCCCATTCTCTCATTCTTTCTTTAAAACACACCCAGTCAAGCCGGGCCAGGGTTGCTCAGTGGTTAAGCATCGACCTAGGAACCAGGAGGTCATGGTTTGATTCCCAGTCAAGGCATATACACAGGTTTCAGGCTCTATTCCGAGTAGGGGGTGCAAAAGAGGCAGCCAATAGATGAGTCTCTCTCATTATTGATGTTTCTATCTCTCTCTCCCTCCCCCTTTTTCTCTGAAATCAATAAAAATATATTTAAAACAAAACAAAACAAACAAACAAAAAAAAACAACAACTACTCAGTCATCTCTGAACAAACTGAAGTTGAGTTCAGTTCACACTGGACCCTCTTCCATAATGCAGTAGTATATTACTGATTACAGTCTCTCTTTACTATTTGAGCCAGTGGCTGGCTTTGTTTATCTTTGACAGGTCCAGATGCTAAGGATTTGAAGCCCTCCATCACTGCATTTGTTTGAGGGTGGTGGGTCGATACTCATTAGAAATCATTAGCAAAAGCATTCTCTCTGTTTCAGAAAAGAATAATCTCTATACATAGCCATGATTACAAGTTAAATAAACTTTGCTGGGAAGCAATCCTGATTTATAAATCCACATTAAACATCTAAGTATATCTGTTATGACCAGCAAAATGGTAACTGTTTGGGAGTCACAAATGATGCATACATTCCCAGTGATTTATGCTTTTGGAGGGGTGGAATGTGTCATGGTGATTGACTATTATTCTCAAATACTAGATTTTTATTGTGCCCTCTGTTCCTTCATTTTGTGCCTGAGAATCAGGAAGTGCAACCTGTGTGGGGGCAGAATTGCTACCCTGAGAGAAATATTTCAGTATGTCTTAGGTGGTATCTGAAAGGGCGGGGAGAGACCGACTCCATGTTCCCTTTGTTCCATGTCCTCCACCTCGAGGAGTAAGGTTCCCGCCCTAGAACCTCTCCAAGAGCCCAACCCACACTTTTGAATTAGCCAATAGATCCAAGAGGAAAGTAAGCCACGCCCTGCCCCCATGTGCAACCTGACCCCGACCAATCAGCGGAGGCCACACTACCTCACCCCTCCTACCTCTCCCAGGCCCCCTATAAATCAGCGCATTTGGGGTCTGGGGCTCTCTCTCTCTTTACCTCGCCGCTGCGCTGGTGTGTGTGTGTGTGGGACTGAGCTCGAGCTAGCTCGATTAAAGGCTCTTTGCTTTTGCATCGGACTCGGCTCCCTCGTGGTCTTTGGGGATCACAAAATCTGGGCATAACAGTATCCACTTGTCTTTGATTCAGCATTTTGCAGTATATCTCAGAAAAGATGAAAACTCCTTTAGAAAGATGTAAGATTTAAAGAGTTTGCCTTTAACTTCAAGTTGTTAAAAGTACTGACTATGGGTCCACAACGCCCACCTGCCACCTCTCTCACCTTGGACTTCTCTCACACCCCTTCCCTTGGAGGTGTGTTCTTAGGATTCATGACTTTGGTATTTCTGTTTGCTCCCATCTCCGCACTGTGACTTTCTGATGAACCTTTCACATTCTTCAAAACTCAGCTCAAGCCTGACTTTGTTAAGAGACAGCCTCCACCTGACCCTTCTCCCCTTTCCTCTTTGGTCCCTTCTCCAATTTCTGCTGCAATAGCAACCATCTCAGCCCACACATCTCTGAATCCAGGGTTTGTATTTTTTACTCTATATAAGTTGCCAGATGGTAAGGAACACTGTATCCCTGGTGCCCAGCCCCATTTCTGACACAAACTAAGGGTTCAGTAAGTGATTATGGAACAAACAACTGAAGCTCCCTTTGCTTCCAGAGATGAATTTATATTACCTATTGTAATCCAGACTGAGACTTAACTTTTCTCTTTTATCCAGTACATGTATGCGTTCATGTGCACACATAGAACTGCAAGATGGTTTAAGAAGAAAAAATCTCAAAAGTACTGTAAAAATACACATACAAGTCTGATTGCAGGCTCCCCACCCCTGTCTGGCCTGGGAGCACTGAGGAGGGCTGTGGGAAGAGATGCAGAGACATGTAACTTACATTCTGCAGCTGGACATGATTCCTCACCAAGTGCTCTGACTTTGCCATTGTGCTGGATGCTTTGAGACTGTAGTTTTTACCATTCTGTGGCTCTTTCAGCTGCTCTTGAAGTTGTTTAGCTTGTTTTCTGCAGGTTTAAATAAATAAATGAATAAATCATTACATACATGTATGCTATGCATATTGTTTGTTTCATTCATTCCTATCATCTGTCATTTACTAAAGCTAGGTGAAACTCAGTTTAATTCTCTTTTTAAAGGGAATCCTTCCCTATTTTCAACTCTACCAAGAACTCCTTCCAATTTGGAGAGAAGGTGGTATTGCCCATCATCTCCCAGGGACTCACACCCAGGGTGTTCTGAAGGTGGACAGAAACGTAATGGATGGTCCCTGCCCTCATGGATGCAAGGGGTCCCTCACCCTGAGCGGTCAGCTGCAAAGAATTGAAAATCTTCTGAAGAAGTGACCAGTGGAAAATATGAAGCTTTGACCTAACAGCCACCTACATGTAACATACTACAAAGTTACATTGGTATCTTTACAAGTCAAGCATATGTAGCTTGATTGCATGGCTGGCATGTGTACCATAATGAGTGTATATTTTCTTTTGTACAGTTTAGAACCAGCTCATTATAGTTGTCATCAACATTTTTGTAACTAACAAAAACAGTTAACTCTTAAATAATACCTATTATGTGCCAAACTTCATTTTATTTTTTTAAATATATTTTTATTGATTTCAGAGAGGAAGGGAGAGGGAGAGAGAGACAGAAACATCAATGATGAGAGAGAATCATTGATCAGCTGCCTCCTGCATGCCCCCCTCCTGGGGATTGAGCCCCACTCCGGGCATGTGTCCTTGACTGGAATCCAACCTGGGACGTTTCAGTCTGCAGGCTGATGCTCTATCCACTGAGCAAAACCTACTAGGGCCTAAAATCATTTTAAATGTTTTCCATCTATCAATTCACTTATTCTTCACAATAATTCTGTGTGATGAGGCACTAATTCTGTGCCCATTTAGATAAGAAATCTGAGGCACAGGAAGTTAGATTATTTGCCCACACCCACATTGCCAGGAAGTGCTATAGGGCTGGATGCAGACCCAGGCAGTGTGGCCACGAATTCAATACTCTTAACCACCACTCAGGACCGGCAAGGCACTTGCCCATGGTCCCGCAGCTTCTTAGAGGGAAGGCTGAGCCTACTCTCAGTTTTTGGACTCCAAATAAAGGACTCCTGCCTGCATATGTGGGCTGGCTATACCAGCAAGATGCAACAGATCACTGCATTATTAGCTGCTCTGTCCCAAGGGCTTTGCAGCAATTATCTATCAGCAGAAGACTCAGCACCAATAAAACAAGCAAGCAAACAAAAAACCTCTGCAGAGTCATCTGCCCTAAACTCCTCCTCTTGCCCAAGGCCCTGCCTAGGACAGAGCTTTGGTGGAGCAGAGCGCTGGCCTTGCAGGGAGCCTCCAGCAGGCAGCTCTCTGCAGAGCTGGGGCTCAGGTCTCAGAGGGGCTGGGACTTGTACCCCAGCTCTGCCACCCTCCAGTTTCGTCTGGATTTCCTAAGTCAAAAGAGATTAATTTCCTAACCATCTCTGAGCCTCAGTTTCTTTACCTGCAAATGGAGTCTGTAAAAGCTATCTTTCATGCATCCTGTGGAAACTAAACGTGAGAGCGCATGAGGAAAGCTGAGCTCCTCCATGGGCAGATGCTGCAGAGGAATTAGAACACTGGCTCAGAGAACAAAGAAAAGATTGTATGAAACGCATCGCTCAGCATTTGCCACAGGATTTGGAGGTTCTGAGTGCCATTGCTTCTTTTGAATTTACACCAGTGTGATGCACTCTATTTAAATATTTCTTTCATCTTTTCAATTATTTGGGGGGCTTTTATCTCCAATGCTCTAAATTGCTTTAATCTAGTTGTAATTATTTATCTACTTCCTAACAGCTAATCTGTAGCCTATTGTTAAAAATAAATCAATCACATCAGCATTTTCAGAAGCACCTCATAGTTAAGAAATCCTATCAGGAATTCACTGATGAAGCAAATGGGAGATCAGAAAGTTCCACCTGAGTAACTCATCATGAAGCAGTGAGAGGGCTTACTCTCCTAAGAATTAAATATAAGAAACACTATCTTACAGTGACTCCATAATTCAGTGTTTGGGAAATATAAATTTTTGAAGGAATTGTGTTTATAAAATGTTTGAGAACAGTTCCTAAATCCTTTTATCATTTACTTTCCTTTACTTCCTTTTCACTCAAGTTCCGACTCACTAATATTCCAGAATCAATGGGCTTTCCTTTATGAACCTGCCTCTTTCTCTGTCATCCTGCCCTTTCCCAGGCACACACATTTTTGCTCTTTCATCCTTTCCCCAGTAACTGCCAACAGAGGAAAATGATCGCTGTACCATCAACCCTCTCATGAGAACTGCTCTGGGGAAGACCAGATGCAGGCATTACACACTGGAACCCTACTAGCCAGCAATGTCGGTATCAATATTGCATAGTTAACTGAGTTTTAAGTTTCTCTGGCTCAATTCTTCAGAAGGAAAGGAAAAGTAAGTAGTGGCATATCTGATGTCACAAGTCTGTTGGTAAACATTTGCAATGTCGCAGGTGGGGTTCCTGGGGAAGTAGACACTGAGATGGAGAGAGTGTGCAGGATTCCTACTAGGGAGGGCTCTTTGGATTGGCACCAGTAGAAGCAAATGGAAGGAAACAGGACCGGACTGAAAGAGAAGCTGGAATGCCATGAAGATCCCAGTAAATCCCACAGCAAGTTCTGGAACTGGCATGGCCTTGTACCACATGTTGGGGCAAAAGTCTAGGCCTTCAGAGCCTCACATTGAACTGTCACCAACTGTGGTCCATCTCAGGTCAGAGTATGTGCTTGAGAAAAGTAACTCCTAGCATAACTGTGTTTTAGCAACTGGGGGACTAAGCCCTTCACCACTGAAGAGCATCATAGCAGCATACCAGAGCATTCACTGCTATCCTTAAGAGGCTTTCTTTGTGGCCTATAATATCTTACTTCAGAGAGTGATCACCGATGGTCAGAGCAGTTGCCACAATATCTGCTTTGCACCAATAGCACCCGCTTGTTTTTCTCCTGTGTTTTCCCAGTTGTGATCAGTATTTGTCCAGCCTTTGCTCCTGGAGCACCTCCTCTCCCATCGCCTTTCATTCTTAGAGTTGAATCACATCCTGCATTTCCAAGGTCTGCTAAGGACTCCTACAGCCAGTCTCACCCTTCTTACCCAGGTGAGTTGAAAGTAAAAAGAAAACCTATGAGAATGTGTAGTTGCATGTGAGCCATATCAGCCAGATTGAAAGGCTCAATTAATACTTCTATTAGCTACTTGGGGAATGTATTGATTTATTGGGAGTGATGAGAATTTCTTCCATTGGGTCCTTCAGAGTCATTGGGTTTTAGTTAATTCAGTTAGAAAATCTTCTAAATTCAAGAAGGTGTTCCTCACTTCTACCTCAGCAGCTAACAGTTTGCTATGATATTCTATCTGGTGAGGTCATGCCATAACAAGGGTGACAAGAGAATGGAGAAAGGACCAGAGTGATGGAACCCTGGGGGATTATGGGGATTAAAACAGAAGTGACCAAGAGAATGTGAGCTTTTTGGTAACTCTTGACTTCCTCTCACCAGAAATAGTACATCCTGGTATACAGGATGGAGGTTCAAGTGAATTTATTTGGAAACCAGTGATAGAGAGGTCCTACAATCCTAGAACTTGGGGCTTTCAAGATGAGGTAAAGAAAGTATACACACGAAAACAACCTTAATCTATGAAAGTAAGGAAAGGTCAAGGTGGAGTCTGATGAAGGGTTTGGTGGGGGGACTTGGAATTCCAGCAATCAGCACAGAGAATACTGGGTCAGGGAATTATAAAAATGTGGGTTGTCTTCAACTGTGTAGATTAGATGCCTGGTGTGGGATGTGGCATTCCTCTCAGGCAAAGAACAGTAAAGGAAGACCATGCCTGCAAATTGTACAGAAGAAAGAAATATACTCTTAATGAGAACTATAACTCCACCTGGGAAAGGTTTCAATTTTTATTATCACTTTATTTTTCCCACATTTTCTTATTTATTTGTTTTTAATGAAAACTTGTCCCAGCTGGGCAGGCAGAAGGCAAGCTCCGGAAGACTGTTCCTCCATTGGCTCATGATGAAACTGACATTGAACAGGTTTCCATTAAACCCCGGACAGCTCACTGAGCCTCGGGAGGTGTCCCAGAGCCCACTGCCACCCTGAACAGGAAGGCTCTAGTTACCCAGCTGTTCGCCAGTCTTGTGAGTGTGATCATCAGTCTTCCATTTAAATGTGGTACAACTAAAAATCACACCCTAAAAATAACAATGAAGTACTTCTTCCTAATAACTTGTTATTGTTAAATACACAATTTCTTTCTCCAGCACAGCAGAAGCATGGAGAACCTTGCACTGCTCTGTCTCCTGCTCCAGGGCGCACTCTTCGCCTGGGGTTACCTGGCACCTAAGTTCCCAAGTGGCAAACGGTGTTGTTAACAATAGCAAGCCCACTGAGTACTTACTCTTTTATACACTATGGTGTCCTTTTGACAGTATTATCCCATTAATCCTTAATACATTCTAGAAGGGAAATATATTTTGGTCATTTTTTAAAAAAGGAAATCAAAAGTAAAGGACTGGATGTAATTTGCTTAATAGTTCATAACAAATAAGTGGCAGCCTGAAGATTTGAACGCATGTGAAATCACAGCCACTGTGCCATGTAGCCTCCCTAGAAAAATAAAATTAAAAAGTGCTCTGGGTTGCACCAGAGCAGGGCATTCCTCATTCACCCCCGGCAGTTGCACCACCCAGTGAAAGGATTATATGAGCCAATGTGGTTGGTGTAAAGCATGTGATTGAAACTAGAATAGTGCAACTTCAAAGACTCCATCTGTTGGTAAGTATAAATGTCTAATCACTATGCAGTACACCTAAAACTAATGTAATATTGTATGCCAGCTATAATTGAAAAATAATAAAAATCATTTTTTAAAAAAATGATTCCATCTGCAATTTTCTACTGTGTGACTTTGACAACTTAATATTTTAAAATTAAATCCTGATATTTTAAAAAATGCAGCAATAATACACAATTACAATTGTTGTAAGGATTGGGAGGTAATACATGAAAAGCTCAGTGTCTCTGACAAAGAATAAGTGCTTAAAATGAACATGAACACCTGAGACCTATACAACTTTATTAACCAATGTCACCCCAATAAATTCAGTAAAAATTTAAAAAATAAAATGAGCAATAAAAAAAAAACAAACACAAAAAAAGAAAAAAAAAACCCACTAACATCACAGCCCAGAGTTGCGTAGGAGATGTAATAATTAAATATAATGTGGCATCTGGATGTAGCCCTGGAACAAAAAAAGGACATTAGGTAAAAACTAAGAAATCTGGAAGTATGAAATTTAGTTAGTAATAATGTATCAATATTAAATGTATCATGCTAATGTAAGAAAATAACATGGGAAACTGAGTCTGAGTATATGGAATCTCTCTGTACTCTTTTCACAGTAATTCTGAAAATCTAAACTAGTTTATTAAAAAATAATAGTTACTAATTCTGGATTCAGACCTGAGTTTCCATTATTTTTCTGCAAATCAACATACATGCAGACAGGTATAATAGACTATATCTGGAAATTGGTCCATTTTTAGAAGAACAAATGGATAGAAAAATATATATCCAATGAAAAGCAATTAAGCTTTGGCTTGGAGTTCAACAAGCTGTAGGAATAGAATTAGTGCCAACTTATTCAGGCCTACGTGCCTTACAAAAAAACAAAAAATATAGTATTTCTATCCATATTTCCTATTTTAAGTGCATATTTTGCTAATATCACAAATCAAAAACCTTTTTCAAAGTTCATTTAAAATAAAGATATATGTAGACAGACAGATATACTTACATAGCTGTATATGGATATATATATATATAGATAGATATAGATATAGATATAGATATAGATATAGATATATATATTGGCCTATGTTATTAGCAAAAAATAAGTACCTTTATGTGCAGAAGGTCTGGTTTCTTGGCAAAAAAGTATAGGACATATTCAAGATATGTATACCAACTGGGGAACTAAAATAGATTTTATAATTTTTCATATTTCACATTTGGCTAAAACCTTTATGAGTATCAGATAAAAACACTATGAAAGAAAACGTCTAAATTTTTTAAAGAAAAACAATAGATCCTGGTTGATAATGTTTAGGTCTACAGCAGTGTGACCTTTCTGGTCACAAGAGTTAGCTCCTTAGTCACAGGCAAATGTTGAGACTTTAATCTTGGCAGCTAATCAAAATGTGCAAAGGTTGAGTTTTTATGAGCACAGAGAGGGATGGTAGTTATGTGCATCAAAGATAAACCACACACACATACATGCAAATGTGGAATACACTAGTACACTCACCACAGTCTACAAAAGATTCTAAGTCGTTCTAAATGTTGGACGGGCCCATTTTTACAAGATCCCTCTGTCAGGAGCAAAGACTGAGAACTTAAAAAAGACAAAGTGCTTCCTCTAAGAAGTAACCTTTTAACACTTGAGAGAAATGGTCTTACTTGCTTTTGAAGTAGAATGCTGCACAGAACATGCCCACGATGACAATCCCAAAGATGATACATGAAATTGACAGCACCTGCCTTTGATAAACTTCTTCACTCTCTGCGAATGTGAAAAAAAAAGAAATTAGAATGGATGTTAGCAGGGCACAGCTGAGACAATCTTCATCTTTGTACTTTTAAGCTGGTATCTCCTTTCAAAGCAAACGTTTTTGTCCCTGTCATGAATAGGAAAACATGAGGAGCTTATTAGCATGCAATTTCTTGGGAATGGTCTGCAGAATAGCTGATTGCTACATTTTGATCTGCATGGCTAAGTCAGAACTCATACTCACATATCACAATTATGTATCTTATCAAAAGACATCGCATGACTTTAGGACATATGGGGGACATATCTTTTTGAAATGATGGTTGGGTTCAATTTAATCTGCTTCAGAAACAAGTGTGTGTCCATCAGAGCCTTCCTGTGCCGGTGATGATTTCCAATTTATTTTATGATGCCACCGCATTTATTATTTGGTCTTTGGCTGTCATTCACCCACTATTATGACTGGCATCATTAATGAAAAAGAATTTCAATATGTATGTGAATGTTTATTCACCCATTCTGTGACTTCCTTAATACCTATGATCTGGCATCTCTACTATCTCAATTGCTGTTATCAAGATCATATCTTATAGCTTCTTATCACATAAAAACAACAGAATTCATAAAAAAGCATTTCACTTCTCAGCCATTATTATTTATATTCCCAGCTCATTTTCTGAAATGTGTCTACTCAAACAGTTCTTCCATCTCATCAAGACCTTTTATCCATAGATCTCAGAACTTTCTTTCTGTTATTGTCCTCTTGTTTTCATTTCTCTCCTTATACAGCATACAGACTTTGGTGCATGATTACAGTCATTTACTCTCTTGCAAATACCCTCAACTACTGAATTCATTTCTCCTTCCCCTTTACTCATTTGACAAAATAACTGTGTACAAATCCAAGAAACTGCCTTTTCCATCCCTCTACCTTGAACAGTTCAGAATTGGAGAGAAGATTGCACAACTGGGAGTGAACACAAATAAAGGTTGACAATCACATTGCTGAAGCAGACATCCAATAGAGACTAACAATCTCATCAGCCTGCTTCTCCATTGTTCTACAGATTATCCATACATTCTCCACACTACTCAAACATCTGACTTACCCTCCCTCCTGACTCCAAGATCTTTCATATATGTCACACACAGAAAAGAAGTCAGTACAAAAGAAATAATCGCAATGTATAACACAAAATATACAAAATTAATTGCACCTTTCTTCTTCTTGATTTGCTCTTATTAACATAATGCAGTAGTTCTCAAACTTTAGTGTGCATTGGAGTCACATTGAGAGTTATTGAAGGGCAGACTGCCACCTACTTTCCCTCCCAGAGTTGGTCTGAAGTGGGGACAGAACATTTGCATTTAAAAAAAAATCCCCAGGTGATTCTGATGTTGCTGGTTTGTGAAACATGTTTTGAGAACCACTGAATAGATTAAGAACCCTCATAACACAGATCTACTATAAGAGAATAACTGGGGGATAGTTGTTTTTCTATGTAAAGTCAACTAAGGATCCATTTTGGATCTTCTGAATAAAAATGTCTATTTAAAAGAAAATTTTCAATGGTGATGGAAAAAATTAAATTAAATTTAAAAAAGAAAATTTTGTCTGGCCAGTGTGGCTCAGTGATTGAGCATCAACCTATGAAACAGGAGGTCACGGTGCAATTCCCTGTCAGGGCATATGCCCGGGTTGCAGGTTTGATTCCCAGTGGGGGGCATGCAGGAGGCAACCAATCAATGATTCTCTCTTATCATTGATGTTTCTATCTCTCACTCTCCTATCCTCTCTGAAATCAATAAAAGTATATACTTTTAAAAAGCCTTCTCCTTGAGGAGATGCTTAAAAATAAAAGAAAGAAAGAAAATATTCAGGTGTTTCTAATGCACACTAAAGTTAGAAAATAATTCAATTAGAGAAAATGCTATCTTTTAAAAGATGAATTCCTTTAGATCCAATTGTGTTCTGTCATCTCAGCATCTTCACAATCACTGAAAGTAAGAGAAGGGAAAACATTCCCTATTCATTTTATGATGACAACATTACCTTTATATGAAAATTAGACAAAGACATAAGAGAAAATAAATTACAGACATATATTCCTCATTGACATAGATGCAAAAATTCTTACCAAAAGTTTAGGAAATCAAATCCAGCAAGATGTTAAAAGTAACACATCATGACCAAGTGGGGTTTATATAAGGAATTCAATGTTAGTTTAATATTTTAAAAATTAATAAATGTGATTCACAATTTTAACAGTCAATAAAAATAATTTAATTATTGATTAGATGGAAAATTTACCTAAAATCTAACATTAATTCCTAATTAAAATTCTCAAAGAGTAGGGATAGAAGGGAACTTCATCACACTTATGAAGAATATATATAATCTATACCTAATTGTAAAAGACTGAATGCTTTTCCCCTAAGGTCAGGAATAAAGCAAGAATATACACTCTCACCGCTTCTACTCAACATTGTACTGGAAATTTAGTCAGTGGAATAAGCAAAAATAGAAATTAAATCCATTCAGTTTTGGGAAGTAGAAGAAAAATCATCTTTGTTCTCAGATAACATGATTATTTATACCAAAAGCTGGTAGAATCTACAAAGAGCTAGTATAACTAGTAAGGAAGCTTAGCAAGTTTGCATGATATAAAGTTGTATGATAGATGATACAAAAATTAAATGTATGTCTACTTAATAACAATGAATAATCAGAAATTAACATGTAATTATTACTTACATAATCTCAAAAATATAAAGCACATACAGATACATGAGGCATGTACACTGAAAACTACCCAAACATTATAGAGAGAATTTAAAAAAAAAACAAATAAATAAAGAGACACATCATGTTTATGGATTGAAATACTCAATAATATTAAGATGTCAGTTTTCCTCAAGTTAACAGATAGATTGAGTACAATTCTACTGAAAATTTCCGGAGGAATTTTGTTGTTACAGAAATTGACAAGATAATTCTAAATGTTATGTGAAAATACAAAAGATCCTAGAGTAGCCAAAACAATGTTTTGGTAGCCAACAAATCAAAGTTGAAGGACTTAAACCTCTTTGTAGCAAGACTTATTATGAAGTTATAGTAATCAAGGCACTATGGTATTGGCCATTATAGAAAGACAAGAGAGTCCAGGAATATATGCAAAAATATGTGGCTAATTGATTTATGAAAAGATGCCAAGACAATTCAAAGGGGAAAGGATCTTTTTAAAAACTGATATTGTAACCGTAGTATAGCCATATCCACAAAAATGAACCTTGACTTGAGACCTTAATGTAAAATTTTATACCATAAAACTATTAGAAGAAAACATGGGAGAAAATCTTAGTAATCATAGGTTTGACAAAGATTTCTTAACTACAATACAAAAGATACAAAGTATGAAAAATTTTACATCAATAGAATGGATTTCATCAAAATTAATGTTTGCTCTTCAAAATATAAAATCGTATCTGTACTATATATTCAACAACATTGACTATTCAACAAAAAATATATATTCAGTAACATGAACTTGTATATAATATAAGTGGATCTCTTACTACTCAATAAGAAGACAACAGCTGCATTTTGAAATGGGCAAAAGATTTGAATGAACACTTTCCCAAAGATATATAGGTGGCAAATACATACATAAAAATATATAGATGGTAAATACGAACATCATTAATCATTATGAAATTGAAAATTAATCTGTTTGGGGATATATGGCATCCCTACTTGAATGTTTAAAATTAAAGAATGACTGTACCAAGGATGTGGAGTAATTTTAACTTTCATGTACTTCTTGGTAGAAATGTAAAATGATATAACCACTTAAGAAATAATTTCATGAAAGTTGAACATATGCTTACCTTAGACATAGCCATTACATTCCTAGAGATTTACCCAAGACAAATGAATATGTTCATTATGTACATAAATTTTCATGGCAGCTTTATTTTTAATAGCAAAAAAGTGGGAACAATCCAAATGCCTGCTAACAGGTGAATGGATAAACACATTATGCTCTATCCATACAATGGGATATTACGCAGAAATAAAAAGGAATGAGCTATTGATATAAGTAACAATACACATGAGTCTCAAAATAATTATGCTGAATGCAAGTCAGAACCCCCCCAAAAATGTACCTGTTGCATTATCCTAATTGTATAAAATTCTGGAAAGTGAAAATCAATCTATAGTATATAGAAAGCATGCAAGTGGATACCTGGAGTGAGGAACTGAGGATGGAGAGTTATAGATATATTATTGTCTCAAATATGGTGTTTCCATGCCTGAATATTTATGTCAAAGTGTATCAAATGGTACATTTTAAATAAGTGTTATTTCATGTCAATTATAGTTGCAAACATATTAATCCTAGAAGACAAAGAATATAAGGACGCATAAAGGATATACATGATACAAAAGATATACCTGATACAACACCATCCACCTATACTATCTCCTCTCCTTCCAGTATATCTGACATTTAACTCCTTAGAGACCTGTTACATGCTATTCTTTTTCACTTTCTGGAATAATATTCCATGTTTGTTTTTCAAATGCCTACTCACCTTCTGATCTCAAATTAAATGTCACCAGCGCAAAAAATCTTGCCCTCCCCTGTAAGCACCATTGGTGCAGGAGATGGTGTTTTTGTTGATCTATTCGTTTGACTCACCACTGCTTCTCTAGCACCAGCTGCAGTTCTTCCCACAGAGTGACACCCCAAGACTTGTTACCTAGTAGATACATAGATATTTCAGGCTTTATAGGGGTTTTCTGCTTTATGCTGTTCATGAAATAGCAACTCTCACCCAGGGATGCTCTTAAGGTTTAATACTTTTCCTTTGTTCGCCCCATGTCCTCCCAGGCTTCACACAAATCCTCCTTTTCCAAGTTGACCACTGCCAACTGACCCCACCCTTCCTGAACTCTACATCTGGCTTTTTTCATTGGGGTTTTCCCATCCAAACCTGGTCTCCTCGCTGCGACTCTGTCCTAAATCCTTTGCAGAGGGCGAAGTGTCATACGGAAAATGATGAAGTCATTTGTTCCCAGGCCTCTGCATAAACTGTAGCATGATCTTCCCACAGGCAGGTACTCTCATGTTCTTCTTTCCCATGCCATCTGACTGCCAGGCCCTGGTTTTCTGGGTGATTTTCAGGTTGTCTGGTCAGACTCCAGGAAGACACTCTACATGGTTGGATTTATGTGGTGTTTTCAACTAGCTCCGTGCCTGCAACTGTGAGCTGCCTGGTTTTCTGTCCCTCAAGTGCACAAGCCTGTGTTGTGGGCTCCATCCCCAGTAGGGGGCGTGCAGGAGGCAGTCAAGGATTCTGCGTGATACCAATTCACAGCCAGAAAACTGGCTGAGAGTTGGCTCATGGGCACAGAATTCCCTATACCAGGAGTTGTTGGGGTGCTTGCGCAATGCCCCAGAAGCTTCCAGGGCCAGCTAAAATGAGCCCATGGCTTGTGATATGCCTCTCCCAGCAAAGTCAACTGCAGAACTCCATCTTTAATTAAGTAAATCCTGATCAGACACACAGACGTGGATTAAAACCTCCACATGCAGAACACAATCTCTAGGCCCTATTGTCTTTCTTTTTTATTTTCTTTCCTGGGACCATGCACTATTTTTAAACATGATGACAAATTTTTCTGTCCTTTTTCCTACAGAAGTGTGTTGAGAAACAAAGATTTAGAAGAACTGTCCCCTCTTCTTTCCCTCCTTAGTCTTTGCTTCCGTTTTATTTTGACTCGCGTGTCAGAAAACAGAAAGTAAGCCCAAGAGAAATATCACTATGGAGATTTCTGAATAAGCAGAGAAGGGCAATCAGGTGGCACTGGCAAGTCTAAGTTTACATTTTACATTTGAAAAGATCCAAATTAAAGAGATTACAAAATGTATCATTGGCACCTGGTTTGGAAGCATTGCTACCTTAAAGAATGCAATCCTTTCCATCTCCACATTTGTATGCTCATTAAATTTTCCATTTGAACTTGGAAACAGATAAGTACTTGCACGGACTATAAAGAACTCCATTTCACTTAATTGCTGTGAGTTGATGACTGCAATGGGATAAGCATGACTTGCATCTGATAAGCTACCCCACCTGGCCTGTGCCAATAAAAAGAATTATGAAAATGATGGATAATAATACTCATTAAAACATAAAACAAGATTGTTTCCACTAAACTGAATGATTTCCTCATGAAATCTTTGTGGTGTTTTTGTTCTTATTTGAAAGTAGTCAAATATGGCCTGGGGAAATGCACAAAATCAATTCTGAATTTAAATCAAGAGTGAAATTAAAACCCCAAAGACTGTGAATATAGTTACATGGGGCACAAGAACCAGCATGGTGAGGGGCAAGAGGCAAGGGCTCAAGAGTCTGGCAATTTTGGATTTGGCTTTAATTTCAGCCACTTTTAATTTGCGTAACCACAGATATATCACTTTATGAACTTCAATCCCCTAGAATAAAGGCAGTGATGAAAGGCTAACTGTAATAAATGTTATAACAAGAGGTATGTAATGTTATGAAAGCATATGATAAATGGACCTATACATAGATATGAGAGATCAGAGATCTGAAGTATAAGATTAGTAGCCAAGTAGGCAAGAGATATGGGGGTGAGGAGAATGCTCCAGAAAGAGAAAGCCGCTTGTGCTGAGGCCCTGCTGTAGGAGATAAAAATGGCATGTTCTGGAATCTGGAGGTTATCTCCAAACCCCAGAGTCTTTGTATGAGTGCTTTTCTCTCCCTTAATAGCTTGGCAGAGCAAGAGGCAATGGGGTCTTGGTGTGCAATGAACATGGCATTGCAACAGCAGGAAGGTACTGAAGAATTTGAAAGGAAAGGAGTGTGATGTGATGATATTTACATTTCCTTTTTTCTGCATGGGTGGAAAATATTAGAAGGGATAAAGTAAATGCAGAGTCCTGTTAGGAGTCTATTACAATGGTTCAGGTCAGACATGAGGAACGTACGACAGCAGTAACAATCATGGTGGAGAGTGAAATAATCAGAAATGAAAAGCACTTAGGTTGAAAATGTAAGGGACTAGATGGTGATGCTGTTAACTAACAGTATATTAGAGGAAGGTCAGACAAGGAAGAAAAAGTCACAAGCTCAGTTTTAGACTCAGGGAGTTTTAAGGGCCTGGAAGATATCCAAGTAAAGATGCCCAGTGGACATTTAAACATGTAAATCTAGGCTAAGAGGAGGTGACAGGGTTCAGGATAGAAATATTTAGGGGTTATGCAAATACTGACATTTGTGTGAGAGAAAATGACGAGTAATAGGAGAAGAATGGCTAAGGCTTGAGGGATTCCAAATTGTCATGGAAGTGCAGAGAAGGAACCTGCAGGGGAAATGAAAAAGCAACAGCCAGCCAGGGAAAAAGAAAAGTAAAAACCAAACAACAAACATAACAAAACATGATAATATTATGAAAAAAACACACAGAGTTTTTCTAGGATAGAGTATTGGATACTTCCGCTAGGCCAAATGAGATCGAGTCCATTAATTTAGTGACGTGGCAGTCACTGGGCTCTCTGATGAAATCATTATGGTCGCCCTCATAACCCTGTGGGTCCTCTGTTATGTACCAGTCACATGCTGCAATCAAATGCACTTTCTCCAAACCTACCCCGTTTTCAACCACTTTGGCTTGGCTTTAGAATCTAGAATTCCAGCCTAACTCCAGAAAGCAGGGAATACCTTCATTGTAACTTGAGGCTACCAGGAACTTCACTGTAGAGAAGTCGTGAGGATTAAATGAGCTAAGATACATAGTGTTGTAGTTCTTAACTCCAAGTGGTATTAATGATTAGGCTGAACCATATAAAACTGTCATGGGGGGCGGGGGAGAGGTGCAAAAAATCGCTAAACACTGGCAATCTAATTTGGTTCTATCAAATAGATGGTAACTGAAATTATTTTATGGGATGCTAATATTTGTGCATTTCATTTCTTAAAAATCCAGATTATAAAGTCATTTTTGAGGACAAAACCAATCTTTGCTTAAACAGAAATTAGTAAAGGATGTTTCATTATCTCTACTCCCAGCGCTGATCCTCTCACTTTTTCTGTTACACACATGACTTGTTCCTCACTTTTTATATGATCATATTTCTTATTATAAAGGTGGAAACTAGAGAAGGTGATGTAACAGTGACATTTTGGAAACTGACATAGGACCAGTGGGAAAGTCCTTTTGGCAGGAAGCCTGGTCTAAGACTCTGAAAGAGACCAGGGCTGCCCTTAGCTGCCCTGCCCCCTCCCCATTGCCCACTTCACTCAGGGAGCGTTGTGCTTGATTGGTGGGTACTCCTGGGTTTAAACACCAACTACAGCTGTTCTTATCCTTTCTCATCCATGGTCTTGGCCAATAAAATGAAGGAAAACAACATGCCTCACCTATTTGTTAAGAGATTCAATAGGCAAGCACAAATCAAGTTTCCAGAGTAATGGATGGCATAGAATTGATGCACAAAATGCCAGTTTCCCTCTTTCCCCCTTTTCGCCTGGAGACTAGACTTTTCTCCACGTCTCTTGTGTGTGGCCAACCTTACCTACAGGCAGTGACTGCTGACCGTGATGCTGGGCCCTCCTGCCTGTTCACTGAGACCTCTGTGGATGGAATTTATTTTTATGTCATTTTCTTTACTTACAGTTCCTTGTGCTTTTACTCTTGGTAACTGCATTTTTCAACTAGTGGTTCTGAATTGCTATAAAGATATTTTGGAGGATGCAAAGCAAGTGAGTCTCACTGGAGCCTGGGCTGTCTTTCCTATTCCCCTCACATATACTCTCTGAGAAGAGAAGGAAAGTGTGCTCCTTGTTGCCAGAGATACAGAATTCTTGGAGAGCACGCAGGCCACGGCATTCCCTGCTGAACTAGAGTGCTCACAGTTCAGGTCCTGCTGTGCAAAGGTGCCTGAAAGGATGCTTTTGGAAATCGGAGTCTTTAGAATTTTGGAAGTCTCTACACAAAAACTTGTCAAGCAATACTAGATAAAAAAAAAAATAGCACAAGAAAATCATATTTGCTTCTTTCTTATACCATTTCTCAATGGAGTTCTCGATATTAAGAATAGAGGTGTGAGCCCTAGCTGGTTTGGCTCAGTGGATAGAGCATTGGCCTGCAGACTGAAGGGTCCCAGGTTCCACTCTGGTCAAGGGCACATGCTCAGGTTGTGGGCTTGATCCCCAGTGTGGAGTGTGCAGGAGATAGCCGATCAATGATTCTCTCTCATCATCGATGTTTCTATCTCTCTCTCCCTATCCCTTCCTCTCTGAAATAAAAAATATATATTTTTAAAAGAAATGAAAAAGAATAGAGGTGTGAGTGACTGTGACGAACTGTAAGTCCCTGTGTATGTCAAGGAATGGGAAATGTTCTAAAAGGTGGCTCTCCATCCCTTCCAAGTATAGGGCTCTTGGATCCCACTGACTCTTAACAATCTTTCCTTTGTACCACCAACTTTAATTAAGACTGGAAGACATCAAACGTAAGTCTGATTTCCCTATATGTGCTGGCATCCAGGTAATGTGAGGCTTAAATATGGATCCAAACAGACATTCACACACACATCTGTAAGTCATATATAAGAGCAAAGCTTTTTCACTTAGACCACCTCGCATTCAACATATGTACATAAGACCCTATGTGGGGCCAGCACTAGGTGTCAATGAAAACATGATTAGTCCCATAGTTTATTGTAGAGCAACCTAATAGTACCCCTGGGATTCTTATCCAAGTATTCATCAGCTGAAACCCTGCAGTTAAAAGTCTACATCGAGAAGCAAAGTCACCATAACACAACAATATTCACTAATGAACCCACTGTTTGTGAAATAGATCTTCACTCTCTAATTCTAGCATGTATTTTTTAATATATTTTTTTATTGATTTCAGAGAGGAAGAGAGAAGGAGAGAGAGATGAAAGGGCGGGGAGAGATCGACTCCATGTTCCCTTTGTTCCACGTCCTCCACCTCGTGGAGTCAGGTTCCCGCCCTAGAACCTCTCCAAGAGCCCAACCCACACTTTTGAATTAGCCAATAGAAATGCAAGAGGAAAGTAAGCCATGCCCTGCCCCCATGTGCAGCCTGACCCCGACCAATCAGCGGAGGCCACACTACCTCACCCCTCCTACCTCTCCCAGGCCCCCTATAAATAAGCGCATTTGGGGTCTGGGGCTCTTTCTCTGCCTCCTGCCGCTGCATCAGCAAGTGTGGTGGACGGGGAGCTCGAGCTAGCTCTATTAAAGGCTCTTTGCTTTTGCATCGGACTCGGCTCCCTTGTGGTCTTTGGGGATCACGAAATCTGGGCATAACGAGATAGAAACATCAATGATGAGAGAGAATCATTGATCGTCTGTCTCCTGCACACCCCACACTGGGGATTGAGCCTGCAACCCAGGCATGTGCCCTTGCCTGGAATCGAACCCGGGACCCTTCAGTCCATAAGTCGATGCTCTATCCACTGAGCCAAACCAGTTAGGGAGAGCATGTATTCCTATTCATCAAATCAACCTCACAATCTGGGTAGGTCAGTCTCTTCTTAATTGAAAGCCTATGACTTTTTAGTCCTCGTTTAACTGGATTAAGTCTAAGTGGATTTATTCCAGAATTTATTAATCTTGGAAAAAGAGGGCTTCCTGGATTCTGTTCTTAAAAATCAACAAATGCTGAGAATAGGTTAAAATATTAGAATTTTACAGGGAACAGCAAATAAATCTTGATCAGGAAAGAGACTGAAAGGAAAGAGAAGAATATTTAGAATGTTGGAAACGGGATTTGTACTTTTTAACCTGAAGATAAAAATAAACAAGAAGTTAAATGGATGTTAACTGCACTAGTTAAGAAAAAAAGAATCATTTCCTCAATGTAAAAGACATCCTGCAGGCAAATGAAATGAATCCTCACCATAAGGTCAATGAGATCAAAGATATGCTGGCAAGGTGGGGCACTGACTATGAGACAATAATATTGGCAACATCAAACCAGCTCCCTGATCCTCCTACAAGGAACCCCCAGAATGTTGCTTGAGGGCACCCAACCCAACCACCCAAGTGCAGGGGGCCTGCGATGACCAGCAGGTACTGGCGTGCTCCATATCTTTAACACAGTGCTGTTTCTACCTGAGTACCTCCAGCCCTTCTCTACCCACAGAACTCCCAGTGCTATGAGTTGAACTGTGTCCCCCAAAAAGATGCTGAAGTACTAATCCCAGTACCTGTGAAATGATCTTCTTTGGATAAAGGGCTTTTGCAGAGGATCAGGTTAAAATGAGGTCATTAGAATGGACCCTCATCCAATATTACTGTGTCCTTATGTAAAGAAGAAGTATGGACACAGAGACACACCTGCAGACAGGAACAACGCCATGAGTAGATGAAGGCAGAGACTGGGTGATGCATCGACAAGTCAGGGAAGGCCAACAATTGCCAGCAAACTACTGAAGCTAGGAGAAAAGCAAAGGAACCGATCCCCCCTCACAGCCCTCAGAAGAAACCAACTCTGTTAATACCTTGATCTTGTACTTCTGGCCTCCAGAACTGTGAGACAATACAGGTCTGTTATTTAACCACCAGCCCTTGGTACTTTGTTATGGGCAGCCCTAGCAAGCTACCATAAAATACTCCCTGATCCATAAAAAATCAGAATAAACACTATCAGGTCTGAAAATTCTCCTCAAGCTCCCCCTTCTACATCCTTTTTGCATCTTCCCATAATGCACATATCTGTTTTCCCACAGCCAAGACTGAGAGCCCCTCAAGGTCAAGAGTATCATCTTCACTACTGGATCCCTGTGCCTGGCTCGTGCTTGCCCGGCACGGGAAAGGTTACTCAGCAGGCCTTTGTTGAACTCAACAGCTTCTGGGTTGGGTGTCTAATGACATTTTTCCCATTGATCCTCTGCCTGGTGGGATAATAAAAATAGGCACTGCTTTCTCGGAGGGGTGTCCTTTTACCCCAGGAATTCGTTCTGTTGTTCTTTGCAGTCCACTGTGAAAGGGCAGCATCTCAAATACTTCGAAAAGGAAAAGAATAGCTTCATAATAAAATGTTGACATTCAAAATATTTTACCATTTTTCCATGCAAAGTGCTTTTAGATGTGCCTTATCCATAAAATTTGATATTTAAAAGGAAATAACAGTTTAAATGCATAAACACATTCATTCTCAACCTGTAATTTCCTTTTATCCACCTCCTTCCCTGACACTCCACCAAATGTAAACCTACCCTGTAAAATCCCTTATCTCCCTCCCTGCTTCCCCAAACAGTGAAGCTCTGGCTGACTACAGATAAGTGGATGGTCTAAACTCTAAAACACATTTGGAAAAAACAAAACAAAACACGAAAAGCCCCGGGTCTTCTCATTGGTATGTCTAACATGCACTGGCTTTCCAAGTGCTATTGCTCCCACAAATAAATTATTAGTAACAAGAAAATTGCATCAAAATAAATCTATGGGTGAATTTTCAATGTTAAGTTGCAACCAGTCTTTGGCTTTTGGCTTCACTATTAAAAGGTCTGAGAGTTTCATTTTCCTGAACCTGTAGTAACTGTCCCCAATCCCTACCCCTAGCCCCAGTTTTATAACTTAGGATTCACTGTTCATTGGCAAAGTCGCATTCTACTAGCAAGATATGCGACTCAGCATTTTCTTGGCAATGAGGAGAATGTGACCCAATGGCCTATAGGACTCTTCTAGTGTTTGACCTATTTTGATGGAGTGGGAAGTCTAATCCGCTGAAATCATGTCCACCTCGCCACACATGAGAACAATCAGGCCCAAAGTAACAGCCAACTCTCCCCAAACTGGTTTAATGGATCTCCACCACCCTCGGCCAGGTGAGATGTAAGTTAAAGGCATCTAAGTCCCTTTGCCTCAAATATTAGTGTGGCCTGGCCTGAACTACAAGTGTCATCTGCAAAGTCAGCTATTTCACAGCTGCTCAAGCCGACAGCCTTGTGGCTATTTGCCCTTCCCAGGCCCATACTGTAACTATCACGTCAGGGGCTGTCCTGAGTCAGGCAGGGTATCAGACAGCACAGCACAGGCTTCTGGACTCTGGGCAATGAATCTCTACCCTGGTGGTGCATTAGAAATACTGCGGGAGCTTTTCAAACATGCCTACGAAGCAGTCCCACCCAGAGCAGGCGATCCGAGTTTCCAGCCCTGGGACTCCACATGCATATTTCTCTAAGGCAGCCAAGATGCAGTAAAAGAGAGTCAAAAATTAAAAAAGGCAAAATTAACTGTAGTTATACATTTTATTCCACTCAACATATCTAAACCAGTATCATTTCCACATGGAATTACTATAAAAGGGCTAATAAAGTATTTTACTTTTTATCTTTTTGCACTAAATCTGTAAAATCCAGTGTGTATTTTGTGCTTGCTCATCTCATTTAAGGCTGGCCACATTTCAGGTGCTCCATGGTCACATGTGGTTAGTGGCATCCATATTGGACAGGGTAGGTCAAAGAGTTAGACAATAGGGACCTGTTTCTAGGCACCCTCTCTGACTATTTATGTGAATTTGGGCAATTTTTCTAACTATCTGTGACTCAGTTTTTAAGTTAAAAAGGGGGCCATGACCATAATACTTCCCTCACTGGATTGCTTAGTGAGCATTTAATAAGCACAGTGCCAAGCTCACTGAAAATGTTCATAACATTTAAGTGGCTTTTCTCATCATCATCATCATCATCATCATCATCATTTCTATTCTTCTAATATATCATGACAAAGATTGCTAGAAAAAATCCATAGAGAAAGTTGGATTTGAGAGGTAGCACTAAAACCATTTGAAAATATATGACTTTCAAGTCCTCATGTGAGGAAAAAAATCGATAATTAAAACAGGCATCATCAAACTCATTGGTCTCAAGTACAAGATATACTGAAGCTCCTTAAAATAAAATAATAATAACTAATAAATATGCATGCTCCTTTATCAACGTCAGTGCTGATAATGTTTAACTTAATTCATTTTACATTTGGCCTCCGAATGCATCATAAGGATAGATAGATTCAGGCAAACTAGCACTGGAAATGAAACAGCAAAGCTGATCCTGTTCTTTGACCTCCCTGTGCCCCTGCCCCTGCACTGCCTGCTTTGGTACCTTGTCAGCATCCTTCTCCTCACTCAGAGTTTCTGTTCCCCTAGATACTTAGTTGCTGATGCTCTTGGCTGGCCACATCTCTTACTCCATCTAAGAAAGTCCTTTTGCACTTCTGATCCAGTCTTATTTTTTTCAAAATTCAAATTCCTGTCTTTAACATAAAGTTCATATGAAAGTGTAATATGTATATAAAAATGCATAATTCATAAATTCACAGCGTGAGGAAATTTTACAAAATGAACATGCATAGGTAATCAACACCCAGATTAGGAAATGGGACAAGGCCATCCATGCACTGCCTCCTAACCACAAACCACCTTGTCTACAGCAGATCCACTAACCTGACTTCTGGCACCAGAGATGAGCTGTGCTGGTTTGTGAAGTTTATATAAATGGAATCATATTATGTGTTCTTTTTATACCTAGATTTTCCCTGTTATTGCTAGTGAGATTCAATCATATCATTGCATGTAGCTCTGTCTCGTTTATTACTCCTGTTAACCTGCCTTTTAAAACTTACAATAAAGTCAAAATCGTGGGCATTTTTGTATGTTAGGTAGGTATCAGAGGTCAATCTCATCTTTTTTTAGTGGCTGTATAGTACTCTATACTACGGTGATGTTACATGGACATTTATATTATTTCCAGTTTTGCATTGTTATAACCAGTGCTCTAATGAGTATGTGTATGTGTAGCAACTATAATTTAAATGGAATTTTGCAGAGAGTATAGTGAGGAAGGGGAGTCAGATAAAAGAAATGAAAGTGGATAATTAGGAGTTCTAATAAGAATATTGTGCCTCCTCATTATGGTATTCGAGGTTTCTCAGCCTACCCTCTCCAACTCTTGACCCAATGAAAATTGTCAATAAGTCCACCTATGACAAATGCCGTTGAGCTTTCTCAAGCAGGGGAGGTGTGACTGACATATTACTTTTCTCAGTGACAATAGTTATCCCAGATGTCCTTAATTCACAGACATGAATGAGAAAACTGGGCTCACCGGTTCTCTGTAGAAAAACTTGATGTAAGTTCCCAGGGTGGAATATAAAGACTTAATGCCAGTATATGTATGCCTCCAGAATGAACCTTAAAAGTACCCCTAAAGAACAAAAACACTGACTCGTTTTATGAACCTATCATGATTTCCAGCTTTAATACTAGATATCGTGGTGCATTAAAAAGTTCATAAGCTCTAATGTCAGAAAGACTTGGGTCAGTGGTTCTTTTTGTTATTTCAAAATGTGACTTTTGAGTCTTATCTTCTTTGCCAAAAGAAAGATCAGTAGGGGGTACTTTTTGATGCGTGATAATCATATACTACAGTTATATGTGTCCTTCCTTCCCAGGTAAGTTAAGAGAAGCAAGCTGTCATCCAGCTGTGGGAGAAATTTGTGTCCAACTGTGTAATACCAACAGGGATCTGGTGACAAGTGTATCTCAGCAGGGAGTGAGCTTCAGGGTCCAAGAAGATGACAGGGTTAGTACCAAGAGATAAGAACAGTGAAGGTTCAACTGAAACAGAAGCAATAGAAGATACTTGCCACTTGAAGAATTAGCACAAGCGAAGACTCTGCAAGAGATACCCAGAAGCAAGATGAACCACACCAGACCCATAAGGAAAGTGATTCAAACATCTGGTTATCGCTGAATGGAATAGAATTTTAAGGTCTCTGAGAACCCCCAAGTCTTTGTGGTGTATATGCATATAATCTTCAATAAAAGCATGTGGAGTATTTAGATTTACTCTTTGCTCTAGCCACATCATGGCAATATTCATATCTTGTAACATTAAGTGTATGGGATAGCTGCAGAGATTATTATCTTGCTTCAGGCCCTACAGTGTTTAGAGAAAATTTCATCCCTTCTGGCATCATAAGCTGTAATAACCATGTCTTCTATTTTCTATTTCTGATGCTTTGACTTCTGGGGCTTGCTGACCCTGAAAAAACTGCCCCTCCCAGCATTAGCCAATTCTGAGAGACAGGAAACAACTAGCTTGTGAGCATGTTGTTTTTTGTTTTCTGTTTTTTTTCAAATACAAACCAATCAATCCAGAGCTCCTCGCCTGACACCTCCTTTATCAGCTCCCACACTTTGCACACTGTGCATCTGCCCTCATAACCTCAGGCCTAGGTACCAGCCAAGTGGGGAGAGCCTCTATACCCACAGACTGCAGACATTATTTAAACTAGCCAATCCTAGGCCTGCTTACCCCGCCTCCTTACCCACTGTATGATAGCAATCGCAATAAAGAACATTCCCCCCACACTTCCCCTTCCTTCTCAGCCTCCTGTCGAACCTTGGTGTTTCTTTATGGGGCACCCACATAACCCCTTCTTCTTGGGAGATATACGTAATGAATGATCTTTTCAATGACAGTTGTTTCATGAACTGTTGGCCTTACTGGATGTCACATTTTTAGTTAAAACCCTGTATTTTTGAACATGTGCTATTCAAATGAATGTCTTAAAAGGATAATGTTTCATGTTAAACGTTGTAAATACTTTAAAGATACTGAAAATTTGCTTTTCTAAAGAAAAAAGAAAAAGCTGCTTAGCTCAGTCTAATGGAGTGAACACTACTCATTGAAATAACTTCTAAAGAATTCATCTCTGTATAGGATTAAACTCTAAGATCAGCAGAAAGTTACAGTCTATGTTTATTGGATTCTCTCCTGCATCACATATCAGACACTGCTCTAGAATTATACTTTAGCTAAAGGATAAATAAGGTAAAATTCATAAATCCTATGATCTAGCTGTTGAGATGGCATATCAGTATAAATACAAACCAGTGATAAGTGTTTAAGATGTATGAGCAGAGTGACATCAGCAAGATGGGCAGTCTATACTATCCAAAGCAATCGACAGTTTCAAGGCAATTGTTATTAAAATTCCAATAACATTTTGTATAGAAACATGAAAACAATTATAAAATCCATATGGAACTAAAATAAAAGGCCTTGATTAGCCAAAGCAACACTGGGAAAAAGAAACAGAGCTGGTAGTGGCATACTTTCTCATTTTAAACTATACTTCAAAGCTATAGTAAACAAAACAGTACAGTATTGTAATAAAAATAGAAATGTAGACTGATGGCACAGACTCAAGAGCCCAGAAATAACCTGGCCAGCATGGTTCAGTGGTTGAGCATCGACCTATGAACGAGGAGGGCACTGGTTCAATTCCCGGTCAGGGTTTGATTCCCCATCAGGGAACATGCCCCTCAGGACACATGCCTGGCTTGTGGGCTCAATCCCCAGTGTGGGGTGTGCAGGAGGCTGCAGATCAATGATTCTCTGTCATCAATGATGTTTCTATCTCTTATTTATTTCTCTGAAATAAAAAAGTGGGACTACATAAGACTTAAAAAGCTTCTGCACAGAAATAAACCAACAACAAAAGACAACCTATGGTATGGGAGAAAATACTTGCAAACCATCTACCTGATAAGGAGATAATAACCAAAATTTTTTATAGCTTATACAATTCAAGCAAGAAACCAAAACACACACATACACAACAGCAACAACAACACAAACAGCAACAACAAAGAATAATAATAGGCAGAGATGCTAAAGATATTTTCTCAGAGAAGACATACAGATGGCCAAGAGACACATGCAAAGATTTCAATATCACTAATCATCAGGAAAATGCAAATTAAAACCACAATGAGCTATCACCTCACACTTGTTAGAATCATTGTTATAAAAAAGACAAGAGATAGTAAGTGTTGGCTAAAATATGGACAAAGAGAATCCTTGTGCACAGTTGGTTGGAATGTAAATTGGTACAACTATGGAAAACAGTGGAGTTTCCTCAAAAAAATTATAAGTAGAACACCAGCCCTGGCCAATTTGGCTCAGCAGTTAGAACATCAGCCGAAGGGTCACAGGTTCAATTCCTGGCCAAGGGCATGTACCTCAGTTGCAGGTGTGTCCCTGGCCCCTGTTGGGAAAATCAATGGAAAAAATATCCTCAGGTAAAGATGAAAAGAAAAGTAGAACACCATATGATCCAGCTAGCCCCCTTCTGGGTATATATTCAAAGGAAATGAAATCATGATCTCAAAGATATTTGCATTGCCATGTTCACTGCAACATTATTCACAATAGCCAAGATGCGGAAACAACCTAAGTGTCCATTGATCAATGAATGAAGATGTGGTGCACACACACACACACACACATACACACACAGAGACACACAGGAATAATATCCAGCCATGATAAAGAAGTGAATCCTGGCATTTGCTACAACATGGATGGACCTTAAGGACATTATGCTAAGTGAAATAAGTCAAACAGAGAAAGACAATATGGTATGATCTCCCTGATATGTGAGCTGGAAAAAAGCATGAACTCTTAGAAGTAGAGAATAGAATGGCCCCTGCCAGAGGCTGGGAATGAGGAAAATGAGAAATGATCAAAGGATTCAAACTTCCAGTTAGAATATGAATGAGTTCTGAGGATCTAATGCACATCATTGTGACTATAGTTAACAGTACTGCATTATATACTTGAAAGTTTCTAACAATTATATCTTAAATGTTCTCACACACACACCCAAACAGTAGTTATGTGATGTGATAGAGTTGTTAATTGTGGAAATCATTTTGAAATATATAACTGTTTCATCACATTGCATACCTTAATCTTACACATGTTACTTGTCAATCATATAACAGCTAGAGGCCCAGTGCATGAAATTCGTGCACAGGAGGAGGTGTTCCTCAGCCTGGCCTGCACCCTCTTGCAATTTGGGACCCCTCAGGGGATGGCTGAGTGCCAGTTTAGGCCCAATCCCACAGAATTGGGCCTAAACCAGCAGCCGGACAACTTGTTCACAATCCGGGACCCCTGGCTCCTAACTGCTCACCTGCATGCCTGCCTGATCACCCCTAACCACTTGCCTGCCTACCTAATCACCCCTAACCAGTCTGCCTGCCTGCCTGATCATCCCTAACCCCTCTGCCTGCCTGCCTGATTGCACCTAACCACTCACCTGCCTACCAGATCGCCCCTAACAGCATCTGCCTCAGCCCCTGCTGCCATGGCTTCATCTGGAAGGACATCTGTAATGACTTCCTGAAGGTTGTTTGGCTGTTCGGTCTAATCAGCATATTACACTTTCATTATTATAGAAAAGTTTGAAAAAAAATTAAAACAGTTTCCAAACACTGAACTTAAAAAAGAGAAAGAAATGCAAATCAAAAGCATAATTAGATATGACTTTGCGCTCATTAAAATGGCTGAATCAATAAGACTGACAATAACAAATGTTGGCAATGTGTGTAAAAATTGAAACCTGCATGAAGTACTGCTGGGATTGTAATATGCTTCAGCCACTTTGAAAAATAGTCTAGTAGTTTCTCATGTTTTTAAATATAAAGTTACCATATGACCCAGCAAGTCTACTCCTAGGTATCTATGTAAGAGGAAGGAAAATACATGTTCTACAAAATCTTGAACTTGAATGTTTCTATGCATATCATTTACTAGAGGCCCGGCACATGAAATTCGTGCACAAGTAGGGTCCCTAGGCCTGGCCTGTAATCAGGGCCCATCTTCCCTGGCTGCCGGCAGCCAGCCCTGCCCCCCGCCACCAATGACGGTCACCCTCTGTGTGTGGGGCGACCAGCGGGGCTATCAGGCCCCCACTAGCTGGCACCCATCTTGGTCTGGTGCCACCATTGTCTGCCACCATCCATCCCTGGTTCCCCATTCCCCATCAGGCGATCAGAGCCTGCTGGCTAGGGGGAGGGACCAAGAGGTTGGCCAGGAGGCCCTGATCAGGCAATTGGAGCCTGTGGGCTGGGGGCAGGTCCTGCATTGAACATTTGCCCTCTGGTGGTCAGTGTGCATCATAGTGACCAGTCATTCTGCCATTCAGTCAATTTGCATATTAGCCTTTTATTACATTGGACTAGAGGCCTGATGCACAAAAATTCATGCAAGAGTAGGCCTTCCTTCCCCTGGCTGCCAGCACCAGTTTCCCTCTGGCACCCAGGACCTAGGCTTCCCTACTCAGTTTGCCAGCAGGCACCCGGGACCCAGGCTGCTTCCCTCCTCTGGCTGCCAGCAGGTACCTGGGACCCGGGCTGGCTTCCCTCTGGCCCCAGCTTCGTCAGGAAGGATGTCCGGAATGACGTCTGGAAGACATCCGGTCTAATTAGCATATTACCCTTTTATTATTATAGATAATAGTCAAAAATTGTTAAACATATGTTCATAAACATACAAATGGAGAAACATGTAGTAGGTTTCCATGCAATAGAAATTTAGTTGACAATAAAAAGCAATGAAAATTTGATCCTACAATGTGGATGAATCTTGAAATATTATGCTACATAAAAGAAGCCTGTCACAAAGACCACATGGTATATGATTCCATTTATATAATATGTCCAGAATAGTCAAATCCATATAGACAAATAGAATAATGGTAGTTAGGGAATGGGTGGTTGAGAGAAAGGGGAGTGATTACTACTGGGTATAGGGTGATGGTAGTGTTCTAAAATTTATTGTGATGGTTGCACAAATCTGTGAACATTCTAAAAATCACTACATTTTATGGTGTGGGATTATATTTAAAAACTAGAGGCCCGGTGCATGAAATTCGTGTACGGGGGGTGTGTCCCTCAGCCCAGCCTGCACCCTCTCCAATCTGGCTCCCAACTGCTCACCTGACTGCCTTCCTGATTGCCCCTAACTGCTTCTGCCTGCCAGCCTGATCACCCCCTAACCACTCCCCTGCCAGCTTGATTGATGCCTATCTGCTCCCCTGCCAGCCTGATTGCCCCTAACCGCCCTCCCTTGCAGGCCTGGTCCCCTCCAACTGCCCTCCCCTGCAGGCCTGGTCCCCCCAACTGCTCTCCCCTGTAGGCCGGGGTCCCCCAACTTCCCTCTTCTGCCGGCCTGGTCACTCCTAACTGCCCTCCCCTGCAGGCTTGATCACCCCCAACTGCCCTCCCTTGCAGGCCTGGTCCCTCCCAACTGCCCTCCCCTGCTGGCCATCTTGTGGCAGCCATCTTGTGTCCATATGGTGGCAGCCATCTTTGACCACATGGGGGCAGCCATCTTGTGTGTTGGAGTGATGGTCAATTTGCATATTACTCTTTTATTAGATAGGATAGAGGCCTGGTGCACGGGTGGGGGCTGGTTGGTTTGCCCTGAAGGGTGTCCCGGATTAGGGTGGGGGTTCCCTTGGGGAGTGGGGCAGCCTGGGAAAGGGGCCTGTGGTGGTTTGTAGGCCAGCCACACCCCCCGGCAACCCAAGTGGAGGCCCTGGTATCTGAACTTTATTTATCTTCTATAATTAAAACTTTGTGACCTTGAGCGGAGGCCAGGGCCAGCCAGAAAGCTTGGCTTCCTCCATTGCCAGGGAAACCCAAGCCTCCTGCTCACTCTGTGGCTGCAGCCATCTTGGTTGGGTTAATTTGCATACTCGCTCCTGATTGGCTTGTGGGCGTGGCTTGTGGGCATAGCAGAGGTATGGTCAATTTGCATGTTTCTCTTTTATTAGTGTAGATAATGTTATTTTTTAAAAGCTATGTGCAAAATACGATGTGAATCTGATGGGGTGGGATAGAGAGTAACCTGCCTGTGTATGAGACTGAGAAAATGATGAAGACAGCTTCAAAGAGACACTAGAAACAATAGTCTGAGTGGCTGTGCAAGGAAGTGACATCACAGTTCATTCCACTGTGACAGTGACTTGAGATGAGGTGAAAACCTAGTGTGCATGGCACATGGTAGATTCTTCCTTCTAAAAGGCAAGACGCAAAAAATGGACACAGCTCTGTGCACCCTATCTATCAGAGTTTACAGTGGAATGAGAGTCCTAAGTCCTTGGACTGCTCCCTGGACAACAGTGTCATGAAGGTTCCCACCCTGCTCACTTTTCAAGGAACTTGAAGGTTTGAGAAAATTTGCTTCTTCATATTTGTTAGCCAAGGCTCTTTCCCCACTTCAATCATAAACCACTTAATATTTTTCAAAAGAAGAATAGAGAAGGAGAAACAAAGGGAGGGAAGAGTGGAGAAGAAAAGAGAGAAAGGGCCAAAGAAAAGAATGGAAAGGAAAAGCCAGGAAGGGAGGAGGCAAGGCTGGAGGGAGGGGGACAGGGAGAGAGAAATGGTCATTCTGTCTATCATTTTCTTCCTGGATCACCCCCTTCGCCGAGGAGGACAGTGTCTCTGGCTCGGGGGAGCTTTCCACTGAGAACTGTGAGTGGCAGAGCTGCACATCTCCCACTTAGAGGATAGAAATTGCACACTTTAGGTACAGGACAGTGGAGGGCAAGGGTCTCCCGTCCTGTCAGACTTTCCACCATGAGCCCATTGGATAGAAGCAGCCAGTGTTTTACTGGGTCATCTGCTGCTGCTGAGTTTGGCTGTGTCCACAGACAGAGAGTCCCATTGCCAGAGGTGGAAGAGACCAACACATTATTTATTTCAAGCAGTGCACACACACACACACACACACACACATACACATACACACACACACACACACACACACACATACCTGAGTTCAGGTTGGTGACAAACACAGCTGATAAGTCTGCATAAACAAAAAGATGCCAATGCCCAAATCAAGAGGACATTCAATTAAAGAGCTTAATAACTTCGAATAGAATGTCACAGCATAAATATAATTGTTGAGTTGTCTTATTTATAGTTACAAGAAGAATAAAAGCAAGTTACATCAACATCTGATAAAACAGAGTTTACCCAAATCCCATCGTTATTGTTGCTAGAGACATTTATGAATTAAAATTATGCAGAGGATAGTAAAGATAGGTATTTCAACTCAAGTAATTGTCATGGCACAAAAAAACTATCCTAAATGATTTTCAGGAGGCTATTAAAACTATACTTAGGGTCCAATTCATATTTCTTAAACATATTTTTAAAGTTTTTGTTATTCCTCACCCGAGGATATTTTTCCATTGACAATTTAGAGAGAATGGAAGGGAAGGGGAGAGGCAGAGAGAGAGAAACATCAATGTGAGAGAGACATTGATTGGTTGCCTCCCAAACATGCCCCAACAGAGGTATGTGCCCTTGATTGGAATCAAACCCATGACCCTTCAGTCCTCAGGTTGATGTTCTAACCACTGAGCAAACTCTGCCAGGGTTTTTAAACATATTGAATTGCTTACCTCATTAAGGTGGATTAATAATATATGTATTCCCTTCCAGAAAAAGTGGTCTTCCTGGATCAGGAAACATGAGTGTGCAAGTGGAAATGGGGCAAGACTGACCCCAGGACCATTCTCCATTGAAGGCAAGGGGAATATAAAATATGATATACTAGAGGCCCAGCGCACAAAATTTATGGGTGGGTATGGTCCCTAGGCTTGGCCTGCGATCAGGGCCAACTTCCCTGCCAGGGCCAGCCTGACAGGTTGAACCGAGCTGAGGTAGGGAGGTGGGAATTGAGAAAAGAAAGAAAGACAGGAAAGCGGGATCGGGAGGACTACAGGTCATCGAGAGACTGCAGAAAGTTTATTAACTGCATAATGCCTTTTATACACAAAATACTGAATAGGAAGTCTGTCAAGAGGAATGTATTCTTTGTTCCTCTTAATCTCTAAGGGAGAGACAGAGCAGAAGGACAAATTCTCAGTATAGCAAATCTCAGTAAATAGTTACAGACTTCTTGGTAAGCTATGAAAGGTTGCTCTCATTCTACGGATAACCGTCATCCAAACAAGCCTGGGAAAACTGTGTGGGTAGGGGTCAGCCTTGCTAGTCCCCTCAGGTGCAAGGACCTTGTCAGCTTACACCCGGTCTCCAACACTTCCCCAGCAGCCGGCCCTGGTTCTCTGTTTACCATCGGACAATCAGAGCCTGCCAGCCAGGAAAGGGACCAAGAGGTGGTCAGTGCTCCTCATAGTGACTGGTCAAGCAGTCGTTCTGGTTGTTCCACCCTTAGGGTCCAATTCATATTTCTTAAACATATTTTTTAAAGTTTTTTGTTATTCCTTACCCAAGGATATTTTTCCATTGACAATTTAGAGAGAATGGAAGGGAAGGGGAGAGGCAGAGAGAGAGAAACATCAATGTGAGAGAGACATATTGATTGGTTGCCTCCCAAATTGGTTGCATATTACCCTTTTGGGATTGGGATTGGTTGCATATTACCCTTTTATTATATAGGATAGGGGTGGAGTCAGAATTACAAAGCAAGAAGGCTGTCTTACAAAATCATCCATTCTAAATATCCACTGGACAGGGGAAAGCAAGGTACCATCTGTAGAATAAAAATGGTTGGGAAAGCCCTGGCTGGTTTGGCTTGGTGGATAGAAGGTTGGCCTGCAAACTGAAGGGTCCTGGGTTCAATTCCCAATCAAGGGTTCATGCCCAGGTTGCAGGCTCGATCCATACTAGGGGGCCTGCAGGAGGCAGCTGATCAGTGATTTCCTCTCATCATTGATGTTTCTCTCTCTCTCTCCCTCTCCCTTCCTCTCTGAAATCAATAAAAATATATTTTTTTAAAATTGTTGGGAAGTATATGCAAAAATAAAGAGGAGGAGATGTAGCCTGGCAGGCTGCTACAGGAAGTTTAGGGAAATCCCTGTGGTCCTACCCATGGACAGAGTGCAAACTGATTAAGGCAAATGTCTGGCTATGATCCCACAGGCAGAATAAAATTGAAGCATTTTTGTCTTCGTGTCAGAGATAAGGAAACTGAGGCCCGATGAGATTAATGTAACAACTTCAGAATAACAGACCTAGGTCCCAAGTACATGCCCCCACCCTAGAAGATCATGAATAAGCCCTGGCCCGGTAGTTCAGTTGGTTAGAGCATTATCTCCATATAGCAAAGTTACAGTTGGATCCCTGGTCAGAGCACATAGAAGAATCATCTAATGAATGCATAAATACCTGGAATAACAAATTGATGTTTCTCTCCCTCTTTCTTTCTCCCCGTCTCTCTTGAAAATCAGTCAATCAATAATTTTTTTTTTTAAGAAAAAGGTCATGCATCCTTTTCTCTTTTCCTAATCTCCTCTCTCCCCTACCCTTGAGGCAGCTGAAAGGGAAACTTTTCATCTTCTCTCCTATACCCAAAGGCCGACAAAACAGGTCTCCCAAGCAAAAGTAGAAATATAAACCAGGGAAGTATTTTATTAAAAGGAAAAATATAAAATATAGTCTTGGCTCACAGGTGCTCAGAATCGAAGAGCCAATGTATGTTTAAAAATTAAATAAAAGAAGTTTCAAAAGAGACATGGAAGCCAAGATAGAAGGTGAGGAAACAGGGGAACTCCTAATATTTAATATGTAATAACCTTACGGCGAGGACTCTGAGCACCACATGATTAGCTCCTTCTGCTCATGTTCAGAGCTCTGGGGAGCTCCAGGGGCTTCCTCAAGTTACACAGTTAGAGGTGAAAAGTAGAACCAAGAACCAACCAATTGTCCTGACTCTAAAGTCCCAGCATGTCTTGCTCCATTAACATTTATTTAACTAAAGTCTCAAAGTCATTATATGGCAATTACCTAAAAAATAAGTTTGTTTTTTGAAATAGAGGGTGGATGAATATGTAAATGAAAGCTGCTAATTCCTGCTAATGGAATAGGTGTGGGAGATGAAGAACAATGAATCAGGCATGGTTTGAAAATCATTAGCCTGAATGAAATGGGATGGGATTGCCATTTCAGGAGGAGAGATAACCAAGCAGTTGGTGGTGAGGATGTAAGAATATGGTGTTTTCCTTCATTTTCTGGGCCTGTCTTTTCTCTTCCACACTCTGCACAAGGCATGCTGTCACTTCTCCCCTCACCTCCTTCTTCCTGGGATGCCCTCCTGGCCTCTCTCAAATAACCCACCAAACTAGAAGCATATCATTTGGATCAAAGATTTCCATGGGGAGGAAGTTGTCCCTCATCTCCACCCCTATTAACTCCCAGGGGTGAGGTTTCACTCTCTTGTGCTTCTGGAGAATCCAGTGGAGTAATCTCATTGTGCCAATTATTACTGTGCTGCAATCCCTGGGTTATCTTCATCTTAATCTGTAAACTCCTTGGAGCTCTGCTAATTGTTTTGTTCTCTTTTGTTCCCATTGTGTTCTATGTTGTTCCAGAAAACCAGGGAAAACAACATAATGTGAATGCACTCAGCTTGTACTCTGAACTGGCACATGCAATAGACTGCCAAGACATCTGAGAAATTAGGACCTCGTGTTCTTGAACCTGCGCTCAACATACACAGTCAAGTTCCCTGAAGACACCAAGCAAAGGCATATTACCACCCTCCCACTGGGTTGTTGGGATCCAAATACACATGCATATGTCTTTAGACTGATATTATCCTGGAATGCTCAGTATCCCTGAATGTCATTCTTTGTAGGATTCTGCTTATAATTTTCTGGTAATTACAAACCCCTTCTTAAGCTTCACTAACATTGATCACCATGGTAGGAGTGTCATGACATGGCCTATTCTATGAAACAATATTACCTCGAATGCCACAAGGAAATTGCTATAGAAGGGGAAATTAGGAAAGAAAAACTGACATGTAGGTTCTAACAATGGTTCCGAAAAAAATATTAGGACACTTTCTTCTTTCCCTCAATGCCCCCTGCTACTCACACATGCCATTGCCTTTAAAAAAAAGTTCACATGGTGATATTTCTGAATGAAACCAGCAATTATGAAAACTCTAAGACTACAGGGAAGCTCAGACCCCCAAGGAAGAGATAGTGCAGAAATTCTCCATCACCTCTTGTCTCTATTGCGAGACAGCTCAGGCAGGAGGTCCCCATGGACTGAAATAGATCAAAATCCTCCTGTTGTTGTATTCACAGCAAAGGCCCATTCCACTGGACTCAAATACCACACTGATCATTTATGATAGACAGAAAGTCTACAGTAACCAAAGAAGAAAGACAGACTTCTGAAGATGAGCAACTGTGGGAAGACTTGGAATAAGTAGCTCACAGTTGGAATAAAGTGCATCCAGTAAACAAGGCCTCAGGCACTGTTCTCAAACCTACCATTTCAGAAGAGAAATCTCCTACCTGGAGATTGTTTTAAAATTTGCTTTCTGAAAGGTAAAATGGTACAAGCATCTCCCAGGACATAGAAATGACAGCCAGGTTTTGGATACAGTGTCTCAAAAACAAAACAAAACAAAACAAATTCCATTTTAGGAGAGAACTACAGAGTTAAGACAGTTGTCAAAAGCAGGACCTATTATAATTCTTACTATTCCCCAGCCCCCACCATTATCATTCGAGCATCTTACAGGGTTGTCAGCAGAGAATATCATAATTCTGATTTTCAGCAAAATGTCTGTGGCTAAGCAGTTATGCGTGCTTTGTGTGACAGAAGTGCCATTCTCATCATTTCTAGGAGAAAACACTCTATTTTATAATGCTAGAAATTTCCCCCAAATGCATGCATTTTTTTTTTTTTTTTGATGATTCTGAGGCTTCGGTTCTCTTTTAAGCAATTCATGTTTTGTCTTCACTTAAGAGACAGTGAGTGGTTTCACAAAAGAGGCAACCCCCCCACATGCAATTCTGTGAAATAGTGAGCTCTGCAATATGGGCAACAGGAAATACAGATGTGTAAGATGAATGTGGGGTGTGAGGGGTGGGAGCTCAGCATGGATGCACTTGCATCGTGAAAGATCAAGGTCAGAAAACTACAGTGAGAGGTCAAATACAGCAGGGTGGTCTGTCTTTGTAAATAAAGTTCTGTCCGGGCAGGGACACACCCATTTGTATTATCGATGGCTGTGTTTGTATTTCAGCAGAGCTGAGTAGTTGCAGCAAAGTAAAGAAAACCCAAATATTTACTATTTGGCCTTTTACAGGGAAAAAATGTGCTGATCCTTGGAATAAAAAGAAAAGAAAAAGAAAATTCAAACAAATAAAAATTACTTTGTCATGAGATATACAAAATAATTTAAATAATGACTCACTCTAAACAATATTTTAAAAATTAGTATTTTAAAAGATTTTTTAAAAAATTCTAAAATTAAATTGTCACAAGAATCATTTTAGCTTCTTTACTGCATTGGATAAACCTGGAGCCAGCCAGCCTAGGGAAGCCCCCTCCCTTGGCACCTACTGGCAGATAAGGCCAGTGTGGCTCCTAGGACGACTGAGGCTCAGCTTCTAAAGCCAGAACCCGAGAGCCAGTGGGGGCACCTGAGCAGTCGCAGGTCAGGGTCCTGTGAGCTGTTAAGGCACAAAAGCTCTGCTGAAGTGGTGATGGTGCCAGTGAGCTGGGCCAACTAGTGTCCTTCCCAGAAAACTCACCTGGAGACCAGAGGGAGAGTAGAGATCAGTTCAAAATGGAAGCAAAATCAGAAAGACCAAGAAAATAAGGACAAAAGAGAGACAAAGGACAGTTGGGTCATGTTAAATGGATGTCCAATCTCAGTCAGGATCCATCTAGAATTCTTCACAAGTCATAAGAAATGTTTTCTTACCACCCTTAACATCATCCCAGACTTTCAGGACCAGGCCTCAAGGTGAAAAGCCCTGTGAGGACAAAAAGGGGCCCCATGCTAACCTGACTAACTCAGGGAAGGCCTGTGTGGTGGCCTTGCAAATGCAAGAGACCTAAAGTAACCACAAAGGATGGTCTGAAATTAAAACCTTTAATTAAAAAGCACTTTATAGTGGGTAGTCATGTCCTAGGCCAGTATCTTCCCTCACAAAGATCAACCTCAATCTTTATTGAGCCTATTGTCTTTTTGCATCTGAGATAACATATCTGTGGAATGTCAGGGTAACTTGTAACTTCCCTTTTTCTAGACCCCTCAGAGCACACAAATGGCACCAGGGGAGACCACCAATTCTATCATTGTTATTGCTATCTTAATTGTTGACTGTTCACTACCCTGTACCCACCTATATAAAAGAAGCTTGTGTCTATCAGCTGTGACTGAACCCATGTGGATTGATAAGAAATAATGACTTTCAGCTAAGGAGTCTTCTCATGTCCTCATTACTGGCATTCAGGAGGACAGGAGGCAACTGAAAGTGTGCTTGTGCATTGTCCTTGATCCGTGTAGGGTGCCTCCGTGGAAAGGCCCCACTTAGAACAACGATAGCAATGGCAACTGTAACACAAACACTGAGCTCTTACAATACAAAGCTCCTAACAGTGAAAAGTCCTTTAGCCTCTCCACTGTTTAGGACCACTATTAACCCTTCTGCACTTGAAAAAATTCACTCACAGAGAAACTAAACTACACAGTCAAGTTCAAATGAAAACTGAGTGATCACAGACAGTCTGCCTCCAGAGCCCATGCTTTTAACCACCATGGGTTACTGCCCAGGAAGAGAAAAACAAAAAAACAAACAAAAAACCACTTCTTCCTCCACCTCTGTAACCAGAAAATCAGTCTCTAATCAAACCAAAATAACGTTGTAGAAGTGGTATGACAGGGGGGAAAGACCATACTCCAGAGTTAGGGAGACCCGGGTCCAAATGCCAATTCCTCCTTTGATTAAGCAGGATCATTAGGAAGAAATCCCTTGTTCTTCCCTACCTCAGGACTCTCCTTTGTAAAACAGCAAGGCTAATGCCTTCCTTGTATGGTGTTTGTGAGCATAATAAAATAAGGGATGCAAAGTCCTCAGAATAGTGTTGGTCACATAATGAGTAATTATTCCAAAAAAAAAAAATAATGCTTTTCTTCTTCCTTTCTGCTGTGATAGTGGGGAAAGCATCAGGTCTTTTAACCCTGAGCTTATAGAAGACCTTACCTTTACCATCATGTAACCCAGGAGAAAACAGCCCCACGGATTGCCTCAACTGCTAAACACACAGCCAAGAATTCTTTGTTGAAAACCTGAGGTGCTCCTGACCTTAGAGCCCAGCTTATCCCTGTCAAGATGGACAGGATCAGTGTCATGAAGCATGATCTCTCTTCCAAGATGTCTTGAGTTAAAGTGAAGAAGCTTAAAATATTTAAAATCTTAATTATGCTGCTTGGAGTGCTTGTGGTATGGAGGAAGGAAGGAATATTCTATGCTGTGTCGACCTAGGATTTTTAGCAGCTATTATTTTTTTAAGTCTGAGATATTCTATTTCAGTACATAAAAGGCTTCAAAAAGCATATCTGGGTAAAATAAACAAAATACCAGAATCTGCCTGATTTCTCCTTGCCTCTGTCTTCTGCTATAGTAGACCCATTGGATTGCAACCTCCCCACCCGATGCTCACCACCTACACACACTGATTGGGTGGCTCTGATCCAGGCTCGGAAATAATTTCAACTGTGGGAGGCAGTCGGACAGACATGAGCAAAGCAAGAGTGATGGGGCAATTACAGAAGGACAACAGGGCAGAAAGCCCTGGGTGCCTAGCAAATTTAGGAAAACAATACTTCACCCCCAGGGTAACCTTTCCTCCCCTAGCATATACTTGTGAGAGGGTTAACTTGACACACAGGCAGACAGGCCAGGGGTCCAGTGGAAAACAAAGGCAGATGGAACATAGGCAGGGGCAGATATGGCACTTTGGGCAGCCTAACCACATGAACCAACCAAGTAGAAATAATAAAATGTTTCTGGACTCAAAGCGAGAGGCATGGGAAACCAAGGGAGGACCTGCAGCAACAAGGTGTAGGAATGCATAGAAACAGAGGTAGTTCAGCATAGGAACAGAGAAAGAGCACATAGAAACAGGGTAAGTTCTATTGCTGGGCAAGAACAATTGAGGGAATCAATCAAGTGATGACACAGGTAGACAAAGAGCAGGCTTGTAGCAAATATATACCCCTGAACTATAAGACTTGAGGGGGGCAGTCCATTATTGAGGCCCCCTTCCCCATGAGGGGAGTCTGAATCTGCTTGTAATAAATTTTCCACACTTTTGTTTAATTCTTCTAGTCCTTGGAGCTCATTCTTCGGCATCCTGAGACAAGACCCCGGGGGAAAAAACCTCTGCTCACCGTTCCGGTTATCACTCGGTCATGGGGTTTGGACTCTCTGACATTCCCTCCCTAGAGATAACATCTAGGCCTCATTTGTAGTTCAGCTCCAGGCCCAGAAAAGCAGCAAAAACTGGGTGGGTGATGCCAGGACCAGCTACATTGACTAATAACCTCCTGCTCTGGCACCCACCAATCAATGGAGACAATGACCCTGAAAAGATACACTTGGGAAGATGATGAATATTCTATTGAGACTGGACCTCTGGGACCTCCCCTAAGCTCTCTGCCCTTAAAAGCCCTTAGGACCAAGGACCCAGTGCGCTCTCCCTCCTGGGAGCATACCCAAGCCTTCTCCTTCCTCCTCCTCTCTCCCCACCCAGGCAAGTTACCTTCTGAGCCCATTTCTCCTACCACTCACTTCTTCTACCTCTGTGACTTACTAAATACATTTGTCCTATATTTTGAGTCTTGACTCTGAATTCTTTCCTACCCAGAACTCAAGTACCAATGTTGCTGAATCATGGATTATTCTGACACCACTGATCTAACACCTAGTGTCTTTCTCACTGCCGCCAACATGACTGTACTTGGAAGGGCACAAGGCAATGTTTAGGAGACACTCAAGGAATTGGTTTACTAAACATCAAGTCTGCATATTAGTCATCCAGCCCTGGTCTTATCCTTGAGATGTCCTGACAAAGTTCCAATGTTCCTCTCCAGTTCTGGTATTTGACCTTTATTCAGTGCTCTCTACTTTCCAGTCAAGAGAAATTGAGATCTTCTCAATGATTTTTCTTCACTATGTCATCTCCCCTTACATTTAACAGTTGCACATACACAAACACACAGAGAGAGATTAGGGTATAGGAGGAGAAAGAAGAAAGAGAGACAGAGAAAGAGATCTAAATCCTAACCCTAAATTTAAATTTAAAAAGCCTTTTTTGATGCTGACTGCCTGATCTTCCTTTTATTGCTCCCCCATTATTTTGTATATTCATTTCTACATTTCTTCATTTCTGGAGGGAGTTCAGTTTTTATCTGTTTTTTAATTGAGTTTATTGGGGTGACATTGGTTTGCAAAACCATACAATTTTATTTTTTATTTTTATTGATTTCAAAGAGGAAGGGAGATGGAGAGAGAGAGATAGAAACATCAATGATGAGAGAGAATCATTGATCGTCTGCCTCTTGCACACTCCCCACTGGGGACCAATCCCACAACCCAGGCATGTGCCCTTGACCAGAATCAAACCCGGGACCCTTCAGTTCGCAGGCAGACACTCTATCCACTGAGTGAACCCAGCTAGGGCAAAACCATACAGTTTTTAAGTGTACAAGTCAATAAAACAACACCTGTACACTGCAACATGTGCCCATCACCCCAAGCAAAGTCTCTTTCCATCCCATCCCCCCACTTTGCACTTATGCATTCATGCACCTTACTTGAGCACCTACTCTGTGCCAGGCATTGTGTTAGGCATTAGAAGTAACTCCAACATAAACAGTCTGTTTTCTCACAGATTTTGCCAGGGTTATTAGAGGATAGAGACAAAGTACTGGTGCAGTGTGAGGACTTATAATAAATACATAATCTAGACTTTGGAGACAGCATTTGGAATGCTGGGACAGCTTTCTCTGTGGAGTAATACCTTAGATAATTCTGAAAGGAGAGTAGAGATTAGGTGGAAAATGAAAGATAGGAGAGGCAGTTGGTAAATGGAGTCAGGAACAGTAGGGTCTTCTAGACATAGGTAACAGCAGCTGCAAAACCCAGGTGAGAAAGACAGCATGTAACATTAAAGGAACTAAAGGTTGTTCAGCAAGCAAGCATACCAGACATATGGCTGGGTTTGCTGAAAGTAAAAAGGCTATATTTGTATTTTAGAATAACTCTGATTGTTCTGTGGGAAGCAGATTAGAAGGAGAGTGCAGAGAGACAAAGATAATAAGCTATTACAGTAGCTGATTTATAGATAACATTTCTCTGTCTGGCAATGGAAGTAAGCTAAAGTGGAAAACACTGATAGATGTTTAAGAACAATTGAATCAACTAGATTTAGTCATTGTAAGTTGGATGGGAGAGAAAGGGAGGAGTCCAAGAGGACTTCTAGGGTTTTTATGTGGACAAATGAATGGGTGGTGGTGTCACTCCCCAAGAATAGAGGAGGTGACACAGAATGGAAGGCTATGTTAAGTATGATGTTTTTATGGAATTCGTGAGTGCGGATATAGTAGGAACTGGCATGCCCCATATTTGACATTCCACAACCTTCTACCCTTCAATTGACACCAAGTACTCAACTGAATCACCCCTGTCTGTGATGATACCATATACATCTCATTACATATTCTATCTGCAAGAATGCATGACCTCGCCCTAGCCGGTTTCACTCAGATAGTGTGTCGGCCTGCAGACTGAAAGGTCCAGGGTTCAATTCCAGTCAAGGGCAAATGCCTGGGTTGTGGGCACAATCCTCAGCAGGGGGCATGCAGGAGGCAGCCAATCCATGATTCTCTCTTATTATTGATGTTTCTATCTCTCTCCCCTTATCCCTTCCTCTCTGAAATCAATAATATATATATATATATATATATATATATATATATATATATATATATTCTTTTTTTTAAAGAATGCATGACCTCTATAATTTTCAGGAATATCTAAATTTCTAAGACATAAGAAAAGTAAAACAAACAAACAAACAAAACCAAAATAAATAAATTAAATAAATGAAATTTCTAAGACCTGGTCATCAAGCTGAGGGTGCACCTCTTACTCCCAGTAGTACCTCAATACCCAGGGCTTAAAACCATTTCAAAAAAGTTCTCAAAATTGATCTGATGCTACAACCTGCTCCTGGAAGGCAGGCAAAGTCAGAGTAATAGCCTTAGCAAAATAGACACTGAAAGAGTTGGATGAATTGAAACACCTGATCAATTCAGATATAGCTTTAAAGGCCCTGGCATTTCAACAACACTCTTTACTCCCAGGCTATCTATTTGGAGAAAACATCAAGTAAAAATTACACAGTAAAACCCCAATGAGGCTGCCTGAAGAAGAAAAGTTAAATTGTTCAGCAGAGCAATTTCACAACTAAAAGTAGTTTTATTCAAGGTATAGGGCTTGGATAATACAGAAAAAGTACATATAAAAGCTTATTTTTTAATAAAAGGATAAATTAATGAGTCCATAAATAATGATAATGCTTTATATTTGTACTAAAATATGTAGTTTACAAAATACTTCCATTTCCATTAAATTATTTTAATCTCTGACTCATAGAACTTCAAAAGCAGTCACTGCTTTCCAGATTCTTTGGTCCAATGTTAGGAAATCCCACATAAACCTGCAATCAATTTGTCAACATACAAAGTATTTTTTGCCTCAACTAAACCACATTCTGTAAAACTAGATGATTACTGATGTGGGGAGTCAAAGAAGATGAAGAGTAAATATCTTCTTCACACCTGAATTGGTTGAGTACTATCGCTGAACATTCTTGACACATATGATATATTTTTAACAAAATGTAGGAGGTAAAAGAAATATAATTATTTTTTCCAAAACAAGAAAACTGAGCAAATAAAGAATGATTTAAATGTCTTCTCTTCATCTACTTGTAGTTTTTAAATAAACATTTTCTTTTAGAAGAATTTTAGCTTTACAAAATAATTGTGAAACTAGTAGAGGTATATTCACACCCAGTTTCACCTGATGTTATATTACATTAATACACATATTTGTCACACATAATGAGCTCATATTGATATATTACTAACTAAAGTTTACACTTTACTCATATTTTCAAATTTTCCCTGATGTCCTTTTCCTCTTCCAAGATCCCATCTAAGATGCCATGACATTTAGTAGCCATGTTTCTTTAGGTTCCCTTTGGTTATGACAGTTTTTCAGATTTTCCTTGTTTTTGCTGACTAACAATTTTGAGGATTATGGGTCAGCCACTTTGTGGAAGGCCTCCCAATCATGATTTTCTGATGATTACACTGTGGGAAATTCATTTCTGGGAAGAACCCACAGAGATCAAGTACCATTATAATTATATCACTTCAGGTGACTTATCACTGTTTTTTTGTGTGTGTTTTTTGTGTGTGTTTTTAAATAAATCTTTATTGTTCAGATTATTACAGGAGTTCCTCTTTTTCTTTCCCCCATAGCTCCCCTCCACCTGATTCCCCACCCCACCCCATGTCCTTACCCCCCTCCACTGTCTTCATCCATAGGTGTAAGATTTTTGTCCAATCACTTCCCGCACCCGTCACAACCCCTTCCCCCTGAGAATTGTCAGTCCACTCCCTTTCTATGCCCCTGATTCTATTATAGTCATCAGTCCATTCTGTTCATCAGTTTTTTTTATTCACTTGATTTTTAGATTCACTTGTTGGTAGGTATGTATTTGTTGTCATTTTGTTGTTCATAATTTTTATCTTTAACTTTTTCTTCTTTTTCCTCTTCTTAAAGAATACCCTTCAGCATTTCATATAATCCTGGTTTGGTGGTGATGAACTCCTTTAGCTTTTTCTTGTATGGGAAGCTCTTTACCTGACCTTCAATTCTGAATGATAGCTTTGCTGGGTAGAATAATCTTGGTTGTAGGTTCTTGCTGTTCATCACTGAATATTTCTTGCCACTCTCTTCTGGCCTGCATAGTTTCTGTGAGAAATCAGCTGACAGTCGTATGGGTACTCCCTTGTAGGTAACTAACTGTTTTTCTCTTGCTGCTTTCAAGATTCTCTCTTTGTCTTTTGCCCTTGGCATTTTAATTATGTGTCTTGGGTGGTCCTATTTGGATTCTTCTTGTTTGGGGTTCTGTGCGCTTCCTGGACTTGTAAGTCTATTTCTTTCACCAGGTAGGGAAAGTTTTCTGTCATTATTTCTTCTAATAGGTTTTCAATATTTTGCTCTCTCTCTTCTTCTGGCACCCCAATAATTCAGATGTTGGTACACTTAAAGTTGTTCCAGAGGCTCCTTACACTATCTTCATATTTTTGGATTCTTTCTTCTTTTTGTTTTTCTGGTTGGGTGTTTTTTGTTTCCTCATATTTCAGATCTTTGGTTTGATTCTTGGGGTCCTTTGATCTACAGTTGAATTTCTGTATATTCTTTATTTCAGACAGTGTATGCTTAATTTCTGACTGGTCCTTTTCCATTTTTTTGGCATTCTCATTAAGGTCCTTGAAGGTCTCACTAAGCTCCTCAGAGGTCTCATCAAGTTTCTTGGAGGTTTTTAGAAGATTCTTGAGTAACCTTATAAATGTGGTTTTGAACTCTATGTCCAGTAGTTTGCTTTCCTCCATTTCTTTCATTCGTGACATGTTTCTTTGTCTCCGCATTTTGCTGCTTCCCTGTGTTGATGGAGTGGTTTTCTGGGGTAAGTGACCAGTGGTTCAGCCTATCACCTGAGGTGGACACTCTTGGTGCACCCCTTTGTGGGCTGAGTGCAAAGTCTTGGTGAGTTAAGCCTTGATTGCTGTTGGTACACTGGGAGGAATTGACCTCCAGGCCAATTGGCTGTGAGGACCCGCTGTGTCTATAATGGAAGAACTGCTGTGCTGGAGACACGCTTATGGGGCAGGACTTGCTTCAGTGGGTCTTTGGTGCTCACTGAGTCTGCCTCTTGAGTGTGTCACTTATGGATGTGAGTAGTTGAAATCTGGTGTCATCTTACACTGACCACTAGGTACACTAGCTTCTGGATCTCCAATGGGGTGCAGGTCAGCTACTGTCTGAGGCCACCCAGCAAGAGCTACAGCGAGAACTACAATTTTCTTCTCTTTGCTTGGGGTTTGGAGGTTTTGGAGCTGTCTGACCAGAGCTGCAGTTCTTTACGTTAAGCTGCGATAGGGCAGACCATTTATATGCAAAACTCGCTGGTGGAGCTTGGGTGAGTTTGTAGATTGTGCAGGGCGGGGTCTCAGGGAGTCACTAGGCTAGGGCGTGGCAAACAGTGATGGCTGCCAGTCAGCAGTCTCTGCATCTCCGCGTTTCCAAGTCCCCGCATCCCACGCCCCAACACAGTAAACAATGATTGCTGGGCACACCTCTGCAAGAAAGCCACCCTCACTTTCCGATGCGATGGCAGACAGTCCAGCTTCTCCCCATAGGAGTTTGGGTCCCCAGTGTCTCCCCAGAAACTGGAGTTCAGAGTAATTGGGAGCTTGTCTCCCTTTGGGTTGAAAAAAGCAGTGCACCCAGTCGCCTGCCACCAGCCCAATCACGCATCTCCATACCTCAGCTTTTCAGCGCTTGTGCACTTCTCAATACTCTTTTCTCTTTCCTTCTAGTTGTAGAATTTCCACTCAGCCAGCTTTCCCATGGTTCTGGGTGACAGACGTTTTGTCTTTTAGTTGTAGTTTTGAAATTGTTGTGCCAGGCAGCAGTGTAGGTGTTTATCTTGGTTCGGATCTCCTTATCACTGTTAATACTAACCTTGGTCACCCAATTGGAGGTCATGTTTGTCAGGGTTCTCAGCTGTAAATCTCCTCTTCTTTTTTCCATTTCTACAGTGTCCTTTGGAAGAAACTCACCATGTGCATTCAACATTTAAGTACTAGGAACATCTCTCTAAAGACAGACCATCTACATAAATTATTTGGTGGGTGATATCTGTCCATTCTCCACATTCATTACTTGTTTGTAACACTATAGACACATCTATTTTTATTTTACACATTGGGTTATAGTCCAATACAACTTTATTTTTTTGTTGTTGCTCAAAATTGTTCAGCTTTGGGGAACTCTTTCAGATGGCTTCTGGAACACTTTGATAAACCCATGTTCTGGGCTGCAAACATTTTACAGCTCCTCCGTTGCCTGGGGGCAGGATGCCTTAAGACAGAGGGAGGTGAAGTAGGTCACCGAACTATGGGTCAGTTGGAGTTTGAAGGGAGGTGGTGGTTCACGCTTCGGCCAAGTGTGCCCAGGCGTTGCACCTGTGCCCTGAGTTTCTTAGAAATGGCTGAAATAGCTTTTGTAACCTTTGGGTTGTCATTGTAATTGTCCTAACTCCCTCTTATGGTTCCCGAGTATAAATTTGCTGTAACACCTGTGGTCGGCACTGCAGTTCGGCCTTTACCACGGTGAAGTGCTGCAACTGTAGTCGCTGGCCAGCTTAATAAAGGCTCATAAATTTTGATCTCTGTCTCTGGTGGTCGTCTCTTGTGGGTCACCCCATAACATTTGGAGGCCCCAGCAAGATATACTCCGGCCACGTTGCCAGTGGACGCCCTAGGTGAGGACACTCCAGTCTCCATCCTGGGTTCCGGAGAGGTGGAGTGTCTCCTCCAAAATTTGCGATCCAAAAATTAAGAGCCACGTGGACCCCCAGTGGGGAGGTAAGCACCTGGTTTCTGTTTGTGGAACGTTCCCCTGGTGGACTACAGGAGGGCTGGACGCAGCAGAGCCTCCAAGTCCGGACACCCGGGCACAACGGCGTCCGGGGTCCCTGTTACGTGTGACCTTAGGGTGCACATGTCTGGTTTGTCTTGTCTTTGTTGTCCTTGTCTTTGTTAAAATGGGTCAGGGCCAGTCGTCTACGTCTACCCCCTTACAATGTTTTCTTAAGAATTTTCAGGACTTCAAACAGCGCGGAGAGGACTACAGGATGTCGGTTAATGGTTTTGATTTGCAGAAATTGTGTGAATTGGAATGGCCCACATTTGGGGTTGGGTGGCTATCTTCTGGGATCTATGACTTAGGAATGGCTTATAGGGTTCATCATATTGTTTATGGCCGTCCAGGTCACCCTGACCTAATCCCTTATATTCAAATTTGGGTTGACATCCTCACTGAAAAACCCCGGTGGTTGAAAAATTGCCAGGGCCAAGAAAGGAAATTGGGACAGAGACAGACCGTTTTATTGGCTCATCTCCCAAAAGGAGACAAAAAGGTAGACCCTAAGGTCTTACCAAATGATCCGGAGGACAAGGTCCCCGACCGCTGGCCTCCCCTTTATGTTCCTCCTCCAGAGCCCCAACCGGAGGTGGGCCCCTTGGCCTCGCAAGAAGCCCCAATACCCTCACAAATGCCTCCTAGTTCCATTGCCCCGCCGCCTTCGGCACCAACATTATCAATGGGACAGACAGGAGGAGCCCCTGGGAACCCGACCCCGGTGACACCCCTCTACCCTGCTCTCCCGCAGGCACCTCCACACGGAGTGAGAGAAAATCCGGACCCAAGACAATTGGCCTCCCACTCAGACTCTGTCCGCGAACAACCCTTTCAGTCCGCCCCACACCCAGACCGGGACCCCTTATGGCCTACCGGACATGACCAGCAGAGGGGAGAGAGAGTCGGGTCTCGGTGGCCCTGCTCCCATGTTCTCTCTACACCAGGCGGGTCCCCCTGATTTAGGACCTGATGGTCAGCCTTTTATGGTCTATGTCCCATTTTCAACCAGTGACTTATACAACTGGAAGAACCAAAACCCATCGTTCTCCCAGAATCCCCAAGGTTTGATTTCGCTCCTAGAGTCGGTCTTTTTCACCCACCAGCCGACCTGGGACGACTGCCAGCAGCTACTTCAGACCCTTTTCACCTCAGAAGAGAGAGAGAGAGTAAAAGGGGAAGGGAGGAAGTTAGTCCTTGAGCCAGATGGCCAACCCACCACAGACCCAGGGAGGATCTAGGCTGTTTTTCCATCTGGAAGGCCACAATGGGATCACAACACTGATCGGGGAAGGGATGCTCTCTACAGGTATTGCCAGACTCTCCTGAGGGGCATCTGAGCGGCAGCTTCGAAGCCCACCAACCTTTCCAAGGTAACAGAAACAGTCCAGGGACCAAACGAGAGCCCCACCGCCTTCTTCGAGAGGCTCTGTGAGGCATATCGGGTGTACACCCCAATAGACCCTGATGCCCCAGAGAATCGGTGGGCTAACAATATAGTGTTTGTGTCCCAGTCGGCCCCAGATATTAGAAAAAAATTACAGAAGTTAGAAGGCTTTGAGGGGAAGTCACTTTCAGAACTGGTCGAGGTCGCCCAGAAGGTCTTTAACAACCGAGAAGATCAGACTGCTAACCTAAACGCCAGAATGGCAAAGGTCCTTCTAGCCATGAATAAAGTGAAGGGACAGCAAAGAGGGATGGGAAGAAAAGAATAGGAGAAGAGAGGACATAACCAAAAGACCCAGCTGGGGAAAAACCAGTGTGCCTACTGTAAGAAAGAAGGACACTGGAAACGGGAGTGTCCTGAGCGGCCAGGGAATAAGGCAGTCCCGGTGTTAGTGGAAGAAGTGGACTGAAGGTGTCAGGGCTCTGTGGGCCTCCAGGAGCCCCGGGTAACGCCAAATGTCAGGGGCAAGCCAGTAGATTTTCTGATAGACACCGGAGCCACCTTCTCTGTACTGCAACACCCGGCCGGGCCAGTTTCTAAGGACAGAACTCCCATCCAGGGGGCCACAGGACAAGTAAAGTCTTACACCTGGACACAAGCCCGGATTGCTAACCTCTGGAAAAAGACTGTTACCCATTTCCATCCTCGTTATGCCTGAATGTCCCTACCCCCTCCTAGGGAGGGATCTGCTCAGCAAACTCCAGGCCACAATTTCCTTTGAAGGAGGGGAGCCTCAGGTGCTTCTTTGGGCACCCACAGGCAAGGAAAAAATGATCCTCCTCCTCCCTTGTCCCCTAGAAGAGGAATACAGGCTGCATGAAGGACCTTTGGAGGCCCCTCCGCAGGATCCTTACCTCGGGAGGCTCCAAGAGGAAATACCGGGGGTCTGAGTGGAAGGGAACTCGCCTGGATTAGCAGCTCACAGACCCCCTATAGTGATCCAACTAACCAGCACAGCCACCCCAGTTAGAGTGTGGCAGTACCCTATGAGCCAGAAGGCGAAAATAGGGATAGCAAAGCACATCCTAAGATTAAGGGAGGCCGGGATCCTGATTCCCTGCCATTCGGCATGGAACACCCCTTTACTCCCCGTCCAGAAGCCGGGGACAGAGGACTTTAGGCCAGCCCAGGACTTACAAGAAGTTAATAAAAGAGTAGAAACTATCCACCCAATGGTGTCCAACCCGTACACCCTCCTGAGCCTGCTCCGGCCTTAGTACCAATATTATACGGTCTTAGACTTAAAGGATGCCTTTTCCTCCCTCCCATTGGTGCCGCAGAGCCAGACAATCTTTGCTTTTGAATGGACAGATTCAGAAGAGGGGGAATCAGGACAGTTAACCTGGACAAGGCTTCCCCAGGGATTCAAGAACTCCTCTACCTTGTTTGATGGGGCTCTGAACCAGGATTTAAAGGAGTACTGTCATAGTCACCCGGGCGTCACCCTACTCCAGTATGTTGATGACCTCCTACTTGCTACTGGGGACCGGGAGAAATGTCAACAGGCAACCCGGGACCTGCTGGTGACGCTGGATCAACTTGGGTCTCTGAAATTCTCCCCCGGTTTGGCCTACCTTTATTCATGGGGTCCGACAATGGCCCAGCGTTCATCGCTAAGGTAACCCAATCTTTAGTTAAGGCCCTTAAGGTCACTTGGAAGTTACAGTGTGTTTATAGACCTCAGAGTTCTGGACAGGTAGAGAGAATGAATCGGACACTTAAGGAAACCCTAACTAAAATTAGAAACTGGCGAGAACTGGGTAAGTCTCCTCCCCTTTGCCCTACTCAGGAAGTTGACTTTACTGAATTGCCCAGTGGATTGGGAGGATACCGATATCTCTTAGTATTTGTGGACACTTTCTCCAGTTGGCCAGAGGCATACCCAAGAAGGCCCAGCTCTGCTCAACCAAGGTAACATACTTAGGATACAACATCGAAGAAGGTAAGTGGACCCTCTCAAAGTGTAGAGTTCAGGCCATCCTCTCAATACCCACCCCAAAGACGAAGAGGCAGGTACGGGAATTCCTGGGAGCCGTAGGGTACTGCAGACTTCGGATCTTGGGTTTTGCTGAAATAGCCAAGCCCCTATATTCAGCTACAGGGGGTAAAAACCCAAGCCTCTCCTGGATGAACATAGAGGAAAAGGAGTTCCAAAAGTTAAAGCAGGCCCTCGCAAGTGCTCCAGCTCTGGCACTGCCTGACCTCACCAAGCCCTTCCAGCTTTATGTGGCAGAATCTCAGAGGGTTTCCAAAGGGGTACTAACACAAACTCTGGGGCCCTGGAAGAGGCCAGTTGCCTACTTGTCTAAGAGGTTGGACCCAGTGGCCGCAGGATGGCCGGGCTGTCTGAAGGCTATAGCAGCCACGGCCATACTGGTTAAAGAACCTCTAAACTGACTTTTGGCCAAGACTTACAAGTGGTTGCGCCCCACACATTAGAAACCCTACTGCACAGCCCACCTGAGCGCTGGTTATCAAATGCTCGTATTACCCAGTACCAGGTGCTCCTGCTTGACCCCCCGAGGGTAAGCTTCTTGAAGACTACAGCCCTAAACCCGGCCACTCTCCTCCCTGATGAGGGAGCTGAAACTCCCCTCCACAACTGTGAAGAGACCCTGACTACCCTAACTTCCTTGAGGGCTGACCTGACAGACCAGCCCATCTCCAACCCTGAGGAGACCCTGTTCACTGACGGGAGCAGCTTTGTGGAGGACGGTATCAGGTATGCCGGGGCAGCTGTAGTTACACAAGAAAGAGTCATATGGGCACAATCCCTAGGACATGGGACTTCAGCACAGAAGGCAGAACTCATAGCCCTCACCCAGGCCTTACGCTGGGGAAAGGACAAGAGAATCAATATCTACACGGACAGTAGATATGCCTTTGCCACAGAGCATATACATGGAGCCTTATATCAGGAGAAGGGCCTCCTAACCTCAGGGGGGAAGGATATTAAAAATGCTCCAGAGATACTAAACCTTCTTTCAGCCATTTGGGGCCCTAAAGAAGTTGCAGTCATTCACTGCAAAGGGCATCAATAGGACAATTCCCCTGTGACGAAGGGGAACCAATTTGCCGACAAAACGGCTAAAGAGACTGCAAAAAGACCAGTAGGGCCCCTAGAAGTGCTGGCAGCCATACCTACTCAGAATCTGGAGCCCAACCCCAGGTACACCCCCAAGGAAGAGGATACAGCCAGGAGGTTACAGGCGAAGGAAGCCACCAATGGGTGGCTACAGTTACCAGATGGGAGAACATTAGTCCCAGAAGGCCTTGGATGGACTATCGCCTCCCAAACGCACAGGAGCACACATCTGGGAGGAACTAAGTTAGCTGAGCTTTTAGGAAGAGAATACTATATCCCTGGGTTGCATAAAATGGCCCGGGATATAGCCAGGAGATGCCAGATCTGTGCACAAGTGAACCCAGGACCTCCAATAACCGCCCCGCCAGGAACCCGGTTTCGAGGTTCAAGCCCTGGTGAACAGTGGGAAGTCGACTTTACTGAATTGCCCAGTGGATTGGGAGGATACCAATATCTCCTAGTACTTGTGGACACTTTCTCCAGTTGGCCAGAGGCATACCTGACCAGGGCTGAAACAGCACAGGTAGTAGTTAAGAAACTCCTCTCTGAAATTCTCCCCCGGTTTGGCCTACCTTTATTCATGGGGTCCGACAATGGCCCAGCGTTCATTGCTAAGGTAACCCAATCTTTAGTTAAGGCCCTTAAGGTCGCATGGAAGTTACATTGTGTTTATAGACCTTAGAGTTCTAGACAGGTAGAGAGAATGAATCGGACACTTAAGGAAACCCTAACTAAACTAAAATTAGAGACTGGCGAGAACTGGGTAAGTCTCCTCCCCTTTGCCCTACTCAGGGCTCGCTGCACCCCATATGTAAAAGGGCTGATTCCTTTTGAAATCATGTTTGGCCGTCCGCCACCTCTTCTCCCGTGGCTGAGGGAGGAAGAGCTAGCTGTGTTATCTAATAGAAATCCCCTCAGGTCTTTGCAGGCGCTCCAGAGCAGTACAGCGGCTGCAAGGCCAATCGTCAGGGCAGCACACCAGGAAGCCCATCCACCGGACCCAGATAGCCCACCTGTGTGTGCTCCTGGCGACCTAGTCTGGGTGAGGAGGCACGACCCAGGTACTCTTGAGCCACAGTGGGAAGGGCCATTCCAGGTCATCCTGAGCACCCCAACTGCCATTAAGGTTGGGGGAAAGAAGCGTTGGATCCATCGGACTCAGGTCAAGAAAGCTGACGAGACTGCTGAAAGATGGACAGCAAGGCTCACCGAGAACCCCCTCAAGGTTAGACTAACGTGGGATCCCACATAAGTACCCTTCTTTTATGCCTCCTTGCCTGTGCAGAGAATACCCAAGCAACTGGAAACCCCCACCAAGCTCCAGTTTATACGTGGGAAGTCACCCACACCCTAAATGGAAAAACCATCGGTAGGGTAACCACCTCTGGAGTCCCCACAATTGGGGCTGACCTATGTAAGATATTCGGAGAAGGATGGAATCGCCCCCCTACAGTAAGGGGTATGGGGATATCTAGAGGAAATACCAGGTATGTTGCTATAAAAACCTATGGGTGCGGGACACTAGAACTTGAGAGGGGACTTTGGAAAACCCAACATTATATATGTCCTCGAGAAGGACCCCCCGGGTGTGGAAGTGAAGGGGACTATTTTTGTGCCTCTTGGGGATGTGAGACATTAGCCCTGTGGAAGACAGTTGACCCGATACTCTGGCTCACCCGGGTAGTAAGGCCAGGGGCCCCCACCGCTAATTGCACGATCGGGAACTGTAACCCGATTATAATCCAACCCTTAAACTGGAGGGCAGACTATTGGGAGGAAGGTAAGACCTGGGGTATCTGGCTATATGTCTCTGGCCAAGACCCTGGAGCACTTTTTTCCATCCAGAGAAGGACCCTACCCCGGGCCCGAAACCCTGTAGGTCCCTTACGTCCCATTCTCCAACCCGAACCTCCGAGACCCCCTAAGGTGACACTGGCCCTCGTGGTGACGAGAACCCCCAGATGGAATGACACGGAGACGCCAAAACCAGCTCCAGGACCAACCGAGGCACCAGGAGAACTTAGGCTCCTACCGGAGACGTCCCATCGAGGCCTGTTAAAAACACTGGAGGCCATGTCCTGCTTCCTCAATAAGACCTCCCGCAACATAACCAAAGACTGCTGGCTGTGCCTAAATCCTGAACCCCCGTATTATGTGGGTATCGGGGCAAATATTTCCTTTGGGCAGAATGCATCTGAGATCCATAATTATTCTGTCCAAAGCCTGCCAGAAGGCCTCTGTGTATGGGGACATCAATCCCACCTTACTCTGGAGGACCTACAGGGGGCTGGAACATGCATAGCCCCAGTGAACTACCCTTTAGGGTCCTCTCCATACTCTTCCTCATGCACTCAGGTAACAGAACTGCCTCAAGAGTATGATGAGTCCCTAAATAGGCATTTTGTAGCACCAGAGGGAACTTGGTGGGCGTGCAGCAGTGGGATAGTACCTTGTGCCTTCCCCCCTTCTTTACTTTCACCAACAGATCCTGGCATATGTATCCTTACTCATATCCTACCACAAGTATACTATTACTCTGGGGAAGGAGGTAGGGAACACTTAAGATAGAACCTAGAAGGTATAAGAGGGCGCCTGTCTTGGTCCCCCTCCTAGTGGGACTAGGCCTGGCCGGACCTACTGCCATTGGAACTGCCGCTTTTATAACAGGACATCAGAACTACAAAGAGCTAGGACAACAGGTTGATCAGGACCTTAGCACCCTTGAAAAATCGGTAGGACAGCTAGAAGACTCCTTAAGCTCCCTAGCTGAGGTAGTCCTGCAGAACCGGAGGGGATTAGATTTATTGTTCCTAAAACAAGGAGGCTTGTGCTTAGCGCTGGGAGATACCTGTTGTTTTTACACAAACCACTCCAGCGTCATCAGGGAGAATCTAAGCCAGCTTAGGAAACGCCTCTTAGATCAGGAAGAAAGGAGAAGGGCTGAAGGAAATTGGTATGAAAACCTGTCCACTTGATCACCATGGCTAATTACCCTCTTGTCAGCCATAGCCAGACCTCTGGTCCTCCTGCTCCTCATTTTACTGTTTGGCCCGTGCTTTGCCAAATGCTTACTAAACTTCATCCAAAGTAGAATACAGGCTGTAAAGCTCATGGTCCTCCACACCCATTACCAGCAAATCCCCGGGGAAGAAGGGGAGGAATCTGAATCAACGATTTGATTCACCGTAAAGACCAGTAGGGAATGTTCTGGGCCGCAAACATTGCACAGTTCCTCCATGGCCTGGAGGCAGGATGCCTTAAGACAGAGGGAGGTGGAGTAGGTCACCGAACTATGGGTCAGTTGGAGTTTGGAGGGAGGTGGTGGTTCACACTCCGGCCAAGCGTGCCCAGGCATTGCACCTGTGCCCTGAGTTTCTTAGAAACGGCTGAAATGGCTTTTGTAACCTTTGGGTTGTCATTGTAACTGTCCTAACTCCCTCTTGTGGTTCCTGAGTATAAATTTGCTGTAACACCTGTGGACTGCACTGCAGTTCGGCCTTTACCGCGGTGAAGTGCTGCAACTGTAGTTGCTGGCCAGCTTAATAAAGGCTCATAAATTTTGATCTCTGTCTGGTGGTCGTCTCTTGCGGGTCACCCCATAACACCCACGTTGTGGGTATGTTTTTGTCAAATGCTTCCTTACTTCCTGGCACTCAAGATGTATATTTCCTCTCCCAGTCTTGGGAATAAGCCCTTTCTCCAAAGCTCCCCTGTCTGGGGAGTAGGCCTTTGTTATGGTGAACTCTCTGGGTGTAAGTCCTCAAGGATTACTCTCCTCCTCCTGCTGTTGGATCCTCAACAGAAGTTGCTTTCTTTCATGCTACTCCCCACTCAACCTTTAGTAATTGGTCAACATTACCATTTAATGTTTCCTCCCAGTGTGTGGCTCTAGTGGCTTCTGCTCCAGTCACATCTCAGCTGTGACTCTCTGGATTTACCTGTCTCTCAGGTTCTCAGTGTGATATGAGCCCTGCAAACTCAGTTGGCAGGTGACTCCAAGAAAAGTCATTAAGTTACAGTTTGTCCATTTTTACTTGTTACTACGACAGGAGTGGCAACTTCCAAACTCTTTACATGTTGAATCTGATACTAGAAGTTTCTCTATTTCCATTTTCTTTTTTTTAAATCTTTATTGTTGAAAGTTCTGTTTCCATTTTCTAATCTTTTATTGTTATCTATTCAGACTCACCTTTGCCTCTAGTAACTATCTACCTTCTTTTCATTCCAATATCTCAATGACAGCAATTGCAGACATTTATGTTTGCATTCTGTCGAGTTTAGAATTCCTGAGAAGTTCAGTTTGTTTCTAACTGAGCAAACATCGGGAGTCTCAGTTAGTCAAAGTACAGTCATATGTGCAAGAATGGATGTGAATGCAAATTGTGGCATTCTGCACTTTACTTTAAAGTTGCAGACACTTCAGTTCAGGCATTCAGAGCTAGAAACACATTTCCATGAAATACACTGATGGCGCCTTCTCTTGCCTACATGTGCATGTGATGAGGTTTTTACAATGGCTTGAGCCTCTAGACATTTTCCCCTGAAAGTTCACCTGAACAATATAGTTTAAAGTGGAAAAGGGCAGACAGTCTTAGAACTTTTACTCATGCACAGTGGCAACTCAGTGACTGCCTGAGAAGAGCAGTCCACATGGTAATTCCCAAGTTTCCAGAGTGTTCTCCCTTCCTTACACACTAAACCATTGTTGGCGCATTTCACTCCAATGTCAAGTCCAAGAGATCAAGTGACAATAATCCCCTCATAGGGAGGAATCTGGGGAGCTGGGAAGCAATAAGTGATGGCTCACGGGGCCATGAAGGCATGGGGGAAGGCTGCTGTCACAGTGAAAACTAGGCTCAGAGCCTAAGAGCAGGTCACAGTGTTCACATTCATTCATCAACTTGCCACATGAATTGGCAAAATGGATTCACACTGCTATTGGCTGACTTTAGATAGCATTTTAGAGGCGTGGAAATAAAGGTTCTGTGACTAAGAACTGACGAGGTGCCAAATATATTAAGCACTTCTATGATACAACTCTACTTAATTCCCACAAGGAGGTTTGTGCCACCATCCCCCTTTTCCTTTCTTTCAAAAAATATTTTTATTAATTTCAAAGAGAAAGGAAGAGGGAGAGAGAGATAGAAACATCAATGAGGAGAGAGAATCATTGCTTGATTGCTTCCTGCATGCCCCTACTGGGGATCGAGCCCATAACCCTGGTATGTGCCCCTGACTGGAATAGAACCTGGAACCTTCAGTCGCAGGCCGACGCTCTATCCACTGAGCCAATCTGGCTAGAGCACCATCCCCTTTTTTATCTGTTTAATGAAGCTTAGAACAGTCACGGGAAGTCACACAACTTTGTCACTAAACTGTTCTAGTTCACTGCCTTCCAGGAGATCAAGGCTGGACCCTCAAAGAGAGCCCTCTGTAGGGGAGGAGCCACCATGATGGAAGAGCCAGGACGGTGAAGACAGTGTCCTCAGTTTAGAAAGAAAAAGATGCCACACAATTCCCAGTGCCAGGGTCTTATCAGCAGTGAATGATCAGATGTTAGGGTCTCAGCATGGTGCAAAATGTGAAAAATCTCCAGACTACCCAGCATCCCAATGAAGGAAAAGAGAACTCACTTCCTAAGCAACTCATGTGCCCGTCACTCTCATAAATTGATATTTATTTGGTATTTCATTTAACCTTCAAAATAACCTTGTGGTTTGTGAATTTGTTGGACATTTTACAGGAAAAAAAAAACAAGGCTCAGAAAGATGAAAATACTTGTTGACAATCTGCTGGTGGGGAGGGTGTTAAACTGCAATTCAAACTCAGGGTTGTCTGAATGCAAATCCTTTGGCTCTTTCAAAATGCACTTCATGGCTTCTATGAATGTTTTTCATGTATCACATAAGAAATGAAAAGTTAAATATTTATAAAGCCTGCTCTTGAGTGTGTAATCTCACCACGTTAAGTTGCTTATCCATTTATTTTTAAATCTGTCACGGTGATTAGAGAATATATTAGGGGAAAAACGTCAACCTTCAGTTTTTACTTTGCTATGATGTTTGTTTGCTTTTTAATTCAGGGAAAAATGTATATATATATATACCCTTTAATTTCAACCTAATGCAAAGGTGCTAAGCTGATCCCGTGGCAAAGCTATGACTCTAGGCCCGTTTATGACCTAGTCCAGAGTCACAGGCAGGAGGCTGGTTCTGTTACATTCAATTTAAGATAATACGAATTTTTAAATTTTGCTTAGAGAGTTTTAAACTTCAGAACTAGTCAGGAGACTTCAGTCATAGGGTTGTTTAGGAAGTTAATGTGGATTATCCACGATGTTATTAAACATAACAGAGATATGGCCCAGCCATGACCTTAAGTACAGGAAAGAAAGTGAACTTCTGAAACAATAAGAGTAATTGGAGGTGAGGGAAAGAAGCAGGTACCATAAAGGTCACATGACTATGGCTGAGGGGCCAGTGACACAGATGCACCACCTGGTGGAGACTAACTAGGAAGCCATCCAGCTATTTTTTTTTTTTAATGTAAATTCTTTATTGTTGACAGTATTACATATGTCTCCTTTTCCCCCATTGACCTCTCTTCATCCGCTCCTACCCCCCAGCACAGGCCCTCACCCTCCTACTGTCTGTGTCCATTGGTTATGCTTATATGCATGCATACAAGTCCTTTGGTTGATTTCTTACCCTCTCCCCTGCCCCCCCACTCTCTGCCGCCTTCCCTCTGAGGTTTGATGGTCTGTTTGATGCTTCTATGTCTCTGGATCTGTTTTTGTTCATCAGTTTATGTTGTTCATTATATTTCACAAATGAGTGAGATCATGTGATATTTATCTTTCTCCGACTGGCTTATTTTACTTAGCATAATGCTCTCCAGGTCCATCCATGCTGTTGCAAATGGTAAGAGTTCTTCCTTTTTTACAGTAGCATAGTATTCCATTGTGTAGATGTACCACAGGTTTTTAATCCACTCATCTACTGATGGGCACTAGCTAAGATTTAGAAACATCCATTCATTTTTTTTATGCAAACCAGGCTCTGTGCAGGGTGGCAAGTACTCTCCTTAGTGAATGCCTGCTACTCAAGACTGCCACCTCCCTGTGCCTTCCTTATGAAGTATTCTTCATATTTTGGTCCAGATGTCATACTTTCAGCACAGCTACTAAAACTTAGCCTGGGATAGAAATGAGAGCTCTGTGAGCTGGTTCCGCCACTCTGGTAATGCATCATAGAGCCAGGAGCTGCACTGTAATTATTTCAGGTGTCCTCCAGTGGGCTAATATTAGGCCTACATTGGATTTTCTTCCATCTTCTGAAATTCCTTTAAAGCTCAATTAATTCAACAATATGATTGCATTCCCTGAGGAACATGTGAACATCACTGCTGTATAGAAATGAAAATTTCCCCAGCATGCTCTACTGCTACAGTGGGTCCTCAAACTAGAGAAATTCTAACTATCATTCAAGGGGGGAAATTTATAATAGTGCTGCTAACTTTTATGGATAATCATTTAAAAATAAATAAATATATATTATTTCTAAAAGGCTTTAAATAAAATGAAAGAGGAACCATTGCTATTGATCCCATGGACATTAGAAGATAAAGGGAAAATTTATAATTTATATGAAATTGATCAGTTCCTTGAAACACACAATCTACAAAAACTATCACCAGGAGAAAGAAATACCATGAATAGGCCTACATCTATTTAAAAATTAAATTAATAGAAACTTTCTAAGAAAGAATCTCTGTGACCTAAAGTTTGATGATTAGTTTTAGACACAATATTAAAAGCATGATAAAAAAATGAAAATTTTGACTTAAAGTTAAATATATCTGCTCTGCAAAAGACAATTTGAAGAGAATAAAAAGGTGAGCCAAAGACTAGAGAAAATATTTGTAAGACATATATTTGTGGAACATGTCTGATAAAGGAGTTTTACCCAAAATACTTTTCAAATCCCTTAAAACTCAACAAGAAAAGAACCAGGAGAGAAACCAAGATGGCAGCATAAGTAAACACCTGAAATTGCTGCCTCACACAACCACTTCAAAACTACAACTAAAAGACAAAACAGACATCATCCAGAACCACAGGAATGCTGGCTGAGTGGAAATTCTACAACTAGAAGGAAAGAGAAAAGCACACTGAGACTCAGAGGAGGTGCGGAAGTAAAGTGCAGAGGTACAGAAGCACATGCGCAGAAAGGGCCGGCAACTGAGAACACAGTTGTCTTTCTCAATCAGGAGGGAGATACAAACTCCCGACTGCTCTGAACTCCAGTTCCAGGTGAGACTCTGGGGACCCAGACTCATACGGGGAGAAACTGGACTGTCTGGCAGCAATAGGAGCAATAGGAACTCAAGGGTGGCTTTCTCTCAGAGGTGCTTGCAGCAATTACCGCCAGACACTGAGACTTAGGGCAGGGCTGAGGATCAGCCATTGCTGTTTGCTCTGCCCTGTGGATTCCCTGAGACCCCGCCCCACCCAAGCTGTGCGCAGAGGCTTTTGCATATGAATGGCCTGGCCCTTTGCAATCTAAAATTACCTAACAAACTGCACCTGGGTCAGAAAGACCCAGAACATCCAAAAGATGGCCCAAGGCCCCACAGCAGCTTGCATTGCTTCACAGCTGGGCCTCATCTGGGCACCTCCAAACCCCAAACAAAGAAGAATCTGCAGATCTCTCTGTAGCTCCTGCTGGGTGGCCTCAGGCAGAGGCTAAATTAGCACCTCCTTAGAGATCCAAGAGCCAGTGTACCCAGTGGTCAGAGTGGGACCATCCAGATTACAACTCCTCAGATCCATAAGGGACACACTCAGAGGGCAAGACTCAGTGAGCAGCAAAGCCCCACTGAAGCAAGTCTTGCCCCATAAGGGTGTCTCCAGCACAGAAGTTCTCCCATCGCAGACACAGCTGATCCTCACAGCCAGTTGGCCTGGAGGTCAATTCTTCCCAGTGATACCAACAACAATCAAGGCTTAACTACAACAAGACTGTGCACACAGCCCACAAAGGGGTGCACCAAGAGTGTCCACCTCAGGTAACTGGGGAGGCTGAGTCACTGGGCCCTATAGCACACCTAGCACACAAAGCCACTCTATCAACTCAGGGAAGCAGCCAAAATGCGGAGACAAAGAAACAGGTCACAAATGACAGAAATGGAGCAAAGCAAACTACTGAATATAGAGTTCAAAACCATGATTATAAGGTTTTCCAATAATTTTCTAGAAACCGCCAATAAATTTAGTGAGACCCTTGAGGGTATGAAAAAGGACCAATTAGAAATTAAGCATACACTGACTGAAATAAAAAATATTATACAGAGATCCAACAGCAGACTAGATGATCACAAGAATCAAGTCAAAGATTTGAAATACAAAGAAGCAAAAAACACCCAACCAGAAAAGCAAAAAGCATAAAGAATCCAAAAAATATGAAGATAGTGTAAGGAGCCTCTGGGACAACTTCAAGCGTACCAACATCCGAATTATGAGGGTGCCAGAAGAAGAGAGAGAGCAAGATATTGAAAACCTATTTGAAGAAATAATGACAGAAAACTTCCCCCACTTGGTGAAAGAAATAGACTTACAAGCCCAGGAAGCACAGAGAACCCCGAACAAAAGGAATCCAAAGAGGACCACACCAAGACACATCATAATTAAAATGCCAAGGGCAAAAGACAAAGAGAGAATCTTAAAAGCAGCAAGAGAAAAACAGTTAGTTACCTACAAGGGAGTACCCATATGATTGTCAGCTAATTTCTCAACAGAAACTATGCAGGCCAAAAAGAAGTGGCAAGAAATATTCAGTGATGAATAACAAGAATCTACAACCAAGATTATTCTACCCAGCAAAGCTATCATTCAAAATTGAAGGTCAGATAAAGAGCTTCACAGATAAGAAAAAGCTAAAGGAGTTCATCACTGCCCAACCAGTATTATATGAAATGCTGAAAGGTATTCTTTAAGAAGAGGAAGAAGAAGAAAAAGGTAGAGATAAAAATTATGAACAACAAATACATATCTATCAACAAGTGAATCTAAAAATCAAGTGAATAAAAAATCTGATGAACAGAATAAACTGGTGAATATAATAGAATCAGGGGCATAGAAAGGGAGTGGACTGACGATTCTCAGGGTGGAAGGAGTGTGGGGGGTGCGGGAAGAGATTGGACAAAAATCGTACACCTATGGATGAGGACAGTGAAGGGGGGTAAGGACATGGGGTGGGGTAAGAACCGGGTGGAGGGGAGCTATGGAGGGGGGGGGGGGGGGGAATGAGGAACAACTGTAATAATCTGAACAATAAAGATTTTTTTTTTTAAAAAAAAAGAACCAACTCCATTTCAAAAAAGAACAAAAGAGACATCAAAAAAGGCATATAGTGGTCAAAAGCATATGAAAAGTGCTCAAAATCATGTGTCATTAGGGAACTGCATATTAAAACAACAATGAGATACCACCATACACCTATTAGAATGGCTAAGATCCAAAAACTTAACAATAGCAAGGCTGGATGTAGAGCAACAGGAGCTCTCATTCTTCTTCAGGAATGCAAAATGGTATGGCCATTTTTGAAGAAACATTGACAGTTTCTTACAAAGCTATACTTAGCCTCATGATGCAATCTAGAAATTTTGCTCTATGGTACTTGCACCAACTTTTTGAAAATTAAGTCCACTTAAAAACCTGCATGTGAATGTTTATGGTAACTTTATAATCACCCCAAACTGAACACAACCTAGATGTCTTCCAATCGGTGAATGGATTAAAATCAACTGTGGTATATCCTTACATTCAATGATAAAAAGAAATGAGTTACCAAGTCACAGAAAGATATGGAATAAGCTTAAATGATATAATGATAAAAATGCTAAGTGATATTAACATGTCTGAAAAGGCAGCATACTCTATGAATCCAACCATATGGCATTCAGGAAAAGGCAAAATTACAGACACCATGAAAGGATCAGTGGTTATCTAAGGCTGTAGATGAGAAAGTAGGGATAAATAGGTGGATTTTTAGGGCAGTGAACTATTCTATATGTTACTGTAATAGTGGATACATGACATTATGCATTTGGTAAAGCCCATAGAATGTACATCACAAAGAGTGAACCCTAATGTAAATTGTGAACTTCACTTGTAATAATGTATTTATATTAGCTCTTCAACTGTAACAAAACACAACACTGATGCAAGATATTACAGTAATAGGAAAAACTGTGTATGTGTGGTTGGGGGAGGGTTACATGGGAAGTCTGTATTCTCTGTTCAATTTTACTCTTAAACTAAAACTGGTTTTAAAAAATATACTGTTAATAAAAAATGCATATTCTAAACATCAGAACTATTAAAGATTCATGACTCTAAATTAGGTGGGCATCAAAGATTTTAATTGTCCTTTGTCTGTCACCATAGCAATAACACATACACCTAGGTTCACCTCTTTTACCCATGCAAAATGGAAAAATCGGCAGGCAAATCCACCATCCTATTCAAACAGTGGCAATCACTGCTGTAAAAGGATTTCATTTTGCTGCCATTTTGAAGTCAGTGCTCTACTCAGGAAGGGTTGAAAGCTTACTGATTTTCTTTCTCTGTCCCCATGATGGAGTGGCAAGGGAATCTCATTGCCATCACCACGCTTGAGTGACCATGGCGTTGTCAAGAAACTCACCAGTAAACCTGATGCTAACATTGTTCTTCAGAATGCCTGTTTGACATGTTAACCAGAGATCATCAAGTTACAATCAAGAATCCATTTCTTGACATGAGAGGTTGTCTCCAGTAGGCAACAATTGTGGCCAACATGAAATGGAGATATCAGTCTGGCAGTTTATATGTCATCGATATTGAGTGGGGGATTAACAAAGAAGCTGAAATTTTATGATATTCTGACTGTCTGTTCCAAAGTGAAATCAATTCTCACAAGGCAGAGTGTGGGCCTCAGTTTCCTGAGACTCAGCCACATGTGGGGTCTGTGTTGGCCCTGAGCACATTGGGGGTTGGGGAGCAGACACTACTATCACCCTGGGGGCTATATTCCCTCAGGGCATGCCACGCCATGCTGCCTCCATTGGCTTCATGCTCTCCTGACTGCCACAGCTCCTGTCCCTGAAAGCAACCTGAATATTCTGGGAAAGTTTCCAAACACAACCTTCTTATCTCCTTGAGAACAGAAGGCATCTAGGCTTTTGGAACTGAGCCCCTCTGCCTGACTGGAGCCCCTGCAGCAGCTCGGTAGGACTGAAAGCTCATCTCTCTCCGCAGTACACTCATCTGGTCTCCCTCTGTCCCTTTCTTCTTCCCCTGGAAAGCAAGGCATGCTGGAAGGTTTGCAGGTGAACACCAAGGAGACAATGTGGGTTTTCTCATTTTAACACATTGATTACCATTTTCTTTCAGGGCTGAGCAGTAATTATCACTAATGAACAACACGATAATTTGCTACCATAACTCACCAGTTCCTTGGCTTCGCCATTGAAAACAATGAAGTGGAGCTTTTTGTGCCCAGGACTTGGCAGATTTCAGTGTTATTTTCCCTTCAGGTCAAGCTGTACTGCAACATGCAGGAGAGCGACGGGCATTTCTACTTAGGAAACATTCTGGATGCCTTGGCATGAATCACGCTTATAAAGACACATTTGTGGACTTAAGTGCTGGTGTCTTGGTCATCACTGACACTGTACTGCACCATTGAGCAACTTGTTTCTCCCAAGTGAGTTGTTACACCTTATATATGCCAGGCCAAGTTGAGAAAATCCTCACTGCAGCTTCTGCCTCTGGCCTTGCTTAGGAATGTGAATTGATTTTCTAGTGAAATACATAGACATCTGAAGTTTCTTGTGTGATGTTTTAGCAGGGTTGAGGGAAGGAGAAGGATAAGTAACTTATTGAGAAACTACTGCAAACCAGGTACCATGTAGACACAATATATCTACAGTGTCTTCCTGAGGTAGCTCTTTTTATTAGTCTATTGAGGACAAGAAATCTAGCTCCAGGAAGGGTGATGGCTAGACAAAGTTATGTGTCCAATAAATGTCAGAAACAGGCTAAGATTCAAGGCTGTACAATTGCTTGCATAGTTTGATCAATTCCTGTTTAAACAGTTTCATATTTTCAAATTTTCTACACATACTAGCCTTCCAAAACAAGGGCTACAGTTCCTACTCACTCTGTATTTATATATAATGCCTGTGTATACAGTTAGTGCTTAAACAATATTGGTGGAATTAAATGGGAAGCCTTCTGTATTAAAAAAAAATGCCTAGAAGGATATACATCATACTATATATTGCATGTTGCATAATATACATCATATATACTTCTTATTCAAAGGTAACTACAGCCCTAGCTGGTTTGGCTCAGTGGATATAGCATCAGCCTGTGGACTGAAAGGTCCTGGGTTCGATTCCAGTCAAGGGCACATGCCTGGGTTTTGGGCTAAATTTCCAGTAAGTGGCATGTGGGAGGCAGCTGATCAATGATTCTCTCTCATCATTGATGTTTCTATCTCTCTCTCCTTCTCCCCTCCTCTCTGAAATCAATAAAAATATCTACACTAAGAAAAGACAAAGGTGCAAATTGACCATACCTTCGTGATGCCCACCAGCCAATCAGGAGTGAGTATGCAAATTAACCCAACAAAGATGGTGGGTTAATTTGCATATGCAGGTGCCAAGCAGCCAGGGGCGGGGCGGGACGCTTGTGTCATCACCATGGTGACAATGCAGGCATTCTGCACCGCCCCAGCTACTCAGGGCCTCTGGGCAGTGTGGGAAGGCAGAGCCGGAGCAGAAAGAGGCGGCTCCGGGGCTGGAGCAGAAAGGCAGTGCCTGCAGCCAGGGAAAGGAAGGCCCATTCTTGCATGAATCTTTGTGCATCAGGCTTCTAGTCTATAATAATCTATAATAATAAAAGCATAATATGCTATTTAGACCGGACATCCTTCCGGACAACCTTCCAGATGAAGCCGGGGCTGTGAGGGAACCCCGGGTCCCGGGTGCTGGAGGGAAGCCAGTGCAGCAGCCGCAGGAAGGAAGGCCTACTCTTGCACGAATTTCATGCATCAGGCCTCTGGTATATGTATAAAAAGTAACTACAAAGGTTCAATAGGCCAGATATATTAAAATGCAGACTTTTGTTTAAGCAATAAAGCCATTTAAATAATTCATGATAAATTAATATATCTTTTATTCCATTAATGATTCTTAGTAGACTCCAGACAGGCTACAGATACCCAATTAACAACAGATTTATCAAGATGTGAAATTACTTCAGAAGGGAGGAAACTACAATAAAATCTATGATCCTTGAAGTGCTAAAAGTGGGATTTAATTAGGATCTAAAATTGCAGCAGAGTAGGTGGAAGCTACCCTTACCTCTTCCCAGGACCAAATGGGAAGTGCAAAATATAGAACAATCAACTGAATAACCAACAGAAGACTAGCTGAAGAGGAGTCTTATAACCAAGAATTTACACAAGAAGCCACATTAAGATGGGTAGGAAGTGCAGAGATTCCTACGGTTGTGACTGAGATTCCGGAGGGATATCTCAGCTGCAAATGTTTTCCCTGAGAAGCATGGTGTCTCAGCCCTAATCCAGGCTCTTAGTCAAGGGCACAGAGCTAGGTTTCTGTCCACCAGGAAGAGATGGCTACCATTGACTCTGCCCTGTTGTGACTGGTCTCTTGGCAGAAGCTGGGACAGACTGGGTTGGGTGGCTCCAGAACAGGGAATATTTTCCGCTTGCACGCCCAACCAGTGCAAAGCCTTTTCCTCACAAGGCCGAATCTTGGTCTGTTTGGGTCTGATAAACTTTGCTGGACTCACTCTAATGACTCCCTCAGACCCTGCCCACCACAAAGGTATGTGAGCACCCAATGGGTGGCAACTAGACTTGGTATACCCTGGGACATTTGCTGAATGTCCTCAGACACTGCACTGGCACCAGCTTGGAACTAGTATAGGTCCAGTTAATGCCTCTTGCCTCTACCTGGTGACTCACTGAGAACCTATTTTATGCAACATGAGTATCACCAGAGGCTCTTTCAAAGACTGAGCCTAACAGGCAGCTGGCAGGCAGAGAATGGTGAAGAAAGACTCCAGGTTCCTACAGACATTTGCTGACTTACCCTCCAGGCCTGGTTATGGGAAAAGCCAGCCTTAGTGTGTAGCTTGATCCTTCCTGCCACACCCAGACACAGCAGAGGTAACCACAATTGTAGATCACTTTGTAGTTCCAAAAAGATTGCCTAATGCCAGTCACAGGAAGCATCTGGTATTGGCCTGCACCAGACTTTCTCCCCAAAAGCCCTAGAATCAACACACCCAGTGCCCAGATTCAGACAACATCACGGTAAGATCCACTAAGCTTCACTAGCAGCAGATGAAAAGGGAGATCTCAGCAGGCACCAGACTTGCTGAGGCAAATTCTGCTTCATGGGATCAATACCTGCACAGCACCACTTACACTATGGTCAAGGTTGATCCTCATAATCAGTCAGCCTGAAGGCCAACCCCACAAACGAATAGACCAACAGCAATCAAGACTCAGTTAAAATATGAGCATCCATATAACCCACAGAATGGAAATTCCTGGAGCACCCAGCACAGGTAATCAAGAAGACTATGCCATAAGGTCTCACAGGACACCTACCAACATAAGGCCACTCTACCAAGACTTGGAGTCATAGCAGATCTACCTAATACATAAAAACAAACACAAAAAGGTAAACAAAATGGGATGACATGGAGTTACCTTAAAAAATGAAAAATGGGACTGCCTTATAACCCAGTGATTCCTACTCTGGGGATTTATCCAAAGAAAATCAAAACACTAACTCAAAAGACTATATTACCCTTTTATTCATTGCAGCATTATTTACAATAACCAAGATTTGAAAACAGCCAAGTGTCCATCAGTAGATGAGTGAATAAAAAGCTGTGGTACATTTACACAATGGACTACTACTCTGTGGTACATTTACACAATGGAATGTTACCCTTTGTGTAACATGGATGGACCTGAAGAACATTACTCTAAGTGAATTAAGCCAGTCAGAGAAAGACATGATCATATCAATAGATGTAAAAAATCACATGATAAAATCCAGCACCTATTTATGATAAAAACTCTCAGCAAAGTGGGAATAGAGGGATCCTATCTCACTGTAATAAAGACTATTTGTGACAAACCCACAACCAGCATCATACTCAATGGGCAAAAACTAAAAGTATTTCCCTTAAGATGAAGATGAGGACCAAGTCCGGGTTGTCCATTTTTACCTCTCTTATTCAACATAACAATAGAAGCCCTAGCCATAGCTATTAGATAAGAAGAAGAAATAAAAGATATCCAAATTGGAAAGAAAGAGGTAAAACTCTCATTATTTGCAGATGACTTAATACTATATAGAGAGAACCCTAAAGACTCTACCAAAAAACCACTATATCTGATAAATGAAATCCGGAAAGTGGAGGGATAAAAAATAAATATCCAAAAATCAGTGGCATTTGTACACACCAAAAATGAACTATCAGAAAGGGAATCTAAGAAAACAATCCAATTTATAATTGCATAAAAATACCTAGAAATAAATTCAACCAAGGACGGAAAAGACTTGTACTCAGGAAATTATAAGACAATGAAGAAAAAAGTTGAAGAAGATACAAATAAGTGGAGGCCTATATCATGATTATGGACAGGAAGAAGTAACATCATTAAAGTGTCCACACAACCCAAATGTATAGATTCAATGTAATTCCCATCAAGATCCCAAGGACATATTTCACAAACCAGAACAAATATTATAAAAATGTATGTGGAACCACAAAAGACCGGAATACCCAGACCAATCTTAGGAAAAAAAGAACAAAGTTGGAGGAATCACACTACCTCATATTAAACTATATTACAGGGCACAGTTATCAAAACAGCATGGTACTAGCATAAAGACACAGATACAGATCAATGTAACAGAATAGAAAGCATAGAAATAAACCCACATTTTTATGGTCAATTAATATTTGAAAAAAAAGGCAAGAAAATACAATTGGGTAAAGATAGTCTATTCAATAAATGGTATTGGGGAAATTGGGCAGATATGTGCAAAAAATGAAACTAGACCACCTTCTTGCATTACACATAAGAATAAATTCAAAATAGATTAAAGACTTAAATGTTGGAGTTAAAATCATAAAAAAATCCTACAGGAAAACACAGGCAGTAAAATCATGGACATTTCTCTTAGCAATATTTTTTTCTGATATATGTCTTTGGGCAAGGGAAACAAAATAAAAAATAAACAAATTGGACTACATCAAAGTAAAATATTTTTGCACAGCAAAGCAGACCATCAGCAAAATAAAAGACAACCCACTGAATGGGAGAACATATTCACCAAAGACACATCTGATTAGGAGCTAATATCCAAAATTTATAAAAAACATACAACTCAACACCAAAAACAAACAATCCAATTTTTAAAAAAATGGACAAAGGACATGAACAGACATTTCTCCAAAGAGGACATACAGATGGCCAGTAGACATATGTAAAGATGTTCAATGTTGATAATCATCAGAGAAATGCAAATTAAAACCACAATGAGACATCACCTCACACCTGTAAGAATGGCTATTATCAATAAATCAACAAGCACCAAGTGCTGTAAGGATATGGAGAAAAGGGAATCCTTGTGCACTGTTGGTGGGAATGCAGACTGGGGCAGCCACTGTTGAAAACAGCATGGAGTTACCTCAAATAATTAAAAATGGAACTATGACCCAGTGATTCCACTTCCGAGAATATATCTGGAGAAACCCAAAAGTCTTTTTGAAATAATATATGCACCCCTATCTTCATTGCAGCATTATTTAAAATAGCCAAAATTTGTAAATGCCTATCAGTATAAGAGTGGATAAAAATGTGGTGGTACAGCCCTGGCCAGTGTTGCTCAGTGCTTAGAGAGTGGGCCTGCATACCAAAGGGCTTAGGGTTCTATTATCAGTCAAGGGCTCCTACTTGGGTTGCAGGTTTGATCCCTAGCTCCAGGGCAGGAAGCAATCAATGTTTTTCTCTCTCCCCCTCCCTTTCTCCCTTCTGCTCTCTCTAAGTATCAATAAAAAAAATATCATTGCATGAAGATTAACAACAACAACAAAAAAACACACATTGTGGTGTATGTGTACAATGGAATACTGCTCAGTTGTCAAAAAAAAAGGAAATCTTACTCTTTGTGACAGCATGGATTGACCTAGAGAGTATTATGCTAAGAGTATAAGCCACTTAGAGAAAGACAAATACCATATGATTTCACTTATGTGTGGCATCTAATGAACAAAATAAACTAATAAGCAAAATGAAACCAGACTCATGTATACAGAGAACAGACTGACAGCTATTAGATGGGAAGGGGTAGGTGGGCTGGGTGAAAAAGGTAAAGGAATTAAGCGCTTGCGCGCGCGCACACGCAACCTCATAGACAGACAGCAGGATGGTGGTTACCAGAAGGAAAGTTGGGGTGGGGGGTGGAAGGTAGAAGAGAGTAAAGGGAAGACACATGGTTACAGAAGGAGATTTAACTTGGAGAGGTGAATGCACAATACAATACACAGATGGTGTGTTATAGAATTGCACACTTGAAACATATAATATTATTAACCAATGTCACCTCAATGAATTAAAAAATGGGATTTAATTAAATGTTCTAGAAATTTTAGGAATCAGAATGCAGCTCCAACTTCCAAAATATGAACTTTACATTAGGAGATCTTCCAATATTTTTGTTTACTTTAATATACATACGGACATAGAGTCCTTCAATCCTTCAAAGAAATCTTATTCAGAATTTTTCCCCCAGTGGAGTAGAACTCAAAGCAGACGACAGAGAGTCCTGTGGTGTTAGAAGCATAAAGGTGGGTGGCTTCTCATGAAGACTCCTGCTCTCAGTAGTGGGATGAAGAACATTTTCTTAGTTCTGGAGATACTTGAGAATAATGGAACTGTTAACCCAGATTAATTTGTATTGATTGCCATTTACAATTTTTCTGTGCAGGGCAATATAAGGACCCATTTATTTACATTATTTTCATCTGTGTTACAATTACTATTTTTTTTTAAATTGCTTAATCACCACAATGTCTTCCAAAGGTTCTATGAAAGAACAAAGCAAAAGAACCAATAATTTTCCAAATTGATATTTGCAGGCTTCTTTCTTAATTCCTCTGATGACAAGGTGGTTTTATGTACTTCATCCTTTCTAGAAAAGGGCCATTTAAGGCTAAGAAAAGGCTTGGGTTTTATTTGATTAGTGCATTGCTGTGCACAGAAAATGTTAGAAAGTATGTTTAGAAGACTGTTACCCATGCTATATAAGTGACAAAACCATATTTCCTACTAAATATGTTTTATTTTAACTTTGTGATTTTTGTGGTCTCAAAGTACTGCTTGATTTTGCAGATCAGAAAGATATTTTAGTATAAGACAACAGATAGATATTTCTAAATTGGATAAAAACTTTTATCCTAATTTCTCTTTAAAAATGCTACTCACTAATGAATTCACGCCAATCAGAATATGAGTTCAGGCTTGGAACATAATTAATTAGGTGCATTTTCTACATTTCAGAGGATCATGAAGATCACACACCTATTATGCATACTATAAATTTAGGTCATCTTTTCTACATGATTGGAAATATATGTATGTATTTTAATCCTCACCGAAGGATACTTTTCCATTGATTTGTAGAGAGAGTGGAAGAGAGAGGAAAGAGAGAGAAATATCAATGTGAGAGAAACACATCGATTGGTTGCCTCCTGCATAAGCCCGACCAGGACCCGGGCTGGGGAGGAGCCTGCAGCCAATGCCCTTGACTGGAATCGAATCAAGGCCCTTTGCACTGAGCCAAACAGGCTAGAGCTGATTGGAAATATTTTTTTAAAAATCTTTTGAGCCCTAGCTGGTTTGGCTCAGTGGATACAGCGTCAGCCTGCGGACTGAAGGGTCCCGGGTTCGATTCTGGTGAAGGACACATGTCCAGGTTGCAGGCTCGATCCCCAGTAGAGGGTGTGCAGGAGGCAGCCAATGGATGATTCTTTCTCATCATTGATGTTTCCATCTCTCTCTCCCTTTCTCTCTGAAATCAATAAAAATATATATATTTTTAAATCTTTTGAATTGTTCAAGTTTCCTTATTTTGTTCCTAATGGAATTAGGCTTGTGTCCAATCAGTTCCATCCATGCCTTGAATTACTCCTGGCCCCTGAGAAGAAAAGTAGTTAGTGATATATTTGTTTATATGGTTGTCAAAAATGACACTCTCTGACATATTTTCACCATGTAGTTTTATGGTTTCCTAATATTTATGTACATTTATCTTATTCTCTAACATGGAGCTTTTCAACCATTGTTGTAAGTGAATTGAAAGATATGGATTACCTAATACACAGGAAAGCCTGGGCGAGGTTTTAAAAGTTGTCTAAATCTCTCAGGCCTGCCACTTACAGCCTTAAGGTGAACAAAACCACCAGAGATTTTTTGGAAAGAGACCTGATCATAGTGGGGTCTGACATCATGCCCCACAGCCCCTATGACAGATTGCAAGATGAGCAATTTAGGGTTTCTGAACTGGTCCACGGATGTGTGCTCTCAGCCCATCGTGGGAAAGGGCTTGAAGAGCTAATATTGCAGGTAAAGAAGCACTTGGTGCTCCCAGGGCGACACTGGGCGGGGGTGGAGTGGGAGCGTGGGAGCGGGGAATCAGGGAAGCAATGAGGAACAACCTACATTGATTGTTTTTACACATGTGACGTGTCTGCCTGTGGCTGGTATTCATTTTTAGTGTCATCCAAGCTGGCTATAGTATATTGACTAGTAATTCAAGTCATTCTACAAATTCTACATTCTTATTATTTTAGAATACTTGGTATAGAAAAGTTTTACTGAGTTACATACCCATTGGCATTATCACCAGAAATTTCAACATTACATTTGCCAATGAAAAAAAGGAAAGGGCTTTAAGTTTCCTAACTATAATTTCAACTACTGTAAAAATTCAAATGATCATAAAAATTGTTTAAATGTTGTATTACTTTCTTGTCTGTCATTAAAGTGTTTGAGGAACCAAATGTCACCCTGTCAATCCACAAGTCTAACAGAAAAATATTTTTCATGAAAGCAAGCTCCAGTTTTTTGTTATAGTTTTAAAATTCACATATGTAGAGTTTTATCTAAACTAAGGAATTATCCTGGCCAGCATGGCTCAGTGGTTGAGCGTCGACTTATGAACGAGTCAGGGCACATGCCGAGCTTGTGGGCTTGATCCCCAGTGTGGGGCATGCAGGAGGCAGCCGATCAATGATTCTCTCTCATCATTGATGTTCTATCTCTCTCCCTCTCCCTTCCTCTCTGAAATCAATAGAAATATATTAAAAATAAATAAACAAAGTAATTAATATCATCCTAATACTTTATATTTTATTGTAATATAAAGATCAGAAAAAGAATATTGTTACAAAACACCTTTATATGCCTCAAATATCCTCCTGTGTGTCCCTTCACCCTTAAAAATATATTTCTGTGTTTAATATGATATAAACAAATGATTGAGAAACACTGTTTCAGCATACTTTCCTGCCTCTACAATATCATTTGGATGCTTTCTGCATGAATTATCTTTCCTACCCTGCTCCCTCCACTTCATGCATAGATGTTCCTCGTCCTCCACATCCCGTCCGGGGAGGGCAAGGGTCTTCTGTGCTGAATGAGTGGTGAGTATCCACAGCGCAGTAAGGAAGAGCTGCGGTGCCAGGCTGCCATCTGTTACACCATCCCTGGAATGTTTGAGATTCTACTTTGCATGTTGATAAGAAAGTAGTTAAAACACAAGCTGACAATGTAAAAAGACATTGAGTGGGATGGGGGTGGCAATTTATGTGCTGAAACCAGAACTAATGAGTATGTAACTACAGACTTCACTCCTTTGGTCTAAAATCTTGCTCGTCTTCACAGCACACATCTGTGAATCTCCATCATTTTAGATTTTTCACATAATTATGTATAATAAAATATAATTCATCTTTTTAAAGACTAATAATATACGTGAGATACAAAAGACATATGCTAATGGATATTACTAGAAATGGTCTTATATGCGACTACCAGTTGGTTGTAACTGTGTCTATGTATTAAACTGTCCATCTATGCATTCAGCTATAGTAACAAATGTTGAGACTTGAAATGAAAAAGCTAATATAAAAAGGGGATTATTTTAAATCAAATTAGGAGTCATCTTTATTACAGTGTCTCTAAATTGAGATGCCATTTTAAAAAACATGATTACTAAACTGCCTATGATATCATAAATCTTTCAAACTGAGAGGACTGACACTAGGTATGTAGCTTTAATATGGGTACGTGCAAGCTCCTTCAAAGTTATAAATGACTCTCACGTATCATCTTAGCCATCTGCTGCTCTGTTTGACCTTATCCCACTGTGTTCAGGTCACAGCTGGTGCTTAAGAAATGTTCCCTTGTTCTGTGGGTACCATTCTGCTGCTGTTTGACTCTAAGCTGCAGAGAACCGTTACAGGGCTCATTATTCTTCTTGAGGAGCACTCCGAGTGCTAGGCAGGGCTGGAGGTGAAAGGTTCATCACAGAGACAGCAGCAGCCGCCTTTTGAGAGTAAGGAGGCCTCCAGGCATTTGTGTAGGAAGGATTCCAGGATCTTTTGTGAATTGACTTTTTGGTGCTCATCCTCTGGCCCACCCTGCATTCTAGCCATGCTCTTCACCAAAAAGCACTGTAAGGTCATATGGAAGTGAGAAAGGGAAAAGAGGAAATCAATAAAGGTAGACTAATAAGCAGTTTTCCACTGTGGACACACAGGGCTCAAGTCCAGTGTGAACGCTCTCGGGGACTGCAGGGAATGCATCAGGATGGTCCCTCTTTGGGGAAAGACGCTGGATACTTCCTGCCAACCATCACGTCTCATTGGCTGAGGGTCACTCTCAGAGCTTTAACTTTTAAGCACTTCTGGCCTCCCCTTGCTCCGAAGAGCAAGGCTGCTGAACAGGAAAGGGGCTCTGGCTGCTGGGCTGTAAGGCCTACACCAGGTCTTCTTCCAGTAAGTGCTAAGTGAATATACTCCACAGTACATCATTTCAATATCTTTTTTGTTGTTATTGACAGTATCACAGATGTCCCCTGATTTTCTCTCCTTTACCCAGCTCCTCCCAGCCCCAGCCCCACCCAGGCTTTCCCCACAGTATTGTCTGTGTCCATGGGTTATGCCTCTATGTATATAAATTATTTGGTTAATCTCTTCCCATCACCTAGCCCCCTCCCCTTCCCTCTGAGATGTGTCAGTCTGTTCCATGCTCCCATGTCTCTGGACCTATTTTGTTTATCAGTTTATTATGTTCATTAGATTCCACATATGAGCGAGATCATGTGGTACAATATCTTGAATAAACTTCATTTCAGCACATCATTTAAATTTAGAGAATGAACATCTCTATTATCACCTTATATATTAAGACATCTTAGTTACTTAAAAACATCATTCATTAAAGAAATAAAGAAGTCAGAAACAAGGAAGCCTCATGTTTGTTTCTGCAACTGCCAGTTGTGTTCCCAGGGACCTTCTGTGTGGTGCTGTGAATCCAGCCATTGCTGTACATGTCGACTCTCACCTGGACTTTTAACCATCTTTTGTCATTTAGCATTTAAAAGTTACTTGCATCCAAAATTATTCAGTTCTCTAAAGCATTAGATTATGGTTTAAGAGCATCTATTTGTTTCTCAAAAGCTATTTAACTCAAATGGAATTTAAAATTCTGAAGTAAATACTCAGAACTTCCAAATGCTGCTTCTCCCATAAGTGCTTACACATTCACACAAGTGTGCATTCATCACATTTCAAAGACTATTTGCTGCATTTTAATCAAGTCCTTTTTCAGAGATGTACACAGTGCGCTGTGATCCTAAAAGCTGCCCAGGCTGGTGATCTTTGCATTTGTCCTTCACCAAAGCAGACTTCATCTCGCATGAGCAGATGGACGGAGAGGGACCAAACTGGAGTCAGCGAAGGACCGGGACAATTTCAGCTGATGCCTGACTCCTGCTAACCACGAGTGTGCGAATTGGCACCAAGATGAATAAAGACTCCAGGTTCCTTTAAAACGCAGTCCCATTTGCCACTCTGAGGCAGGGACTTCAACTCAGCTCCCAGTGGGAATGGTTTCTCAACATTTCATTCCTGCTACAATCCTTTGGGAAGAAAGAGACAACCTTCCACTCTGATTACTACCATCCAGTTTGTTGCAAAAACATGACATTACATCTAGTTTGAAGTTGTTAGCAGACTTGCAAACCACATTTAGAGGTACTTACTTTGATTTTTTGAAGAGCAGCTGTTTTCAGTTAGATATTTTAAGTACACCAAAGTTCATGTGTATTTCTATGTAGGAAATCAAAACATCATCCTTCTCATTAAAATCTATTTCTAGATGTCCTACAACTGTAAACAGGCATTCCATGGGAAATAGGATGCACACGTACAAATCCCTCCGCATCCAGCTTCACGTTCTGCCAGGCGCAGGAATGTTTCTACAAATCCATGACTCCTCTTTGGTCTCAGCTGTCTCCTTAAGACTGTGGAACCAGAGAGGCTTGGAGCCTGGTTCCAACAACTATGAGATTCTAAGCATGTGCTTCTCTGAGGTTCAGTTTTCTGGTCTGTAAAATGTGGGTGGTGGTGTTGCCGGAGAAACAGATTGGTGGGATTCCTCCATGGATAGTGGGAGTAGGGTGGTCCTTGCAATATCTTCAGAAAAGGAATTTCTAAGACACATGAGAGAATAAATGGTTTTTACTTGTGTGGAATTATATTTCTCAGGTTGTCTAGTCCCATTGTCTTTAAATCAGTCCTGGAAAACGTGCAGCTGGGATCCAGCAGAGCCAAAAGCAGGGCCAGTGTCCAGTTTCCATTCCATGGTGGAGTTGAGTCCAATGTGGCATCAGGCTAGATCCAGTTACCAGTTCATTGTGTGGCCTCCACATGGCCATGAGCCAGGTGGGCTAATGCAGGGGAGCACACCCCTGTAAGGGGAGTCCCAAGAGAGCAAGAAGGCCAGGAGCACAAGAGCCAAGAGAGAGAACTCCCTTTGTTCCAGAGTTAGTATCTCAGATTTTGCTCCCTTGCAGGGGCCATGCATATTCTGGCCACTAACTCACTCCCAGATGTGACTGACAAGTCAGCATTTTCCCACAGCACTCAGATGTGTCTAAACTGCCTTTGTCCAGTCCTTTTGCCCATCAATTTGCAGGGAACAGACTTGGAGAGTGTTACCTGCAGCTTCCTGGCAAAGCTGTATAAATGGCATGTCTATATTATCCAGTGTCCCCTTTACTCCTTTCCTGTGAATAATAACCGGGTTATTAACAGTATCTGTAGGACCTCACTAAGGGTTGGTTGTGAGTATTAAATGGTAGAATGTCAGCAAGTTGCCTGGTCAAGAAACTGGCATGTGGAAGAGGTCCAATAAGCCAGCCTCATTGCTTTCTTCCCTTCTCTCATTGAAACCGCATTTGTAAATTACCCCATTGCTTTCTGTCCAAATAGTTCCCATGTCTTAACCCTGGCTCAAACTCCAGCTCTTTCTAGCCCTCATCCGCACTCGAGCCAAGAAAGGTAAATCCCATGGAGCAGGGGGGCAGGTCCATGCATTAGGCTGTGCTCAGTACCCAACGGCATTATCACATCTAAACCTCCCACCAAACCCCTAGTATAGGAGAATAATTATCTGTTCTTCACAGATAAGGAGATGAAATTCATCCAGCCAGTAAATAACAGAGCTGAGGTTCAAACCTGGGCTGTCACTCACCTTCTCCTCTGAAAACTCATACAGTTTTAATGTTATGGCATTCATTTGAGAAATAATATTTCACATTTTGTCTCAAGCTGTTATTAAAATCTCTTATTTAACTTTTCATATTTATGCCATCTTCATGATTAAGCTTCTCAGGACTAAAAAAAGTCAGTATCTGCCCACCCTCCTTCACTCATTGGACAAAGACATACTGGATGCCCACAGGATATGGGGGAATAGTGCTAAGAGCTGGGAGTCCAGGAACAAACACAGCTTCCTGCCCTCAAATAGTTCATGGTCAAATGGGAACAATATTCACACACTAATTGCAATGCCATATAGAAAATGCTGCCATAGAAATATGTCAGGATGTTCCTGGCCCTGAAAGAAATTGTACCAATCCAGGGCACAGGTTTCACAGGAATCTTTCTCAGAGGAGGCAATATTAGTCTTACAGGAAAATGAAAATTTACAGGAAAAGAGGCGAGAGGTGGCTAAGAATTTAGAGGGTTCACAGTGAAACACAAAGGAGAAAAATCCCAATATGCAAAAATAGCATGTTAATCTGAGTCAAAATCAGCTTATTGCTGAGCACAAAGAACAGTGGAGATGTTGAAACAAATAGGTTTATATGCATATTTATATGCATATCTAACAGCTTGGATTTTATCCTTGTAGGAATTTTTTCCCCATTGATATAAAAGGAATTGTGTAATATTTTGCAAAACAATTTTGCCTCATTTTAAAACATTTCTTATTTTTTTAAAGTTATTTTTAATTGTTGTTGTAAAATGTGTTAAACATTGGAAGATGTATAAAAGATAAGCATACAGTTAATGCAATATATAAAATTAACACCTGGATAACATTACAAGTCTCTCATTGGATACTGTCCGCTATTCCCTGCTCATATCCCTTTCATTCCCCACAGGGATAATCACCTTCCTGAAATTTGTGCAAATCTTAGCCATGTAGGTTTCACCAGACAATTATCAACAGAAAATCTACACCTATGTAAAAACACAGATAATTTCATGTAGAAAATATATTGTTCATTCTTCCTTGTTTGTTAACTATATACCTATACATACATTATATATATACATGCATAAACAAATCAATCAATAAAAATATTAGTATTTAGATTTCTCAGTGAGTCACCTACTTTATTTAATATCTAGAGGCCTGGTACATGAAATTTGTGCACGGAGGGGGGCAGAGTGTCCCTCAGCCCAGCCTGCATGCTCTCCAATCTGGGACACCTCAAGGGATGTCCAACTGCCCATTAAGGCCTTATCCCACTGGGATTGGGCCTAAACAGGCAGTTGGACATCCCTCTCACAATCCAGAACTGCTGGCTCCCAACCACTCGAATGCCTGCCTGCCTGATTGCCCCTAACCACTCCCCTGCCAGCCTGATTGGCACCTAACTGCTCCCCTGCTGGCCTGATTGCCCATAACCACCCTCCCCTCCTGGCCCAGTCACCCCTAATTGCCTTCCCTTGCCAGCTTGGTCACCCCTAACTGCCCTCCCCTGCAGGCTTGGTCCCTCCCAACTGCCCTCCCCTACAGGCCTGGTCCCCCCCAACTGCCCTCCCCTGCAGGCCTGGTCCCCCCCAACTGCCCTCCCCTGCAGGCCTGGTCCCTCCCAACTGCTCTCCCCTGCTGGACTGATTGCCCACAACTGACCTCCCTTGCCGGCCATCTTGTGGAGGCCATCTTGTGGCAGCCATCTTGTGGTGGCCATCTTGTGTCCATATGGGGGCGGCCATCTTTGACCACATGGGGTCAGCCATCTTTTGTGTTGGAGTGACAGTCACTTTGCATATTACTCTTTTATTAGATAGGATATTTTTTGAAGTTCACTCATGATAATTTGATTTTGTAATTCTTCCTGTTAGTTGCTGCACAGGAAGAATTATTGTTTACACCAAAGTTTGTCAGTTTTGTTAATTATGGCCATTTGGATTACTTTTATTTTTTGGTTGCTATAAACAATATCACAGACATCCATAGTCATTCCTAGAGCACCTGTGTGGAGATTTTATGGTACAAGGGCAGGAATGGCATTGCCCTGTCAGCAGTGAGTGATATTTCCCGTTGTTCCAAATCTAGGCAAGCTCAGATAGTATCCACATTTCTAGTCTGTTCAAGTCTAGTTAGTCTAGTCTACTCCGGTCTAGTCTAGTCTCCTTGAATTGATCCAAGCCTAGTTAAGTCTATTCTATTCTATCTTGCCCTTCACTTATTGTGAAATATCTCAGTCTGACTTTAATTTGCATTTTCCTAAACAAAACAAAAAAATATGATAAGAATCTTTTCATATACTTACAGGCTATTT